>NC_139492.1:7932855-8536355 GCF_008360975.1 Lichenostomus cassidix | reverse complement strand
CCTCCTGCATGACTCCCTGCGTGACTCTCCAAGCCATGGCAGCCACAAAGGCACAGCCTCTGTTTTCACTCTCAGCAAAGCACAACATTACAGCTGAAATAAAAAATATATCAAAAAAGCACAGATGCTTAAAAAAAGAGATTTTTACATTATGTTTTTAAAAGAAGTGTTTGTGAAACAATAGGTCAAAACCTGCTTTTACAACAAGTCCACTGTAAATGAAAAGCTTTGCTGCCTAAAGTGGCCGTGGTCTGGGCACTCTCCAGACACTTGGCCTCTGCAAGAGGAATAAGGGTCATTGTTTACCCTGCAGAGACAAAGAAACAGCCACAGCGATAGGAAGTGCTGTGGCTGCACTCAGCTGGCAGATCAGTAGTGATGGCAATTTAGATTTGGCTCCAAATAAAAATTGATTCGAAGTATTTCAAATTAAGTAGAAAAAAAAAGGTGGGATCTGGGTTTGGTTTTTTGGGGTTTTTTTTTTGTTCCATATTTTGGAAGGGACCCTTGAATCTATCTTCAGCCTCCACACTGCTCAGCTTACCTTCTCCCATCATTTCCCTACCAGCAAAAAAGAAATCAACCCCTGTCAGGAAAATTAATCCACAAGCACCAGAGGTTTACATCTAGAAAGGAGACAGAGGACTCCTCTCCCTTTATTTCTTAATAAAGTTACAGGACTCCTCTGTCTCCTTTTCGGTCATAAACCTCTGGTGTTTGTGGATTAATTTTCCCGACATCCCCAAGTCGATTTTACTTCTGAGCTGAACCCAAACTCAATTTTTCAATTTGTCTCTTTACAAAGGTAAATACTCACAAGGGGATTAAAAGAAAAAAAAGCCGAAGCGTAGAAAGAAAAGTCAGAAAAATGAGTACATTTCCTATTGAAAAAACTTATGTGGGGGGGAGGAAAGAGAAGCCTTTTTGCAGAGCTGGTGGAAGACCCCAAGCTGGCTGTGCTGTCAGTGTCCCGACACCTCCGCCCTGTCCCGCCGGAGCCATGGGCAATCCCGGCCACATCACGTGGCAGGGAGCGGAGCCGAAATTCTCCTGTCCCGCTCCGCTCTGCTGCCGCGGCGGGTGCGCTGTGCGCGGAGAGACCAGCGGCACCGCACGGCACGGCACGGCACGGCACCGCACCGCACCGCACCGCACCGCACCGCGCCCAGCCCGGCCCAGCCCGGCCCAGCCCGGCCCAGCCCCGGCAGCTCCGCTCCTGCTCCTGCTCCTGCCGGCGGCGAGCAGCCCGAACAGCCCCGAACAGCCCCGAACAGCCAGCGCTGCTCCGCGCCCCGAGGGTTTCCTCGGTTTCGCGGCGAGGCTGAGGAATGTCTCCCGCTAACGACATCCAGATGTGGCTGCTTGGCAGCTCGCTGCCGGGACATTACCGAGGGGACGCGGGATCAGCGCTATCGAATGGGCTGTAAGTAGCTATTGAGCGTGTTTGATCGGGGTGGGCTGGGGAGAGCTGTGCGGCGAGCAGGGTGAACTGAAGACTTACTGCTTGCCTTTGCTCCCAGCTTTGCTTTTTGCCTTGTTGCTCTTGAATGTTGTTACATGCAGCAACAGGACCGTGATGGTTAACACGCAGCAGGGTCGGCTCCAGGCTCTGAACACGCAGGCTCCAGCCTTGAGACGTCTGCTTTACGCTTTACTTTCCACGGAACTTTCTTTGAATGTCTAGGTTGTTTTTACACAAGTTTGGGGCTTCTTTAGACAATGCCTGCAGTGCTCTGAGGCAGGGTTTCCTCCCGACCACAATCATGTTCCAGTGGTGGCTTGTTACATTTACAAGCCATTCTTCGTCAGTAAAAGGACATGAATCTTCCCCGTGTTACACCGTGGTACGCTTTGAGCAAAACATGGGAATTTTCAAACTCTCCAGTGTTACAAAGATAGGAGAAAATTTAGCCCCTCTGAAACAGGCAGTTAGTGATCACATTTCTTAATAGCTTTTGGGCAGATTCTGATAAATTTATGCCTTGGGTATAATTTTGAAGTTCATGGGGCACATCAGCACATACTTCCTCTCCCATCTGAGCCTGGGTGTAACAATACATCCATGCTAATGCACTGCAATTACTTGGGTTTGGGTCGCATCAGGCAAATTATTTATCAGATCAGAAGAGGGTCTGGGAGCTGAAGAGGTGGTGAGCACTGCAGCCTGGGGAGGGCTGGGAAAGGAAGGTGTCCATTTCAGGGGGCCTGTTTCTTACCCCTTCACAAGCCTGGAAGGCTTTATTCTCCTCCTGGGGCCTAGAAGAAATGAATGTTTGGAAGAGAGAGGGCAGGTTCCTCACCTGGGGTACTCAGCAGGAGAAGCCTGTCTCCCCAAAACACTCAGGGTGTGCGTTGAGCTGCTGAGCCCTCTGCCATTCTGAAAATCAGACTACCAACGAGCAAGACTGCATCTGAACTTAGGAAAGTACCTCTGGAGGCTGCTCAGCCTGCAAAAGGCCTCTGTGCATTACCTTCCCCTGCCTTGCAGGCAGCTGAGCGCTCTCATCAGAGATGTGGTGCCATGCTTACAAGCAGTTGGAGTTTTCCTGATTTGCTGGGGCCCAGCACTGGTGCCTGGCACAGCACAGTCCTGCATGGGCACTGCCCCGTGGCATGTCCTGCCCCGAAAGGGATGGGAAAACATCACACATTGCTTAAACGAGCTGCAGCCCCAAACTGTGCCACGTGTGCCTGAGTGACTTTCACTGGGCCAGCAGGGCGAGGGCAGCAGGGTGCTGCTGGCACCAGCCTGTCCCAGAGCTCAGTCCTGCCCAGGGGGCAAGTTCCTTTCTGGGACCCCTGCACATGGAAACAGACATCTCCACAGCCTTCACACAGCAGCTTTGCTGTTCCTCTGTGTTTAAGTTTGTACACTTTGTAAAGGTTGGTGACTGGGGCGGAAGGTGAAAGGAGGTGACCACAGCAGCCGTTTGCAAGCACTTACCCAACGTGACTGGCATTGCAAAGGGAAGGCTGGCAGTGCCAGCAGGAGAATCTGCAGTAAAATGGGACCAGCCAGCTGGGAAGCTGATCAAACTACATATTTAAGGACTGGGCCAAGCAGATAAATAAGGCAGCCTGTCCTGTAACACTGTGGATCTCAACCATTTGTTTGCTCTGCTCTGGAAAAAAAAAAGGCTCTGAAAAGCAGCTCCAACAGGAAAGTTGGAAATTGTCTTTGGAGCAGGGCCTGCATTTTTGTTACCTTTTTCCTCAATATTTGACTCAACAGACCTTTTGCCTCCAGGTGCTGCAGCAGCAAGTTACAACAGTGGTGATGCTGCAGTGCTGTGACTGTGGCAGTGGCCAGCAGTGTCCAAGCTGTGCCATCGTGTGCAGCTGAGCACTGAGCCTCTGCTCCTCTCACTGTGCTCCTTTGGTTCTGGTTCATGATCCCAGCTCCTGGGATAGCTCTCAAGACACTCAGCTAATTAAATCCTACAGCCTGCTCTCATTTTTTTATAGACTTCAGAACTTGTAAGCAGCTGAATAGGATGAGTTTCTATCTGGTAAGGCAGCACAGCGATTGTTTTGGTTACTTCATTTTTCTAGGGCTTTGTACTTACCAACAGGCCAAAGGATGTCTCTGTATTTCAGCCATCTCTGCCTTCTAGTCAAGAAGATCAAATCATTCAGCATCACTTTACAATCTTGTAACTCCAAATAAGACCTCTTCACAAACACCCTGAAATGCAGAGAGGAGTTGTCTGGCACCAAAGCGACTTAAAGCAGTAACTTTGATGAAATTATTGACTTTGCGTAGAGCAGGGGGTAGAAAAAGAAAGAAAGAAAGAAACAAACCCAAAATCTCATGCAGGAAAAAAACCCATCACATGACACCCAAACACAGAAATGGAAGACAGCTTCTCCTGTTCCAACACAGAGAGCTAATTTTCCCCGTTAAACACTTCAAACCCATCTTAAATGGTTAAACCCAAGTTGTTTCATGCAAGTTTTTGTATGTGGGGCAGAACAAGCTCAGTGCTGGAAGCTAACACATTTCCCTGTGGGTATCCCAAAGAGCCCAGATGCAAAATGAAGATGAGGTTTTGCCAGGACAAGACTCAGGTAACTCAGCTGAGAACTTGAAGCCTTGGCCTTCGTGCCAGGTTCCTGTAGAAGGGTAGCAGAAGGATGGCAGCCCAGTGCAGCTTGAAGAGAGCCAAGCATGTGATTCCTCACCCAAAACAGTGCTCCCCATGTCTGCACATTCAGCAATACATTGAAACTAAACTGGTGCAGACACAGGAGTCAAACATTCTGCCAACCCTCAGGGGCTCAGAGGATGGCACCAAGTGAGAGTCAGTGGGAAGATGCAGCCTCCATGGCTTCAGGCAGTGCAGGCTTCTTGGTGTCAGCATCCTGCTCTGCTGGCATAGAGCTCATGTGCACACATCTATTTTACACAGCCCCAGCTGCAGGGTGGGCACAGGGTAGGTGATTATTGTCTGTTGAATGATGTCAGGACTCCTTCTGAGGCAGAGGAACACGGTGAGGAGGGTCCTGGGGGTTTGCTTTGCTCTTGCTGAGGGAATCTGGATGGAAAAACTCCTGGAAACAAGGCAGGAGAGGAACATCAGACTTCTCCCCTTGCAGGCCAGAGCCCTGGCAGGTCTCAGTATCCAGCCCTGGTTGCTAGAACATAACTTTGTTCTTGTGAAATGCCTTCAGCCAACCTGAAATGAAAACAAATATCCCAAAACTGAAGCATTGCCTCAAAGCATCCCCACCACCCAGAACTATACAAGCTTCCCTGATAATTATAAAAAAACTTCATCAAACCCATCAATGCTGGATCCCTCACACATTCTTTGGCTTGTTTGACAGAGAAACAGATAAAACATGTCCATCAGCAGCCACATCCCCACATATTTCATGGCCACACAATGTCCCTCTGCTGCCCAACACACTCCTACCAATGGCAGCCCCAGCATCAGGAGCAAGGAGGGGAGTCAGGAGGGAACTGGAAGCATTTCCCATGCAGGAGGGCAGCAAGTTGCTCCAGGGACACCCCACAGCAGTGCTCAGTGTGGATGGATGCTTCCATGAGCTGTGCTGGGTTGAATGGGCAGCAGAGCTTGTTGCTGATTTTGTACCTCCATGCTCAGAGCAGCACGTTTTCAGCTTGCCTGGCTATCCCAGCTGCTTTTCCTGAGGCTGGCTGGATCAAATAACCAGTGCTCAAGGCACAAAGCAATGTGCCAGAATCACCAAGGCTTTTTGACTGAATCTGGGGACAGGATCCAGAGGACTTTTTCCTATCTTGGCCCTGAGCAAAAGTGCCAAGTGATGGAGATGTGATGACTGCTGCAAAAGAAGATTTACAGGATGAGCTCAAGGCTTCCCATCATTCTACTGGGAATGAAGGGCTAGCAATTTTTTTTTTAAATTGTCATTTGACTGCTTTTACTGCAGCTGTTCTTGGCCATATTTCAGAATCCTCCTCTCAAATAAATGAAAACCAGGCAGAGGACTGGGCCCTCTGCCTGAATGTGTAACAGCTCAGGTCAAGTTCCCTGCCTGGATGCTCATCAGGGTGCTGTGCCCAGCTCTGCCCACTTCCAGCTTTCCAGCTTTTCGTTGCCTCTTGGGCTGTGCAGGCTGTGCCCCCTTGGTTCTTCCAGCTCACTCCTTGTTTATAGGCTCCCCATCTTGCCACCTCATGGATATGGGACTTGTCAGCCTCTTCCTGCTGCCCAGCTCAGCCCTCTAACATTGCTGGAATTCACAGTCCAAGAGGCAACAACTCCAGCCTTCCCTGCTGTCCTGGGGAGACAAACCTCATTATCCCGTTCAGACCCCATTAAGCTGGACTCAACACCCCTCTGCATCCATCCCCAGGCAGCCAACACAAAGAGGGAGAACTGCCTGTTTTTCCAAGCTTGGAGGACACAGGAGGCAGTGCTGGCAGCCACATCGAGGCACTGAGTGCTGCAGCAGTTTGTCAGCCCAGCTCTGTCTCACAGGTTGGATGGAGATTCCTCACAGCAGCACAGGGAGCAGAGGTGCATTCACCTCGGATACAGACACTCAGGGAGGTGCTGTGATGAGAAACACACTGCTGTGCTCACATCTCTTTTGTTTGCATCAAGTATTTCCTGTTCATTTTGATAGCCCTGTAATTTTTTTTCCTGGTGTCAAGGTGGATGAATAATCTTTTTGGCTTTGGGACATACCAGAGCGTCTGCCAGAATCATCACACCCTCTGTATTCAAGAACAGAACAGCTTTTCCCACACTGACATCCATGGATAGAGCTTAGACCTGTGTAATAATTGATGGTATTTTCCTTCCAAAGAAGGAAATATCTAACAAAGACTGGAAAATCCATATAATTAGATGAAGGAATCATTTAAAGGGCTGGCAACTTCTTTTGAAAATGAGAGGTCTGTATTCAGAGCTGAACTGTTTTATTTCAGCATGGAAATCACTATTTCGGATCCTTTACTTTCAATAAGTGAAAACACTGAGGAAAATCTGGGCTATCAGCCCAGGCTTGTAACAATTCAGGGTTTTTCTTGGCTTTTCCAAGGGCACTTATTGCCAGATTCTGAGATGCTGGCAGGATAAATCTGTAAGCCATGGAAATTACGAGTTTCATGATACACACATTTTATTCCAAACCCTTGCTGATAACATTAAACACGGGAAAAAGCCAGGACTTTCATCCAGTTCCTTAATTACCATCTGGAGCCTGGCAGCTGAAATAAGATCAAACTTTTGCATAGAAAAGGAAAAAGGAATTTGCTATTACTGTGAAGGAAGAGATGGGACTTCAGATGTAAAATGCAAACCAACATCCTATACATGTTGGGAGTGTTTCATGAGGCTGAGCATAGTTATGAGCCAAGCCACGTGGCAGAAGAAACATAAACAGAAAACAGATCCTGAATGTTCTAAACATTTGTACAACAATTTACAAGAGATCGGAGAAAATTCCTCAGTCCTGCTATTAGTATCAAACCTATGCCAGTGAAAACATCTGCCTGGCCTAGGAGAGGAGTAAAAGGTAAACAAAAAAAGCCAGCAAATGAAGAAAACCCCAAAACCCCAGTGCCTTCTATTAGAGGCCAGAAAAGGGTAAGAAACAAGTCCTGAAGACAAATCCCATTGTCATCAGGACAAGGATGAAGTGATTTTAAATCCACCAGGAATGCAAAGAGCCTTACACCAAGGCATGGATATGCCATTTGCCAAAATAAAATTTTCATAAATAATGGAGACTAAGCAGATGAGGTCAGTAAACATTTGGGAGCTATACTTGGGGAAAAGATACACAATAGCATATGATGATAAAATACTCTCCATTGCAATGGTAACTTGGAGATTAAGTTAACCAGTAATGAAAAAAGCACAGTATTTAAATAATAATAATGTCCAGTAATGTTCATCTTAGAATTTTAAAGGGGTTGGCCAAGAAACCCACTGGTGTAATAATTTTGCTTCTTCATAAGTCTTGAAATTGCTTAGTATCCACAAGTATCACTTTTATTACTTCATAAATACAGACTCAATCTAATTTCAAGTTAAAATTAAATTTAAATTCTTACCAAGCCCTTCCCCCTTGTCCTATTACTGTATACCTGTGCCAAAAGTTCCTCTCCAACTTTTCTCATCCAAAAAGAAGTCTCTGGATGTGATCTCAGCTAATTCAAGACAGACAACTGTAATACCTTCACGGGTAGCTTCTACTAGTACAGCACAGGCAAGATAGAGCCACAAATCACACACGAGCAAGATACATGATCAGTGGGTGTGTAAAATATGTGCACTTGTGGGAAGTGTTTGGGCAGGACTGAACTTCCTCCTTGCTGAGGACTGTAGGAATTCTGATAGTCACTCACCTCCTCCTGGAGCACTGCAGGGTGCCCTCTGTCCAGCTCTGTCATTGCTGCTGCAGGGAGTGGCTGCACCTGCAGGGGTGACGAGAGGATCTGCCTTTGCTGCAGCTGCACACACCTGAGCAGCTCTTTCCTGAACTATGGTGACCTGCTGCTTGCTGCCTTCTTACTGCTCTTTCATTCTTATTTTGTTTGCAGTTGAAGAACTGATCAAATAAGATAGAAGATCTCCAGGAAAAGTGTAAGTGAGGAAAAATCCTGTATTTCAAAAGGCAGCTTCATGTATCATACGTGAACAAAATTTTTTGTGACACCAAGCTCTGCCTTGCTTCTGCATATTGGGATTTACTTCCCCACCTCTCACTTAGAGAGGAAAAACACCCATGGCCCCTTCTAACCTTATTAATGGAAGTTACTTACAATGGTTTAATATTTTATAAAGAATGCTGGCAGGAAAAAGGTCCTGTGTGAATTCTAGATTGTACCCAATGTATTCATTTAGAGTACAAATCACAGTTGGTTTAACAAAAGTTGGCTCTGCATGCAGCAAAACACCAGCAACACACTGCCATGAAGAGCCTGCCCTGCAGCAGTCAGCTCTGGGCCTCCCTGGTTTGAGTCAAAAAGGGTAAAAACAGCAAGTAATGGTTATCAAGGTAATGATTTATGGGAGAATGGCATCAGTCATCATTTTCCACTTTGCTTTTCCCAGTGAAATCTCTGAAATGGCAAAACACATTCAGCAGTAAGGGATGCAGGATTTCAGGTTGTTGGTTTTCAGGATGATGGATGACTGCTTAGTGACTGAACAAACCAAGTCACAGAGCTGGCACTAGGATCAGCATTAAGTTTGCAACCCAGTGTGCCTTTTGACAAGTTCCTCATCGTATCAGTGCTTGTGTGAGCAAAACGTGCTTTGCTGCCGGGTTTTTAAACTGATGCTTGCTTCAGACCTGCCAAATCCTCACTGCTGACGGAATCTGTGTTCATTTACAGATGGACAGTGGTGCCAGGTAGCTCAAACACAGCTTTTAACAGTCCCAGGAACACCAGAGAGACAATGAGAGTTCGCCTCAAAGGGGATGCGATCTGTACCCTGTTCTTGCTGGTAGTGCTTTGTTCTTTACTCTACTCCCAGCTGGAACATTTAATCCCAGCAGGAAAGAAGGAGCCAACACAGAACAAACCTCAAGTAGCACCAAAAACAGTCTCAGATCCCAGAGCACCTCAGAGACCAATGCCAGCAGAGGCAACTGCACCCAGACCCCAAGTTACCCCTGTAATGAGACAAACAGAAGTGGCCAAAACCAGAGTCCAAACTACAACTCCACCCCCACTGACTGATTCTGCCTTCAACTTCAAGCTCTATCTCCTAAACAAGGATAACAGGAACTTCAATCTCCTCATTAACCAACCCAGGAAATGCCGAAAAACGCCAGGAGGTCCCTTTCTGCTCATTGCTATCAAATCAGTAGTTGAAGACTTTGACAGGCGTGAGATTGTCCGGAAAACTTGGGGCAGGGAGGGTTTGGTGAATGGGGAGCAGATCCAGCGAGTGTTCCTCCTAGGAACACCAAAGAATAGGACAGTGCTGGCGACGTGGGAGACCCTGATCCACCAGGAGAGTCAGACATACCGGGACATTTTACTCTGGGACTTCATGGACACTTTCTTCAACCTGACCCTGAAGGAGATCCACTTCCTGAGCTGGGCTGCTGAATTCTGCCACAACGTGAAATTTATTTTTAAAGGTGACGCTGATGTTTTTGTCAACGTCGAGAACATTGTTGATTTCCTCAAGAGACATGATCCCACTGAAGACCTCTTTGTTGGGGACATCATCTACAATGCCCGTCCCATCCGTGTCCGCAAGAGCAAATACTACATCCCAGAGACCATGTATGGGCTGAGCATCTACCCAGCCTACGCAGGAGGAGGAGGGTTTTTGCTGTCCAGCCGCACCATGAGGAAGCTCTCCAGGGCTTGCAGAGAGGTGGAGCTGTTCCCCATCGATGATGTCTTTTTGGGCATGTGTTTGCAGAGAATCAACCTCAAGCCCATTTTACATGAAGGATTCAAGACCTTTGGCATTGTCAAGCCTTCTGCTGCCCCACACCTACAGACATTCGATCCCTGTTTTTACAAAGACCTCATGGTAGTTCACAGCCTGAAAGTGGCTGAGATCTGGCTAATGTGGAACCTGCTCCACAGCCCACGGCTTTCCTGCACTCAGAAGAAGCAGGTGAAGAAGCCTTTCCAATGGAAGAAGAAAGCTCAGATAACAACACCAGCATCACCCCTCAGATAATGGAGGCAGAGAGCACACACAGCAGACCAGACAAGAAAGGGAGCCTGGAACCAGTGCAGCCCATCAAACCAACTTTCCAAATATTCTAGCACATCTTATTTACAATGTTAAGAGAAGACAACAAACAATTGCAGGAATTTGCCCAAATTCCATATTTGCATATACATGTCATGTGGGTCCTTCTGTACTAATGAGTCCAAATAATCATAATAATAGATATAATTTATTATTATTTATTAGGATTATAATAGTGCTTAGTGTGTAAAAGCACATTGAAAAATGCAGTCCTTGGAGATTTTTCAGTATGGTTAGAAGTGTGATAAATGAAAGAAGACACTGGGTAAGAACAGACACCAGGGAGCACAGGGATCATAGTCAACTTGCTACTTGACTTAGACTCTTTGAGAAAGGACCAAACAGTAACTAGGGTAAAGGAAATCAAGTCACCTTAGTGTCTGCTCAGGTCACATCACTGCTGCCTGGTTGGTTTTCTGCAGGTCTCATAAGAAGAGGAAAACAAACAGCTGTTGAAATGGGATCCTAGTGCAGTTCAGCTGGATTACAAGACATCAAACTGGATCCTGAGGCTGGTGTGGCTACTTGAACAAAGGACAGGTAAGTCCTTTGACAGATAACTAGAAAGGAGCAGACTCACAAAGGGCCTTTAGAGAAAAGACAAGAATTTTGAGTTGATCCCTTAGAATCTTGATCTTTCATCATTATTCTCGGTTCAAATATCTGCTCCATTGACACACTCAAGACTCAGGGGACCTGTGGACTGGGTTTTGGCTCTTCCCTGGGCTCAGGCTCTCCGCACTGACATTCGGGGAAAACTCTAAAGTCATCCAACAGTATTTGATCACTCTTACCGTCTGATTCAGATTTTCAGAAGGTTTGCATCTGGAGAGATCCTTTGGCCTTTGCTTACAAGGGTAACCCCCACACAGAGCTGCTGCTTGCGTCACATCTGGGAACTGCTTCAAACCAAAGGACTTGTCAATGGACTGGGCTGGTTCCTGCAGACCTTGGTGCTCTTGCTTGGCACAGTCAGCTGCAGAGAGCAGCCAGGACTTTCATACTGCTGCGGGTGTCATGTGAAGGGAGAAAGTTTTCAGACAAAAGGACTTCAGAATAAAAGTCCATCTAAATTTACTGCAAGAAATCAAAACCACACAGCAAACTTTCTGCTGGGCTTTCCAAGGTTCAGCTGGGAATTCTGTAAGTATTTTAAGCATCAGACAAGAACACTGCATTGCTCAGTTTTTCAAAGTATAGTCTAAACTTTGATGCATTTTGTTTTTCCCAACAGCAGACCCTAAAAAAATACCTTAAAAGAATATACTTTTGTCAGACATCAAAGCAGAAGTAAATTCCTCTAAAACAGGGCTAAAAAGCTGTGAAATTCATGGGGCAAATAGCCTGAATTCACCTCTGATACTGTATTTGTTAATTATTTTCCAATCCCCCCCTTCCCCAAACTCCTATCCATCAGAGAACCTCTCAGGATGGTACATCTACACAGCTTCAAAGAAAACTACAATCAGTCATAAAAGTGTGAAGCTGCTTTGCCTTGCACAGAGCCTGCAGCACAGCTGCATTTCATATCCATGTGGAACCACCCCGCAGCAGCTGGGGCTCAGTGCTGCTGCTCATGATGCACAAAGAGAACAGCAGGCTGGGACTGTCTGTGGGCAGACTATGAACAACAGCCTTACACATTGTTCATCTTCATCATGAGTTTAAGCCTTACAACATTATTGAAATCATGTATTTCCAAGGAAAGGTCAGCTATATAGAAATGGAAAGATTTCTACACTTGGGATGTTTTCAGGATGCAATCCTGAAATACAAAATGTTCACGTGAGCTTCACCAGAAGCTTTGCAGGGTGTGGAACTAAGCTAAAGCCTCACTGGTGGGAGAAAGTCACCCCTGCCCCTGTCTGCTAACATGTGTGATACTTGTTTATTTATGAGATTGTACAGAAATGTATTACCTGTGAGTAGTTTACAGTTTGGGAAATTATTTATACCATCATTAAAAGACAGCATGCAGATGTGCCTCTAGTTGTCAGAGTGAGTTTGTCAAATACACCTGCACACACATTGTAAGACTAAAACCACAGAGATTTTTCATGAGGACAGTCACATGAAAAATACATTATTCAGTATTTTGGATAACTTGGTAAGTATTTCCTTATGCTGGACTTAATTTAATGGCAATGACAGAAAAATAAAGAGTTTACCTTACAATTTCCTACGAGGCAGCTAGTCAGGTTCAGCAGTCCTTATTAAAGTCTTCCTTTAAAACTTGAAGATGCAGAGATTGGCTCCTCCCTTTATAATGTCTTCAGATCTGCAGTCTACCCACAGCACAGCATTAATGAGTGCATTTTGTCCCAGATCAAAGTTGTTGTTCAACATCTGTGTTGACACAGTCTGTGCCAGCACATACCCTGATAGGCAGACACAGAGTAGAACAAACTGTTTACTGCATTGTCTTAGTCTATAGAATAGCTCATTTCTTTTATCCAGTGAATACCAGAGTCTCTATTAATGAAAGATCCATCTGGTTTTGTTCTCCAGACTCGGCTGCATGGCCTGTTTGACCTGGCTCTAAGTTTCCATTTGCGTCTGCAGCTGAGCTGGAGGTTCACAGACCCCATATGTGAGCATAATGCTCTGGGGAAATGCTGAGAGCAGTGCTGCAGCCCCTGCAGTTTATTAAATTCTGCTTACTGCTACAGAAGGCAAAGGCTTTGACTTCACCCAAGCTGGAGATTGTTTCCTAAAGGATGAGAAAATTTTCAGAAAATCCTAACCCCCTAGACATGCATGAGAGCTGGCAGGAAGGACCCTCTACCCACCTTTCTGATTCATCTCAGAAAACCAAACCTATCCATTTCAGAATCACACCGAGTAGCTTTATTAACTGGCTAATTCAGTATACCAGCCATGTTTCCTTGGCAGCCTTGCTTGGCAGTTTTTTCGTGACTAATCCAGGACAAGAAAACATGAAAACATCTTAAGTGGGTTCTACCAGTAGCAAAAATGGCAAGCAGACTTCCTCAGTACAGGCATAAACTTCTGAAACTAATACACTGCAGTAAGTTTTATTGAGTCCCAAGGATCCACACACAGTCAAGTTTTGTTCCTACTGTACATAAGTAGCCAGATTTGGTCACCATAATGAGCAGAGCTGGTTTGAGCTTCACATTCAGCACCTCCGAGTGCATCTCTGGACACACGAGCTGGTAGCCAATGCCAAGATCCGTCATTCAGTTAAGCCACTGCAGACTCAGACATCATAAAAAGGAAAGCCAACTGAGTATTAAAATCTTGTGCTTCCTGTCTGCAGCTTAATTATTCATCTTTCTACAGCAGGTTCTCAGAAGCAAACCTCAGCTGCAAACTCAAACAGTACAAAATGATCAAACAGCTCAGAGAATCCTCACTAAATATCAGCACTGAGAACATTCCCTGGGGAGTGCTGAAAGACCATCAGAGCAGAGAGAAAAGTCTATCCCAAAGCCCAGTGTGAAGAACTGATCTCCTGAGTTTACCTCTTCCAGCTGGACTTGCAGGTCTCAGCAGCCCAGAAAATCAGCTCACCACATTTCCCTAATGATGCTACTAACTGCACTGACAGTTTTAAAAACCAGTAAAACTTTAAAATACAACTTTTCATTACTTTCTAGGCTTATGATCAGTAAGAAAACCACACTGAGGAATGAGAGGGGAAAGTAAAGCCCAAAGGAGGACCACAACTGAGTCCCTCCAAGAGTGGCAAACAGTCCTCCCACCATTCCTGGCCAGCCCAATGCTCTCTCCAATCCATTCAGACCCAGCTCAGGGATCTTCACTCTCCCTCTTCCTTTCCCAGCCCATCTGTTGACATTCCACGTGCTAAAAATGGGGAAAAAAAAGAAAATAACACAGGTTTACAGTGACAGCCTTGTCCCAGGAGGGTGCCTGAGCTGGGTGGGAACCAAGGTGTGATAATAAGACAAATGGTGTCCACGGCCACAGAAGCAGAAGAAAAGGGTGGAATAATTTCCATAGCCTCCCTACTTGTGGATGGAGCAGAGCTACCCAGCAAGAGGCAGGGTAAACTCAGGATTTCAGGGCTGCAGTTTTTCTGAAAGATGAGCAGAGGGGAAAAGGGAATACAGAGAATCAGGCTGGTTTGATTATTTAGTTGATTAGACTGCACATTGCATAATCATGCAGGGTTTTTTTGTGACTGGTATTTAAATTAAATGTCTCATTGAAGGATAATACTAGAATGAAACTTATGCACTCACTGGAATACATATATATATATATATATATATATATATATATATATATAGTAAGTGTGAAACATTAAGGCACTTAAAAGCCAACTTCCAGAATTGCAATATGCAGTACTTTAAGATAACCAAAGGAGTAAAATTTAAAAAGGGAGTTCATTAATGTATGAAAGAGAAAATATTACATTAAACCATTACAGCTAGTCCAGAACAAAAGTTACTGTTATAATGGCATCTTACACCACAGTAAGTGACCTCTGCAAACTCTAGCTTACCTTTCCTGATGTTTCAAGCACTTGGTTTTTCCAGATCACGAGAAGAAATTATTTTGCCTGATGGAGAAACAGACATCCCCACAAACACCACAAAAGCTTGGGATGTAAGCTTTGGCAGATAAGACATTTTAACAGTGACTTTATTAGTTACAGCAAAAGTTCACATAGGCAAAGAATATGGCATTTAAGTTGCACCTGAACCCTCCAAGTAACACATACACTCCCCACAAAAACAAATCCCCTCATGGGTGCAGTTCTCCCTCTGTAAACTGGTTTTATCCTGGCCTGTAACAAAGCCCTCTGCTTCACTGAGCCTATTTTTAATGCTTAAGAGTTACATATCTCCAGTAAGCTCAATTTTTCATTTCCCCTTGCTTTGCTTCAGCCTTACCTTCTCTCTCTGAAATGCCCTGGTCCACACTTTACATGAAAAGAACCAACCAGAACTAACTGGTACTTTAATTCCTCAGACACACAGGGTGAGGTATTTATTTAGCTAGTCTGACACGCAGCTGTGTCAGACTACATCTGACAAGAGTCAGGCAGAGAGAAGGGGGCTTTGCATTGGTCTAATCGAGGTTTAAAAAAAAAGTAATAAGGAGTTTATTGGGCAAAAATTGACACAGAACAATTGTAACTAGCATGGAATAATGTTTCTTGCATCATGACACCAAAAATTATTCTGAACACAACCAGCCCATGTGAAATTGTGCCAAATCAGACAACTTGGTCCTTGCCCAAATACTCTGGAGAAAGCAAGCAGAGAGGGCTTGGACTTAACATTTCTTTCAAAGTAAGAGCCACACTGACTCACACACGCAGATTTACTCTCACTGTACATTTTGAGCCATCAAACACAAAACCTAACAGAAGTTCTGGCTGAGCAGATTAGTTAAGTGACTAACAGGTTCTACCAGCAGGTAGAAAGTCAGTGTGAAGGGGGCAGCAACATCCTTGATTTCCCTCTGGAAAACAGCAGCTGGGCCCTAACCTCCAGCCAGCCCCCAGTAACGATGAATCACCATCATCTTGTAGTGCTGAAAGATTTTGTTTTAAACAGGTTGGATGGGAGCTCTGGAATATGAACGATCAAGATCACATGAATCAGTTCTCACACACCATATGACTACTATTTCAGAAAAAAATCTGTTTAGAATTAGAAATGTAGCAGTTCCCGGCAACAGAAGATTGCTTTTTCTTGACAGGAACTGCATTTTGGGGAACAGAGAGTTCTAGGATTACATAGCAGCACTGATCTATACAGCACTGCCTGGAGCCTTCACAGGAGCCCAGGGACTGTTTGAAGGCATGAAGAATACGGGAAGAAATGTCAGCTTCACCTCCAGAAAAAAGGGCACAACAATCAGTTTTATTAAGTGTAAAGAAATAAAATACTGTGCACAATATTGCAATAATAAAGTCAAGCAGACACACACACAAACTCCTCACTTCTCTACAAAGGAAAAAGGCACAAATCAGAAGGGGATCATATGCACTATGTGTTTTATTAAAAATGCAATTGTACTTTATATCAAACACTTATCATATGAAACCAAAATGATGAACCAGCACACATGTTGCCAACATGCAGGATCTGTATCAAACCACATGGAATTATTACAAGGAACAAGGGTACCCAGCAAGATGGGATCTGATGCAGGCCAAATCTCTCAGTTCCTTTGGGAGGAGGAGGCAGAGCTGGCCCCTTGCTCCCCCTGAGCAGCCCTTTGCATGGAACAGCTCCTGGTTCAGATGAACTGCCTCATCCCAGCCCCTCCTTCCTGCCACACTGCCATCCTTGCCTTGACCCCCCCCAGAGCTCCTCTATTCCTTCCTCTCTTCTTCCTGGTGATTCAAAACTGCAATCAGTCCCCTCTATCCATTCCTAAACTTTTCATGCCAGCAAGTCCTTAAATGCTCCACACCAGCTTCCCTAATGCATCAGCACAGGAACAGCTTGGCTTGGCTTAGTCCAAACAGGAGCAAACAAATCAAAACATCCACATTATCTTCCCTGGTGCTTCTTCAGATCTGCCTCTCCCAAAAGTCAAACGCTTTGAGCTCAGCCCAGCAGCAATGCCCAAGATTCAAAGTTGTCTTTAATTTTTTGTCTGTGTAGAGGATTTTTCAGTATCAAGAACTGACCTAGAGAAGTATCTGGGTTGTTAAGAGAGTACTAATTACCAATACTATTTTAGTGACTTGGACTCACCAGAGCATTTTAAGTGAAGCTGGGAGTCACTGTAGTTATTAAATACCTTTGGTTAGCTGCTGCTCCTGTCCTAAGTCCTGTCTCAGGGTTCATGCTACAGCAGCAGGCTTGACCTCACTCCTCTGAAGAAATTCAACTCAATACACTTGAGAGCAGGATATTGATGGCATCTGCATAGCCATTACTCAAATCATCCCATCAAGGATTTATCTCCTCTTGCAGCTTATCTAGAGCCTTTATTAGAAAAGGATGAATTAAAATTAACTGAAGTTAGCATCAGGATTGCTGTCACATTTTAGTACTAAGAACCAGCATGCACAGCATCTCAGTTCAGAGACCATAAAATTCTGTAAGAGCACAGTGAGCCAAGCACCAAGCAAGGTCAGTCTGTCTTCCAGCACCGAGGGATGCTGCAGGAGGAGGCCAAGTGCTCTCCCTGCCTCACCCAGCCAGTGCAGGAGAAACATGAATGGAAACAAGTCCCATTCCTCAAGCCCTGAATTAACCTTTGAGCTGCTGCAGTGCAAGGAGACTTCCAAAGCTTTTCTGTAAAGTCCCTTAGGGCACACGAACACAGTACAAGAATTCACATTTGCTGCTTTCACTGCAGGCATTTCCTCCCTCCTGCTGTGCAATATTCCCCCTCTTTGAAGCTCGGTTGATTTCCATGATCCCCAAAGGCCAACAAGAGTGTAACAATCGCATTTCTGAACACAAAGGGCAAACCTTATAAAATGATTTAATGAATTTACCAAGTTATGCTACTGTTTCTTTGGAGAACATACTGAACTGGCTATAAAGTAATTATAGTCAAGTCCTTCAAATACAATATCTGAAAGCCAGTAAAATAAAAAGAACTAACTGGTAAGAAAAAAAAAGCAAGAACATCCATGATTTTATTACAAAAACACCCAGCAACTGTATTTAACACAAAAACAGTAACCGAGAGTCTCTTTTTATTTTTCTTTCAGTGTACATGCTCATTATTATTCCATTTAATTTACAGAAGGGCTATGTAAAATGAAATTAAAATTAGAGAGGAAACAAAAAAGGAAGATTGAGGCATAGAATTTTCTTAGCAAGCAACGATCACAGGAGACAGCACAGATTGAACAGGGATTCAACAGGAGTGACACCTAGGGATAAAGGTAAACAGTAACTTTTTCCTTATCCATTAGATTCTCCATGGGGCTTTTTTGTTTGTTTTAGCAAAACAGTTTAGAGTATCACAGTATACAGGAAGACTAAATGGCAAAGAACATCTCACACCCACACACATTTATCCCTGCTACTGGTCCAGGATCCAAAACTTCAGTTAACATTCAATTTCCTATCTCTCATTCATTGATAAACTATACAGGATTACACTGTACATGGAGTTAAAATTACAAAAATGTCATATTTACAAAAATCTGTACACACATAGTAAAACTCACAAAATTGTCATCTATGTATCACAAGTTGCAACACCAAAATATTAAAAATGGGATAAAATTATACATTTCTCTTGTCCATTTTTAAAAAGGGTTCATTATTTCAAAGACAGACCACCTATTTCTCCCAAATAAGACTGGTAAGAGAACTAGAAACCTAAAGTATCCTCCTGGGATAAAATGTCGCGAGCAGCATCTCCCAACTAGAAAGAAGCCTATATCCTGTCTGCTGGGGTGGGGTGTGCAGTTAGCATGTATGTACAGAAATGGTGAAACTACAACGAGGATGTCTTTGGCTAAACCTTTGGCATAAATTAAAATCATACATCAAAAGTTACAGAAAAGGTTATCTTGGTGATGGCGGAACTCCAGAATTTCTTTCTGAGATACCACTATATACAGCTTTTCTTTCTCTGAGGAAATAGAGTAAGAATAAAGGATTTTGGAACAGAGGCAAGTGAGGCAACATTATTTCTTCGTTAAATTTTTCACTAGTATGAAAAATTGTATCAAATCCTTTCACTAAAACACAATTCAATCATAGAAATAACCCCTTCCAGAATTCTTTTTTTTTTTGAAATTGCATATGAAAAAAATTAGTAAACCAGCCATGACAGAAAAAAATTGTATCAGCATATCAAGTACATATTAGTGCAGGAAGGTGGATAAGTTTGATCCACTGTATAAATAAGCTTTATGCGCAGTGTACATTAAATAACCACCACACCCCACTCACACCCAGTACACAGATGCTCCTCAGTGAAGATAAACGTTTATCAAGTAATTAAAGTGTATGTAGTGCAAATGTTACAACCAAGTATTATGCACATGCTACTTGCTTGGTTTAAAGTTACACAAAGATGTGGTGCCTGAAATCATGGACATATATACATCCTTGTCACACTTGGTACAATGTCCTAAGCCACAGAAATACCGAGGTGTTTATATCTATATATATATACACACACGTTTTCTTAAAATGTGACCACCACATCAATACAGTAACACAAACAGACTAAAATCAATACCTGCTTCCAGATGCTCCAAGGCTCAGAAAGTTTGTGCTTCTAATTCTTGCAGTCATTACGTGCCCCTCTTCCATTCCCCCTTCTGCCAGCTGAGAAGGAGGGACAGTCTCTTCAGGTCTGTGCTGCATAGGATGAGGGCAACGGAGAGGAATAAACCATGGCACAGGCACCTAAGCTGCTTTCCTCCATCAACAGTTCCATGCCCCATGATGAAGGGTTGAGAGAATTTCCTCTCCACACCGCTCCTGGGTGGAAAGGCTTATTGAAAAAAAAAATAAAATCATAACGTGCTTTCCATATTATAAGTGGCAGCAAATCAAGGCACGCTGTACTAATTCTGTAGCATTGAGATTAGCTGACTTTGCAGGGGATGCTCACTGGGGAAGGTCCGACGTTCTCAACTGGCTGCTGGGCCGTGTTGGGCCATACAGAGTAACAGAAGCTATGTGATTATTCTGCATCACCTGCAAAAGCACAGCGGGGAAAAGGGAAATTAAAAGAAGTGGTACACTAAAACTCAGAAGAATTAAAATGGTGAATACAGGAGTGATCTGCCTGAAGGGAGAAATCCCAACAACAAATGACAGCAACAAGCTCTTGGCTAGCTCCTAAAAATGGTCTCTTAGATTTCCATGACACAACACGAGCATGCTCCAACCAGCCATGTGCATGTAACCTCCTAGTATGAGTTCCAGGTGACAATCTTGAAGTTCTAGCTTTAACATGCAAATGAACAACATCAGAAAAGAGGTTGCCAAGCTGCCTCTTTCTGCCAACGGGCACTAAAATTACAGCCACTCCCAAGCACTGACTTTTCTTGCAATAGGAAGTAAGAAGCCACTCATAGTAATATCAAACTCCTCATCTTCCCATGCTCAGACAAAAATAGAAAGTTTTTTCCCAACCTCAAAGATCATTCGCTGCAGTCCAAAGCAAAAGGTTGACCCAAATGGGTTAGTGTTGTTCGGAGATGATGACCTGAACAGAAAAGAAGGGAAAAAAATTTTTAAATGGGTATGTGAGGATCAGGAACTTCTTAGGGAGGAATAACTACTCAGTAACATAAGGTAAATTATGGCATATTTATCATGGCTTTCAACAAAAGAAAGCAAACCTCCATTATGCAACACTACTGCTAGACTCCAAGTAAGCCAGAGGAAACTGTGCTTGATGCCATAGAGTCATTAGTAACACTTGGGGATAAAGTAATCAAAAAGCCACTAGTGACCTCTACAGGAAAACTCTCCTGCACTTAACTTGAACAGGAAGAACCCTAAAAAAATCCCAGATACACAAGAAAAGAGAAGCACCATGTTACTTATTACGCATTATTTTTGTGCAAGATCCTTCCCTTTGTGTCTCAACCTCTACCATATGTATTTAATATATACAGTTTATTATTTTTATTTACTATATATTGTCTATTAATCCACTGGCTTTAGCATGTTAAGAAGATTAACTGATTAATAAGATGCTGAACTAGAATAATCTAAGTTTTATTATACAGTATTTTTCAAGATCTATGTATCACTTGTCTTCCAGTTATTTCTGGTATTTTTGGATTGTATATTGACAATTTCTTTTATTGGATTTGGATTGTATATTGACAATTTTTAGATTACAGCCAAAAAGAATCCCTAGTGAGTATTTACCTTTTGTCCTTGTAAACTGGTCAGTTTTTCAAACTGCATGTCTGAGCCATTTGAGATGTGCTCAGTAAAGCGCTCTCTGGTTGAACTACTCTCTACAACACAGATGGAAAAAATAGAAGGGCTCTATGTCATCACTATTTCACCTTAGCTTTACTTCATTCACATGGCTTCTGCTCTATCTCACTGGCATAACACAGCAGTAAAGGGGAACAAAGGGCACAATGATTAAGGGGGATAAAGAAAAAAAAAAAAAATCAAAGTCAAAATCATGTGAAAGTCTGATAAAAATAGATTCATTTATCTGAAACTGATGTAGTATTTTCACAGTACCCATCATTTACACCTGTCCTGAGATAAAAATCATGGTTTTACATCATAAAATAACTCTATAAACAGATAATGCCTATTTATCCCAGCATCCACCTTAATTCCTGCAGAAACACAGCAAATTTAAGGGCTATTCTATCTTCAGTCAGCCTAAAGGAACTGTAGAACAACGTATGTTCATAAAAGCAAAGCTTCTTCAGACAGACTCCTGTTACACATGTTATGATATAAATATATACTGTGTTGTATAATGTCATGTTATTGAAATACATATAAGGAGTATAAAAACTGTATTTATTACTCATAAAGAAAGAGACATTTTTATGCATCTTCACTGTTCTGCGATCTTCTCTGGATTTCGCAGTAAAAAGAATTTAGGAAATGCTTTCACTCAGCATGTCAGTTTATTTCCTCTGGGAGCAGCTATCTGGTCTTGCTAGTTGCCAAAATAACCTGAAACTTTAACCAGCAAAACACTGCAGAAGTAACTAGAGTAACTAGACACTTCTTCATCCTCTGTTGTCAGCCCAATCTTTGCCAAGCAAAATAAAGAGAGGTTTTTACCTGTGAAGTACCACTGGCTTCTCTACAGGGTGCCCCAGTAGATCCTGAATACTGTCCCACTGTAAACACATCAACAAATTTGTGTTAAAACAAGGCACAGGAAAACTCTTCATTTTATCTAGGAGGAGTGTCATGCACATTTGTTTGTGATAAACTCGTTTGCCAAATAAACTTGAAGTTGTATTTACAGAAGTATTTTGTAACTGGAGCCATACTCAAAGGAACTAACCATTGCTAGGGGTAGTAAATTCTCTTAAGATATATTCTAATTTTTGCCTAAAAATAGTTTGGAATTAGAATATTAATATAAAAATTTCTATGGGTCATATGGATAAAATGTAGCTGGAAAGTCCTGCAGCATTTCAGGGGCACCTCAGAGACCAAGGCAGCTGTGGCAAACTTCAACAAAATATCCTCTTACATACCTGTGCAGAGAGGAAAAATAGCACCACTGCTACCTCTCCCAAAAGTCCTTCCTTGATTTAAGCAACAAGACTGAAGAAGAGGAAAGCTGTACTATTTAATGACTGGGAAGTGTCCAGCAGTTTTCCTCACTCTAACCAGACTCTAAGAAGCTGTAGTTTCACACACAAAACTGAAATACAAAGCACTGAAGGCTGTAAGTAATTCAAATCAAAAAGTATAGAATGGCAGCTTCCAGATTGCTGACTCCAATTTTTCTTCCCAGTATGGGACCCAAAATTCACCAAGGAAAGCCTTCACTTGGCACCCCAGGAGCCAAGAGAGCAGCACTGACGCTGGCTGAATAATAACTGCAGAGACACTGCTGAACACGGTTTTTGAGAAGTTTTTCAACTCAACGGAGCTCTCAAATATGCAGCAGCAATTGCCCAGTTGGGAAGTTAATTTAGGTGGTAAGGCTGCAGAGCC
Organism: Lichenostomus cassidix; assembly: GCF_008360975.1. Taxonomy (NCBI): domain Eukaryota; kingdom Metazoa; phylum Chordata; class Aves; order Passeriformes; family Meliphagidae; genus Lichenostomus; species Lichenostomus cassidix. The sequence continues at coordinate 8,513,536 of NC_139492.1, read as the reverse complement.
TTCAAGGAGCCTGCTGTCATCAGGAGGTGTCACCCTGGCAGTGACATTTTTGAAAGACTGCTGTCTGAGGAACATCCTATTACTGGTGCCCTTCAGAAGAAAGGGGAAGGGCACTGGACTCTCTTGTTAAATAGTATGTGTCTTCAAGAGCTATGTTTAGTCCAATAGTTCTGTGAGAATTTTGTTTAGGAACATGTCTTCCAGCTAGCATTCAGCAACCACTGCTGTTATTTTCCCATATCACTTATTTCATTATTTCTACCTGCAGCTGTGTTAAAATGCAAGCCATGCCATAATGCAGTAATTTAGTTTACTTGAAGTGTGCTATTACAAATGTCTTAAATCTTTTAACACACCAAAATATCTAAACCAGAAGACATACACTAGCTTTTGGCCTTCTACTATTCCACTTTAAGACAATATGATAGCACTGCTGTAATTTCTTTAAAGTGTATTGTAAAGTTGGCATAAATCATTTAGATGGTTTAAGAAAATTAGGAAAACACTCAGTTCTGCAGACTTACCTTGCTGTATGTTGTACATGTTTCTGTCTGTGAATCAGCACTATCTATGACACAAAAACAGAAAAGCTTTTTTAGCTTAAGCTTGAACAGTCCCGTACATAATCCTTTATTTTGGGATGTTAATTCAGATAGCAGGAGACACAAGAGCATTAGATCAGCTCACATACAAATTTACCAGCATTCACTAGCAATCAGAATTGTCAGTAACGCTGACTAAATGCCAGTTAAGGTGATTAACCTCCCTACCTACAGCAACTCCCAACTTCAGGGTTATAAATGCTTAAGCTTTAATCTTAGATGGAAGAACATCACTGTAAAAGAAACTCCATCTCTTTGCACTAAGTTAACAAGCCTAGCACAGCCACTCGTGGAGGTAACATGATGTGCCACTCATTAAGTCCAAAACACTCCACTGCACTTGCAAAGAAAGCTGGCTAAAACTGACATCTGGTGACAGGAGCTGGCAGGCCTGAAATCAGTTAAAACACTGCTCTTCCAAAATAAAGATGGCAGAGAGCTTGGGAATTGCAGCCTACCTATTAAATTAAAAAAAGCTGCAGGAAGGGACAGCATTGCATTTACAATTACAACTTTAAACAGAAACTGCTTGCTGATGGTTTCAAGTACTTTCATACTAATGTTACATACATTTATTTGGGTACTCCTCAATACTGAAAGCATGTTCCCAAAGCAGTGGGAATGGGACCTAGACACTAAACATGTCAAACATAGCTTTCAATCAAGTTAAAGACCATTTGCTCCTCTGTACTTTTCCCTCTCTGAGCATGGTCTCTTTGTGCTGAGAGTTCAGTGTCTGTGGAACTTGAACTCTGATCTTAATTTATCATCTGAATTTGAGCTACAAAAGGGAACTAATAAAACTGCATCAGGCACTGCCAGCAGAGGGGAGAAAATGGGTTTTTCAAAACTGTTATAACATCTGTTCACAACTTGTTCCATGACCTGGACATCAGCTGGAGGCCAGAAAAGCTAGTTAAGAATGCCAAATAGACAAAAAATCGGACACATTAAGAATAAATTCATAATGCTACTTGAGGTAAAAAAAATTATCACAAATTAATGCTTTCAAGTACAATAACCTAAGGGAAAATAATTTTAGAAGTGAGATCTTTCATGCTCATTCTCTTGGCTGAAGCACAAATTAACTTTCATATAAGCCTGTATACACAAACACTGTTTTTCCAGGTTTTTAATCCTCCATATGCTCAAACTCCTGTGACAGCCACAGGAGGATTGCATTTCACACAGCAAAATGCTTCCAGTGAATACCAATCAGAAAGAGGAAAACATCCCTAGCCAAAACCTAGCCAGCATCTGGCATTCCCAAGATAATCCAAATACCTTCCCAGTACACATTTATTCTTATGCTGAAGTCCACTTCAATCACTGTGATCTTCAAACAAGGTTCCCCTACTTTGCTGAGATTAGTAACATGCACAGAGCTCCCAACATAGCTGGGAACATCTTAGTACCTTGCCAAATCAGCACTGATTATATATGTATTTTTTCAAGTAGAGACTTACAGGTGAACACAACAGACATTTTGTCTATAGCACATAGAGCCAATGTATTCTGGCTGTTTGTTCTCATTCCCAGCTAAACCAGATTATATTAAATATGAGTGGACTGGATAGATGAGCTCAGACTGTCTTACAGATTTTAAGCCTCCAGGTACAAGGTAATTGATTTTATCAGAGTGGCAGCATTACAGGAAATTAGTGATGTTGCAGCTAAATATTTGTGTGATCCAAATAAGTAAAGAGGTAATGTGAGTAAAATCAGAGAACTGCTAACTCATCCTGAAGTATGTTTTCCACTTAAATAAAAACCAAATTCCAAACTTTCTTCTGTCTCAATAACTGTCACTGTCAGCATCCTCTGATAATGAAGGACGACTAGAGATGAAAACAGATCTTAGCTCCCCTTGGAACACTCTGTGCCCCATGAAGCAGGACAGCAGTGAAATGCTCACCTCTCTTAATGACGAGTGGAATCTTGAATTCACAGCGATGGTAACTAGAAAGTGCAAATCGTAAAGCTATTAGAAAACAGAGAAGCCAAGATAAACTGCACAGCCACAGATTTACAGCTCTTAATAATCCCTTTAATGAAAAGTCACATCAATAATAGAATGAAAGTGAGAATCTATGATGGCAGATTAATTTCTCACTTAGATTTTCTACATCAAAAAAGGCAGCAGCCTGGGAATGTCCTAATACAATTTTCTAGAGGACAAAAGAAGTCCTTCAGCACAAATTACTCCATTGTTACGGAGAGTGGATGGAGAAACACTTAACTTCAGAGCAGCACTATAGATTTCTCTGTCGCTAACTGCTTTAATAAGACATCCAACCACTTACTGTAACTCATACTCTTCCTCCAAATACATTTAGCAAGTATTGAAAACATGTTCAGAAGCATGCGATTTTTTTAATCACCAATTGAAATCATGTTAGGAAAAAAACAGCAAGGTAGCTACCAGTAAATGGACACTCTTGCTAAGACAAAGTTTGCCTCTATCAAGAGTTTGCACATCATATCTGGACCAAGAACCACCTTACCTTATTCACTTCTTTAAGACATACTTGCCAGTATAAAACCATTTAAAAGTAAAAATAAAATACTACTAAAAAAATGTTACTAATGATGTCTGAAACCTCCACAGGTTACTAGATACAACAAAGATACTCTGAAAAAATACTGGAATTCTATAAAGGTAACAGAAGACTTCCTTTTCAGTTGTTTTAATGTACTCTTATTTAAGAGATGAGTTCTGTGCACTCACATGTTAAAGTTGTAATGACCAGGATAATTTGTATGCAGGACAAATTTCTTCACCTTGTGAGTGTTTGCATCAAAGAGAATATCCTGTTGAAGACAATACAGAGATGAAGCAATTTAGATAGAGGAAGGTAACTTTCTCCAAACTAACCTGAGATTACTTAAAACAGCACATGTATAGATTGATATATATTTATCTCCCTGGAACCAAATCAAACTATGAAAAACAGTATTTGAAAATAGGTCTATTTGTGAATTCAAATAACACACATTTCCTCCAGCACTCAATCACAACTGCAGCTTCATTTGCTAATGTTGGCAATTTTTCTAAGGAGGTCTTGTTTTTCTACATATTATTATATGCAGTAACATATTATACAGTAACATAGACTAAAGCAAAACAGCTGCAAGGAGGAACATGAAGATTTAACTACACCCCACAGCTCAGCAAACTTTCACAATTGATGTTATGCACACCTCTCTCAGTTCTGTGGGACAGGGGCATGGACCTCAGGAACAAGAGCTAGTTACCTATGCATCAGGCATGGCAGAAAAAGGTGAAAACCTAAGAGACTGCAAAAGTGCAATGAGCCCTCCATCCACTGGTGAAGATAAAATGTTACTGATTAAATTTGTAAGTGTTAAAGGAAAGTCAGTGTAGCTTTTCATATCCAGAGACACCTAAGGCAGCAATCAAGAGTATTGCAGTCTCTCATTTTCCCACAGCCTTTAGCCTCCTGAAAGGATTGCCATGTAACTAAATCAGAAGTTTACATGAATTGTTTAGAGAAGCTTTCCACTCACCACTCCAAGTGTGAAATAGTTGAAGAAGTAGTCATTGCACTTTGATGGGACCTGCTTATGGGGCGAGGGCGAATGGATTTTCATCTGCAAGAAACACACTTTTCAGGTGCATTCAATAATGCTCAAAGATGAATGCCTTAAATAACATCTCTATGTTCAAACAAATTGCTATAATCTCATTTGAAGCCTTTGTTCAACTATGTAGGATACTGTTCTTCATGACAGGACCATCAGCTGCTTGCAGTGGCACAATGACACATCAGCTTGTTCAGTCATCTGAATTAAAAGGTTTACTTACATGATGCCGTGTAAAAACATTAGGAAAAGATCAAAGTATATGCTGAGGTTATTTTACATAAACTATAATTGAAAAAAAGCAGGCAGAACCCACTTGCTAAGGCACATTTGGATACAAAAGCGCTCCCATTTGTAACAATTCTTAAACCAGTTAACATGATGCAATTTCATTTTTTTAAATAAATTTAAACAGATTTGCATCAATTTAGATTAAAAGAAAAGCTTCTTAAAACCTATTACATAATGGTTCAGCCTGATCTATTATGTCAAGTGATATGTCAAGCACTTGTAATTTGTGTTACATGGCAGTTCAGCTTCACTGACCTTGCAAAACACAAGCCCTGTGATGAGACTGAAACACCATTGAATAAAGTCTGTGCCTGAATGAATTCCCTCACCTTGTCTTCGGACTTGTAGAAGACTTTGTGTGGAGAGCCCAAGGTGCTGAGCACATCCTGGCAGGAATCACCAAAGTACACACAGCGCTCAAATACCCGCATCTTGGCATCGGCTAAAACACCTGGGCCACAGCCTGCGGAATGGAAAACAACTCTACATGCATCCTTCCTGATCACAGAATATATCAGTAAATCAACACCAAAAGGTTAGCATTCCTCTATTTATCACAAACCAAACAGCTGCATTCCTCAGACAGCACTGTCAAACCAAATTTAACCATTTACTTTGCAAGAGTGTAATCATTTCTTATCAGAGCGGTGCATGCACTGACTGTTGCATGGTTCCCCATTTGAACCTCCAATTTCAGCCATACTACCTTCACTTCCTTGCTCTTCACATGAACATGACTTGATTGCCCAGCCCATCTCAATTTGATCAGCTGGCTATTAACAGGAAATACCAGGAATTATTTCTATCCCTAAAATATTCTACTTTAGCAGCTTGAGATTTACCTACGGCTAAAAACATCAAGCGCATAAAGAAAAATCCCTCATCCATATTAACTGTATCACAAAACATATATTCTTTACTCAAGATTCCCATAACTTACTAAATCAATAGTAAGTATGTTCCTGTGCAAACAATGTTAAAACCAAATGTTCTTGAATAGCCATTACACAGATGAATTGCTGACATGTTAGCAGATGTTAGGAAATGGAAAGATGTTGGAGCTTGTGAGCCTATTTGCTTTCAGGAATGCAGCATCTTACATTTACGAGAATGCAAGTACACATGCAGCAGTTATAGCAAGATACAGGATGTGCTCTAAATACACACTTAGCTTTCCTCACTATGCATAATTTATGTAGCTAGTTACCCACTGAAATAAATCAGAAGAATCCAATTCAGTCATCCTTGATTTCTTAAGCAACAGTAACTTCAAATTAATACATGGGCAGAGAAACTTGTGCCAGAACAGGTGTGTAATATGTTCTACAAGAGTTTCTACAAACTTTGCAAGACAAGAACAGCACATGTCCGGATTGCCTCTCTGCAAGTCTGTCTGAAAATCAGTGACATTTTAGTAATTACTTTACTCATTAACAACACTTCCTTTAAGCTGCATGGATATGTATTTTTAACACAACTTGACACTATCTGAAAAGTGTCTGATTTCTCAAAATAATTTACATAATTATGATGCCATAGCTAACTCCTTCCCTAGTACATGAGGATGTGTGTTCGCTACACTAGACAGCTCTACCTTATCTTCCTCTTTAATGAGAAGCAAAGCAGCTTGAAAATAGCTGTTCCATTTTTATTCATAATTTTTTATTTTTCATCTATAATTTTCTCTTTTTCAACTTTTGCATATTGTGAGTGTATTCTGTTTCCTCAATATACATGGAGCCAGCAATCAGAACAGATCAAAAGCTGAGCCTCCTAATGAAAATTGTTAAAAACATCTCAGTATTTATTCTTAAAAACATTGTCAAGTCTCAAGTTTTGGTGACTGAACAAGACTTCTTTGCAGTTGTTATATCTTTCCCTAATTTCTAAGCAATCTCCCATCTCTGAGAAGGAGAGAGCCCATTCAAGGAGGAGGACTCATCAGGGTCTTTTCACTTTCACCACTGTCTCCTACAGCAAATGAAAACAGAACTGAATTGGAAGTGCAATTTAAGGCTGCAGCATGAATGTAGTCACCTGGTGTCATTTTTAAAAGCCTTCCAGACTTAATCACAAAAATATCAATATCATATAGCTCCCTGGAATCTCAGAAAATGCACACATACACAAGGTTTCTTTGTTTGTCATGGGTTTTTTTGGTGATGTACTGAGAATAGTTATCTGTTTTCTTCTACACATACAACTGGAGTCAAATTCCATTTCTGCAAACAGATTCTAAGGACTTAGAACACGTGAGGACAGGACTCCAGTTCTCAGTGATTTCTCCAGGGTTAGGAAAATACAGCAGCAGGCAGATTCACCTTCACAAGGATTTAACAGGGTTTCATTTCCAACAATTCAAAATAAGGTAGACATAACACTTTGAAATCACCTATTAAATCATGACAAATAACCTGTGTTTACACAGGTTTATCCCTCTTTTCCTAAGGAGAACAACCAGTGCAACCTTGTGAGTGCCTCCCATACCTGCAGTGAGTAGGCGAAGCCGTAAACCTGAGGGTCCAGTTCCATCTCGCAGAACATCGACGTTCTCGGCGTACACGTTCCCAAGGAAACAGCTGAGAGGCATCAAGGGAGCCCTGAAACCAATCACACAAAATGTGCATAGCATTTGCTTCATCTTCAAATTTTCCATTAACAAGCTGGTACCAGTTCACTGGAACAGAGCACGTTAATTTTGAAAAAGCTGCATGTAGCTGAGACTGAAGATTGAAAGTTGTATTAAACAGAAGGATCAGTAAGTGTGGGGAGAAAGGAAGAGGAACAACACAGCACTCAAATGCAAGATCTTTACTATTACTGAAAAAAACCAGCAAATTTCAAAGACTCCAGGAATTAAGGAATTACAGAAACTGGACCTAGCCTTTGGGTATCTCCTATGAGGACATGTCAGCTCAGATTTCTCTCAGGGAAATGGAAGTTGTGGAGTTTTTAAACCTAACTAAATCCTTGACCTAGGCATATCACCCAAATTCAGCAGGAAAGCTTTCTCCATAATGCTCTCACTGCTCTTGGGAAGGTACTTCATAGCCCAGAACATGAAATCAGCTTGTGCAGTTACACCAAATACAACTGTACTGTTTTACTGGGAAAGTTCTCAATTTAATTCAACAATATTATTTCAGAAAACAGTAACATCCCCAAGTGCGATATTTACAGTGGAAAGGCCTATTTTCTGTATATTAGCTTGTATATGGTCCCTAGAATTCCCTGTTCTTATGTCAACTCTTCCAAGTGAATGACGAGCTAAAAGCTGGGCTTTGAGTTCTCTCTCACACACAACAGAGCCCCATGCAACAATCAGTGCTTTCACTAAAGCTCACCATGTCACAGATGGGCACAGACAACAGTTTTTCTCAAGTGCACTTATTTCTAATTAGGAGACAATGTCTGCATAAACAAGGTTCCCTCAATTTTGAGCAGTAATTCAAGGATGTATTCATCTCCTGGCATTAAAAAACTCAACTGTCTCTGCAAAAACTACCACCTTAACAGTTTGGATACTTCTAGGATCAGGTACCTCAGAATCCTAGAATGGTTTGGACTGGAAGGGACATGAAGTATCACCTAATTCCAGCCCCTCTGTCATGGGCAGGGGGACACCTTCCACCAGGCCAGGCTGCTCAAGCCCCATCCAGCCTAGCCTTTAATATGGTAAACTCAGTCAGGTATCAAATACATTGAATATATGGTAGATTAGGCATATAGCTTTTTTTTTTTTTTGTGTTTAGCAACAGATTTTAAGACTCTTGCTAGGGCCCTGCCATGACACACATATTACCAATATATTACAAGCTTACTCACTGCCTACACCAAGTTTGATTTGCTTATTGATTTGCTTGGTTATCAGCATACAAACAAAATCTAGCATAAGAAGAGTCTAAACACCTCTTAATTCACTACATTTCCTACTTCCATGAATTCATTTTCAGGTCAATTGAACTTGCCTATTACATCTGAACCAAGCTGATTTTATATGAACATAAATCAAACCAACATTTGGTTACAAGGTCTGAGGACAACACCAACAGAAATTTGACTAAGATTCGTATTTAAAGGCATTCTACACGTTGCCAAATTCATAAAACACCCAAACCGAATTCAAAAATAAAAAGAAAGAAAAAAGATTATATTTAGCAATGGCAAAACCCTAAATAAATGATCAAAAGAGCATGAGCAGCTGTACATACTTGGTATCCTGCAGACTGTTTCCGTTGTAGATGTACATACGTTTCACAGTCGCGCCATGTGGAATTTGCAGAGAGGCCAGACCATGGGCAAAGTTAGGCTGTGGAGACACAAAATCATTCTTGTTACACAACACAGTACACACTCCAGCTCAAGGTCAGAAATTGCATCAGAGATACAGTATATGCTTACTAATTTAAGTGAGTCTCCAGCCAGAGAGAAGGGGGTAAAATAAGAGGAAAACCCAACCTTCTAGGTGGTGTTTCTTTATATTCCACCACTCCTGGATTCCTCAGCTGGGGTGAAACACTCGCTATATGTTTATTCATCAAAAGATGCCCTTACTCTGACAATTAACCACTTTGTGTACTGAGAATTCAAGTTTTCCCTTGCTTTGATCAGTGGCAGCTAGCAATTTCCAAGTATTTGTAGTGATACACTGTATTTAAGGTCTAAGAAATCATCTGTCTTAAAGGAAAACTTCCCTTTGTCTCCCACTGCATTAATTTCAGCCTTTTAACATTTTTGCTGGTTGGCAAGATGCCTTTATCAGAAACTTAAACAGAAACTTGTTCATTAAATAGATTTTCCGCTCTCCTTATCACATTCTTACACATACTGTTTTGACAGGGATTTTGAGTACTCTCATCAGATAGAAAGCATGTTAAGAAAGTTGGATTGACTCTTTCAGAACTGGAAGAAATTCCTTCTTCTAGTGCAGTATGTGACAGGACCTTTTTCAAGACCAATAACACACTTTGCTGTCACCATACAGAAAAAATCCTCCTTTGTCACAAGTCAACAAAAACAAGATGCACAATATGCAAACTATTACCTGGTCTACTTTGGCAGGACATCACATAAGGCAAACACACACACATACACAAAAAACCAAAAATTAACCTAGAACAATAACTTTCACTGCTGCAGGTATTGAGAAGGGAACCTCCACTACTCAGCAAATCAAGAGATGACCCAATTTCAATTCTCTTCCTGTATTTGCCTGGAACATGAGTACCTTGTGCAGGGAGTTGGACTAGATGATCCATACAGGTCCCTTCCGACTTGAGATATTTTATGATCTTTTCAAATATTTGGTATAACAATTGACTTCTCAGTAGCTTGGCCATTTCATTCATCAATGCCCTGGGAACTCTCGCATGAAAAGAAACTGCTCTTTGTTGGGGCATTCTTTTTGTTTGACTTATTAGGTCTCCATTCACCTTCCAATCTGAAACCTAACTGACCTTTACTACTACTAAACAATAGTAGTAGTCACTACCCCTGGTCACCCCCTGTGGCATGTCAACCACAGCCACTAAAGCACTAGGCTGTGACAAAGAACATGTGTCATCATGTTGGTTGATTTCTTCCCCTTTGATTTGGCTCTTTATATGCTCCTTTATTTTAATACCATGCTTTTTAACTGATAAACCCAGATTATATAACTGAGAGCATTCCCATCCTCACATGAAACAAGTTATATATACATTTTTGTTAGTACAGAAGGAAATCACAGAGGACCTGATCTTGTTTCCACTTTAGACAGTGATTTCCAAAGATTTCAGAGAATGCACAAATGCATTTAATTATTCAGTAACTCATCCAAACATTTGGTGAATATGCAAACAGGCATTACAAATAAAACTCGTTCATTTGGCTCGCTAAAAGCATTCATATTGAAGGACACTTAAGATGAAAACGTATTTTATGAAGTCTATCCTACATTAGTTGCATAATCACTTTGATGAGATTCAAAAATATCTGATAGAAGAACAGCCTCCCAGTAGATTGCCTAATATTTATGTATTTGCATAGACAGCACTCGTATTTTTAGAAGACTCCCTTCGCCAACAAAATTGCCAGTCCCAGCTCATGATGCAAGCAAAATCCCTTAGTACATGCCTTTTGCCAACAGGAAGTAAATTTTTAGCTTTGAGATGGTTACACAGCATTAATAAGAACAGAACTGAGGAGCTCAATTCCTTCCAAATTACTGGGTTTCTTTGCTTGCAAAAGACAGCATGACAATGTAGGTGATACTTTGCAAGTACCAGAGAGGCAAAAAGATTATCCATTAACTCAGAATGATTGCTGACCTCGTACTTCGGGGTTTCAGTCCAGGAGTCTAACTGAAAAGAAAACGAGAGTCCTCGGAAATTGAGGTGAAAGAGTTGCTCAGCTGAGTTATACACTAAAAGGGAAAGGAAAGTAAAAACAGGTTACCAAAATAATCCAACAATTCTCCAGTTCATATCTAACAGCACCTTCATCACCTCAATGAATGTTACATCTCAGAATACAGGAGGAACACAATTACACAGGACAGTAACAGCTTTGCTTTTGATTTGATGCAGTAAAAACACAGCAATAAAAGAAACCATAGATTCATTGCAGTTGTCTCTCCAAGCCTGCAGGCACTAACCCATCCCTAACAACACAATTATACAATATGACACAATCAATTATACCTTAATATCTCTAAAGTAGTTTAAATAGCCACCATTAGTACAAAACAATTCTGACCATTGTTACGTAAAACATTGCACAGTATTAACCAGAAAGTCTTTCAGAGAAATGTGCACAGAACAGTGAGAAATTCCTTCTTTCACACCAGTGGGCAGCACAAACGGGAGCTCAAAGGAGAGCTCACCCTGCGACCTGCACTTCCACCTCTCCTCCCTAGAGGAGCTCCCATGCCCCGAGCAGCTCCGTGCATTCCTGGGTAGCACGGCACAAGGAGGAAATGCTTCAGACACACAGGTCCTAGGCCGTTTACAATGATAATTAAAAATAGCATCACCAGAAACAGCAGCCAGCCAGTCAGCTCCCACAAAGAGTACTAATAAATTAGAGCACGCAGACTTCCAGCTGTCACCACATCACGAGATGTCCTGATTCATTGCAATCAATTGCACAACATCAACTACAAACAACAATAAATGTCGTCCCAGTACTTACTCTAACAAGACATACTGTTTTCTGAGACTGTGGAAAGATTAAAAACAATCCCAGAAGTCTGAGAGCTTGGGAATTGTTTTGGGATTGATTTTTCAAACTTCAACCTGTGCCCAGTAGCCACTGGGGGAACAGAGTGTTCTAGTAACACACAGGAGCTGACAGCTTAAAAACACCAGAGGCTAAAAACAATAAAGAAACCCTCTAACAAGAGAAGCTGCTTTCTTCCACTTTACCAAAAGAACACCAAAGGTTCAATAGTCCCTTTTTTCTTAAAATGTTATATTTAAAATGACATCGCATAGAGAGAAAATGCATATAAAGAAATATTTTATTCCCTCCCTCCCACAGTGTCTTTCAAATGTTCAACTTGAAAGACATATCACAAGGTATCTGGACAATGCCAGGCCACCCAGGATAGAAAAATAATAGTTGAGCAATAAGCATTAAGCTTTCAAAAGTCATCATTTGCCTTTTCTGCAGAATGTGCTGGCTAAGAGTCTTTTCCACGCTTGCCACTGAAAGGAAAACGTGTGGAGAGAGGAAAATGTTTTGATCGGCAGGAAAATTACACAAATCTCTCTCATGTGATAAATTATGATACATCTTTTCCAAAGCCCACAGCCAGCTGGAGGACTATTTTTCCCCTAGTCATGCCAAGTGTGATATCTGATTATACGAATCACATCAGTTCCCATCCCCTGCAGTTTGTTGATGCTTAGGTTTAAAGGGCAAGGAATTTTTTTACTCTTTGGAAGTTCTCTCATGTCTCCCTCAAAAACCACAGATCCCAACCGCATGACTAAATGTAAGGATTTTTAAATTATTTTTTAAAATTTTTTTACCACACAGGTACACTGCTAATTCCATTTAAAATTGCTGATAGAAGCAAAAGGACTGATTCTTTGCTGCTGCACCCTGGCTGGGGGAAAGGGAGGGGGTTTGGCTTCCAGGAAAGCAGCAGAGTGTGACCAGCTGGGAAATATTTCTGCAGAGCTGGACAGGACAAAGCCACCAACACCAGCAAGGCAGAAAAATGGACACAGCTTCAGTAAAAGCAGAGGCAGATCCAAAAGTCAATTCTTACTTGTATCAAGCACAAGACTTTTCTGGCACCTTAGTGGAGCTTGGGCCACCGCTGAAGTCTGGGAGTTAGAGAGCTAGAACACAGCAAACCCCTCCATCCTTCCAAGGCCACTGTGGTAGGAGGGAAGGAGGTCTTTTTCTTCTACCTTATGACTTGAGTTCAACCCCAGAGCCCTGATCCTTGCTGAATGGCACTTTGGCACACAGCCACATCCATGAAGACTCAGGACAGGATGTGGTTTCAATAGAGCCACTGGCAAAAGCAAGCACTTCCCAGCAGGAGGTCAGGTCAGAGAATCATGGAAATGTGGGATAAAAATCTTGGCTTTGATGAAGCTGTTGACCTCCAAAGTGGTTGTATTTCAATAAGCCCCATGACAAAGGTACTGCAATGTTTCAAACTAACATTAGCCAAAACGTAATGAAGCTGGTTGACTTTTCTGATGACTCTTCTCTTTTAAAACCACTGATCTGGCAAAACCAAAAATGCTCACTGAAGGTCGGTTTCAACACAAAACTGTTGCTAACCTTTTGAAATTTATTTTGAAACTACCACTGTATCCTGTTGCAGGAAAGTTCTGCTGCAACCACCTTGGTTTTAAGTGTAAGACAACATTTTGAGTGAAATTCTAGTGGAGGTTAACAGAGACAAACAACAAAATACTTTTTAAGCGCTTGCATTGGGAGTTTGAAGGAGTATTAGCACAGAGAAGTAAAGGGATGGTTACATTCCTTTCATTCATGAAAATCACCATTTGATACTTTGGTCATATTAAGAGGAAGTTTTCTCCTCCTATCACAGCTCTAATTTTTGTGGGACATGAAAACACCATCACCATCCCTCCCACAGGCTGAAAACCCCTCTGGTTCTTTGCATTTTCTGTTTCAGAAAACAAAGGAAAAAAAAGTTATCGAAAACTTGTGTTGCATAATACAGCTCAAACTGTTCGTGAGAGGCAGCTTAATATAGAGCATTTACTTCTGCTAAATAGGCTGTTAATGGAACAAGTATTTTTCCAATGTGGAAACTTGAATAAGCAAATGCACTAATAAAATGGTAATAGAGACCAACATTTTAATAAATACATTTTCGTATCTACATGTCACTAGATGAAAAGATGTTGTGAAAAACTATCACCAGATGAAGCAAGTGTGCAAGTTTTCTTAATTGAGTATGACAGGTGCACAAGATCTGCAAATTCAGCACAAGGACACGTGGTGCCAAACTATGTTTTTAAGTGCTTGCACATGATTTTGTGCAGTAATAAAACATGCTATCACTACCACAGGGAATGCTTATGGCTAGATATGTATTTTTACAGTTCATAGTATCACAATTTTGGAAGTGCTCCACCTCTAAATATTTGCAAATAAACCATAATCACAGAACAAATAAAAATTATAAGCCATGCAGGACACAGAACTACTTTTAGCCTTCTTAACTTCTCCAGTGTCTTAGATCTAACCATAGGTTTCAGAGCTGCTGTCTAAGAGGAACTTTTATTGTCACGACCAAAATTAAAAAGGCTAATTCTGGTCCTTTGAGTATTACAGCTAGAAATGCTCCAAGCTTCATTTATCTCAATCTGATATTCATCCACTACTGCAGGCTTTTATGCAATGATTCTGCTCTACCCACATGACCCTCTCCAGTTAATAAATCCTGTTCTGTAATGTGCAAGAGATTGTCTGCAGAGAGCAGAGACAAAGGCTGGATATGCAATCACCATCCATCACAAAGAACGCTCGCCTGTTTGGGATCAGCCTGACTACTGCAAATGGACTGGCTGAAGCTAAAAATAGAAAATGAGACTCTGAATATGGTATCTTGACTTTATGGAGTTAATGTTCTTCCTTGCTGTGCCAGTTTGTGGCTCCATTTCTTGAAAGTTCCCAGGCAGTTATAATTATAAATATCCTCTTCAAAGTTTTACCACTGGCTCATTTTCATAGCCTAACAACCCCCTGAAATACACTCCTCTTTTTCATATATAAACAAGGAGCTTAAAGATAGTTTTTTTCCTGCTGCAGAGATGGTGAAAAACCAAGTGCTGTGTAAGAGTCAGAGGAGGTTCAGCCAGGTTAAACAAACTTGTACTGGTTCTGCTTATGCTGCACGAGGACTGACTTCACACCTCACCAGTGCTCCCAGCAACAGAAGGGGAGCTCAGGGAGGTGTAAGGCAGCTGTACACAGCTCAGATTTGATCCTGCCTAGCAGGGGTATAACCACATTCACAGAGAATGGAGACTGAGCAAACAGCCCTGGCTGACTCTGCACAGAGATCAGCTCAAATGCCTGTGCTCATGGCATACACAATCCCTAAGGATGCTTGAGAGCTGACCATGCATAAGAATGTGTAACAACAACAGCATCAACAACAAAGCTCACAGTTTTCTGGTACTGGCAGTTCAAAACAGATCATTAATGATATCTGAGTACACCACTCTGTGCCAGTGACTCTCTGCTTCACTATTTCACTTTAGAAAGAGTCACAGTTGAACTGACAGCACATTTTACACTATTTCCCAGCTATAAGAATATGACCCTTCTGGAACACAGCTCCAGATCATATGATAACAGAACTGCCTACACATTGCTCTAGGCAGACATACTGGAAAGATTTCCTAGAAAGAAGTCTGTCAAGCTAGGTGTGCTTCTCAGAAATTTTTTGGCTTACCTCCTGGATGTGTTGCTCCAAATGACTGATCAATTTGTTCTATGGTTGGAGCAATTGCCTGAGAGTTAAAATGGACACCACTGAAAAAGAAAACAAAATTAATCTGCCTTACGGAACCGAATAGATGCTACAAACATTTAATAATGGAAATACTACATTAAAAGTTTAAGAAATCTCCAAGACTGAAGAGTAAACTGGTAATTTAACTAAGTGCTATGTTCAAGAAAGGATGATTATGCACACTCTTTTATGACAGCTAATTTTGATTTTTAAAGAGAATAACTGAAAAAATTAATTCAGGATTAAAAAAAATTAAATAAAACCAGCCACTCTAACCAAAAAGAAATCATGGGAGGTCTTAAATCACTTACCAATATTTTAACTTCACCTTAGTCAAGTCATAAACTTCAATCACCTGAAACACAAGAAACAGAGACATCACCATAGTTCAGACATTTGCAAATCATTACAGAGGCAAATCCTTGTCAAAAGGCAAGACTAGCTAGTGCTGCTTGCTCTTTCTTATAGAACTCTGCCAAGATAAACCACAGTGTCAGAGACTGAACTTCAAAAACTGACTCAACAACTGCACATCTGAAGTAAGGACTCAACAGCACTGGGTTCAGGAGAGAAGCCCCATATCCCATAGACATCAGCACTGTCTGCAGGAAGAAATATTTTCATTGACACATCAGCATCTTTATTTCTAAAAAGTTTACTCTTAAGCAAATTCAAAGGAAAGCAATAGGAAGGATTAGCTCATTAGGGAATCCTCTGATGAATGTCAAACAATGGACCATTCCTTGGGTTGCTCCTATTACCCTGAAGAATGCCTGTGCAGGACACCAAGTCCTAACACTGACTGCACTGCTGTAGCTTTCCAACTCTTCTAAAGAGATGAACACAGCAAGACTTAGTAGTAGCACCCCCTTTCAATAATACATAAGACATCTTGCAACCTTGCCTATAGCATTACAGAAGACAATCAGAAGAGCAGCCCACAAAGAAATCAGGGCAAGCCATAACACCAGTTCTGATATTTAGTAAATGTTTTAGACCTTACTGAATATTCCAAGGAGCTTCCCTCTCTGCAGAAAATATTATATATGGATCCCTTCTGAATACATTACTGCAAACAAACATCTGACAGTGATGTCATATGCCTTTTATGACTGTCACTGGATTTTGAGGCTACACTTAGCTTTAAGCAGATCATTTTTGGCAAGTAGCCATGGACAAGCTTCTTCCGCCCTACATGTGTGTTCCTGTACCAGCAGAAAAACACGTACAGCTCATAACTGCTGTAAAGCAAAGGTAAAACATGCTTTTTGTTTTGTATAATCCTCTAACAAATCATTGGCAGATTCCAACAGGACTCACCCTTCAGCTAGAGAATAAAGCAGAATTTCCCAGGAAGCTTGTTACCAAGTGTGGCTTTAAAGCCTAAAAATATCACCAGCTGAGAAGGAAGTCTTGGTTTTGGGAGATGCCCAGCAAATAACCCTAAATAAAACAACTTGCAATGTTTAAACCACTACCTCTATATATATTTAGAAAAAAAATAAATCAACACTTAATGGCATTTCAGAATAAAGGCAACAAGCAGGGAACAAAGCCAGTAACAAATTAACATTTTGGCAGAACCAATGT
Organism: Lichenostomus cassidix; assembly: GCF_008360975.1. Taxonomy (NCBI): domain Eukaryota; kingdom Metazoa; phylum Chordata; class Aves; order Passeriformes; family Meliphagidae; genus Lichenostomus; species Lichenostomus cassidix. The sequence goes on along the minus strand of NC_139492.1, from coordinate 8,496,457 downwards.
AAAAGAACAAACATATTTTTCGCCTTAATAAAATACACTTGGAATTACGCTTCTTGGAAAAACCTGGTGATCTAGTATTTTAATTCAAGTGCAGTTGACAAGTCCAGATTTTCTTTACTGTTAGAGACTATTAAAAAACAAAGGCTACTTTTATGAAAAGCTAGGAATTACTTTACCTTTTTTTTTCAGTGATCTTGCACATCTTTTCCCTCCACTAATTTTTTTCTGAAAATAGAGAGAACCAGCCCCACCCCAGCTCTTGTTTTGCAGCCACTACTGTAGGGTGCTGGGCACCCTCCAGAAGTTCTGCTGAACAAACTGCACTGTGCAAGACAAAAGTATGAACTGAATAAGCAAAAGCAGTGCACAAGGAATTGCAGTGGCACAAACAGGGTTGCCCCCAAGAGAAACACCCTGACAGCAGCCAACAGGCACCAGTTTGCCAACTCTCCTCTTCCCATGACTCAGAGATCAACTCAGGTCAACATTTCTTTTTACCAAGAGCAGAGGAATAAACGAGTACAACTTAGCAAGAATTCATGGCAGTCAAAGGATCTCATAAGTAACAAAAGTCATACCGAGGAACAGGCCAGAGCACTAGAAAAAGATTTCTTTTTTAAATTACAGCAGCTACACTGACAAAAGGATCAGTGTGATTCCATGTGCAGAGAACATAAAATGAGAACACCAAGGACTGTTCACTGATGGCTTTACTACACAGTCAGACACTTGCTCTAAATGAGTAAAAGCTCATTCACAATCCTAACATTCACTGTTTTGATAATTACTAAGACTCATAAAAACGTTCAGGTGTCTACTACCAGCAATAACAGATCAATGCTGTGAAACCCAACTCTTTCTCCACCTCAGAGGGAGCACACAGCAGAGACCTTGATGCTAAAATTGCTTTCAGAACCTGGTCCTGGATCTACCAATCCACATCAGCAACATCTCCTGCAATACTTTCGCTACTGAAGATGACTTTCCCCCTCCTCCTTGAAAAAAGGGAAGAAACTTCTCAGGAATATTGGTGGCTTTATTCCTGCACCAGTTTCCTTGGAGTTGTTAAGACTTTCCACCTTCATAGCCTGTATTTCAATCTCTTTCACAGTCAAATTTACTAGGAAGTGTTTATTAAAAAAACAACACACAAAGAGAAGACAGACCTCCTGATTTTTCCAGTTTTGCTGCTGCTGAGCAACACTAAAAACACGGAGTCACACCATCTTAAAAACAGGCATTACTTACTCTACACCTACACGATCCTTTAACAAGTCCTGTTGCTCACTTCCGAACTGATCCCACCAAATTCCTTCTATAAAGCTTTCTGAACATTTTTACAAGTTTTCATAGCACTGTATGCATTTGCACAGTTTGACTATTCATCAGTCAAACAAACAAAAGTATCACTAGACCACTGAACCACAACGTAACAGAAGAGATTGTTTTTCCTGTGGTTTTTTAGTTTTGAAACAAACCTAGAAACATACCAGAAGAGTGTGGGGTTTCTATCTTTTCTTTAAAACAATTTTTTAAACACATTATGGAGAAAGGCAAGAAAAACTCTTGCTTAGTTCTTAGCACAGTGGGTATTGAAATGACAATATCAGACCCTCAGAAACTGGAGAAAAAGAAACAAGGTAGACACTAGTTACAGCACTTCAAAAAACACTACAGGAGTTCAACATTCCCCAAAGAAAGTCAGTAAGTAAGCCATGTACTTGAAATGATTATGCAAATTTTGAGTTCAGTCTCCTTCAGAATTACATACAGTTAGATAGATTTCATACAGCTGGCAGAGAATTTTCAAGATATTCTCTTAAAAATTGTAAATCCACATACACAGTCTGAATGACTAAATTAAAAATTCTTGTCAGAAACAAGCATACCATTACTACAGAATGACTTCATGAACAGAAACTACCATAAAGCAATTACAAACAGAAATCTGGGGGAAAAAATGCTAAATTAAACTGAAAATTTTCTTCAACATGTAAACTTTTATAATTAATATAAAAAATTTTAGAAAAATACAAGCATATCATGGTGTTACAGGCTATTCTTACAGAAATAAATACTTCCAATAACTAATCTATTCAAAAGTTTCTATTAAAAAAATTCATATATATGAAGTACACAAAGAGCTCAAGTTTCAGCTGATAGCACATGCTACTCTCCTACAGCAATTTTTGGGATAAAGCAATGGATGAACCGTTGAGTGATGTTTTTGTGCTGGTTTTATTTCACATGTGAGTGAAGGGCAGAGGGCTCCACCCACCACTGTTCCAAACCCTGGAACTATGGATGTGAGCACATATTCCAGACTTACCTAACAGTAAACATTCAATTTTTTAGTATCACATTCCAACTCCACACTTCTGCTTTCAAATGTTAAACAGCGCATCAATTAGAGCAGTTCACTCTCACCCAATTAGCCAAATCAACACCTAAACACTTCTGTCACAGAGGAATTTACACCCACCAGGTGAGAACCAGTGACAATTGCTCAGCACAGCTGGTCTGGCTGAAAGGACCACCCTGAATAACTCAGAAGTTACATAAGGATATTTTAAATGCTTGTTACAAGCTTTTCAAAATTTTGTATTCATGCAGTCCTACCTCTATAGCCCCACAGTCATCCATTTTGTGTGGATGAAAAATACCACTTCCATTACAGATACTTTCCAAAGATAAAGGCCATGGTAGAATAGTGACTAGTCTGCCTTTTATTTTGTATCTTAACTACACAAAGCATCCTAGAGAGATGCAGATCAACACCTGATCACCCTAAAGCACAAAAGCAGAATTGAAGACATCAATTGCAAGAACCAAAACTCATCCAGAACAAACTGAAGTCAGTGCAGGAGGCAGCTCCTCACAAGAGGCCTGGATGTGACCTTCTGGGGGAATCACAGCCACACAAGTACTCTGCAAAGCTAACCCAACTGACAACTACCAACAGGAGGAAGTTTAATTTCATCAACAAAATGGCAGCCCACATAGAGGAAAAACCTGGGCAGAAAACACTATCTGGTTTGCATTAATGATGATCCAACTTCAAATCCATGCCTTAGCTTCAGTAAGGGCCTTGTCCAACTTCTGTGCAACTTGAGACAAGAGGGGCAAGGGAGACCACATTGTACCATCCCACTCCTGTGGCACTTGTACAGTCCCCAGTGCACTGGTGAAGTGTCTTAATTCCATAAACAAGGATTTAAATCCCAAACTGAAGAAATTCAGTTCATAATCACAAGAGAGCACACTTTGTATGACAAATTAAGTGTCTAAATGAGGTAATACTTATGCTCTGTTAAGTGTCAATGCACCCCAGGGTTTTGGTTTGCATTGCCTGTTTGCAGGAAGGGTGTTTTATTACCTTAAGTCTCTGATTGAAAGCATCAAACAGCAGTTTGATTCCATCCTGAGTCAGGTTAAGGATGAGGTCATGGCTAAGAGGTGACTGTAAAACAAGAAAGAGCTGTTAGGCTTTTAATTTCAAGACTTCGTTGTTAAGATATATATCTCTGTAAAAGTATAAATTGGTTAACTTGGAAAAACAAAACTGCCTCAGCAAACCATCACTTGTTCAATGAATAAGCATAACTAAAATACATTTGGCCAAACCTCTCAAACCCTCCAGTTTCTATATGAAAAGAAATAGAAATGCCTGTGTAGTATCAGTGCCCTACAAGAACTCCTGAAAGGGTACTTTGTCCATTACTTAAGCGGGAGGAAAAACAAAAAAACAAAACCAAAAACCTCAAAATAATATAACCTCCACCACATTAAAAAACCAACCAAACAAACAATACAAAAACCAACAAAACCCCACCCCAAAAATTAGCATTCCCAATTTAGCATCAGAGACATCATCTAGGGACAGCCTCCATTGCATTCTCAGTGCACAAAAATACCAAGTCTCACATCAGAACCAGGCATGTGCTTGACAAAAAGATGGCTTTCCACTTCAAAAATCAAACTGTCACAGTCTTTTTCAGGCCTCAAAAGGAAGCCTTCAGACTCTTATGTTGTGAATTTAGGTTTCCTTAGTTACTGTGAATCATAACAACTAAAGGCTTAATTTGCAGTCTGCTGGAGTCAATAGGAGACATTCCACTGGCTTTCCTGGTGTCTGCAGAGGCTCTACGCCCTCTCAGTCTGCTGGGCCACTGGGAAAGCTGCTCTCTGCTGCACCAGTGCAATCTACACACACACAGTCACTTGGCCCCAGTTCAGCTTTTTGATCATGTACCATGCAAAGCACATTTCCTCCAAAATGCTCAATCCCCCAGAGCTGTCTCCTCAGAGGAGAAAAAAGGCTGAATGGCAAGCAGGCAGCAGGATTCATGCCCTAGAACTTCAACAGGCAGTCTTCTAGCAAAAGACAGAATGGGGATGAACAACTGGGGCAAATAACTGCTTCTAAACTGGGCAGCCACACCATACAGCCCTTTTATGAATTAAGCATACTTTGCTCTACTGGGAAGAGCTCTGGGGTTTGACTGTCAGAAGTCCAATCTTCATCCTCAATTTCCTCACATCAGCACTATCTTCTAGCCTTGAGACTTCCAGAGCATTTTCACATGCATCTTCCACCCCTTCCCAAACCATATATGCAAATAATCAGATCCTAGACTTCATAACACTAGGTCAAAAGAAGCCATGGGGCTTTACATCCCCTGTGATGCAGATTTCCTGTTCCTCTGGATCCCTAAAGTAGCTTTTCCTGAATCTGGTTCAGTTTGAGATCATCTTTCCTGAACACCAGTGATCTAGAGTGTAAACTGTCTACTAAATGAAACTTTCACAACATTTCACACAATGGCATCAATACCTCACTCTTACCGGCAAACTTTCATGGCACTGAGTAGAACTGAACAGCATTGCAATAGAACTATAAGCATGAGATAAAAAGGTCTAATGTTGACCCTGACAGTCTTTTTCTAATCCCTTATAAATCTAATTTAGAAAGGCTACAGATACAGCAAAAAAAACTTGTTACATTCAAATACATCAACAGGGTTGTTCTGCTATGGGATATGCTCTGCATTTCACTAGTTTCTAAACAAAGTTTTCATAAGGTTATTCCAAAATTAATGAGAGCATTACAAGTACTTTTGAGTGGGTGGAAAAAAAACCCCAAACATCTTAGGAAAAGCTTGATAATTAGTACAGCAAATAGCTTCTGTTCTACGCTGGCATATTTTCTAATACATGGAAAGATTCAAGGGCACAAATTTAGTTCATGTGACTTTTAATACACAAAACAGAACCTCAATTATGAAAGATAATGCCAAGAAGCAACAGGAGAGTTCTTCCTGAAGGAAGCACCACAGATGTGCAGTTACATTGCCAATCTACATAAAGACACAGGAAAAACTGTTATGACTGAACAATCCCATCAACCAAAATCCAACTAGAGGAAGAAGCTCAGGGAAACAAAGGCAATTAAGTACCCCACTTACACTGACCAAAAAGGAGTTAAAATTCTTTCATCCACAGAAAAGGATTCATCAAGCTTTTTTGGCACAGTTTGGGCATCCCATTTATGTCAAGTTAAAGAGAGCACCGTGGGCAGATCTAATTGCATTTAATTGCCATATAAATTTTTGAAAGGAAATACTCACTGCTGGAGTTCCAGGATCAGAAATTCAGTGCTTTAGACGCAACAGCTTTAAATAACATTTGATCACTGTGCTCAAAGGCATTCTTGTACAAGGCAAAGAGGAAAAACATGAAGGCTGTTCTATCTAGCTAAACTCTGCCTGAAGTTGTGCATGGCAAAGTTAATTTAAAGCTTTGAATCTTCTCAGAACTGAGCTCTTTGTGCTCAGCTGCTAATGAAATGCATGACACTCTGCACGAGGGTGAGGACAGAGCCAGACAGTCAAATGCAGGCTTTGAGTGGTGTGTGAAAAAAATCAGGCACTGAATTGTAATAACATACAGAAAAATATAATCAGCACAACTATGCCAGAAAGTTGAGAACCACTATCTCATTAGACTATGCAGATGCTACAATATCTTTACATTTATTGCATTTTGGGGAAAAAAACCCAAACCACTAAACCTGTCTTCTGCAGACAGAATAGAAGTTCAGTGTACACAGTCAAGAACAATGTAACTTTCCAAGAGGTGTAAAAGACAAAGGAGAGGTACACCTTTACTTGCTAGCACTGAACCACTAATCTTTCTGTGATTTTACAGTCTGAGTGGAACAGGAATCTCATCATTTATCTAAACAACTCTAGAAATAATTCAAATGCACTGTGGTAAGAAAAACTAAGAAACTCCAAAGAATACAAGAAACAAGGAACGTGTTCACTGCCAGACGGATGCTCCCATGCATTAATCACAAGGAGCCAGATTTGCAATTCAGCCATCATAAAACCCATAAATCCACATAAAGTGAAACAAAAAAAAGGGATAATTCATTTAATAACATGAAATATGTATCCAGCACTGAACACCAGAGTCAAGGTTGTTCTTAGCTATTTGGTATTCACTGCAAATACACAAGGCCTGAATCCTTATTTTGATACAAAATAACATTGTACAGACTCTGCCTTTTTCCTGATGCAAAGAGCAGTAATTTGCTACATATGAATATCATCTTCTTATTAACGTGCATTGCACATAAAACATCTGGAGAGTCACAATCCTCCTTTGTCCTATCTCCTCTTCCCTTACACTTCCATCAGAATAACACATTTTAGTTGATCTAGCAGAAGGGTTTTACTTCTAGCCCGCTCTGATGGAAGTCAAACCTATCCGGAACTTAATGCTTAGTTATAACGAATGATTAAAACATCTATAGCTGGTTTAAATCACTGCACCCACTTTCTGCAGACAAAATTGCAGATGCAGAGAGAAGCTGTGGAAGGTTTTTCAGGGGGTTCATCATCACTGAACCAAACACAACAGCAGAAAGTAATGAGTGATTCAGTTCTTTAAACTGCAGCAACACTTCACAATGATAAATAGACTAGAATTAAATTGTGCAGCTAATTACATAACATTTCACTGCTTAAAGGTAAAAAAGTGCCACTCCTCCACTGCATATACGAAACTGATAGCTGTTAAATCACTGCATTGCTGTCCTGAGGATTATTATATTTGACATGAAACTTGTAAAAGCTTGGTGGTGAAACTTACAAAGCATGACCTGGTGGCAATAATTTGGCATAACTCAATTTCAAGTAGCCCCACAATTCATACAATACATACATTAGCACAAAGCATACCTTAATTCCCCATGAGGTGCATTTCCTGGCCAGCCCTTGCACTACTCACCTGCTCACTGTAGAGAACCTGGACGTTTTTGATAATGCGACAGTGTTTCTGAAGAATTGCTACAGCCTGAGCCAATGGCATTCCTGTAAATAAAAAGTTGCATTTTTTTAGTGCAGAGACCAGCTAACAGAGATTTTTAACAGCAAGGTTACCCATGAGGTAACCAAACCACCATTAGCAAACACTGAGTTACAACAGAAAGGTATGTGGTCAGCAAACAAGCCAACTTGACTCATGGTATCAGCAGAGACCTGGTGTTTTGAAAGACAAAAGTCATTGTTTATCTACCAGTTGTTATGCATATATGAAAAAAGTATCTCTAGACACAAAATTAAACAGCAAAGTTCAGGCAGTTAAAGCAAAGAGTTTGCCACAGCCTGTGCACAAGTTTTTCTGCTTTTTGGGGTCATCAATCCAATAACTGATAAAATAACCCACATCAAACTCTACTAGAGCTGGCTAGAGCACTCCTATACACATTCAATAGGCTCCCAGAATGCTTTTTATGGCACACACTTTTTCATTAACCTTGATAAAGTACCAGGTACCCATACCAGACAGATACAAATACTAACAGAGAGCAATGATTCTCCTTAGACCTAACAGGCCACATTAGCTGCTGATATGGCTGTATTTGTGTCAAGGAAGAAACTTTATCTTCTCAGTTTACAGACAAGATATACATACCTAACAATTTGGTTCAATTGAAGCAATGCACTTATAGTCATTCAGCCTCTCATACAATTTCAAGAGCTTTTCTTCTTTCTTCAGTGTATATCTTATCTTTACAACTATAAATTTTTGAAAATGGAATGGAACAGCTGATTCTGCAGAAAAAATAGCACCACACCATCTCATCCTTTATCACACTAAAAACCTTTGCTGCCTTTCCAAATGAAATGTGATCACATTTGTGGATTCAAAGCAGGCATTTATAAAGCAAGGTTATGAGCTCATAATTGTGAAGTTTCATTTTCCTACTAACTGCTGCAAGTCAATTCAGATTAGTTATCTGACATTTTATTTCCATTCCTTGCCCTGTCCTTTTCTATTTCTAGTTTTTAAATGTTAAGAAAGTTGCCCTGCTTAGGGAAAACTTACCTCAGAACCTACACTTTTATTACATTCAAAACTTTTAGCTCCTAGCTACACCTCTCAAACTCAGACAGTACGTCATGTTTCAAAGCACCTTTCAGACATTTTCTACAGTATCAAAGTGAGAAAACTCTCTTTTCATATATGTCTATTTATAACATACACACCTAGCTCACCATAGGTACTGCTTTAAAGTAATACTGGCATAACACAAAAAACACCCCAAAAATATCATTCTCACTATCATGGCCATACATTGCAGCTTTGCTGAAATTATGACATCAAGTGTTGGCAAAACAGACGTACAAACTAGAACTACAGTGATTCAATTTGCAAATACCATACACAAATGTGTCTGCACAACTGGTTTTCACCTTAGCCTATAATCCTGGGGACAATTTGGCTTGCAGCTAGAAATTATACATCAGTAGATGATATACAGTCAAAAAGAAGAGTTATTATTTTAATAATGGTAATGAAATTAAAATGCAGATCCACACAATAAAGCAGCACTGTTTCCTATTATCTAGGAAATAGCAGTTGCCTTGCAGTCTAGGCAGCTGAGTTTGAAGATGACAGTTATTATGTATTAGATAATATTTTCAAAATGGAACAGAAATATGAATAGCAGCAAGAAGCTAAGATCAAAGATGCCGCTGTAAAAGTTCCACATTTCTTAACCTAGTAAAAGGTATGCATCAAAACAAAAGGTAAGGTTGATTGAAAAGTATAAAACCCACACCCTAAGTCAGTATTCATAGAAGACTTGCAGAGCTAAGACCATGAGCTCATTAAAAAAATAAACCAGTGGCACAGGCTGAGGCCCAGGCAGCACAGCTGACAGGGTCCATACACTGATGGTGCCAGCAGCAGGTGAGGATTCAGTAAAAGGCACTTGGTTCAAGAAGTGCAGAAACACCAAGTTGGGGCTGAAGTTCGATGTAAACTGATGCAATCTCGCGCTGTTAAGTGTGCAAACAGATGGCTCATGTGACTCTCTTACTCACAGCTTTCTCAGGCTGCAAGCAAATGGACATGGACCGACTTGGTTCAGTTTTCAGCAACCAAGAACCAAGCAGATTTGGCCATGCAGCTGCTTAGCAGAGCTACAGTGAGCAACCCAAATTCTCCAAGGAAAGTTTACAGAACCAAAAACATGTTCAACCAGCCAGTACCCACCCTTTGCCTCCATTTGCAAAAAGCCAAAGGAGGAATAAAAAAATGGGTTATTTTTCTCCAGCCTTCTCACACACAACATCCCCTTTTTCCTCAACATTCGTCAGCCTTTGCAGTCAAAGAGGAAAACAAAGAATTCTTTTTCCCTTGCTCACTAGTCAGGGGGAATGGGGAAGCAAACATGGTTTCCAGAACATCAGACAGTCAAGCAAACTGAGCCATGGCAGTAATGCCCACAAAGACCAGTGCTGGGCTCTCCTATCACAGATTTTTCCCTTTTCTAAATGCTGGAGTGATACAAGCAACACAAGACAGTTCTCTCACATGCACTGGTCAGGAACATCATGGCTTGAAGCACCAGCCTATGCTAAGACTGTGTCCTGAAGGGGTGGGGGTAGAGAAGTGAATAAAGGTTAACAGAAAAACACAAGAAAATCTAAGATGAATCATAACACATTAAATAAAGTGAAACTCGGTAGGAAAAGAAAGTAGAAAAAGCAAGAGAAATGCAAATGTGCCTTAGAAATTATACATCTCAAACACTAATAATACAGCTATAGGCACTACAGAATAAGTATTTAATTGCTCTCCTTTAAAACAGCAGGAATGCAGCCCGAGAGGTGCAGTGGCACAGGTATCTAAACTCAGTCTCGGTTAAATTTTTCATGCTCTAGTCACATAGTGAGTCAACACTGGAGCCAAAAACAGAATCCAAAAAGTCATGTACAAAATTTTCCTGGCATTTCCCCTCAGTCATCTCCATTGTGGGCACAGTACTGGAAGCCAGAGTCAGCAGCAGTTCAGGAATACTGCCATTAGTTCTGCTAAGAGCAGAGCTAAACAAATAATGAGTAGAACACTGCTGGCAGTGAGAGTCCCATTTCCACCAGCACTACCAAGCCTGCTGCCACTAACACAGCTGAACCAGCTTTGTCAGCAGAGACAACCTTCTCACAACAGCACTGGTGCAGGACAAAGTTAAGTATCCTAATACCTAGTCAGCCTCCTGTTCTGCACCAGCAGGTCATGCTAATTATACATTAGACACATCACGTGGTGGCTATGTTTACTCCAAGAAACACAGCTGAGTTTCCTCCCTCTCACATCCCTGCATGTGTGTGTGCATGCACAGAGAGACACTACCACTTTAACCATGGGACTGCGTTAACAGCTTTCCTTGGGAAAAGGAAAAACATTTTCTCTTCCCCTCTTCTCTTTTGATAAGGAGAATGGGGAGAAGCCAGTACTCTGTATTTATGAAGACTGTCAGGGTATGCAGCTAGAGGCTGCTTTTTCTCAGGTAACACAGGCACTAAAGGATGGCAGAAGGTCACACAAAGCTGAGAGCAGGGAACATTCAGGGCACAAGGAGTTCACCAAGATTTCAAAGGGTGGGACCTGAGGTGCTATAATTAGCCTCCAAAAGCCATTTAGCCCCATCTGTAACCATCAAGCTGTACTTGACTGAAGTCACAGCAGCGTAAACACTCCTTTGTGTTTGATAGGTTTCATATAAATAACTCCACAGCACAGCACCACTCCTTTGGTCCAACCCTAGTTCAGGGCAACTGTGTAACACTGTCTTTAAGGAACAGTCTGTCCCCTTGCTGTCACAGGTGACAAGAACAGCAGCCCAAGTGTAACTCAAGTTCAGGCAGACACAGAGGGCTGACACACAGTGCCTTGCTTACATTTGCCAAACTCCTATGAACATTACCTTTACACAGAGTTACGGCAATGATGGAAAATGAAGATAAAGAGTCCAACACTGATATATCACGCAACCACTCAGAAAAGGTGACATCTACAGTATTTGCTGAGAGTTTTAAGGACTGCCAATAGCTGCTTGAAAACACAAGCCACCCGAAGAATCCACACCATCTCAGTTTCAGCTGCACATTTCAGTGTCCTGCCTGAGCACCAGCCAAAACTTGCATCAGCTGGAGGAAAGTTCTTTCTCATCACAGCAACTGGTAGGAAAGGACTACTCAGCCAGATCCAAAATACAAATGACTGGGGGAAAAATACTTGTTATCTAACCCTGAGAAAATATCTCAAAAGTTTACTTTCTCCACTATGTCGCAACCCAGCAGCAACACAAAGAAATTGTGAAACTCGACTCATGTTTATGAAGGGTTTGAACAAAAAAGCACAGCATTTATGGTAAGTATCAGCGCACAGCTGAAGCTGCCAATATCACCTGACACATATTCAGGTGACAATCAGCACATTCATGCTTCCTCTTTTAGGAGTTATTTAAAAGAACTACTAGCCTGAGATGGCAAGACAAAAGAAAGCAAACGAGCAGATGAAAGCACACAAGCGGATAAACAAAGCACAAGTTGGCACGCAAAAGCTAGAGATGAAACTATAAACTACAAGGGAATCCGTAAAGCTCGTACTTTAGTCTTTTTAGCGACAGAGAAAGGTGAGCTTTGGCTCTCGCTGCCTTTCTCTCCCCAACTCGCCGGGAGAGCCCCTCTGGAGCGAGGGACCCGCACCGCCCGCTCCCGCAGCGGCCCGGGGCGAGGCGAACACTTACCTAAGGTGAACTCCCATTGCTCGTTCCCCAGAGAGCGCTCGGGCACCACCTCCAGATCTAGCATTGGCTCAGTAGCGCGGAGGCCGCGGGCTGGCACGGCGGGTCACCGGGGCGAGCGCCGGACCCTGCGGAGGGAGCGGCAGGGAAGCGGGAGGGAAGCTGGCAGCGCGGCCCCGCCACCGCCCCCTCAGGGCACCGGCCGCCCCCACGCCCCGGGGCAGCGCTGGCTCGCGGCGGAGCCCCGCGCCGGGCTGACCGGGGGAGCCGCGGGCACCGCCGCTACGGCGACCGGCCGCCCCTCCCCGCCCCGCGGCCCCCCGCCCGCGCCCCCCGCCCGGTCCCGGAGCGCGGGTGGGCGCGGCCCCGCGGGCAGGGGAGGTGCGCGGTCCCGCCGCTCGCCCGCCGCCCCGGCCCGGCCTGAGGGGGGCTCCGACCCCCCCCGCGCCGCGGGGCCGCGACTCACCTCACTTGCGGCTGCTGAAAAAGTGCTTTGCAGCTGTCGTCAGGCGCGCCCGCGCGGGGGCGGGGAGAGGGCGGGGCCGGGGCTGTGCGCCCCGCCCCCCGGCGGTGGGCGAGGGGGGAAGGCGGCGGCTTGGCGAGGGTGAGAGCGCGGGTTCGAGTCCCACCCTGTCCTTGTCGCCGGATGAGTGTGACCCGCAGCCCCAGTCACAGCGACACGATAACCTCGGGATTCAAAACAAAATAACCAACCCTAACCGCAACCCAGGCGCGCCCGGTTTTTCCAGTTGCAAGGCCAGAGTGCAGGAAAGAAGAGCGAAGGAGAAATTAGTCAGCGGCACGGGCAAAGTTACCGGAATGAGCGCGGGGATGAGTCAGGAGGGACGGAAGGAGTAACGAGGTCATTGGCTTTGCAGTGGTGTCTGAGCAAACAGGGGCACTGCCACCCAAGGGCTCGGATCCTAGGAAAGCCCACATTTCCCCTGGGATAGGGCTGGCCGCGCAGGAACCTGCTCTGGTCACACCCCAAGCCCCCAAGTGCCACCACCAGCCGCAGAGCTGGGCAGGACACTGCACTGTCCGGGTACGGCAGGATGTGCCACCGCCTGGGACAGCCGCGGCAGCACCCAGCTTCGCAGGGGAAACTCCATCCAAGGTGAGAGGCACCCGGTCAAGCACTGCCCGAATAAGCTGAGAATTAAAAGAAAAAGAAAAAACCAAGGATTTGGACCTGTGCCACGCTCATACAAAGTGATACCACCTCTGGATGGAAATTCAGGAGGGTGCAGAGGGTGTGGAAGCAGCTTTAACTCTTTCTGCTGGCAGCGTGAGGCTCGAGGAGGGACAGAGAGTGGGAGGAAATGCCTTTTTTCCGCATTTATTTGGGATGGGTGGCAGAAAAACCTCTCCTTGGGTGATACCCACCTTCTGCCCCCTCTCCTCGGCTGCATCCCTCTGGTGGTGATGCTCAGCCCCAGTGTGACCCCACGCCCCATCCCTGTGCCCACCGTGTCCCAGCAAGCTCTGCAGCAGGGCAGCCCCATCGCAGGGAATGTCCCACAGCAGGACAGAACACATCAGTAAAGTGCACCCTTCAGGCAGCCCAACGCAGAAGTTCAGGAGTCTCATATTTAAAAAATAAAAAGTCAAACGTAACTTTAGCTAGGTTTGCAGTGCAGCTCCTTCCCACAGGCAGAGCAAGCCATCACTGGCAGGGGTAATAAAAGCATTAAAAAGAAATCCCAGTCACGTTTGGGAGCAGGACCTCAGCCAGGCTCTGCTCTAAGCACCACATTTCTCAGCATCTCTCTTCAGGTCACAGAGCTGTCAAAGCAGGTGAGATTTTAATGTATATGGCATGGAGCAAGCCCCAGGGAAATTAGTTTTCCCTTGAAGTCAGCTGCATGTTGCTCTATTTATTATTCATGCCTTGCTTGCTTTTTTTAATCCAAGCAGGGTGACATCTTAATATGCTGAAAAGCACAGAGGTACTGCCAATGTTTCCCCTTCACTCCAGCCCTCTGACACATCTTCATTGGCTCAAAAACAGAAATTAACCTTTCCTCTCTTGGGAGCAGGGGCCAATCCTTATGAGCCACTTTTCTCTCTCCAGCTCACTGTGGATGTATGAAACATATAAATATTTGCATATATACAGTATTTATATATTATTTATATGTAAGTTCATCTAGTGACATCCATAAGGAATGTACTTGAGAGAACAAATATATAGGTAGAAATACTACCTACCTCATTCATGTAATGGAACACAAAGCACAGCACCTGCTTTTAAGCAGGCCCATGGCACATGCAGCCCTCGGGTTGAGATGCTGGGTAGAAAACAGGTGGGTGCAGATCAGCTGGGCTTTGCAGAGACCCTTCTCCACCTCACTTCTGTGTTTGGTGATGCCCTTTGAATGCCCAGTGCTGCAAACTGGGGGATGCAACAGTCTGGGCTTTCATTAAAAAAGATCCAGCATCCTTTGTAAGAGAATATCACAAGTACAAGCTGAATTCACCAAGGAGGATAAAGGCCAAATACATTGGCAGAAAAGAAGAAATTATTTCTGAGTGTGCCTCTCCCTTACCACCCATTTTCACACATCAACCCAAACCCCAAGCTGAGTGGAGGAGGGCTGCGTGCTGCCAGGGCTGGGGCTTTGCTCTTTAAAATACTCCTCAGTGCTTTCACAAGGGAATGTCACCTCATCCCCGAGGTGACAAATTCACCCCTGACATAACCCAGTTGCCGTGGGCAGGAAAGGGCAGTGGCACCCTACAGGGTTGGGTGTTTGCAGGTCACCTGCAGTGACTCCCCAGGGTGAGGAGGGAGGTCCCAGGCAGGAGCACAGATCAACAATGAGTCCCAGCTGGCTGAAAATCCCACCACAGCATCCTGAAGGAGAGCAAGTGCAGGCACAGCTGAGATGGAGCACCTCCTTGCACCCATGCCCACCACAGAGCCCAAGCCCTGCCCTTCTCCTGCACTCCTAGGGTGCAGGAGAACTCCCCCATGCACCCTAGGCAGCCTCCCTGGATCCCCAGAGGAGCTGCTTTTCCTTCAGATCACATTTCTCATTCTACCAGCCAAGACAAGTAAAGAAGAAACCAAATCCCAAGTCACAGAAGGCAGAAAATCCCCCCAAGGCTGTTTGCATGGCTGCTCTCTGGTTGTACCACCCGGGGAGAGCAGCTCCAGGGCTGCTTTGGAGCCTCTGGCTTCGATGGCAATGGGGATGGATGGTTTGCACAAGTGATCACCAGCTCCACAGAGAAGCTAGAAACCCTCGGGGTCACCCCATCTCTGCTGGACACATCCCTCCCTGGCTTGCTCGTCTTGCCTGGAGAATCTGTCCTGGCTGGAAATCCAGCTGCAAGCTGGGTTAGGTAATCTTTTTTTTACACAGCTGAGCCTGCAGTTATGGAAATTCACAGTTATGAAAATTCCCAGATCCCCCAACACTTCTTCTTCCTCAAACCCATCAAACACCCGTGAGCTGCTCGGGGACAGGAGGATGTTTTCCCCCTCAGATACAGGAGCTGGGAGCAGCTGGCACCACATGGGACCTGCCATGGAGATCCTTGGTGTGCCTCACCACAGAACCAAAGGTGCCAAGTTGGGACCCATGTGGGCAGCTGAAATCAAACTCCCCAGAGTGACTGGAGGACCCCCCAGCTCCTCAGTGACTCCAAGCAGGGTGGCAATTTCAAGGCAGATTGGGAAAAGCATCATCATTTTGGCAACTGCTCGTGACAGGCAAAACTGAAATTTTAAAAGAATAAAATTACCCTTCTCGCTCTCCAGATTACAGAGCACTTCTTGGAAAATTCAGCCCCAGGGCTCAGGAAGCAATGCACAGCTTTCTGAAAATTATAATCGATTTTTAAAGCCTGGTTCAGTTGTTAATGTTTCCGATTGAACGAATGGCAATGGGTGCATCCATCAGAGACAATCCGGGTTCCCTTCAACCAAACCCTTGCAGTGCCAGCACGTTTTGGGGTGAGATCGGCCGCTGAACAGGATTAATGGAATTTTACCAATTTTTTCTAAAATTTTTCTGAATTTTTTTACCCTTTTTTTTTTCCTAAATTCCACACATCTGCGGGCAAATGTTGGCTGAGAAGAGCTGGACTTTTCAATCCAGCCGGTTAAAAGAAAGTGGGAAATTGCAGAAGTCACCAGGAGGGACCAAAATCTCCCCAGGGCTCGCAGGCGAGGGATGCAGCCGTGAGCAGAGCGAAGAAGAGCTGCCCTCTCCCGATCGGATTCAAGAGCAGCACAGATCAGGTCTGTAAGGAAATTCGCCCCCTGGCTGCTCGTAAAAATGGGTTGGAAGCAGATCCCAGCCTTGGCAGCACTGATTCAGTCGGAGGAAAGATATTTTTTTACAAAATGTTGAAGTTGCTCTGATATTTTGGAGGTGCATTTCGTGCTGCGAGGCTCTGGGTTGGCATTTAGGAATGGATCCAAAGAGGGTTGGCAGCTCCAAGAGGGAGATTATCCCACCTCTTCAGGGGATTTGTGTCACAGCCAAGGGTTTCGGGTCCCACTGAGCTGGGCAGTGCCCCATCAGTGCCAGGCTGGGGGTCCCCGGGCGAGCAGGGGCTGGCAGCACCGAACCGAACCTTCCCAGGAGAGACCCCTGGCTCCGTTTCTGCCTGGCTCAGCACTTCTCCCCTCCTCTCCCGCGCTGAGCATGTCCTGCCCTGCCCTGCCCTGCCCTACCCTGCCCTGCCCTGCCCGGATGGTTTTCAATCGCCCCGAAACCCTCCGCAGCGGCGGCCAAGGCTAGCGCGGGCAGGCTGTGCAGCACCAGCTCCCCGCCGCGGCGAGAGAAGCTGTCCCGCTGCTCTGCTCCCTAGGGCTGCTGGGGCACAAAGGGCCTTTTTCCACCAGCCTGCACGCACACAGCCTCCAGCCTGCCATGAGCCTTGTCCAGAGCCTCGCTGGGCTGGGGTTCGCATGCTCCGGGACAGCATCCTCCTCCCTGCCGGGTGTGCTGCACCGGAGGCTCTGCAGCCCATCGAGAATAAAGATTTTGGAGGTGATTCTGTGCTCGGCCAGGGGTAGGAAGGTGATTTGTGCCTGGCATGGGCTGGGGAGCACGGCAAGGCTGCAGCTCGTGCTCAGTCAGATCCAGGGTGGTCACCGACATCACTTCTCACATCCCAGACTCGGGCCTCTGGCAGCTGCAAAAGCTCCCCTGCATTTTTGCACCACGCTTGGTGTCTGGAGATGGACAGAAACAAGAGGCTCCCAGCGCTCACCCGAGGGTGCTGCTGAGATGGAACATTAAACACTGCCCAGCAGAGACACAGCCCTGCCCCAGCACCCAGGGCACTGCACAGCGCTGGGGCGAGGGCAGGGGCTGAGGAGCAGGGCCGGATGGACGGGCACGGAGCATTCCGAGAAGGAAAGGGAGCAGCAGTAAGAGCTGGCGGTGGGAGGGGATGCTCACCGCAAGGCAGCAGCTCCCCTGCATCGCCCCAGGGCAGCGCTCCCCGCCCGGCGGCCGGCACGCTTTATGTGCATTTCACAGAACTCCAGATAGATTTTGAAAGCTCTGATTCGTGCAGGGCTAGATCTAAACTGGCTTCGGCTTCATTAGAAACAGATGCGGTGGTTTCTCTCTTTGTGCCTCGGGGTGGTTTAGCCCGGGAGGCGCTGCCAGGAGCGGGCAGGGTGCGAAGCCCAGCTCGCCGCGGTGCCGGGCAGGGAGCCGGGATGCGGCAGGACCGGGGCACCGGCAGGGATGGTCATCCGCTCCTTCCCGGAGCAGTCAGCACGGAGCCAGCGGCGTCAGCATCTGTCCTTTCCGGAGCCGCTGGCCACTGCATCCTTCGGCTGCTGCCCAGCCAGGCACTTGGGGTTTTAATCATGGGTTGAAAACTCGTGGGAAAATTCACCCTGGGGCAAAGCACAGAGTTCTGTGAAAGTAATTTAAAGCACAGCTTTTATTACGAAAAAGTAAAAGATTAATCTGGGGATTCTGCAGGATCCCCAAACTCTTTATTGCAAGGGTTTATGGATCCAGGAGTGCTGCACAGCTGGCAGGGCTTTCACCTGGGCTCAGTTTCACATCTCCAGAGATGTTTCCAAAAGGGATGTTTGAGTATCAGGGCTGATGATGAGGAAGGGCCATGGGGCAAAGTGTATGAGGAGGTGTCAGCTCCCTACACCAGCCTGCTCCAGCCCTGGTACTTGGGGTTTCATCATTTGAAAGGAGATGAATCAGATCTGCAGGGACCCTCTCAGAGCCTCTGAAGATCTCAGACTGCCCATTTTGTCACTGACTTCTGGTGAACAAGCAGCGTTGGGGTGACTTGAATCTTACTCATGGGCTGTGATGGATAGAACCAACAACAGAGGTGCTCATTGTGCTTCACTCCCAGTGTAGTGCCCTGTGGTCCCAGATGCAGAGATCAGGATGTTGAGAGGGTTTGAAGGAGCTGGTGATGAGGCACCTTGTTGGGGTTGGTGGTTTCAGAAAGTCACGCAGCCCACGGGACCACCGGCACCAGGTCCCGGCAGTCATACACCAGACACGCTCTGCAGAGCAGAACTGAAAGCAGAACCAAAAAGAGGATCTGTCCTCTCATCTGTGTGGGAGCATCCACCAAGTGGCTCTGGGCTGGGGCTGTTGCTGCCAAGAAAGAGTTCAAGGATTCCTCAGCAGCAGCTCTGACCCGAGCAGAAGGCAATCACTGGGCAGCTCAGGAGCAGTCTGTGCATGCAGCATTGCCTATCCCCTGGTCCTCAGACCTCAAACACAGCCAGAGCAAATGACCTGGAAGCTTCCATGCCCATAGCAAGGGGGCTGGACTAAACACTCTCTAAGATTCCTTCTACCCTAACCATTGCATGATTCTGTGAGCTGGAGCTAGATCACAGCCAGCTCTCATTCAGAGCTGAGCATCCCCAGCTATCCTCCTCCTCCTGGCCTGTGGCAGCTGTGGGCACAGGCTCCTGGCTCCATGGACAGGCTACCCAGGCAGCTGCAGGCTGGTGGCAAGTCACCAAACCTATAGAGTACAAAAAAATCCAGTAATCAGGACCCAGAACCACTGCATCTCTTATGGGACCTCAGCACTGCATGTCCCCTCTCTGCTCAAGACTCAAACCAAGAGATGCAACCATTCTGGCCACCGTCAAGCAAGGACAGACACAACAGTGCCTGCTGAGCTTGGAGGAAGTGGTCAGCGTCAGTAACACCTGCTCTTTCATGGGGGATCCCTTTCTCCCCACACTCCCATTTTCTCTTCCACCTGATGTGCTCAGTATCTGCTCACTTCCCAAAGCCAAGGCCTTATACCCAACCTCTGCGGTTAAATCCACCATCCCACGGCTTCTTCCCCAGCCTCAGCTCTTCATGTCCCAGCTCTCCCAAGGAACATGGCCTGAAAAACCCTGATCTGCATCACTGCTGTGAAGGGCCAAAGTCCTGAAATGCTTCCAAAATCCTGCACCAGCAGCAGCACCACCCCAGTCATCTGCTTCACTAACAGTCACGTGGGAAGTGATCAGGGATGAGTGCATCCCACAGCCAGAAAGCTTTGGTTCTCTTACACTGCTTGTTTCTCTATGCCCAGACTTTGCTGGGTTTTTGTAAGATATAAATAGCAAGAGCTGAAAGAGTTGGATGTGCAGGTGGGAAAGGCTCAGAGGGACAGACTCTCCCAGAAAACCACTGGATAACAGCTGGAAAAGCCAGATTTCAAAAGTAAACTTTGCTCCATCTGTAGAAGGTCCTTCTGTTTTCAAGTTAAACCCAGTTCCTGCTGAGCAAGAAGCATTCTGGTTTCCCCCTCCTTTCCCCATCCATCCACTGTGCCGGGTGACAGCACTAGTGAGGCACCACGCAGCTCTTCTCTGCGCTACTTTTCCCCGCTCTCACTCCTGAGCTTTAAAAAACGAGCCCAAGGCAATTCTGAAAATTCACTTATCTCAACCTGTAATTGAGAAACCTATTTAATAGTTACTTAAACCCTGAGCGGCCCTGAGCGTGCAGCAGTTGATGAATATGCATGACCTGGGATTTGCATTTGGTGGCAGTGTGAAGACAGGATGTCAGGCAAATGAGCTACGAGAAATGTTGCCCATGCAAATGTTCGCTCTGCTCTAACTTCTCACTGCAATTCCCATCCTTGAAGTCATTTTTGTCATTCTCTTATTTGCATTGGAAATGCAGTAACAAAATAATGCAACTTCACAGAAATTGGTCCTATTTCTGTGCAGACAGGATGGATTCTTTAATACATCTATGACAGAGTTGAGTCCTGAACTAATAGCAAACCAAAAAATAAAAATACAGAAGTCCTGCTGAGATCATCCCAGGCCGTGCAATTCTGGAGTTCCCCAAAACCACGTCTCCTTCATTTAACTTCCCAGTCCTTACCTGAAAAAGACTCATTATTAGAAAAACCATCACAGATCTGCAGGAACAGAAAAGCTGCTGTTTTCACTCACAGTTCATTTTCTCAGTTTTCTGCTTTCAGAAAGGGGACCATGAGCCCAGAACAGCTGCTGTTTCCCTCAAGAAAAACTAGGAAACCTGCTCATTCAGGTTTTAAGGACTTCAGTGAAGGGACTAAGCATTGAGAACTCCACCTGCAATGCTGCATCCAGCTCTGGCATCCTCACCAAAAGGACATGGACCTGCTGGAGCAAGTCCAGAGGGGGCCACAAATAAACTCAGAGGGCTGGAGCACTTCTCCTATGTAGACAGGAGTTGTTCAGCCTGGAGAAGTCTCTAGGGAGACCTTAGAGCCCTCCCAGTAATCAAAGGGGCTGGAGAGGGACTTATGACAAGGGCATGGAGTGACAAGCAGCAAAATCCACCTTTCCCCCAGTGTAGACCCTTTCATTAAAAACTCTACCCACACAGCGGCTGGAGAGGGGTCAGTTATTTTAGTGACCACTGGATGTCACCACTGCTTTAGCCATGGACATCAAGGCAGCCTTGCACCTAAACAAAGTATGTCAGCAGGGACTACCAGGGAGTCAAACAAACTTACAGCACCTTGTTTTCACTACACAGAAGTTTATTATGAAAGTTAAACATACAACACAAAAAGTAGCAAAAGCAATCCTGTAGCTTAAGGCAACTCTTACAGGAGATGAATTCAAGAAAGATGATGCAACTTCAGTTTAAATAGAAATTATGAAAAATATCAAATTGCATCAATAACTTAAAATGCACTTTAAAAAGTCTGCACTAACCAGCAGAGGGTAAGGGCTGTGATCTTAATGCCAGCATTAAGATATGGAAAGCAGCAGAATGCTAAATGATGATAGGGAAAGTTCAGTATTTACACAGAGATAGCAACGTTAATATCTGATAGCATCATTTCCTGTGTACTTATGGTTTAGAACCACTGTCTGAAACGTTAGGAAAACCTTTTAAAATAAATCTTCAGACTATTCCATCAAAAATACACAGATGGCAGAGAAGATCCAAGGCTAGGGATGCGTGCAGATGCATGCGTGTGTCCCTTAAATAACTCTTTGCAGAAACACTTTAGAAAAATTATTTCTTTGGGGGAAGAAGAGCAAGAAGAATATGTGGCCACAGAGTGAAAAAGATTATCTTTCAGGTGAATCACATTTAAATTGAAGTATCAAAATATTTCTATTTGATGACATTCTCACAGTTTACAGTTAATGACATTTTTAAGTGAGTGTTAAATATTCATATTATTAACATACAAAGATTCTCCTTCACATTGACATCTGTTTACATTTTTGCAAGACCTCTTTTGCATCAATTGTTCTGCCATTAATGAGGAATGTATAATTGTCTTAATTATAGAATTTAATGAAGATTTAACTGTTCTAACCATATAGAGTTTCTACGTTTAAAATAATTCTTAAAATACTGAATTCAGATCACTTATTTTAAAAAGGTATTTAAGTGACATTTTAATCAATCAGGCTGTACAGGAAGCACCACATTTTAACAAAGCCAAATGACATCGCATTTCCAATCAATTTTCTTCAAATATTGGATGCAATGAAAACTTTGGAGCAAGTCCATTCACCACCAGCCCAAATAAAACAAGATTAATTCGTACATTAATTCATCCCAAATCTTACCCTGTTAGAAAATGCAATATATACTGCAACACAGTCTTAATTTGCATAAGATTTAATAGAAGTGGCCTATGTGCAGTACGAGACTCCTGCACACAAGCTCACCTCAGCTTTTCACCATTCAGCACAACTTTACAAAAAGCATAAGATATAAAATATACTTAAAGCAGTTATCTTAAACATGATTTAATATATATCACCTTGGCAGCTGATCACTTTTGTTCCCAGTTTAAATGCTGTTGAATCTGATTGTGGAGTTGCAGTATCCCTTTGAAGAACTAGTTAAAAAAATCCCTGAATAAAACAGAAGCCAGCCTGCGACTTCCTCTGAGTTTCAGTAAAGCACTATATACAGGGTATAACAGCCACCCAAACTCACTTGGTACAGAATAAAATCTAAGACAGATAATGGGGCAGAATGCATTAATGCATGAAAATATACATTTTAAGGTTTTTATCATTTAAAAAGTGAAACCAATGAATTGTTAGCAGTTAAAAGAATACTGCAACATTTACAAACCCAAAAAGTTTGAAAACTGATTCCAACAGCTCCGATTCACTGGGTTTAGCTTGGAAATAATGCAAAATAATGTCAGCAGTTTTAAGAAGGTCTTGCAAATTCAGAAAAAAGAAAACTGAAAGATAAGAATGCATATCTAAAATAAAGCAGGAGCACAATAAGGACAATCAAAATTCCAAAAGCCCATATTAAAAAATTAAGCTTGGAATGCATTGGCTTCCAGCAGTTTACAAAAAAAAAAACCAAACAAAAAAAAGTTGTTCTAAATCTGTAATATCTTGACCTATTTTTAAGTGACAATTTTTATTACAGTTGAGAAAAATGGTTTTATAGCTGCATAAGTTTCCATTTCACTAAAATAGTGCCAACAAAAATAAGTTTGCATAGAAAAACAAAATTTCAAATTGCCACTGGCTACATGCTTTAAAATGGGAAATGCAGGTATCGTAACATAAACATAGTGCAAACCATGGCAGTTCGTGGTGACTTCGACTGCCGCAGGTCAGGAAACAGACCATAATATACCCAGTTATCACAGTTTCTGGTCTTTTATTCCATCCTTTGCCAAGTAGAAGCAATGCATGTGAGCAGACCCGTGGGATGCCTGCTGCCGCTGATTAACGTAGTTTGAGATCATCACCACTTCCCAGGTTGGATCCAGGACTAGGGTCTTGCTGTCTTCTTGCCTGCAGGAACAAACACACACTGAGGATAAGCACCATGAAATGATCAGTTATTTTATTCAGTATATTAACACAGCTAAGACCATAACCAACTGAAGGCAGAAGCTTTACAATTCAAGCAGTAAGCAAAGCATTAATTTTTAACATCAAAATTGTTCTTTCGCCCTCAAGTCAGTTTACCCCCTGCAGCAGCTGGGCTCTCAGGAGGGCTGTGGGCCTGGCAGCCAAGCTCTGCCCTGTCTCTGAGGGGCTCAGAGCCTGCTGTGTCTCCCCAGCCAGCCTGGAGCTCTCAGCAGGCACTGTGCTCATGCCCACACATGTGAACACTCACACTGCCAGGCTTCCAACATCGCTTCAGCAATCAGCAAGAGACTCCCACAATAGTTAGGTAACAATTTTGTGTCTCTTCTTCCAAAAATAATTTTTTTTCCTGTGAAATTCCCTTTTGTTAACCTTTTCTGTCAATTTTAGGGAGAAAGGCTACAATATGAGACAGTACATCACATCATTTCCAAATAATTTCATGAGGGAAACATTTACTTTAGCTTCTTCTAGATCAAGAGACTTACAGTAACACATGAGCACAATTTAATCTATAGATTGACACACATTTTAACACCTCATAGAACCTGGGGTTTTACTACAGCAAACTTTCTTCTTCAGTGCACCTGCAAAGTTAAACTGAGAAAACTGTGGTACTTATGATTGCACCCCTGTATTAAAAGAGAAGTAATGTAACTTCTTCAAATAAATTATTCTGTTAAACTGTGTAAGTTAATGACATTGTAAAGAGAAAATTACGTATGGCCAGTCATGGAAAAAGACATGGCTATCTACTTTCTCTACCTGTACACAGGTACAGCACACACAAATGCTGCACCTAAACACTTAAAAACATTGATTTCCTTAAAACTTTAAAGCCATACCTCACAACTCTGCTAGCTGGTATTGAAGACATTTTAGTACCAATACTTTTATTTAAGGTTTACAGAGTGAATAGCTGGCACCATGGCCTGAAACTACCACGTGACCCAAACAGTCTCAGGCCACATTCTCAGCTGGTGGAAGGTATCACTACACAGGCTTTATTCCGTGTGGCTCCACCAGCTGCAATAACCTGTCACATCCAGGGCTTTAAAAAAAATGCAAAACCAGTGACTACTTCCCTGCTCTGAAAGACTTTTCATGCATTGTTGAAAGACTGCGGCAAAGCCTTAATGCAGGCATTGTACCACTGAAATACACCCTTCAAGCAATTACCATGTTTGCACCATCACACTGAACATATGGGTACTTCAACAGAACTGTGACTAACAGGGGCACAAGTGCTGCTCTTTGGTGTTCTTCTGAGTCATGTTTACTGTCAGAGAGGAAGCCTTCCCACCAGCACAGCAGCTGCCCCAGCTCACTGCATGCTGCTGTG
This sequence comes from Lichenostomus cassidix, assembly GCF_008360975.1. NCBI lineage: Eukaryota > Metazoa > Chordata > Aves > Passeriformes > Meliphagidae > Lichenostomus > Lichenostomus cassidix. The sequence goes on along the minus strand of NC_139492.1, from coordinate 8,471,677 downwards.
GCACTCCCATTCCGAAGGGTGAGCGAGCAGAGCCTGCTCACTCTCAGACCCTCTGGCATGTCCTGCTGACACCACTTGTTCCAATTTAGACTTTTCTTTCTCTGTTCACTTCTTCCTCCCTTATCTACCATTCTTCTTGTCTGTCTAATTGTATGCTCCCAGTGCACTAGGTTAGTTGCACCCAAACAGAGAACTGCTGCTTCCTTCTCCTAATTAAAAGCCAATTTAAAGTTACATTTTCCTTTCATGTGCAGTGGTCCCTTTCTGATGCACATGGAGCTCATTCAATAAATCCCTCTAGTAATCAGCATGTTTCCAGAGCAGACAATTCCCTCCTGCATGCTCCTTAGTGGTCATGTTGCCATTATTGGTTTGGAAACACCTCCATTAACTTAAATATCGCAATGGCTATCTACTACGTTTATGTATCCAGTACTACTGTTGGTTGCACTTCAGATAACTAGGTGTGAGCTAATCTTTTTGCTCTCTTCTATCTGCACTAGTTGTACTCTGAAGGAACAATCTGCTTCTCCTGCTTGCAGAAGAACTCTGTAGGTGACAACCAACATCACTGCTGGTGCACAAACCCACAGATTTCTCAGTAATCTTTCTGAGGAATCACATTAAAGCAAACTGCTCTAATCACACCCAGCACTGATGATTGTAAGTGTTTAAGGACATATTCCATTCAGACCATGAAGCAACTTCTGCAAAACTGCCCTCTTTGTAGAGATGGAGAATATTAGAAGATGTTTTTTAATTAAGCTTTTTACATTATTTCCAAAAGCCAAATCATTCAGCTTTGCCTATCAAAATCACAGCAGAAAAGTTAACACGGGAAAGCCCACACTTCCTTTTTCCTTCAACAGAAAAGTAAACTGTGCTGTAAAGATTTTTCTTAATATGATATGTTTGTTCAACAAGTCTAAATAGATACTTCCAGGCTAATTTAAGAGTTGTACCAAGATGAACAAAACAGCAACAGTTCTACTTTGCATACCCTTCTATTGAACAGACTGTAACAAGATTTCTTCTGCTTTTACTGCTGTCTCTGTCTTCTAAAAGGAAACAAAGACATGCACTGTCTTTAATAATTAACAAAATCTTACTTCTACCAATTTTGCACTAGATAAACATTTTTACACTTAAATAGAAAAGACCAGCAAGTTAATTGCTGGTATACTACTTCTCTAAAAACAACAGTGTTTCTTCTTCAGAAAACAAATCACATGCACAGCAATTTTATTGTCAAATTTCAGTGAAGACTCCAAGATATGAGCATATGGTTGCATTTATGCTTTGCTTAAAGTGGCCTTTTCCTTCAAAACATATGAAAGAATTTGCATGATTTGTGACCTCATTGCTACTTGTAGAGTTTGCAGAAGCCACTAGCGAACAACTACCAGATTTGCCCTTTCAAGTGATATGCAAAAGGCATGACAAATGACCCTCAAATGTACCAAAAGCAGTCATTACAATATCTTACAATAGTGTATGTGGATAAAGGTGTAATTTTGCAATTCAGTAAGTGGAGATTTACACAAGCAACTGCAACATGTTGGAATGACAGCTCAGACTCAGGCACCCTCCTTTTGTTGTGCTACTACTGTGCAAAGACAAATGTGTGAAATAGGCTTATTCTATCAGTCACAACCATCCTGCCAGAGCACAACGTGCACAGTATACAGCAACTACAACTGTGCTTCACATGCTGAAAGAAAAATATAAAAAATTAAAGGTGCTTGTTAAAGACTAGAAAAATCACCTCGTATATAGACAGGAAGCACATTGTGGAGCAACAAGCATTGGGTGCTATTTTTGTCCGCTGACAATAGACAAAATACAACTCCCATAAGAAATGCCACGAGAGCCTTAACACTCCCTTGCAGGAAGAGTGTGACTATCAGTAGGGTAGTATCTGCTAGTTCTCCTCAAGTCTATTATAGGAAGCTAAAACTTCCCTTTTATAAATGTAAACCAGCCATTTCCACACTTCTCTCAATTGGGAGTCCTATACTCCCTGGCATAGCTAATCAATCCTCTAAATTGACGTTTTTGCTGTAATTTTTGAAAAGCATACCTTTTGCTGCCATGCAAAAGCACCAGTATTAGTCTCAGTGAATAATGGGCTCAGCTTTTCAAGGATTAAGGAGACTTGCTTCAATTAAGAAAGATGCATCTATCTTTGCCATTGGGAAATGGAATACACTGCCATGAGTCATGCTTAATGAGCCATGAGAAAACAGTAGTTATTCATCTTCCCTCTGTGTATTTCATTTTTTCAGTCAAATGCTGATTTTAAGTTTGAAGCAGCACTACTTCACATGTTCTTCATCTGTTATTTAGTGAAAGGGTAACAAATATTTTCTTGTGAGAATATTGTCAATAGCACACAGATCCCACCAGAGTTTCAGTTTTCCTAAAAATGAATGCGTTTTAAGCAGCATTGCCAGTTTCCTTCCAAATAGCCTGGCATTGAAGAGTTAATGCGATGGACACATCAGGAGTTTCAACATCCAAAAATACTTTACACTCAGCTTTCAGCATGTGAAGCCATGCAAATCTTCTGCAATACAGAAGGAATTATAACTGGCCACAAGCCATTGAAAACCTCTAACCCTGGAGATGGTGTGATGACCAACTTGAAGAATTGCAGGAACTTATCTGGCAAAAAACCATTTCAAAGCTTCCTATCACATGCTATTCTAGATTTATTCGTGCTGAACTCAGTGTTGGTACCATGGGGGTAATGACACCCTGACAAAAAAGAGAAGAATTACTAACAAAAACATTTTGACTTGAGAGTAAAAACAGAAAGTGTGCCTGTAGTACCTCTTACACCTATGCTCTCTTCAACCCTCTGATATCTGAGCTTTTCCCAAGCCCAAATATAGGCTAACAAGTATGGACTGAAAGTCCTATCAAGACTAAACTAGATAGCTTGAAATCATGAAATCAGTAACTTTTATAATTTACTTTTTTGAACAAGAATGGTGTTATTGTATTACATCTGTTATTGGGGCACACAGGAAAAACAAATCTGCAATAAGGAAGGTGGCATGTAAGCAGATCCTCCAGCAGCCAAGACAGTCAGACCCCCATCCTCCTCCCCCAGCCACTCAATCCTCACCCATGCTGCAGCCTACTGTGCTTCCAACTGTGCCAACAAAACTCCTTAAATTGACATGGAGAAAGCATCTCTAACTACCCCTTCCTGTGCATATTCTGAGGCCTCAGACATACCTAAGGAAACCAACTCCTCTTACCACATGAGCTCATCAGGAAAAGATAATGCAGTCCCACTGTGTGGTTTACATGATAGCTCTGAGAAAGCAGAACTGAGAAAACTGGAAATAAATTTAGTAAGGATGGACAGGCCTGCCATGAAGATGGCCCTCCCTTTCAATAAATCACTTAAAAAAAACAGCAGGGAAAATTGGAACCTCTGAATACCAGGCAGTGAAATGACAAGTACAACCATATCCACTGCATATATAACTTGGGACAATGGTGAAGAGGAGGGAAGGAAAAGGGAGCTAATTTGAAGAAGGGCTGTCACAAAAGGAATAGCCAAAATAAAGTCTCTTCATGAACAACTCCACTGCAATTCTTTAATTGGATTCTGGCAGCTCTGTCCTGCTGAAACAGACAGAGCAGATGCATTATGTGCCTTGGCATCTGCCATCTATAATTTACTAAATAAGTGAAAAATCAGGCTATGCTATGAAAAACTAAACAGTGAACATTTGGATTCTCTTAGAAGGACTGTCAACCTCCTGAAAATGGATTAAAAAAAAACTCAACCAACCAAACCTGAGAATACTTTGCAGATACTTTTCTAAAAAGTATACAACCACATGATAAAAACCACCCAAATTAATAAAACCTGAAATAAAGAGAGAAATACTCAGAAAAAAGACCATTACAATACAATATTACAATACAGACATTACAATAAAGCACACCTTCACATTGGTCCTGGTATCTGAAGCAGACCCATGGAAAAGCAATGAGCTGAAAGCTCTTTGAGCTGCTGGTTAACAACAGCCTCTCCCATAGAGGTTTGAACATGGTTCAAAATGCTGGCCATGCCTCCAGTCACCCTTACTCAATAGAAGGGCAGGAGAAACTCAGCCTTCTCAGAGTCAGCAAAACTGGGGCCCTAAGCATGGTGAGAATGTCAACTTATATATAATAGAACTTCTTTGGTCACAGCTTGATGAAGCAGATCATGTGCTTTTTGGTCTCTGGGGGCCTTCCACAGACACTCTCAATCTTCACTTCTCAGAACTTTAGCCACAGCAGCACCACTACATACTGCATCTATGAGCCACTGGCAGCCAGAGGGGATATGATCTTTACCACATTCCTAGCAGGCATAGCTATCAGCATTAGACTTCATGGCCTGGATCCAGTCTCTGGAGTTGCTTTGTTTGCTGCCCATAACATCCATTTTGCTATCACCTCTCCTTTTCACTGAACCTGGGAAGAAGTAGCCTTGATCTTTCTTAATTATAATGTCAAGCACCACTTACATTATGCAAATAATGGAAAACAGTCTCTCAAACTTGGCAAGAGATCTGGATGTTAGACTGAAGTAATTGTAGAACTATTAGTGCCATGAATTCTATACCCAATGCTCTTTTTTATTCCTACTTCCATTCTGATTGTCTTTCAAGCTCACAAAAAGTCAAAATAAAAAATTTTCTTGACAAAGGCCATTGATAAGAGTCATTTAGCACCTACCTCCATCAAGATTTAATTTCAAACTTCCATCTACTTCCTAGAAACAGAGTGCTCCACTGGAAACACACAGGAACTGTTACCTGCCAAGCCTGCTCTCTCACAGTCTGCAAGAGAGCTCCAGAGCACAACCAGGCCAAGCAGCACATCTGCTCCCTGACCCCCTTGCACTCTCTCCTCACCTGAAATCTGCAATGGTTGCATCTTTGTTTAAAAGCTATTATGAAGATAATGATACTGCTGCCCCAAACTGGTAACTGGACCAAGGTCACAGGAAGCCAAGGAAGTAAAAAGCACAGCAGGAATAGGTAGCTCTGAAGAACTTTGAGTAGAGACTGAAAATTTTACTTTTGTATTAAAATTTCTTTTCCAAGGGAAAAAAAAAAAAAGCTTGAAGTGCTCTCTTTTAGAAAGTATTGTTTGAAGGCTGGTCTAAAGGTTATAAATTTATAATTAATATTGATTGCCTCCAGACAGTATTCCTCTGTTGCTCAGCCCCTCTCTAACCTTCATTGACTGAAAGAAGACGCTTATATTACAGTATTCCCTGATTTGCAAGATTGATCTCCTCCGTCCTACAGTCAGCATTGATTCTGTACAGCACAAATTGTTTTTCTGATCTATGCATTCCGTAGCACTTTTGCACAACCACCAGCTATTTAAGTTCTCGTGAAGCAAACCAGTCATAACTTAACTGGCCTGCTCTTACTGTACTGGCACTGCAGATCCTTTTGAGGCAACACATTCCCACTCTAAAGCCTCTAAGTTATGTTGTATTCATCCAGCATCTAAACAAATTATTTATGATCATATACAAGCATATATCAAGTATACACTACCCACTGCATATGAAAAATTAACAGTTTGGCTTTCTTTCATATTCAAAAAGATGTGTTAAAGGTTATACTATTTTTATATCATCGTCAGTTTGGAGAGTACATACAATAAGCAATAATTAAATTAATTCCAGATTAATAAGGAAAAAAACCCCTTAATCTGAGAGTCTGATGAGAAAAAATTAAAAAAAAACCAACCAAAATTAAAAACAAAAAAGCCCCCATATACTTATTGTAATACTATACTTTCTTCTGAAGCCAGTTATATTTGAGAAAAATATAATTAGTTAGAGCATTTATTTACACTAGCAGTTTCATCTTAGAAAAAATTAAGAAAGGGAGAATAATTTCACTGTCTACAACCTTGGGAAGAACATGAAAGTCAGTCCTACTACTTTATTTTCTTTCAACTGTAAACTGTTTACATTTTTGTAACAAAAATCCTGGGGTGTTTTTAAGAGTTCCCAGCTTCAGCACAATTAAATGAAACATATCTTGCTCATTTCAACTGGCAATTCTCAACAAACAACAAAAATATGTTAAAACCTAGGGTAGGACGCGGTACTTAAAATTTAGGTAAATTTTTACTCCAGCAGTCTTTCTAGGGTGGGGTTGGTGGGGATTTTTGATGCTTTGTATTGAGAAAGATTGCTTCTGGAAGAAACAAAAGTTTCCAAACAGGGTTTTCTTCAGCAAAATGAAGGTTTTTAAAATGGGAATTTCATGCAGTTTCCCAAAATGGCTCTTCTTAGCCATTAATGTAATTTATATTTAGCACAAGACCACAAACAGACAGATTGCTAGACTAGACTGTTTTAGGGAGAGCAAACCACTCTGTCTCCTTACTCCCAGTGTTGCTAAAATAAAGAGCATGGCAGTAACATAGGAAATGAACACAAAGTAGAAAAATATGACATTTCAAAAATACTGGTTGAAGAAATTATATTGGAAGACTGAGAACAGATCCAACCCATCCCCAAGTAAAGCCATTGGAACATCCTTAGCCAAGCTCCAGAGGAACCCAGCTGGACAAAATGCACACTCAAACAGATCATTTCAAGTCTGAAATTAGAGTTTGTCAATACAAAACAAACCTTCACAAAATACCCTTGCCTGCACACAGACACACACCAGAGAGCCTCTTCTCTTAAGCCATCCCTTGAAAATCCACCCCTTTGTGCCACCTCCTCCAGCAAAGAGCTGGCAGGAGGCACCTGGTTGAGGCTTCTCCACACTGAACATGGGCCATTACTTCCAATAGATTCTAACTTCACCAACTAGGGGCTGTTTAAATCTCCCCAAGTCATTCTGGACAGTGTAACACATTTTTGCATCATGTCACTATGCCAGAAGACTGAATAACAAGCAGACGTTTTTACTGGAAATAGACATCTAGACAGCAACTTCACAATAATTTCTGCAAAACACTTCTTATCCTAAGACTGAGCTCTGGTCATTCATAGTGAAACCACACCAGAGACACTCATACTGACTCTCTCAACCATGACACAAGGAGATTAAGACAGTGAAAATTAAACATCTGCCTCAGCAACATCCCTTTAGTCTCCTCACTCTTCTAGTCTGGCAAAGGGAAACATACAAATACTTCAAGTTCATTTATCTCATCTTTCTTTTTTTTAATGATAATCTTTAACTGGAGATAAGGCTCTTCTTCATGTGTATTATTAAACATTCACTGTCTCAGCATTCCAACATTTCTGTAAAAGTAAAAGCCATTGGAATACATTATTAAATTGGAAGCCACTAAGAAGACTCACTGACTTCAAAAGCATCTTTGAAACAAAAGAATCCTGGACAGTGAGGCTGGATTTGCGATGTCTGATGTAACCAAGCAACCCAAGTTGACATAAAAACTCAGAAGTATCTTGTATTCAAAACAAACTATGTTAAAAATGTAACAGAATGCAGTTCAACTCAGACCTGCTTAAAAACTTCAATGAAAATTCCTAAAGCCGCTCACACCCTATTTACATCAGAGGAGTGCTGTAATTGCACAAAAACATGACCACCTTTGAAAAGTCAAGCATAACCTACCTCAGATGCCCTCAGATGCAAAGTAAAGATCTGGTATGCTAAAGTAGAATGGAAGGGATTCTATACAATGAAAAAATGTCAAACCTGACAACACCCTGAAGGGGTTTTTGTGCCTTTTTTTTTCTGGGGATTTTTTTAATTGGTTGTGGGTTTTTCAGGATACTTAGACATGAAAGTTAGTAAAGTGATAATTTCTAAATTGTTACTGCAGTTGCAATTTTTTCCACTTGCTAAGTGTCAGCATTCTCAAATGCCACATAGAAGCCAGCTAAACATGTTGTTTTCAATGACTTTTCGCTGATCACTCCTATGCAAGGAGTTTTAAGTCTACAGACTCTAAGTCGACTGAAAGACTTAGAATAGGGAATCTTTTTTACCCAGAAATCTGTATAAATAAAGAATTGAATCTGATCACTTTCATATGCTGCCAGGCTTTGGATGGATAAATATTTCCAAAGAGCTGGCGCCTCTGTTTTGGGTAGGAGTGAGTGGAATATTGCAGGATTCCCCCTCCCTCCCCCACTGAAGCAGAATCTGGTCTCCATTAAAGCCATTTCAGCTGTAATTCTACTGTCAAATATCCTGGTTTTCTACAGTATTGCAATTCTTAAAACCATCATTAACACTGATGAGGTCCTGTTCCACATCTGCCAATTCTGAGTTTTAGTGTCCATGCCAAGCATGGCAGAAAAGAAAAATCTAAGGTTTTAGTAATGATGAAAGCTATATAGAAATCAGATTAAAAAGATCATGAGGAAAGTATCTTCATTTGTGTGTCGTATAACATAATACATAAAAATTCACTCAGCACACGAAGAACCAGACTTTTCTATAAAAAAGCCTTCAAGTACTATCTCGCTAGTGAAACCAAAGATGCTGTTGGCCATACTGAAATTACAGGAACAGAACACGAGGCAGTCTGGATTAAGGTTTCTGCAGCTGTCAGCAAAGCAATCATCAGAAGGCTGCCACTGACAAACTGTATTTCCAAGCTGACTGAGCATGTCAGCATTGGAAAATTCAATACAGGCCACAAATACAACAAATACAGGAATACACTTTTATGCATCCCTTTCCATTGAGAATTCAGTACAATGATCATGAACACCAAGTGCTTACTGATTACAGTTCATTTCACTCTGCCCAAATGCTGCATGAGATGAAAGCAAGGAATGGTGAACAATGAATGATTTGGAAATCTGATTCCTCTTTAGGAATGCATTTTAAGTCTGTTTCAGCTCTCTCCCATCTCATGCCAAAAGATCCTAATTTTTATGCAGTCCTAAGATTAACAGTACAAAAACTTCTCTGTAAACATTCCAGATACATGTCCAGAACATCCTACCCCAAACACACAAATGAAAACTGAAACGTAAAAAATCACTTATAGACCTAGGAGTACTGGAGGCAAAAATCTCTTTGTTAGACATATTAAACATGCACAGTAAAATAAATAGCAAAGTATGCAGAACAATGCATTGCAATTATTAAAGATTCATATTTGACATAAAAAATTTGAAACAACAATTGATAATATTTTTCATTCTGTTTTAACGTATTTCAACCTAGTATTTTTTCCTTTTCTTCCTTTCTGTAGGTGATCTACACCAATGCTTTAGAGCTGAGACAACAACTATTGTTGTTTCAGGAGAAAATGGGTACTAGCAGCTAATAAGGACATCACTTAGTAACAACTGCCTTCTGCCTTATTAAAAGCAAGAGTCTTTTCAGAAGTTGCTGAATCCAGCTCCTGCACACAGCCAAGGATGTTGTTTTTTGTGTCTCAGTGTCACGAGTTTTGATGTGACATGAAGCCTCAGATGCTCAATACTACCTCAATCTCACTGTTAATTAAAAGAGTGTTTTTGCACAGCCTAGCTGCAAGTGTTTTCTACACTTGGAGGAAAGATTACATCGCTCGGAACTCCAAAAGTTATTTCAGGAAGACTCACTTTTTTTTTTTTTAACCTTCAGCATGCTCATGGCTTCTCTGTAGTAAGAGGAGTGGGGACGAAGGGAACAGTGTAAGGAGAATAAATCATGAAAAGTTTTAAGTACATAGAGGTCAAAGACATAGGGCTGGACCCAAAGTTCCTACTGTGTTGTTAAAACTAAAGCAGGCTGGCACAGGTCTTAATGAATAGCTTAAAGCTAATTGTACCTCTCTTCTGAACTGAACTTAGAAGCAGGCTCTAGCTATGCTGTGACAGAATTATTCAGGTAATTCAGCTGCTGCTCCGAGAATCCAGTGGTAGTGAGGCCTCCAAGGCAAGGATTTTACCGTTGTTACAGCTGATATCTGAGCTGGCTGCAGCAGTGTTTGCAAGGAGACATACTCCAGCCACTTCAAAGTGAGAGATATTATCCTCTGTGCCTATCTGTTCCCTCTCATTCTCATGCTCAGTGTCTTCCACTTGAAGTTGGAAGGAAGTCTGTCTAATCATCCCAATTATCAGAAAGGATGCCAAAAGAAAAGTAGCTTAGCAATAACAATAATCAAATTTTCTAAAAATCGGAGAACCAGCAGGTTGATCACATTTGATTATACTAAAGTCAGGCTGTACTGATGAAGCAGGAAGTAAGAAACAGCGTTAGTAAGGGAAAGAAATTCAAAGCGTTTCTGTGTTCTCCCTATTCTCTCCTGACCTGCAGCCTGCCTTAACTTGCCAACTCCCCTTATGCATTATTACTCGTCCTCTTACAGCTCTTGCCTTTCTGACATCTCAGAGCAGCTGGTTTCCATTCCCTTTCCTGGCTCTTCTTTTCTCAATCCCAGTAATTTCTGCTTTCATCAAGAAAGAACAAGATTCAAGACTGTGGGGCCCAAAAGAAGCAAAGAACAAGACTTTTTTTTTTTTTTTTACTAAACCAGTGAAAAAAAGGAGTGAGACTTCCCACCAGTAAGAAAAAGGTGAGAAGACAATAAAACTAGCCTGTACAAGAAAGCAGACTGTGGCACCTGATTAAATTCGCTGGTAATTTTTCCCACAACATGGGATAACAAGCTCCAAAATTGTGCCCCCGCAGCTCCCAAAGCCTTTCCTGTGTTCATGAGAAACGCACAAGGCAAAAGATCCCTCTCTCTGCTATTAAAGTATCATTTCAGAGAGACATGGCAACTCTGTGAATAAATATGTCCTTACAGCTAAAGTACCCACAGAAAAGACCATCTACAGAAAGGAAAAAAAATACAGGATCAGAGATTTCTTATCAAAACTTTAAAAACTTGAAATCCATTTTACAAGAGTAAAAAACAATGCATTTTGCAATTTTTATATAACAGCATTGAACAAACAGAAAATACACAACATTATACAAACAGACAAATAAATGGAAACAATCTAAAGTTTTGGGAAAGTACTAACCAGTTACTGACAGCAGCTGTGAAACCCTCACCTCCATTTCCTCCCGATGAGACCTGTCTCTATCCTCGAATTCACGAGTTCTTCGTCGAGCCTCTTCAAAGGCTTGTTGTGCCAATGCATCCTCCTGCTACCAAAGCAGATGACACAAAGTGACACAAAAGGTGACCCTCATTTCCACCAAATCACATTTCTTTTGAATATTAAGTATCCCTTGGCAGCAAAGTATGTCCTGCAGAACCTGCTAGAACGCAGACGAGTTCCAGCAAATGTCAATACAGGTTAATGAAATATTACTCACCTTCACTACAGCAGTAGAAATAATCAAAGCTGGAATGCAGCTTCTACTGAAATACATTTTCAAATGAGAGCTGCTGTTCCACAGTAGTTAAAGTGCTGCTGGGTTTTTTTAAGGCTAGAAATTCTCAGAAGTTATATGTAACAGGTAATACATTTTATTCTCCTTATAAAAGTAATTTTGAAGACAGTATTCACAGATATAGCTAGACAGAGTCCACTAGCATCACTATACAAACAACAGTAATTTAATTCTCTTGCATTTAAAAGAAAGCATTACCAAAGTTACAAACCAAAGAAATCCTTCATTTTATCAAGAGCTGCTGCAGGTACATCACTATGAATATTCTTAATACTTGTGTATCACTTATTTAAATTTAGATGCATAGGAAAATTAAAAGCAGAAATTATTCCTCCACCAATTTGCACACATTCCCACACAATGGAGGAGAAACCTGCAGGTTTTCAACAGCCTTGTTGAGTATTTTCAACAATGGCTTATGCACAGGAATAGATTTAATAAACTAACATTCAAAAAAAAATCCTTCAAACCATATTTTCTATTAGAAAATGTTTTAAATAAAGTGTTAGTAATATGTAGAGCCACTATTAATTGGGTTAGAAGTTATTTTTCTTGAAGAGACTTAACCTATTTTCTGTTCCCCATTAGAATTTTAAATTTTTCAGAATGGAAGAATCACATCTGAAGAGGCTCCACAAACGAGTAAGGGATAAGCTGCATTGGTTCTCCCTCCTTCTAGCTCTTCAGCTGTAATTACTACTAGCTCTGCTTACAATTCCCACACACATGCAAATGTTATTTTAAAGTTGGTAATTTTAAAGAAAAGCTGACCTTGAATGTTAGAGGACATAAACATGTAGAGAGCACAACTAAGTTTTAATATACCTGGGGACTAAGTGCATAAATTTTTTAATTTAAGATAAAGCATCCCCAGCCTGAGAAAATGTTAAATTGCCTTTTTTGCCATGGGCACAATCGTGAGCCCTGGAGCTGCTCTGTGAAATGATGTGAAGAGGCTCCCTTGTGGCCCAAGGCAGGGAAATACAAACAGCTGCCAATCGCAGACTCTGCCTTTCGCCGTTGCTTTCTGGGGACACGTGTGCAATGTTTAAAGCTGCCAACAAGATCATATTTTAACACCATCTATTATTTTTAAGAGCAGAATTTGGCCCTTTACAGCTACTTTAATGTTCATACAAGGCATAGAAACCAGGGTCATACAGCAGAAAGTAAGTTTGTTCTTAATAATGTAGAAGGTTAGAGAGAAAACAGATAAGCTTGTCTCCCAGATGACTCCAGGAAAGCAGCCTTAGTTCTAGCTTACGAAAGATATGTATGTCTTTATTACCTTTTTTTTTTAAAGGCTTAAAGAGAAGCATACTCCTTTTTATCAACACTTTTTGCATTCTACCATCATTTAGAGTGGTCATGAAATAAAAGGCTGACATACAGCCTCAGACAGAATATTTTAAAGAAATGGTCATAACCAAAAGAAACTAAATTAGAAATTCATGGGAAAAAAAATCAGTATGTTGGCAACCAGAATGAAGACGTGTTGACAGCTGAAACACTGGTTTGCTCATGTCTGAGAAAGGGGATAAAAGCATCAGAACTTTTTTTAGCAAAACATAGAATTCTGCTCCTCTCTTGGTGATGCATTATAACAACTCAACCAACAACTCAATCTTATACAACAGGAAATTAACAAACCTTTTTTTTAAATGTCACTCAATTCTAGTAATTATAGCCTAGCAAATTCAGCTGTATGAGACCAAACAATTTATACATCTTAGTTTTATAGTATAAAAATGCTCTTGGTGTGAAATTACAAAGAAAAAGAAGAGTAAGAAAACATGAGCTATATCAACATGACAACAGAACAAAAACAAATTTCCCAGTCCAGAAAATAAAATTTAAAAAAAATTTTAAAAAAGAGAAGCTTACACACACCCACACTTACACACAAATCCTTGCAGCAGCCCAGTAGGAAAACACTTGGTGCGATAGCAAGATGCTCCACTACAGAAGAGGTGCAAAAGTACTGAAGACAGAAACAGTCTCTTAAAAACATTCAAATATCAAATCCAGGGAAATTTCAGCCCCAAAGAGGGAAGATATTCAAGCATGTATGTACAGCTTTGCATGTGTTGGTCCATCAAAGTTTGAGCAAGCAGTGGAATCAGGGCTTTCAGTAACAAAAAGACTGCTTAGTAACAAGGCTTGGATAGGCTGTGGATTAAGTGGAAAAAACAGTAGCTTCGCAGGTACAACCAGAATACTTCAATGCTGACACATGTGGATTCTCTTCCTAAAATATTTGTTGACCTGGTGAAGGGTAGTAGGTTTTCCAAAGTATGATGGCAAAGAAAAATTTTATCTGATCCCAGCATTAGTACAGAGTGGTAAAAGACAGGAAAATGCAAGAGCACTACATTTGCATATGACAAGCCTTCCAAAAAATGAGGGGGATGTAAACACCAGCTGGACCTCTTACAAAGGACAGTGGGTACACAGGCACCACCGTATGAGGCACTTAAGCCCCTCTGACATCAGTGTTATTTTGGGATCAAAGTCAGCAGTTCGGTCAACTGCCACTAGCAATACTACAACAGTTTTAAACAAGGAAGCAGAGTGACAGATGCAGGAAAAAGGAAACTGAAGAATATAAAAGATTGCCCAAATGTTTACAATACTAACACATATAAGGGTGCAGCTACTCCTGTGTCTGTGCAGTTCCTTATGACACTGGGCACCCTTAGGAACTACTACTGTAGCAAATGGAATGACCAATGACAACCTCATAGTGGCCAAGAATCACAAACTAAAAACAAATTACACTCCTGTAACTGAGTGCAAACATCTCTGTAGATCCCCACAGTGCAATACCTCCAGCATAGCACCCTGTACTCACAACTCAGGAAAGCACTGACACCTGAGAGCACGTACACATCCCCTCACACACAAAAAAAGAGTAAATCACAACTTCAGTGCACAAACACTTTCTGAAGATAACAAAAGGGAATTGTTAAGTGTTGTTAAGACAACATATACACATTGGGAAACTAAAATAATACACGCACTTGCAAAAACACTTATTGGGAAATTAAGAAGAAAAAAATTAAACCCACAGGTATCCTGACCCCTCTCCTTTTTGGAAGGGTCCCACTTTCTTCAGGCACAGTCCCCTCCTGATTGCACACTCCCATCAGCCTGCCCTCAGCCCACAAGTCCTGTGACAGCACTATGTATCAAACTTAATAACTACAGATCAAGAACCTTGGGATTTATCTTGCACAGTCCTCAGGGCTCTACACTTGTCCTAGCTGTGCAAGGCATTACAGCCTGGAGGCCTCCTAATCCATGGAGTCCACAGCAGTGACTCTGCTGCAGCTGGAACTGAGCTTGCTCAAAACACTGACACACAGCTTTGCAAGCAGTGACTGCACAGTAAAGAGTAAGTTTCAAGTAAAAGCTTCAGTCTGTGGCTTCTTATGGACTGACAAAGGGTGGCAGGACTATTCTCTCTTTCAAGGCATCATGAAGAAAGTGTGCAGGGCTGTGACTGCTTCAATGACACTGACACAAAGTGTTTCTAATTAATCCAGAACATAGTCACATTAACATCATCTCATAAATGTGCAAATTAGTTTCTTAAGTTAGGGAGAGGCAAGGCACAATAGAGGAGCATTGTTGTTTTTTTGGTGGAATCAACGGGTTCCTATTTGTTACATAGTGACCAACTGCAGTCACAGAAGCACTAGAAGGGAAACCCCAAGGAAGTGAAGGCTGAGAATGAGGCAAACAGCAGAGATAGAAAATGCCTCCTTCTTTAAATCAATTCCAATGCACAACTGCCAGGAGCAACCCCTCACTGGGCAAAAGGGAAGGTCAAGGTAATTTGGAAAAAGTGGCATGTGTGAATATTAAGTTTTTACAAAAATTACCCAAATGCATGACATATATGGGGTATAACAAAGACAGATGAAGAGAATCACCACTGTCATACAGACCAGTTCAACTACTCAATACAGAAATGAACTGCTGAGTTTACAAAACAGATTGTAAGTCATAACTCTGGTAACTGATGTTACTATATCCAATTTACTTTCCAGTACACAGGCAGATGGTCTCTATGGGAGCTCACACAAACCTGGTGCTGCAGCTTTTAATATTAGTTAAGTGGATTTGTTACCAAACTACACCTCAAAAACAAAGACATATCTCCAATCTGACTAAATTAAAGAACCCTACAGCTGTGCAAGTGAACCTTATCTATGTGACATTCACTTTTAAAGGCATTTCATTTGCATTGACTTTGCTCTTGTACATGTCCAAAGATTCAGGTGCTGGACAGTAATTTTGCTGGCAGGAAAGAGGTAGATAGGAAGCGAGTTCTTAAAAGCTGCCATACATTAACAGAGCAGAGTCCATCAGTGCCAGAGGACAAATAAAAAACTATTCATTCTCACTCATATGTAATAAAACAAAAAGCTTTAAAAAAATAGCCTCAACCACCCTAAAATAAACAGCTAAAATAGACTTTCCAGTTAAATCGTTACAAGTTACAGGTATAATTTTAAAAATACTTTCACTGTGTAGCATAGTAACAGTGCAAAATCCCTCAAAGTTGTAAATCACAAATGATTTCTGCCCCTAACATTTTGACCTAATTTAGCTAAACACTAGTTTAGCTACAACCACATATTACTGAACTTCTGTATGCAAATATTCTTCGGAGTTTGAACTCAAAATGAGAGCAGAAACTGTGTTTCCCTCCAGAAGAACAAACAAATATCTAGGGCACAGTAGCCAAGGGCAGACTGTCTTACCTGTGCTCTCTCTTCATCAAATTCCAGGCAGCCCATACCATCCAGTCTCTGTAGATCTATCCAGCCTTTCCAGATTACACAGACACCATTGAGAATCATAGGTGCCTTCAAGTACACCTGGAATAAAAGCAAAACACATGCTATGAATTTGCAAGCTCTTACACATGTGCCTGCACAATGAAAATACTGATCCAGGAAGCTTCTATCAGTATTCTTAGAAGAACATCCAAACCAGCTGGTAACATGAGACTCCATTTAACAGCTTCTACTGCTTCCTTTCCAAGAACTCATTTTAATCAAGTGAGTGCTTTAACTTTTGCCTACTGTACTGGATGGAATAAATTTAAGCTGTGTTCTCATTTTATAAACTGGCGTGCACCAGGATTTAGTTAGAATTCTAACTGCTTGCAGTCAAACTGTTTTTCTTGTCAGCTTACCTTTGTGTCACAAAGTGGCACACTACCAGACAGGGAGGATCCTACAGTACATTTAAATAGTTAAATGAGCACACACTTTCCTGCTCCCAAGAAACACTGTATTTTACTCCAATACACAGGTGATTTCAACAAAGAGCAAGCACTGGTTTCAGTCCTCCTCAAATTTACAAACTACTCAGAGTTCAGTAAAACACACCACATACACACTGTGCTAAAAATAAGGAAGTCTTCCTGTGTCAATTCTAGCATGTGTGAAAGGCTTTTCAAAAGAAGCAACACCAGCTGATGAAAACCCAACTACAGCACCAATGTGCACAGTGCCTTGTGCTGCAGCAAGGAATAATGCATGATCTTAAGGGCCCACATCTACATAACAGTAGATGATACAGTGGTGTCACCACGGAACTTAAAAAGAAGCAAATACAACATTGAGTCTGACATGTTACACTTAATGACATCAGTCTTAAAATATAAAAGTCACAGCAAAATTACCTGCATTGTACAGAAAAGGAAAAAAAAAGTACCAAATTTCAGTAGTTATTTCAGTGTACTTGGCAAGCCAAAACCTCTCATGGAACAGGAGTTTGATGTTCAATCACCAGAGAGGCAAACCTGCACCCACTTCAGACTGAAAGACTGCTTAGACATTCCAAATCCAGTCGAGTTTTTTCAGGCTTCAGGAGCAGCTCAGGCTCAGCTAGGTAGGGGAACTTTCACACAGCGCCTCCTCTAACAGTTCTAAATTAATCCGCTGGCAAATCCTCATCAAAGCTTAATTGATGTTTAGCACTATAACGCATTTCAAAGCACCCCCACTGTGCCTGCTTGCTCAGTTCCACACTTACCAGCTAAGGTCACTCAAGCAGAAAAAGAAAGAGCTCGAAACACAGGAGGCACAGAGGAAGGGAAGCCTCCCTTACACAAAGGCTGTGCTGGCAGATTTAGGCACCGAACAACATGAAAGGCAACCCATGAGTGGTAGAAAGGGAACAAATAACATGAATCAAACTGACAAACAAGTAATGTTATTTGCCAAAGAAAACAAACATTTGATCTCCAAGCCTGATTTTTACAACTTAGCACACTTTGGTATGAAGTGATGTACTCTAGACCTTTTAATCAGTACAACATGCAGCAGCTCAATAATGAAGAAATAAATGTTTGTTTGAGCTTATCTTCTTCTTATCAGCGCTCCTACTAGAGTCTCTGCTAAGGGCATAGCCTGGTTTTCTGTGCCTGCACTCAGACCATGTGTGAGAGTCATCACACCTCAGCTGTGTGTGGGGGCAGCTCTGTGGGGACAGCACAGCACGTCTACTGGCCAACAGCCTCTGCAAGCAGAGGTGTCAGAACCAGCATGAGTAAGATGTGGACTACCAGGAAACCACCTCCCACAGCCCTCATTTCAAGATTAAACATTTCAAACATACACTGCAGCCCTTCAGCACAGCCTTCACTCATTCACCTCACAAGAAACAAAGGACGCAGCATCAATTTAATAGATGCATTTAATTAGTTTAGAAGTGAAAGACAGTTAAAAGAGGCTATTAGAACTGTCATTCTTTTTCAAGGCAAATGAAAAATAATTCAAGAGGGGAAATAAAAAGGCAGCATAAACTAATAATGGGTCTGTAAATACAAACAGCCTGTACTCTAATGCTGGTTATGTTTTGCAGGAGAAAACAAGCACTTTGCTGATCTTCATTTAGGGTTTACCTCTCACCCAACCTCTGCTACCCTTCTGGCCCACAAAAGCAGCCTGGGACATCAGAAGGTACACAGGCCTTCCCAGAGATGACAAAACCCAGCTATCCAAGTTGTCAAGAAATACTTTGTTTGTTTCTTTGATAAGGAATACTATGCTGTCCCTAACTCGTTTCAGTGGCCGTTCAACTGCCTTGGTCACTGCAGCTGCCAGTGCATTACACACAAACTTCCTGTCTCAGTGCAAACAGCAGGTAGCTCAGACATAGCTGCTGAGGGCTCAATACTTCAAACTCCTCCTGCACCACCTGGAAGCCGGAGCAGTGTTGAAATTCTACAAAAGTCTTCAGAAGTCAAAGGGGAAAAAAGTTGACAGAGCCGATGTGATTCCTGATTCCCACAATCTGCTCTGAGCATGCTGGCCAACAGCTGAGCTGCTGACACAGCAGCTTGGGAACCTCTGGCACGCAGCCTGACCTTTCCAGATAAAGCACTCTGCCCTTGCTCCTGAATCAGAGCCCTGGAAGCCTTTCACTGCCCTTCACTGCCAGATTCAGCAGGTCTTCAAAACTCTGATAAACAAACATTTTTCATTTCTGAAAGCATTCATTCCTTCACAAGGTATTTCAAGTCTTGAAATTACCACATAATCATTCAAATGTAGTGTAATTCATATTGAAACCCCATGAGTTTATGCAGGAACCTTTCTCTCATTAAAACACAATAATGCATACTGGTACTTTTAAATTTATTTCAGAGAAAGGAATTTAAACTCCTTTTCCCCCCTCTCCTCTTTCAGGAAAATGGAAACCACCTAAGATTATAGCCAAAAACGTTTAACCACATATTTCCTTCTTTTCAGATAAAACCATGTTGGTTCCCTTTTAACTTCTGAACTTAACAGAATTATTAATAAATTACTGTTCTGTCTGTGAGCACATGATCTATTATGGCACCTCAAAATCCAGCAAAGTGGTCTTTTAAAAAACTTGAATTGTCTGCTCTGAAAATCGCCTCAAGACAGTCATGGTAGGAGACCAAGGGCAAAAGCTTCATTATTTCTAAAAAGACCCAAAATTCCCCCTCTTTAATATTACAGAAGTAGATAAAAGCATGTCTTTGTTAGAACAACTCTTTCAAGGTTTTATTGCTAACCCCAGATTACCTGCATTTATATAATTTTATAAATCCTCCACACACCTCTGGGTGCTTTTCATAACAATGCCTGGCAGTTAGTGCTGTAAAATTCAAGAGACAGGTGAAAAGCACTACAGAACAGAAGGAAGGAGGAGAGCTTAGAAGTCAGACAATTACCAAATTCATATTCAGTGGACAAATTTAATGCTACATAAAGAAACACCATTATAGGGGCATAGAAGAAGAAAAGCTAAATTATACAGCAGCCTCTTTTCAGAATACAGTCCATCCTATAAACCAAAGGAGGTAGGGCTCTTCTGCCACTGACAGTGGACAGTTGTGTAACTGAGTTAAGAATTTTTATACACATGTTAAAGGATGAGAGTAAGTTCTCTCTCATTCTGAACCCTCATTTTCCATACACTGGCACAACTTAAGCTTTGTCAGGCTATAAGACCTAGGTAAACTGTCACATACTGAAATCTGCAATTTTTACTAGTTTATAGCAGCTGAATTTTTGTTCAGGTGGCTATTACAGAACTAATTTCTTCTCAAATGACACCTTCCATTTCAAACTCCTACTACAAAAGAATTTTTAAATGAGAAACATTGGCATGTTACTTTTACATTGGAAACAGGCTTTTAGTGTTAGAACAAATATTCTGCTTGCTGACTGAACAAGCTGCTAGAGTAAACACTCTTATCTCCTGGCAGATTATCTGGACAGAGGACAAACAGCACCCTAAACACACATAAAATTGAGAAGGGGCTGCATGAATAGGCTTAGCTGGGCTCTAAGTTGTTGAGCTCTGTTTGTGCTTCCTCTGCTTCTCAGCTGGCTTGCTCTCAAAGACCTCCGTGCCACACCTTCAACATATAGTGTATCTCACCTTCCCTTTTGTATTCTTTCAACTAATCTGTTATTTCTTTTCATCTGCATTTAAATGAGCAACTCTCTCTTCCAACTCCAACAAACTGGGAGTTATCTTTGCTGTTAAAAACAGGCAGGGACATGGCTCCTGTAACACCATTTACTCCTGTTTTAAAAACCAAACAATTTAAACAGAGGACAATCCTCAATGACTTTTTAAAAAGCTACTTTAATTGAGCACAAGACAAAAAACCTCGGTTTCACATCCTATTTCAGTCATCTAGTAAACCCTTATCTCACAACAGCAGGGTATTTAACTGATCTGCTGGAGGTATGCTATCTGTATGCTCCATCCACACATCCTGCAGTTACAGAAAATGCTCCTTCTCCCTACAGCAACCAAGCCATTTCCTCCCCCAGAGATTGCACACAGTTCTCACCACCCACCGACTAATGAATCAGCAGGCTCACAACAGCCAGCGCCACCGAGGAGAACAACTTCACCCCCCAGGAAACACCAGTCCCCAGTGAAGTGGTGCAGTCCCCTCCCTTCTGTTTTCATTTTCCCAGCACACTGGAGCAAAACGCATTCTTTCAGAAGAGGCTCAGTTCTGAGTCACCCTCTGCCTCATCACGCACACATCTGCCCATTCATAACTGCTCACACAGGCTGCCCCTTCGGCTGAGCCACGTCCATCCATCCACTCCCGTTCTGATCCCACCTTCCCCTGAATCATACCCCACTTTTAAATACTTAAACAGCAGTCTCCCTGGTGATTTCATAAGTGAAACACTGACCATTAAGAAAGAAACAGCTTTGAACACTTACTCCAAGGAAGAAAGGCATTAAATTGGGTAAGACTAACCTTATCATTTCAGCTTCTCTTAATGTGATCTGGATACACTGGCAAATAAAAAAGACCACCTGTACAAAATGCTCAAATGAGAAATTATGTATTCAACTGTTTCCTTTAACAGAAACACCCTATGATTATATACCAAGCTTCATAAATAAAACGCTGCCGTCTTCTCATCGAGTTGTGGCACAACTGCTCTGCAATGTAAAGTTGTGTCAGTCCCATCCCTGTGTTTCCCCAAAATAGCAAGATTCACTTTCCTATCACAGAGAAGGGTCTCTAGCCTGGGTTTCAAAGAGGAGGTAAAGCATGAGAAAGGAAGCAACCTATGATACACAAAAAAACCCCCCAAAAAAACCACCCAAAAAAGTTGTTCCAAAACTTTGCATCTAAAATCCTCAATTATTCGGGGAACAAAACAGAATAGTAACTTCATCAGTGTAACAACTGAAGTTACAGCAAAAGCTGGTAACTCCACACAAGGCTTCACACTACACTCAGCTATTGATCGCTCATAGTTTAAAAGAAACTAATGACAAGCAACCAAGTAATGAACTGAGTTCACAGCATTTATCTGACTTTGTAGGTTTAATTCCCATATACTAACCTTGTAATTTAAACAGGAATGAAGCATAAATAGAAACAGCTGAAAAGAACCCCATTTAGACAGTGACTGAGTAAAATAAGACTTTTTAATGCTTTTAATTTGGATCAACCCTTCTGTCTCATGCCTCAAAGCGTATTATTCTTTCACCAAACGCACAAAGAAAATGTCTTATATTTTAAAAGCTACATCTTGGAACTTCTTCCATTACATGAAAATGAGGTTTTGTTAAAATTCAAACCTTATACTCTTCTGCAAAAATGCACAGGAATCAATACTTTCTGACCAAACAAGAGCCTTTCCCAAACAGTTGTACATAGATGACCCAGCTATGGCTTTCAAGATGAATGCAGCTTCAAGTTTCTCAAGGGTGGCACTTACAGCACAGCTGTACCAAGCCACCACCAACAGGCCCTTGCTGGTTCCTGAGCAGCTGCCAAGGTGGGACTCCTGGGACCACACTGGCCAGGGCAGGAGCACTGCCCAGGGCACTCCCTTGGGCCCAGCACCACCATTCCTCTGCCTGGCATCTGTTCCTCTAGCTCCCATTCCTTGTGATCACAGAGACATTTCGCCTGCAGCTGAGGAAAGCATTCCAATTCACAACTAGAAAAACACCTCAGAACATACCCCAGTTTTCAACTTCATAGCAAAACCTCATGGCCTGATACTACGTACTTTGGTCAATTTTAAAGTATGCTTATACAAGTCACCTGGTTTTATTATAAAAATCAGCAAAGAATGAGATGCAACATAACCCATTTTTACAATCCTATGTAGCAAAAATACCCATGAACAGACTCACTTGCAAAATATCTTTGTAAGTAATATCAGAGCTGTGACAAAACCTCTCTCAACATGCTTTCTGTACTACTGAAATACAACAGCAATGGGGTTTGGTTTCTAAAACGTCAAAAAAAAAATCTGAAGAATTTCCCCTACCTTACTGGGGAGCCAGAATTTAAAAGTCTCTTGTAGAAAACCTGGTATTTTTATGTTTTTTTGGTTGGTTGCATTTGTTAGTTTTTTTCTGCATAGTTAGCTCAACTATGTAATCATGACTCCTTTTTTGAAAGCAGATCGATGTTTCATTAAATTATGCAGGTTGCTATTTCACTTAAGAAAAAAAACAAGTTTATAACTAAGAACAGATATGAACCAGTAAGGATGTCAGAACAAATGTGACTAAAATCTGTGGAGCATTTCATTCCTGGATTATGATCACTGGCCAGTACTTATGCTTAGAAGCTCACACAGAAAAATACTAAAATGGTACTGCACAGAAATTGTACTCACCATCTAATAACCAAGTCTCCAGATTCAGTTCATCATTCCAAAATACTGCAATTTCTCAACTAAGCTGAAAACACAAACCAGACTAGACCAAAACCACCAAAAAAGCCCCAATACAAAGCAAAAATAGACAGCTTCTAGTTTTTACATTGTCACTGCAGAAGGGACTAATGCCCCCCGAAGAGAAATGCATCTCATGCTCAGGCTCTATCCATTTGCCTTCAAAAGACAAAACCAACCACAGAGCTGAAAAATCAACAAAAATGCAAAGAGCATAACAAGAAAAATCTGAAAGGCAAATATATGCTGGGGTTTTCCCCTGTGAAACTTTACAGGGTCTTTTATCAGCCCATCTTTACTATTAGATTCTATATGAGAAAGAAGGCTGGATTTTAAATGTACTCTCCCTTTCAATGGAGAGGGCATGCAGTTTTAAAAGACACTTTTTTCCTTGCAACAATTAAAAAGAAAAATGCTTTTGCAGCAAAATATTGCCAAGAGATTGCTTCTTGTTTTGCTGCTGCAAGTACACATGCATGCTTCTGCTCACAAACCCAGTAACAAACAGACACAGTTTTCTGCCACATTGACAGAATATCTTCCAGACAGAAATTTCAAAATTGCTTGTGAAATTTGTTTTTTTCAAGCTTTCAGAAAATCACATAGCGAAGAGCAGTTACAACTAACAACTGCAATACAGGATTAGAAAGAGGTTTATCTCAAACACATAATTTGCACACCATGGTGCAAATAAACTGCCTAATAAACTTCTATTTTTGGACTGAAATTTTGAAACATATAGTGCAAGTATACTCAACTATACAAAAAAGAAGTTACCTGAGCTTGACAATATATGGGCAAGCAACTAATAAAAACATCCAGGAATTGACCGAAGCAAGAGAGGGGCAAGAAAAGCTGCTTCTTCTACTCTGTCTTTCATGGTCTTCTTGAGCACTCTGACAGCCTCACCCTTCCCCTTAAGTAGGATTCAGATCTGGAAAAACTGTTCAAGCATTTACTCAACAAGTAGTGCTGCATCAAGGCTTAGAATAATGTTCGTAATTTTTTGTCTTTTGTATACTATAACTGTGGCTAGCACAGGTTTTTCCCATGAGAATTCTTCTTGTGTTTTATAAATAAAAATAAAGTTTGGATGTTGTTGGAACAGTGTCCCAGAACTTGGACGGTGCAAGCCTGGCCAATCAGGCCTGGGGGAAGGCTTCTGACTGACCAATCTGGGTGACTTTTGAATACTCTATATATATGATGAAATCAAAACAATAAAGGTCATTCCTTCTTGCCACTGAGAACTGGTGCCTTCATTACTCTGCTAGCTGCTTGACTGCGACACTATAACAACTACTCAGCTTTCATCATTCAATAAAATTTCATAGTGTCATAATTATTCTGTAGAAAACTATCAGCTTTTGCAGAGAACATCCTTAGCAATGACTGGAAATTTTCTTTAACAGAGTAACATCAAACTTGCAATTATGCAAGCTAATGAGCTCATTTTGTTACTTGTGCTTTTGACAATAAAGCTTGAAGAACCATTTCAGTAACTTTCAGAAAAATGACAGTTTCTTGAAGCAAATGTTTCATCATCTTATTGAATTTTGCTTATTTTTAATATGAATTAAGTGATTTTCACAAAGAAGCAGACATTCTCAACAATGATGCTCTTACTTTTCTCATTCATTTATAAGAAGAGGAGAGAAGCACAGTATTAGCAACTTTGCTTAGTAAGTGGAGACTGATATGCAAACAAGAGGATTCAACAATCCAAATGTCTGGATTTCTTCCAGCATCAGTGTTGTAGAGATCTCAAGTACTGCTTTCATCCACACAGCACTCATCTGTCCTTATATATAGCTGCTTCCCAAATGCAAAATTTAGCTCCCTAACTCCAATTTTGCTCCTCTTCTGGGAAACTTTAGGATGATGACATGGATATATTTGAAATCTTGTCTATACAACTCTAACGAGTGCAATTAAGCCACTGGAAGGAGTTCAAGGTAGTATGACTGAACAACTGCTTTTAGAATACATAATAAAAGCTAAGCAAAAGCAGCTTTACTGACAGCAGACCTTAAGTACTTCCACAGCCGTGCTGCAAGTACTGTTCCCAAGCATTGTTTCAAAATGGCATCATCACTGCCTGCACTGCAGTGCACTGACAAGGCTGTGGGCAGTCACAAAAGTCTTTGGAGGAGGGAGGGGGTGAAAGGATTCCAGGGGAAAAGGCTGTGGATACTTGTCACATGAGAGGTGCCTGCTGTGACTCACGCTCCAGTGGCGGAGGGCACCCGATGATAAATCACTCTGCAGTAGCAACTGTCTAAACCCAGCCAGTGGCTGCCTGCCAGGACTGTGTCCAATCTATGTCCTCTAAAGACTCCTGTTCCCAAAACTCAAGTTCCTAACTGTTCACAGTGTATAAACTGCGTGCATGTAGAGGTATATCCTAATTGTGAGGTAAAGTGAATAGGCACAGGTACACTATGACTCTGGTTTC
This sequence comes from Lichenostomus cassidix, assembly GCF_008360975.1. Taxonomy (NCBI): domain Eukaryota; kingdom Metazoa; phylum Chordata; class Aves; order Passeriformes; family Meliphagidae; genus Lichenostomus; species Lichenostomus cassidix. The sequence goes on along the minus strand of NC_139492.1, from coordinate 8,446,115 downwards.
AAATAGAGTTTGGATTAAATAGCTCTCCTCTATGCAACAGCAAATCATAATGAAGAACACTTCCAAGTGTCTAGGAAAAAAAAAAAAGGTTTCACTCTTCTCTAAAGCAAAAATGGGTTTAGGAACACAAACAAAAAAGGGGGAAAAAAGGAGTAGAAAGAAAAAGAAAATGAGAAATCTCTGCCAACACAAACACACTAATGAATTCCAGAACCACAAGCATCTATAGATAACTAATTTTACTCAAACCATATAGATGATCCTGGATGAAAACTGATCAAGGTGATCATCAAGAAAAGTAGATTCTTCTCATCCACCAAGCTTTCACAGGACTCCCACCAAGCAACTCCAAGAAAAAAAAATAATCAAGCTGTTTAGCCAGGCTGGGTTCAAAACGAATACACCACCAAACGCATTTGTCTGCTGTGAGAATAACCACACACTGACTCCTTGTTTAAAGCTCACAGAAAAGTCTGAGAAAGATCAAAAGGAACAACAGTGATGTGTGTTCCATCAGGACAACACCACTTCCCTTGGCTGGAGCAGGACCTTGAAGGCCCTGAGCACGCAGACAGTCCAGCAGCTGATGTCCCTTCACTGACCACCTGCTGCTCCTCACAGAAGAATCTCTCCCACCTACCACAAGGTTTTAGGTCATCATGTAGGCATGAGCAGGAGGATAACAATTGTTTAAGGCTGCTCAGGAAAAGCACCAGCTCTGAGGACAGGCACCAGTCAGATCTTCCCTGCTCCACATTCCTGAAGCAAGCTGAAACTAAGCCAGAAGAGGAATTCTGTATGATTCTGCTGTCATAAAGACAGAGAACAACAGACGAACATGATAAAAATCTGACCCCAAAATATTGTTATCCTAACCCAAGAGTACACTAAGGAACCAGTCAAGGACTCACAGAGTCAAGCAGTGAGCCTCACCTCAACCTTGGATCTGGAAACACGACTCTTCTGCAGAAGAAGGCATTTATGAGCAGGACAGCTCCTTGGAAACAAAATATCCTCACATATTAAAAGAGGATGCACAAAGAATCTCCTCAAATGTCAACGTTGCCAGCTTTTTAACTAAGTTCCATCTTACATGTCCATATACTTCCACCACACACAGACAGCTCTGGGAACTTTTGTTAGGTGATGTCCAGCTCTTCAGGGCTGCAGCACTATCTCATGAAATGCTTTAAACAAAGACCTTCACAATTATTTGAAGGTGCATTACATTACTACAGACAAACAGAACAATGAAACCTCAATAACTGGGAAGACCACAAGCATCTTATGGCTGACATAGCTCACCCTATGTGGTGGCACACCACAGTATGATCTTTAATATATGGTAGCTCTGGCATACTTTTTGCTTCACCCCCAAATCCCTAACATCAGACATCCTTTTCCGCTGATCTGGAAAAAAAAAAAAATCAAATCCTTCTGTCCAGAGACTCAGAGGATTTCAGTGAACAAATACAAGTAACTGCTAACTCTGAGAACATTTTCAATGATGACAATGCAAAACCCCCACATACTACTAGACTGAAAATACAGGAACTTAAAGAGTATGATTTATTACCACTACAGAGTAAAATAAGGGTTGAAACTCTATATCAGTTTCCCAGGCACCCTCACCTTTTTTCAAAAAGTAAGCATACCTAAAGAAAGGAAAATGAAAGCTGCTACTCCAACTTTGTTTGAAATACAAAGAAATGTTACAGCTAATTTCTTCAGGAAATGGTGATGACCAAAGTAATTAAAGTAAAACTTCTGATTCAATACACATTAGCACAAATATTAAGGTATTTCTCATAAGTTAAGCCTTTCTCTCCCAAACAAATTCTACTCAGTACATTGTGATCCTGTGTTTGACTGGAAATTGCATTTGCTCAGAAAATGGAGCAGCCAATACACCATCCCAATAATCTTTTAAATTTTATTGCTAAAGTCAGAAAAGAGAAAGTTAATCTGCAGACAAGTCCTATCTATCAAACTTCTAGTGAGAAAACAGGACACAAGTGGAAAGCTGGTTCTACTGGCTGCCATTTAAATAGGTGTTGTATTTTAATAAAAACTATTTCTCATTACACTTCTGTTTCTGCTGTAATATCTACAGAGATTTGCAATTTTTTTTTATATTCATCCAAGCAGTTAGCACCAACTTAAAGCAAAATGAAATCTCCTAGTTATGACAAAAAACTGTGCAAGTAGAAACTCAGCATCTTCAGGAAGAAAACGGAAAAGCTTTAGTTATGGCTAGAACAAAGTTAATGGTTAATGAGTAGAAATCCTAGCTACATCACATGTGGCACAGCAGGCACTCTGAATCAATTTAAATCATGTCTGATGTGCTTTCCTCCAAAGCTGCAGAGCTCATAGCATATTAGAGTGAAACAAGCCCGTGTGGAAGACTCTGGTTTACGAGCAGCTGCCACCAAAGAGCAGACAGGAAGTAAAGCTGCATGAGAATGAGATGGAGAATATTATTATAAAGGGGAGGGGAAGTAAAACAATTTCACAGACTTCATCAGTGACCGGGATTTAAAGAGTAAAAAAAGACTATCTGAGAACTAATGTTCATTCAAGCAGGAAAGAGCAGAGCTATAGAAACATCTTGAATAACAAATGAAAACTGGGGACATTATCTTACTCTAAGAAGTACACAAAATGAATCATGCAAAGAAAGTTGACCACATAGTTCCTGACAAAACAAAGGGACTTTGAATAAGATTAGATTTTAAGAAGCACTGAAGTCCATACACTTAAGCTCAGCCTTAAGTTCATATCTCACTACAAAACTGAAATTAAAATTAAAGAAATTCACTAACCACAATAAAACTAGCCTAAGTCATTAATGATACCAGAAAACAAAGGTGAAAATAAAGCTCTCCATTTAATTGCAAGGTTTAATTATCTAATACTTCAGGCAACACATTAGACTTCTATACTGCCTACCTTTCAATTTCTTAACATCTATTCATTTATTCTTTACCAAATAGCAAATAAAAAAATCCCCTGGACATTAGGTGACACCACGAGGATCAGAAAGCCTTGGTATGGTTCAGCTCCCCAGAAACAGGACATACATTGCATCTGACGCACTCCACACACACCCACAATCACAATGAAATACGGTCTTCCATCACTTTTACAATCTAGGGACCTATTTTTAGTGCTGCTTTTTCTTTTGCTATGACAAACCTGAAAAATTGCTCAAATACACAATTAAATTTGCTGCAGGTCAAAACCAGCACAGAATAGTAAAGCTATCTTAAAAAAGTATTAAACTTGAGTTTAAAATGAGTAGAAACATTAAGCATACACTGAGCCATCCAATTCTTGGATTAATGAAGACAGGGTATCCACCAGAGGCCTACCCACCCATTGTGAACATCAGATGCATAAAATTAAAAGGCAAATTAAGCATATAAAAAAAAAGCCTCAGTTAAGAAATACCAGATTGAAAAACCTCAAGCCTATGAAGTATGTATTTTCAGAATCCAAACATTCATGAGTGTTGCTCTTTCTAAAATTCAATCATTTAAGCAGCAATTCTAGCAGATGATGCATTGGTAGCTTTGTCAATCTTTGTACAAAACTGCTTTAGCACAATAGTGACATACTTCAAATCTGGATAAACTATTTTGGGCCATCATTTGTTTAGCCAAACACTGAAGGAGAATTCCAGAATAAAAATATTCTAATGTTGGTAAGTTTATCTACATTCTAGATCTCAAACTAATGCCTAAGATAATAATTAACTGACAGCTCCCCCCATAGCCTTTTTCTATTCATATAATTAAAAACATGCCTTGCTGGCATAAATCCAGTGATGAACAAACACACATTATGCACTGCCTCAAGAATCAAAGCTCATAAAACAATGTTGCACAGAGCTACAAAAATCACATGGTTTTAAGAGACTGCTGAAGCCTATGAAAGAAATTCTTAATTAACCCAAATGACAAAAATCTAGAGAGAACAAAATCTCAGACAATTCACATGAAACACTTTACTGTTTCCGTTGATAACGTAAGAAACACTCTCCCACTCTGCTCACTCCTCCGCTCAAATCATGGGAGTGGCTCACTTTCAAAGAAGTTTAATTCTGTGCAAAGCAAGCTTGCATTCATGTGTGATTTACTCTAGAGTAAGGGCTGATTACAACAGTGAATTTGTGATTTGTTCATACCAGAGCATAACATTATTCCCATTTATCAGTTTGTCCACCTCTAGCCTCATTCAGAGGAATTCTTCTAAGCACTTCACTGAAGCAGTCTAGAATTTACTGTAAACACACATAAAAGAAGGAGTGGCATTCATTAATGAGGCTCATGTTCTATTTTAATACACAGCATACCTACCATGCTCTTACATGATTAAGACAACACAAGAAAATGGATGAAGTAGTTCAGTACTTTAAGAACTCATTCAGAGAAAATAAAGTTAAAAAAAAATCATAGGAGTAAATAAAATTAGTTTTGAACTGGCAAGAAGAGAGACTTCAGTCTTCTTACACATTACAAGAAAAATTCCTCATTCAATTGTGAGCCAGAATCAATATTTTTCAGTAAGAGCCAGATTCAATTCAGTTTCCTTAGCAAAGCAGTCAGTACCCAGACAGCCAACTTCACTTCTCCCCCAATTTGTCAAACTTCTGCAAGCCTCACAGGACTAAATGGAAAACAATTTTTTCCAAAAAAACTCATTAACTTGAATTCCACATACCATAACTGCCCTCAGGAATTTTTTTTTCTTCCAATCAAATTTTCCCACTATAGGAAATATTTATCTTCCACCTAGCAGCATTTAAAAGACCCAATATGCCATTAAACCTAAATATGCTTCAAGTATTTCCTCCAGCCTGGTAGGTTTGGTAGCATTAGCTGTTTCTCGTTACATGGGTAGGTAAAAAAATTTAGGCAAGAGGAAGCATTTTGTAGCATATTAAAAGTTTTAAAAATAAAAAAAAATTTACACAAAAATTAGCTTGAAACAGAAAAGCTAGGAGGGCTTAAGTGCTGGTCTAAACCCACTGATGTCTGCAAAAAGTCTCCTATTGAATTTAGTGATTTTTGGATCAGTCCCAAAGCACCTACAGTAGCATAGATAAGTGACAGCATCTACATTTTAAAGGTATGTTTTTCCTGTAAACCAAAACCAGCTGTAAGTGATTTCAGTAACTTTATTCTGATGAGACTAAACAAGGTTTCTGACTTCAAATCTAATACAGCTTCACAGTAACCATCCCTGTCACTAGGGAATTCGAGCTTTCAATATCAGTCTATGGGACAACCACCTCAGAAAAAAGAGATTCAGAAATCAATTCTAAAAGCGATGCTGCTTCTGTATTATAGCTGATGGTGAAACTGAGAAAAAGCTTCATTCCACTTAGAGCACATTGACTGCTTGCTGCACCAACTGGCAACGAGACACAATGAAATAACCTGTTGAAAGTGCAAATTTTCATTAGTCTACCACAATTCATTGGCCAGAGTCTAATTTCTGAACCATTTTAGAAGCACCTACGCAACACCAAATTTAGATTGTTCCCCAAACTTTTATCATAGCATGACAGTAGAAGTAGTTCTGTTCTTCAAAATAATACAAAGCCACCAGTACTGCCCACGTTTCCCATTTCTTCCATTTGCCATAACACTAACATGCTTTAAAACAAAGCAATATTTTATCTTACCAGCTTTCACTTGTACCCACATCACTACCTACCTGCATGGAGATGTGAAATATTAGAAATCTCACATTATATGTGCAGTCCATATCAGTAAGAACATAAGCACAGTATAAAAATTTCTTTCAGTTGCAACAATTTCCTCCTTACCTTGCCTCCCTCTCTTTCAAAGTCGACATATTCCCGGGTCGGTGTCTGTCGCTGCTCCCCCTGCCAGCTGGCCGGAAAAAACTGGAGAGACAGATTGGTTCCTGTGGCCACAAAAGCCTTTTAGAAAAATCAATACAAACAGGATCAGGGAGCAAGACATTACATAAATTATGCAGGCAGTCATTTATTTTTACATCAGTTTATGTCTTAAGCCAGGCAGCATAGAGAATACTTAAAGTCAAAAACATGCACTCATCATTTTTCTTAAGTATTAAGTTACAAACATCTGATTCCATTTTGACAACATTTGCCATTGGCTGCTTCGGATATAAAATACAACATGGAATCAATACTTCTTTCAAATCAGTTTTGCTGACATTAGAATCTGTCCTTTCAGTTCCGTCTGGATACCCTGCACCAACTTAGTACCTGCAGCATTAAAAACTGCCCATTTTAAAAACCAACTTTTTTAAGTGGTCGTGTGTCTGTAAAAGAAGTACTGCTGAAGGAAAATGAACTCCTTAGACCCATTACTAAGGACAACTCTTTTTAAAAGAACAGGACTTGTTTCCTTTCACAATCGACTTACACCTAGATAGACACTTCACTGAAATGTAAATATTCCTATTTTATCATCTACTAGCGTGCAGCATCAATACACAGTTCAATCAAGCTTCGCAGGACAAAGTCCTCATGCCACATTAAGCCACCAGTGATACCCAGATCAGCAGATGCTGTGTCAGTGAGAAAAGGCAACTGCAGGAATTCTTCTCAGCTGCAGCCCTTTGTAAAACCATTAAAGGGACCGGCTCAAACCAATTAGAAAAAGCATGCATTGCTTTCAAGCAAACAGTTTTCTACAATTTCAAATGAAAACGGGAGTCAGTTTTCTTTATAAACTCCCTGTATTTGTTTGTATATCTCAACTCCAAGCCATGAAGGGTACAGCAATTCCTAGACATGAAAAAAAATTTGTTTTTGCAAGCAGAAGTTGGATTCACAGTATTTATACTCTTCTCTGGTACAGGTGAACATGCTGTCCTGTAAGCATGTGAATACTCGCAGACTATCACTCTTCTCAAAACCCCAGGGTTAAACATAGTTTGTTGCAACCAAAGGACTGTATTTATTACCATGATCACTTATATTAAGATGGTCATTAATCCAGAAATAGTTTTTCTTAAAAGCTATACAACTACTACTTTCACAGCTGGAATTTCCTGACAAGCAGATTTCTTTCAAGCAACCCAGAATTCAACAACTTTATGGTATAACTGTACTGCTGTGAAAAAAAACATAGCTACAACTGTTTAAGATAGTTCTAGTCAAGGACTGCAATGCTGTCTGTCACAGGATTAATACCTCCCATTTTGAAAGTAGAAGTGCTTTGTCTTGACTCTTACCCCTCCACCAAGAGAGGTTAATGCTCTGCAATCAGGTTAGGTTCCAGGCTATCCTTAAAAAACAGATTTTTAAAAATTTTTGTTTGCTTGTTTTATCTCCTGTAAGCACATTCTCAATATCATTAAAATTAACAAGTCAGTCCTAGTAATACCAGAAGAATACTGTAGTGGTGCATGAATATTTGTTTGTGCTACAATAGGCAAAGACAAACATTTCAACAGACGTAACAGAAGTTTCATCAAGGATACACTTGCACAAATAGGAGGCATCAAAACTGTGAGAGCTGCAGACCATCACTGTCAGGCTGACTACATTGTATTATCCCTTTGCTTTTCTAAGGGATGCTATTTACGTATCAACAAAAAAATTACACCTATCTCCAGATATTTATGACTCTGAGTCTTCATCACTTAGTCTGCTCAAGAACTGTTTTCCTACCTCCGAGCATCTTTAGCAAATATGTGTTTTAAACTCCTTACTTAATACAGTTAAAATATGGAGGAGTGATATCTTTGAGTGTAAACCAGCTGACAACTGAAGCCTTATGGACCACTCCAATTCTGGTACTGGGTGAAAAGGACTGTACTTGCTTTCTGGGAAACCCAGAAGACTGCAAAGTGCCCATGCCTACCTGCTTCCACCCCCAATGTGTGCTAGAGGGCCATGAAAAACTAGGGGAAAAATACCAGAGAAAAGAAAAAGATAAAAGTATGCAAATTCCACATCCTCATGGAATCAGGCAGGCACCATTTAAACCATAAGCTATTTTAAAAGCTAGGTAGGTATTTTTTCTCTGGATTTTTGAAGCCTGTTCCTTCCCTTGGAACAGACAAAACCATCCAGTTAAAGTATCCATGTGCTTCTCAAATAAAATCACAGGTCAATACTGAAAAACTCGAGAACAGTCTTGCTAATAACTACACAAGACTACATGGAAGCCATCAATTTTCATCAAATAACAAACAAATGAAATAAAAAATAATTTCTTTTTAATTACACCACTAGTTCAGTTTTAAACTTGAAAGTAAGAAAACTGTAATTTTCTATGCAGAGCCTTTTAAAGCACAGTTTGAAAAGCTATCAGACATTCATGTCTTGAATTTTGTGAAAAGCTTATCAGGTAGTACAAGGGCGACCTGACCCACACAGAGACAACGTAAATACAAGTACCTTCCAAAGCAAACTGAGCATGTGAGCTTATTTACGTTATCAAAGCATTACCAGTAAACATGAAATCTTATTTAATAAACTTCAAAGTTACTTCTCAGTAATATTGGCAATTATTTCCTTTATTCAATCAAGAGCTATTTGACACACATAACCAACAACCTACTGCCAGTTCTACATAAAATCCCTAAGCTGTTTTCTGGGGGGGTTTGTCTGCTTCAAAATATGTAAGGTCATTTGCAGAGGCTCCCTTTGGAGATAAAAGAATAAATCCTTGATGTCTGGAAAAACATTCAAGATTAAAAAAAAAAAAAAGTAAAATTACTAGCTCTTTTTAACATCAGTCATTACACACACTACATTTCTAAATAAACCTGACTACTCATGCCCTGCTCACAAAACAAAACCAGATGTTTCAGATGAAGAAATATAGAGCCTGTTTTATAATTAAGTAGAGTGAAAATATGTAGAACAGGCATCACTGGTTGCTTCCAAGGGATGAAGTTCTGGCAGAAAAAGGCAGCAGCAGGCTCAGAAGTACAAAGGTGAAACTACAGTGATTTCCCATTTATATAAATAACTGCACAGGCTGCATTAGAAAGCTAGTTTTATAAGCCACACGGCTTTTTTTTTTTTTTTTTTTTTTTAGGGAGAGATTTGGATATATTATGCACGTTCACCTGTACAGGAACTTCCAATGCTACCAAATTATGTCTTCCTTACCTACCCATTGTTTCCCTGAGGATTTCTTAAAGGAAGCAAACATACACAATGAAAAATGAATGTTAAAAAAATGGTAAATTAAGAACCTGTCTACGGGGGGCCTTTCACAAAATAATATTATGTGTTCTAAGACAAGAGATAATAAGCAGGGATAAGATTCAGCTAAAACAGTTATTCAGTAAAAGGTAACTACATTCTTGAGTGTGTATCCTTTTACTGACAAAAGCAAATGAACAAGATCAGTTACAGTAACTGGTATTCAACTATTTTTGTTTGGATGTGCATAAGAGTAATTTCATTGTGAACTAACTAGCAGTATGTGTACCACATGAAATTAAGGAGTGCTCATAAACCAAACTTGGTGGAAGTGGACTTTATTTTCTATTTTACCTTGTCTTTCACTACATACTGTAAATGAAAAAGATGTTATTTCTGCATTTTAGTAGTGATGACTTAAAAACTTAACTACGCTATGACATACTGATCCTACAGAAGCAACCTGGAGCAGAAATCAAACCAGGAAATAACGAGTCAGTCGTTGACAACTCCGAGCTATACTTCATCTCACTTCTTAATTCAGAAGGAGACAGTAGTCTGTAACTAACATTAATGAATGAGAAAAACGGAGCTGAAGTTGCAAGTTTCAAAGCTTAATTTTAAAAGCGTTTGATTTAGTTCGCAAATACATCAAACAGCTCACTTAGGACTTTAAGGTAGCACCTTCTGAACAATGTTACTCATTTCTCAAAGCTACTATTTCCGGAAAGAAAAAAAAGAAAAAAGAAATGAAAAAAGGCTGAATATTGCAATCAGCAGCATGTAGCTGCAGCACGTGCCCAGGGAAGGAGCGCAGCCCGCTCGCCCTGCCGGGGGATTTTCCTGCCTTCCCTGTCACCCTGGCACTACAACAAGCGCTCTCCCCGCTCGGGAGCGGGCCGACACCTTCGAGCGAACAAGCGCTATTCCTAAGGCGGACAGAAATGCTGCCTGTTCACCAAAACGTTTCCCTCGGCGTTTAAAAGGCAGCCGGTGTCATTCCGCTCCTTGAGGAAAACTCTCGCTCCCGGCGCGGCCCCGACCGGCCCCAGCACAGTCCCGGCACGGCCGGCAGAGCTCTTGGGCACCGCGCAGCGCTCCCTGCCCCGACGGCTCCCCCGAACTTTTTCTTTCCCGAGCCGAGGGCTCGCTCCCGGTCCCGGCGGGCCCCGAGGGGAGCGCGGCGCCACTTACGATCTCGGAGCGGCCGTCGCGGCAGGCGTTCTGGAAGCGGGCCTGCCTCTCCTCGTGCGGCCGGTCCCTGAAGCCGGTGTATTTAATCTGCGGGGAACAGGGCGCGCAATCAGGAGGGGCCAATCCCGGCGATAAGGGGGCAGCGGAGTGCACTGACTGCGCCTTCCCGCGCCGCCGGCTCGGCTCCCGCCGCGGCTGAGGGGAAGCGCGGGGCTGCCCCGGCCCCTCCGCGGCCCGCGGAAACTTTCTCTACGGCGGGCGGAGGGAGGGAGGGAGAGAAGGGGGAGCCCAGCCGCCACCGCCGCCTCACCTCGCACTCGCGGCTCAGCTTCCTGAAGAACTCCTCGTTCTCGAACTTGCTCCGCTGGTCGGGGACAACCCGCGGCATGGTGGTGGGGCCGCCGCCGCCGGCTGCCCTCCTTCCTTCCCTCCCTCCCGCCCGCCCCGCGCTGTCCCAGCCCCAGCGCTCGCCTCGCCCTTTGTTAGCCCCCGCCGGCGGCGCCCCCCCTTCCCTCCTCCCGTCCCTCCTCCTCCCGCGGCGCACGCAGAGCAGCCGCAGCCGCCGCCGGAGCTCGATGCTGCTGCCGCCGCCGCCGCCCGCTCCCGCCCCCAGCCCGCTCCCTCCCCTCCGACTTCCTCCCGGCTCGTAAACTCGGCCCGAACAGCCGCGCCATTCACAACTCCGCCGCCGCCGCCGCGCATGCGCCCCGCGAGGCGGGAAGCGGGCGAGGGGTGACTCAGAGCCCCCTGCGCGTCCCTCGGCCGGGCGCTGTCTCGCTCGCAGCCGGGCCGCTCCCGCTCTCTCCTCCCGTCACCGCTCACCCCGACACCGCGGCTCGGCGCTGTGCTTTCCGCCTCCCTGCTGCGAGGGCAGCAGCCCCGGCACTGCGGCGGGTGGGGAGCGGCCGTCCTCCGCGCCCCGGTGGCGGTGGGGAGCGCTCCCCTCACGGCGGGCTCCCCGCACCTGCTCCGCCGGCCGTGAGGCTGGGGAGCAGGCGGTGGCCGCGCCGTGTCCTCCGGCCTCGGGGGTGGCGGTGAGGATGGGGCAGGTAGGAAGGGACAGCGCTGGCCTCGCACCTCCTCGTCTGGCTCCCTCCCCCGGGTCAGCGTGAAGGCTGGAGGAGCCCAAGGTGGTCGCAGAGCCCCGCTGCTGACAGGAGCTAGCCCGCTCTCAGGCTGCCGCCCCAAGCGCGGTGCATCCCTATCAGTCCCTCCGCCTGCCCAAAGCGGCTGCCCAGCCACACTGACCGAGGCGGGGACCTGTTCCCGAGGGGAGCAGGAGCACCCAGCACCACCTCAGGATGTGGCTTGTTTTTGAACTCCTGCTGTCAGTCTAGAAAAAAAAAAAAACAAAACCCAGAAAACAACCCAGCACGTCGCTGCACCAGCGCTTGAAAAGTTCACTTTCATGCTTCAAACACAGCAGCCTGAACTCTTGATTCTTCATCTTCATGAACAGGCATTTTACAGGAGCTAATTCAATGAAGAAGCACTGCAGGAAATAAATCACCTGTCCCTGAACCCGTTTGTTCATACATACCTCGATTATACCTTGATACCTCATGGCAGTCTACAACTTCCTCGTGAGGGGAAGTGGAGGGGCAAGCACTGATCTGTTGTCTCTGCCAATTATTGACAGAACCCAAGAAAGAGGCCTGAAGTTGTGTCAGGGAAGGTTTAGGTCGGATGTTAGAAAAAGGTTCTTCACACAGAGGGTGGTTGGGCATTGGAACAGTGGTCCAAGAAAGTGATCACAGCACCAAACCTGACAAAGTTCAGGAAGCATTTGGTCAATGTTCTCAGGCACATGGTGTGACTCTTGGAGATGTCCTGTGCAGGTGTAAGAATTGGATTATATGTTCCTTGAGTGTCCCAACTCAGAATATTCTGTGGGTTTTTTTCCTACAACCACTCCCACAGGTTTTTAGCAGCTCTGGAGCATCATAAGGATGGCTGCATGAGCCAAGAAACAACTGGATATCACGATATCTATTGCCAACGTAAAAATATTAGGGCATATTAGATCTCTTGATAAAGAAATGAGGTTTTCTAATCTCTCAGTTTTACAATCTTAACTTTACACACAGTCATGCAAATTGAAGCCAGCAATGCTAAGGTTAGCCAGAAGACATGATATGAATTAAGTATGAACAAAATGATTAAAAAATGAGGGAAGTATCTGTAACCCTTAACTAATTGTATAGAGAATTCATAGGAAAAAACTTTTGACTTTTTTTCTAAATGTAGAAAATACACTATGAAAAATTTAATACATTTCAGATCAATAGGAAAACTGAAGATAAGTGTTTAAGCTGCATCTTCTGATTTTTGGTATGTCACTATAATGCAGACATATAGGTAAATTCAGAAGTTAAAAACATTAAAAGAACTGTTTTAAAAGGTTTTTTTCAACCTGAAAAGAAAATACACTGAGACTGAAAAGACAAAATATTATGTATTGTCTTGATTCATTTAGATTAATATCAACCCTTAAGTGAAATTTTCGTGAATGTCAGCCACATTTAAAAGGTCCCAAAATAAGACATTTAAAAAAAAATCCATATCACTATTCATCTTACAGGAAGATCGATACCAGGAGCGTAGGCCTGCAGGAGAACTGCCAAGTTCATAAGGTAGAAATCTGCTCTTTTGACCTCCAATAATCTTTCACTACTTGCTACTACCTCACCCAGTTCCACCTCCTCATCCCCGAAACTGACTGTACCTTCTTCCAAACAACAGTGTTGAAAAAAAAAAATCACCAAGGTCAAAAGCAAGATGAGTGGTTGTAAAGCCCTAAAATAAGAAACAGGAGATGTAATCACCTAGCAAGTTTGGTGTTTTGACCTTGGCATATATTTTTCAAGACTTTGGAAACAACATCAAGGTTGACTGCTTTCCCCCATGCAGCTCTTTGTTTAACAATTGTCATCCTGGGGTTTTCATCTTTCCAAAGTTTTTATTTTAAATGAAGTGTGTCAATATTATCAGAAAGTCTGTAAGAGATTGGAGACTGCCTGTGCTTGTTGTCTCAGTTAGCTGATGCAGAAACAAGATAGCTGGAAAGGGTGAGATGGAGCATAATGGCACAAGATCATATTATTCTTCTGCATTTATCCAGTTTCTCTACACTAAGCCAGCTCACACACACACACACACACACACACACACAAAAAACAGAGAGAGAGAGAGAAGCTTTTTTTCTGAAGAATACCTTCTTAGCAAAAGGAACCAATTACTTCGTATTGTAAAAGATATATCTGTGAGAAAACAATTATTTTAGACATGCTTTCTCATCAAGGAAAGCTGTAAAATTGCACCAGTTCTTCCTTTCTCTACCTCTCGTAGCCCCTAATATTTAACAAGACAATTAAGGTCTTAAAGACAGTGAAGTTCCTATTTTTTTTCCTAGCTAGGCAGAGGAGAGGCACACAAACTAATAATATCCTTGCTGCAAGAAAGGCTAGAGCATAATTTCCACAGTTATTTACCCTGTTTGGCCAGAGTCACTGGCCACCAGCCAGACAGTCAACATAGATCAGAGGCAGCTTCGCAGGTGGTAGCTGGGGGACATGAGAGGGAAAGCTGAGGTTATCATGTGAGAGATGGGATACAATCTCATGGGAATTCTGCAACTCACCAAACTTTTTTTTGCTTTTAGCACTACATCATCAACACACCAAAAACAAGCTAGAACCTTTTTTTCTTGTGCATAACCAAATGCAACTTCTTCCCAAAGACATCTTGGTGATATCTCTGCAAACCATTTCACTGTGGTTCAGGCTGCTCAGATTTTAGTAGGCTTCGGTCAGTCTGCAAATCCCTAGTCTGTTGATTCACAAGAACTTAGGCGGTTCATCAGTCCTCCGGGTGAGTCACCTTCAGGAAACAGAAATGGTCAAGCAGTGCTGCTTTCAGAGTGAATTCTCAGTACAGATCCCTTTCCAAAATAAGATCAAACATGTTTACAGTGCATTGACAATTGAGACAGAACACCACTGAAGGATTTGCAGATGAAATGGTTTTGAGAAAGGGAGCTTTCTTCAAGTGCCAAGTCCTGTTATGTACTGTTCTTTCCATAACCCTTCTCTACCATGTTTTTAAAACCTCTGTTTTCCCCTATGTAGCAGCATTTGATGAACAACTGCATGGCACTGGTGTTATATTGTTCTCTAGATTTCACACGTGCGAGACACTAATAAGCCAGACTCCTCTGTATTCATTGATCTGTGGCAGCTGCAGTATAATCAAACACCAGCATTATGTATGTACAAGCTACTCTGTGATTATAGATCCATTAATAAACTGTTTGCAAGATATAATTATGCACATTAGGTGTGAAATGCAATCCACTTACGCAAGGTCTGTGCTTATGGGTTCTACAAAATTCGGGGGGGAGGGGGAGAAATTGAGCATATTAATTGACTTCTTTCCCCCCAGACTAATTTTCATTTGCCTGCTACTACAACTGATGCTCCCAGCCAGAATATTTTCACAGGAGTCACCCCACCGGTGGGGGGTATTGCTGATCAGTTCACAGACCCACAGTCACATGGAGAAATCATCCTGAAATACTGTAGCTCACCCCCAGAACAGCCTTTTATGTCTAGCCTGCGTACATCAGCATAAAGATCTATCTTATCCAAGGACTCCCAAAATAACCCAAATGAGGGATATGGGCAATGCAAAGACCATGAGCTATCAGAGTCAGTTCATGTCTGTGGAAGCACTTTATGCAGAAATGGATGTAGGCAGTCCAAAGGCAACAATGTGCAGCTTTCAGGACTTGGCCAAGTCCACAGTTGACAGCTAAACATCTTACATAGCACACAGAGATAAGAGCCATACCACAACAGTTGAACAAAACAATCCTATTTTGCTTTATGAGTGGGAAGTTGCCTACCACTTAAAAAACACCAAGCATGGCAGGTATGAGGGAGGAAGCAGCACCTCACGTCTCTTCTCTCTGAACTAGGCTACAAGAGAGATGCACCTCTTCATTCCAGATTCCAAAGCTGGAACGTTTTTCCTGAAAGAAGATGCCTACAGGTGCTACTTGAAATAACTCCAAGCATTTGGAGTACTCAGCCAGAGCATAGGAGACCCTTCCCTCACTAAAGCTGCTGTAGCCCAAGTTCCCAACCTCCACAGTGAGCATCCCAGTCACAATGACTCTCCCACTGGATGATCTGTATCCACACCCCTGCTTCAGCATGGGTTACTACCACAGTGCAACAAAATACCTGAGTGTTTGTGGGCAGGCCTACATGAAAAGCCAGTAAATACAGCCATCCTTTCCTGGCTGTGTGATTTGGACACCTTGGGCTGTTTCTGGTCATAAGCACTGGCAAGTTAACAGCGTGCTTCACAAAGAAATAGCCTTTCTTTCAATAACATACATGTGCAGCTTCTCCCCCAAAAGCATGGCCTGTTCAGCCTGGGACATCCACACGAATACACTCTTCTGACACTTGGGTGCCAGCAGCTAATCATAAACAGGTCACAAATGTGCAAACATGAAAGTATGGCATGATATCAGGTTCAGGAGCCCGGTGTAACAAAGGTGGCCTCTGGTCGATGAGCTTGTCACAAAACATCTTAATGAATTGAAAAGCTGTTTAAATTCTTTCATTTAACCAGGGGAATACAGATAGGTTCTTTTCCTAGTAAAAACAAAATGAAATGAAACTTGAGAACATCAGAAAAATTATTCCTCCAAATGATGCAACAGAGCCTGAACTTCATAATTGTTAGTGAACTAAAACAGATTTTCCCAGAATGCTACTTGACTTGCATGCTGGTTATTTGGGACAGTGATGATGATTGCAGTAGATATTAATTTCTGTGATTCTGTGCTATCTAAACATGTTTTGGTAATGGAAGTATGCAGTTTTTATATTAAACCTCCATTTTTTTCATTTTACCAATCACAGCATAAAACTGTTAAAGGAAATACGATCTGAACTTAGAGTCTCCATGGTCTGGCAAACAGAAACCAGGACTGGGTGCCTCTTCCAGCCTTGCCTGTGGCCGGCTAAGTGATGATTTTGGGCATAAGGCTTCACCTCTAATGCCTTCATTCGCCCACCGATCAAGTGACTCAAGATCTCCAGATGAAGATCTTGAGATTCTATGTAAAGAGCCAGGCACTGTCATTATCCCTGATGTTGAGCAATGAGGAGAAAGTTTAACTGAGCACAAGATGTGACTCACGCAAGCCTAAATACATAAAAGGAAGTGTTTTAAAACTGCCTTTGTGAAAATGGCTCTGAAGATGTTGTTATCAGTATACAGACCGTGCTAATGGCACTCGATTGTATGTTGTTCAGACATAGCTTTTTCTGTGTTATGTACTGTGCTGCTACCAGCCACACTGTCTCCTTACACCACATTTTATAATCCATTAAAAACTTGAAATCATAGAATAGTTTGGTTTGAAAGGGACCTTTAAAGGCTATCTGGTCTAATCCCCCTGTAATGAGCAGGGATATCTTCAACTAGAGCAGGTTGCTCAGAGTCCTGGCAAGCCTGACTTTGTTTCTGGGAATGAGGTATCCACCGCCTCTCTGGGCAACCTGTGCCAGTGCCTCACCATCCTCACTGTAAAAAAAATTTTCCTTATTTCTAATCTAAATCAACCTTCTCTTTGTTTAAAACCATTACCTCTTGTCCTATTGCAACAGGCCCTGCTAAAACATTTGTCCCCATCTTTCTTGTAAGCCCCCTATAAGTACTGATAAGCTGCAACAAGGTTTCCTTGGAGCCTTTTCTTCTTCAGACTGA
The DNA here is from genome assembly GCF_008360975.1 of Lichenostomus cassidix. NCBI lineage: Eukaryota > Metazoa > Chordata > Aves > Passeriformes > Meliphagidae > Lichenostomus > Lichenostomus cassidix. The sequence goes on along the minus strand of NC_139492.1, from coordinate 8,428,972 downwards.
ACACTCCTAACTCTCTCAGCCTGTCTTCATAGGAGAGGTGCTGCAGCCTCTGATCATCTTCACAGTCTCCTCTCAACTGATCCCAACAGGTTGATGTCCTTGCTGTTCTGGGATCCCCTGAGCTGAATGTAGTCCTCCTGATGGGGAGCAGAATAAAGGGACAGAATCACCCTCTTTGAACTTCTTCAAAAACCTTTGCATGATTTTGGGGGTGGCATGTGATGGTAGAGAGCCTTTTAAACATTTTAAAAACATTAAGCATAATCAGACATAAAAGGGCCAGACAAGATCTGTGATCCTAGATCTGTTCTGAAAGTGCCTGCAGATTTTCAGCTCTCAAGAGCTTCCAGACATGAGAATGGACAATGTAGACAGTTTCAGTTCCTCAGACCTAGCACAAGCCAGCTGTAGTAATCAGGCAGTTCAGAGTGGATGTGAACCTGCCCAGCCAGGATATCTGAAGTCTCCTCCCAAATGAAAGGATCAGGGAGACACTGAATGGTTACAAGCAGAGACCCTGCATAAAAGATAGTCAAAACGCACATACTCTAGTAGCCTCTGCCAACTGAAACAATCTGATAAGCTAAATGCAACATCATCATTCTGGATTAATTATATTTTTTTCCAGTCTTTAGGGGGTCTTGGGCTTAGGTTTTGGTTTGGGTTTCCCCCCCTCCTGTTAGCATACACAGCGCTGTAAGACATTGGTTGACACAAACTAAGTGTGTGGCTGTTATGAGAGAGGAGTTTGTATTCTGCATCAGTCCGGTCCTGCCTGAGCAGCACAGGGTATGTTAGGATTCAAAGCATGGAAGCAAAGCCATACAGGGATAGATGTTCATTGGCTTAACTTGAGATCATGGGGGAGAAAGCTAAACAGTGACTCAAAGCTCTGTTCTTCTTTCACAAGTGAATGTTTATTACTGAGCAAGCTGTGCTACAGTATGTTATACTTTTGATTATACTTAGCAAAACAGTTAGAGGTGATTCAGTCTTGGTACAGACTATCCAAGATATGGTACAGAATATCCAAGTGGCTTTTCAGATTCTAAAGAGTAAGTTCTTGTAAGCTTTGAGATACAATTCTTCTAAGAAGCTTTCCTGAAGATACTGTAAGTTAGTCTCCTGCCATTCAGTCATCTTGGTCACTCATATTTATCCACATGCCCAACTTTAAATGTGCTTCATAAAAGGCAGCAAAATGTTGACTTTCAAACCATCAGATTATTCTAAAAATCTTTTTCCTTGAAGAATTCATTTCATTCTCAAGGTGAACATTTTAGAACTGAGTTCTGCTGGTTTGTTACACAGTAACCACATCAAAACCTAACATTTCCATACACCCAGCACACCAGGCTGTCATGTCTCATTGTAACAAATGGATTGTCGGCTGTTTTATTGCGCTTTCAGAGAAATCAGTGGCCCACTTAGGAGAACCCAGAGACTGGGAGACAAAGTCATGAAATGTGTTGTCTAATTAAACATTCAAGGCTAGAAAGAGCTGACACCATTTACAGATGGATCACTGAGAGGTGAAGTCTCTTGCTGAGGCCGATACTGGAAATTAGCAATATTTAAATTTATGTCTCAAACCAAGTCCGCAAGGAAATATTCCTCTTTATCAGCACATTCCATCGCGGGCAGGTTTGGAGTGCTCTGGCACAGGGGGTGTCGACCGCTGCTTTTATTACGGAGCTTGTAAAGTTAAAAAAAAATACCTGGCTGCTGCTTTGGGGTGCTACCAAATTGTGCCAGACTCATGTCAGCTCCAAGAAAGCAAAGCAAAGCCCATTTCTTGGGTGTGTGCTGCTGAGGGAGCTGCCTTTTCACCTTCTTTTCATACAGAGCTGTTATTGTTTTCGTTCGCATTGATCTTATCCTTGGAGAATTTGGAAGCGATTTCAAAAAGGCAGGGTGTTGATAGTAACTTTGTTTTCATGCTTCTCCTCAGTTGCTAGAGCTATTTGTTTTTACTGACTAGGAATTAGGATGGCCCCAGTCCTCCACCTTGATCCAAACCCTGGGTCAGAACGAAGACTCGTAGGCTTTGCCTTGACTTTGTAAGGGCACAAGTATTTCCCCCTGCAGATTTGATTGCATGTTCCAGGTTGAAGGGTATTTTTACAACAGCCCCCTGTCCCCTTCATGTCCCAAGACAGATTCCTCAGCATACTCTACCACAGGATTTTCCTATTAGATGTGGATTTTCCTTCTCTTCAAGTGTTTAGCATTGTAATTTGCAGCATTTTTGTGCCTTTCTCCCTCTGCCCAGACCTACACTTACCAAGAGGAAGGAGACCAACAAGACCGCCACGAGCCAACATTAAATCAGCAGTGAAAGAAGCAAGGCACGAGAGCAGCGGACATTGCTCTTCACCCCTCAGTCACCTTTGTGGTCTCTGTTAGCAGCTGCAGCCTTTGTAGATGTCCAGTTAAGCTTGAGACTGACCCAGAGAACAAGGAGAAACAAAGGTCACTTCCAGTTTCACCAGAAAGAAATTCCAGTGGCTACTCCAACCCCATAATCCAGCCATGATTAATGTCTATCGAAGGCAGATCTGGTTTCATCAGAGATCCTTGATTTTAAACAGTCTTAACTGTTTGGGGGAAAGAAAAAAAAACCCAAACAAAACCACCCTGGAAAGCTGAAGGAGGAAAAATACATCTCAAATACAAAGTTAGATCTTGTCACAGGGACGTTAACAAATGACAATTTTCTCCACAAACACAGTCTGCTCTGGGGAGCATTAAAACAAAGGCACTCTGGCGTATTCAGGATTTGCAACTCCATTTTCCCCTTTCTCTCATACCACGTAATTTAAGGGCTTTTGAAGCAATTTCTGAAACCTGCTTTCCCTCCCACACTCAAATTTGCTTGAATTTGACCTGCAGACTCAACAATTTGTGGTGTAAGAGAAGAGAAAAGGGACAAAATGCTCACAGGTGTAATGAGCTCCCACAGCTTGCTTTACTACAAGTTCCATGTCTAAATGAGTTTGTGCTGTGGAAGAAAAGTCCTTTCAGGACAAGAAGAGTAACTCCTGAACCTCTCACAAGGAACAACTCAGTATGAATTGAGATATCCAGGCCAACCAACCTGAGTCCACCATGGAGAGCTGTCATTCTGGGGGGGTTAGCACCTGACTGGTTGATCTTCAAGTCACAGCCCCTCTCTCAGATTTCAGATCAGAGCACTCAAGATTTCCAAATATAGTCCCCACTCAAGTTCTCCTGTTCAGCCATAATGCAGCAGTATCGTTCCCTAGCCTTGTTCTCAGAAACAGCTGAGATTTTTGGCTGCATTTTAAAACAAAAAAGCAGGGGGTGGAAAAGAGCTTGAGGGAAATGGCTGGCATGGAAAGGCTTTATCCTAAATAGCTGAGCTTTGGCAAAGCTGTAAGTAGTCAGACTGCTTCTTAGAGTGAAAACCACCCGACACACTTGATGGGTACAAACCCACTCATAAGAACCCAGACACCTCTCATATCTACAAAAACCTGTGCTCCACAGCAGATAGGGTGAGTCGTAATGAATGGGTTCAAATCACAGCAGCAAGATCAAGATTAGGTAACAGGAGAACACTGAACTCTTAAGATAACTTGAGTCCTGGGACAGGTTTCCCAGGAGAACTGAACTTCCATCACAGAAGGTTGTCAGAAGCAGATGGAATGCAATCATCGCTGATACAGCAAAGAGCAGCTAAAAAGTGAATGGGGTGGCACTTCAAGACTCTATTTACTCTATACACAATCATCTACACATGCTAATAATGAGCAATAATGCTCTTCCCTTAGTGAAAGGATTTCATACATGTTGAAGTAACCTGTTTTTTACATCCATGTTTTAACAGAGACAATATCTCCACCCTAATCTGAAAGGAGCAGTGAAGCAGAGGAGGCTGTGTGACCTGCCCATGCTCACAGTAAACTAGTTTGGGTAGGACCAGTGTCACCAGTATTTAGAGTTCTGTGTTCATCACTTCTCAACCCAAATTGTTCTTCTCCCTGGGAATTTCTTAGAAGTTCACATACATGTTTTTATGGCCACTGATTGATGGAGCTCCTTTTTGGACTGCTGCTTCTTCTGCTCTAGGGTTTATTTGAGCCCAGTACCTCAGGATCTCCTTACAGCTACCTCATCCTCTCTTCTTTTCTCCAGCCAGGGGATTTCCGCTCTGCTGTCAGAAGCAAGGTTGCTTATGTCCCTTTTATCTAGCAGTCTGCTGTGCTTCATCTTTCTGAGGAAAGATCCTAAATTGGAGCATTTCCTCCCCTTTTTCATCATCTACTTTTCAACTCTATCCCTTCACTTCCAACCTGGCAGGTCTTCACTGTATGTCTAAATACTTCATAAAACGGGAGTTCCTCCTTATTTGCTGTTTCTTTTCCTTCTTGTTCAAGGTTTTGTTTTAATTATAGAAAGTCAAAGAGGCTTTGGGAATCATCCTTTGGGAATCAAAGTAAGCCCCTTGAGAGCGTCAGAAGTTCAACAGAGAACATTCCACTGCTGCCCAGCCAACAATGTCTGGTGGGCAGCTCACAACCCTGGGAACAACTTGTTTCGTCACCACTTCCCTTTTGCTCTTAACAGCAGCTTCCTTTATGTCATTGTGTAATAAGAAATTTATGAGTATCAATTTTGAGTGTCACAGATCTTCTGAAATCTAGAGGTTTTTGTTTGGCACTCTGCAGACTGATTTCACTCAGTGTTGGATCCTGACCCCCATCACATCTGCTCTCTTTCAGTTTGGCAACGAACTCATTTTTCACCATGGCATTTAAATGGTTCATTTCTGCTCTTGTAAGGAGTCTCCTGCCATTGTAGAGCTTTGCCCTTTAGTATGTCCTTATCTGGCAGGAACCTGAAGCAACATTCATTTCCAAAGATGAAAACTTGGTGTGCTCTTCGTGCTACTGTTTTGGGGTCAAGACAGAGTACGTTTGGCCACCCACCTTAGGGTTCTGTCTCCAGGAAATGCCAAGTACAGATTCAAAGGATTCACACCTTAGGCTTCACCAGTAACAGTCTGGATGAAAGTGTGCCAAAGACAACCTGTAATGGCACTCAGGAATTACCTTCCTGAGAGATCTGCCTGCAGGCAGCATAGTCCTTCCTCACCTCCAAGGTAAAGCTTGCAGGTCTTTATGAAGGAGAAACCAAGCCTAACTAACTGTTACTTTGCAGCTCCTTCACAGTTAATCAGTTGTCAGAGCAGGCCTGTTCTCCCTGCCAAAGAAGGGGCATAATTTGGGCACCACTCAGCTGAGAGGGGATTAGACAATGACCAAGAAAATTGTTCTTAGAAGATACTGATTCAAGCACTTTAACTTTCATGTAAGAGCCGCTAGTGAAGCATTTCAGAGCAGCGCCCTAACGTCCAGCTCTCCCTGTTTCAAGATCTGTCACCCATCACATTGTGCATCTTGATTGCTAAAGGCTGAATTTCAGTGGGTTTTCTCCTCTGGCTGGATTTTTATCTCCCAGAGAAGAAGCTACAGACACTTGAAAGAGTCTCCAGGAAGCAAATTCCTCCTGAGAATCACAAAGCTGGGAAAAGCCTCCACTTTCTGTTCACTGAAAATACACTCTAGTAATTTTTTATTCAAGCAGTTGCAGTCCCTGAATTACTTTGGCACATGCTGAAATTAAAGCTGGTTGAGTCATTCTTGTCTTTAGGTAACCAGAGCTCAACGTCAAAGCCACACACCACTGCCGTCCCCACCCAGGCTCAGGAGTACAGAGAGTCCTAGCTGTGCTCTCAGTGGGTCTGTTTCCCAGCATTTATCACTAACACTGCATTTAGGAATAGTGTGATTGTCAGCAAACATCTAACAAAAGCCCAGGAGCACCATGCAGTGATTGAACTCACTGCCTGGGAGCTTCTTGCTCCCACGGCTCCTGTCTGCACACCAGCTTTCCCTCCGCTTTGTGTGAAGGGCATGCAAAGTGCTCTGAAAGTCAGGTCTGCACGTTTTCCTCTGAAGCTTCCTGTAATCCACCTTTTTTTTTTTATGTTTACGTAGGCAAAACTGAGTACCTCGGGTAACTAGCTGCAGTCCCGAGCACGGAGGCAGGCTGTTAAAAACATGCTGATGCCCTTGGTTTGGAAGTACCATCCTCCTCCGCTTTGTTTCTCAAACACTGGTATTTAATGACAAACAAGAACTTTTCTCCAAGGAAAGTGACATTGCCACAACACAGAAGTGAGAAAACAGGATCACGAGCTGCAAAGTGCAAGATGCTGTGTTTGAAACAGAGTCAAAGCAGAGGTGTGCATGAATATGGACATGAAGATGGGTCTCTCCATCTCGATCCCTCTGCACTGCCTTTGAACTGAAGAGGAAGTGCTTGTGGCAATGCAGGATGTAAAGCTGATTATGCTTTGCTCTGTAAGAAAACACATGTATCCAGGGAGCACATGACTGCTGAAAGGTTAAAAGGAGCCTAAAATTCAGCACTTCATCTTTATCAGAAGTTGCATTTAGTATTTGCTTTTTTTCATCCTGTTTTCTCTTCAAAGACTTCAGAAAAGACTTTGTAGACAGCTAAATGAACACCCCAAATACTGAGAGCAGAGGTAGAGAAAGTGAGGTGTAGTTTCTTTTCCAGCTCAGCTGCATAACATGAGCTAGAGCAAAGCAGCAACTGCAATTCAAAGACCTCGAGCCACAGCCTCCATCTGCAGTAGCAGCTAGTTATATTCTCACCAACAATTCACTTGCTGATTTGTGAAAGCTGCCCAGCATTGAACTCTCCCTTGCTTTATCTTCTCCTTAGTTGCCCAAGAGTTTCAGAAACTCTCAAACACTTGCAGATGCAATCTTCACACTCTTACTTTCCTGCCTTTTCCATTAAACTGCTCAGAAACTATTTGAATAGTTTCTTTGTCTTTTTGATCTCCTAATTTCCCTTTTGAGCACGTGAAGCCTTTGCTATGACAAGCGTTCCCCAGCGCTGCTCCTGCTTCTCTGCTGATGGATTTGTAACTTAAATATAGTGCCAAGCACCTGTGAGATGCACGTGTTCAAAGAGACAATTACTGTTCCTTGGGGTACTAAACCAGCAGAAGCTATTGAAAGTCATCTGGGCCAGAGGAGGTGCTCCAGCTGCTGACGGCTTGGGAGGTGAGGAAAGGACCACTTCTCCATTTCTGGCACTCCTGGTAAAGGCAAGGCACCCACACCTGGCACAGAGCTCAGAGGTGCTTCAGTTGCAGTGGAACATAAGCTTCAGCCTAATTTTTCTTCCAAAGCTTCATTACTCTTGTGGGATTTTCTTGCAAGATGTATTGTCCTAACCCCAAGGGGTTGGCTTGGCAGGCACAGCTTTATCCCAACTTGTAAAGGCAGAAATATGAGATCAAGAGCAGCTGCTTTCCTTACATTGCCAATATGTTTCCAATGACTTGTGCTCTCGCCGTGCTCATGGGTATGGCCCCAGCTCAGGAAGACATTTATTCAGCACATGACTAAAAGCCACTGACCTGAATGAGCTTCAGGTTTGTGCTTCAGATTTGTTCTGAATCAAGGCCTGATAGACAGGATATTTTTTTTCCTGCTCATTTAAACATTGAAACCCAAAACTGTAACACAGTATATTGAAATGTCCCTCTGCCGCTGTTCCATCAGCTCATGAATCTTGTGGAAAGGCCATCAGTTACAGGTTGCTGCAACTGTGGTAAAAACTGAACCTTACATTTATCTTTTCATGGTGTACATTAATGGCTAAGATGTATGATGTTTTCTTGCTATCAGATTTAGAAAAGTTTGGAAGCTTGTGGCATATGATGGACTCTTTGAAATGTTTTCCTTGGATTGAATATCAGGTTGCATTTTGATTAGGAGAAAAATATAGCAGGGGAAGGCAGGCAGTGATGAATTAACAATTTCCTATTGCTTTCTCAGACTTACTATTCATTTTAGGTGGAACAAATTTGTGTCAATTGAAAATTCCATAGAGGCATTCATTTATTTGGAATTTCAAGATACAGTAAAGAAAACATTCAAAGAGTCTTAATTATGAAGAGTATGGTTTTGATTAACTCTAGGATTTTTAAAAAAGAACCAATTATTTTCCAAGCCGTGGCAATTTCCAAAAAAGCTTTCTCTTTATATCAACATTTTAGGTGGAGGCACATTGTTTCTAAAAGAAAAAATAGCACTCTTTAGGTTTCTGCCATGCAGCACTAACACCAAACTAGCCTCATCTGTCATATCCAGCTGCCATTTGCCTTTGGGTACTTCTAATTCAAGTAATAATAAAGGAGCCAACATTGGACCCCATCCACACTGAAGAGGGGAGGCTTAAGACAAATCCAAAATTACCCACTGGAGCTAGTACTTGCTTCTCTGATAGCCCTTACCTTTTAGAGAAGGTTTTGGAAAATGCAGCTCACAATACAATTCTCCATCACTTGAAGGGAAAAACAATTGGTCTATATTTAGGTCAAAAAAATAAACAGTAATAAACCCAGTGAATTCTAAGCAAGGCTGACAGTTGTGCTCAGAGCAACACAATCACAGAGGAAGGCTCACACTAATGGTCTGCCAGTGCAGCCACTGTCCTGAAGATATCCCTGAGCAGGCTGCTACCCACAACTGCATTTCCAGCACCAGAAAGGCACAAGTAACAGCCCCAGTGCTGCTGACAGTGTCTTGTTCTTCAGAGGCACTGCTCCAGCTGCAGCTGTGCATTCAGGGGCATGGATGGGATGATTTCCAGCCAGAGCTGGTTTAGGGGCTGGCTGCTGGACACCATCTCCTGCAGAGCAGGGAGCAGAGAGAAGGGACCCCACAGGAGCAGAGAAATGCTCCCTCTGATGATGCTCCAGTCTGGACTTCATGTCTTAGAGGTCTTTCCCAACTTAAATTATTCTATTTATCTGTGCTCCCAAGCCCACACAATGACACCTAAACACCACCCACTGCACCTGTACATCAACATCCACACACGCCAGAAAACTCTGGAAACTTGGAGCAACTTTCCCACATGGTCTAAAACCTCCTGGTGCCTCCCAGCAATCCTGAAGTAATTCAAAGCTCAGGCTAATGCTGTTTCAAAGGGCTCCCCATACAGTATCAGCAAACAGATATGCAAGAACACATAAATTTAAATGAGGAAAGGGGCTGTGGATCTTTTAGATTTAAATGAAGAATTGTATCGTGTGTGATAATTACAGCCTTTGCAGGCAGCAAGTGCTTCAGTCAAGTTCACGCTCCTTTAATTAAAAGAGCTGTATCTCCTTCCACATTACATATCCTCATCTAAATAATGAACTTCCAAAGCACATGACCTGATAAATACTGCCTCCAGATTGCACATTTAGTATCTTCAATAAATAAGACTATACTTTCAACTACTAACTGGTTATGAATAGCAGTTTAAAATAACAAAGCAGCCATTCAAATGCAAAATTTAAATGGTATTTCCAGTGCTAAAATTGTTTGAAATTGTCACTAATGGGAGCCATTCTGCTCCAGTCAGCAGCCTGTTGTCACAGAGCTGGACACCCCAGAGACTCCTACCTCTCCATCACACTGAGCTCAACTTGGCCCTTGGGTTCAAGCTAATTGGAGCAGGCAATGGACGGCCAGAGTACAACCTCCTCGGCTTTGTTTATGGAGGAAGCTCTTCTCATTAGATAGCTGGATGGGTCTGCACATTGCTGGGAGACAAATATATGGACTTTCACTTGTAGGTCAGCAGTTCAGATCTGATGGGGATGAGTAATGACAAGCTAATTGATCTCAGATGGCTGTTTGGTGGTCTCTGCAAAATGAATTTGGTGATCTGGGTTCATGTCTCAGGGGATGAGCATCCATGTCGTAGGAAATTGGCACTGCACAGCCCCTCTGCAAGGGCAAGGGCTGGAAAGAGATACAAAAAACACCCTCTTATTCTTTAAGGGGGTCCCTTGGCAGCAGGGCTGCAGCACACTGACAGCTGGAGTCACGAGGTGGCTCCTTCTGAGAAACTCCACAGCAGCTCTGAAGAGATGTGCTGCGTTTCCTCAGCCAGCTCCTCTGCTCCCAGCAGAGAAGCCAAAGGTTTGCTAACAGCCCCTCTGTGTGCCGGGGAACTTGATGCCCATGCCTAATTGGAGAAATGCTGACGATGTTCTCTTCTAATCAGAAACTACTGTTTGCATTCTCTAATAATATATCCCCTGTCCTTCCAGCATACAAGTTAAAACATGACCCTTTGCAATTCATCTTCTGGCTAAAATTAGTGATTTTTAGCGGCAATGCATTTCTTAAATTGTGTCCAGTGGGGCAGAAAGAGCCTGAAAAACTCCTGCTCTCAGGAGGGTCATTTATTCTGACAGCAATGCTAAAGCATATATCTTTCTGTCACAGCTCTGGCCCTCAGAAGAATTTCTAGATACAATATTGCTTTTTTTATTTCTTTTGTTTAAACATTATTAATTGCCTCCCGAGCCCTCTTCACTGAAAACAATTGTCTGGGGTCAGACTTGAGGGCTGTTGTTTCCATTCCTGCTATGCGCAAAGGAGCCTTGCTGGAGAAGCTGCAAACGGACTGATCCTGCTCTCCCACTGCTTCATCCTGGACTCGCTCTTTTCATACCAAAGTTGCTCAGCAGGTTTGCTCCAGATTTGCAGGGACAGGCAAACCTCAGCCTCTCCAACAGCATCGACCCAAGGCCAGAGGTACCAAGGCTGAGGGTTGGCCCTTGGAAGGGCTGCAGAGTGTTGGCACATTCGCCGTTTCGTAGCTGGACTCCTCGGAGGCAGCAGCTCCAGCGGGTAAATGGGGAGGATGTGCCTGACCCAGCGGGCATGGCCAGCCGCACAGCAGTTTCTGTTTGGCTTGTCCCCATGGGAAGCTGCCTTGGAAAGCTGGTAAATACTCCGAGGAGGAAGTCTGCGCGGGTCTGTGGGGAGGTGAAGCGTCGGCTTTGTTCTGCGTCCCAGACACGGCGAGTGGCCTCGGGCGAGCCCAGTGGCTCCCAGCCGGTCGTGCAGGCAGGTGTGGGCAGCGGCTCTGCCCAAACACAGCCCCGGGGGCCAGGCAGGTCCGGCCGGGCAGGCACAGGGATGGAGACACCCAGCACTGCTGCACCCGCAGCAGGACGAGACGGCAGCGGCTACCCTTCTCCCCCCGAAGTCCTTTGCACCCCGAAATATGAGGGGTAACGACCAGTTTGTTAGTTATGGGAAAATTCACGGGGGTGCTGGGTGGAAAAGCACTGGAGGAGCACAAAGTGCTGTATTTGCATGTATAATGGCCATGTTTGTTGCTCCCTCCCCTACTCCCCCTCACCTTCCCTTCCCTGCTTCTCCTGCCATAAATTAGGGAACAGGCGGGAGGTGCGCCGGTGCTCTTCTGCTGCTAATTTGGTTGAGGCAGGGTGTAGCCGTGGCATGCAAATCTGCTTTTGCTTCCTCTTCTGCCTCGAATGGGGCACCTTGGCACGCAGTGCTGCTGGCGAGGAGCTGCGTGCCCAGTGCCCAGGCCACCACAATTCCTCGTGGCTGACCCCAGGCGAGGCAAAGCCAGCCAGGGATGATCCTCCAGTGGCATGGAGCCAATGTAGCAGGTCCTGCATTGTGTCCTCCCCATGCCGAGTGCAGTGGGGCTTCCCTACAGTTCCTGCCCCTCTTGGAGGGCACTGGCAGGATCTCACCATTCACTGAATGCTTTAAATTAGGAGGGCCTGGCTGGGGCACAGCATGGAGCACGGAGGCCATTCCTACTGGTGCTTTCCAAGCCTCCCCACCTGCTTTTGGGGTACACAGGGATGAATGAGAGGACAGCGTCACACTCAAGTCATGGGCTGTCCAGCTGAGAGCCCACTTTTCCCAGGCAATCAAGGATGCCATGGTCCCTCTGTGCATGCTTCATACTGAGCCAGCTCTGGGCAGGATTTAGACTAGTAACAGGTTATTCCAACTTAGAAAAACTCGCACTTTCCAGGAGGGTGAAAGCCAGCACAGCTGTCAGCAGGGTTAGGACTGGGCAATGAAGTCTGGGCATCAGCACCAGCCCTGCAGATCTCGTTGTGGCCTCGTGTGGATGGGACTGGGACCCTTTTGGGAGGTTCAGTTGACTGCAAGGACTAGGCAGAAGAGATCCAAGCTCCTGGTGGGCAGCAGGCATGAGAAGTGATGCAGGGAACCATAACTACTCTCCAGATCTCTCTAGATCTCTTAGATCCTCACTGTCCAGCTGCTGTGGTGGTTGTATTCAAATAAAGGTCTGATATCAAAAATAACCAAGTCTAATGCTTCTTGGTCCTTCTCCCTCCTTTCAGCAGATCTGTTTCATCCAGCAGTGACCACATCCCTCCCCATGCCCTGTGGGCAGGGATCTAAATGAAGACCCTACCCAGCAGTGCTGCATCCTCCTCCTGAATCACATCAGCCATATGCAGCTGGTGCATTTCACTTTCCAGCATGCAAAGGGCAAGTTGGATTAATTCTCAAGCAGCCTGACAAGGAAATAGTCCGTTTATTTGCCCCCAGCAGTCCCAAACAAACCCTCCTGTAGCAGTGGCGCTTCTCACTACCCCCATCCCAAATCATCGGCTGCAGTGAGCAGCAGCACACCCATCTGCAGGGTGTAGGATGTCTGGTGGGAGAGTGCATACAGGTGTGTGTGCTCTTTGCTCTCCTGCCTCGCTGTGAACAGCCAGCCTTCCTGCAAGGCCACACTGTCTCATCTCAGCGCCTCTGCTGAGCTTGCGGCGCGGTGGCGACACACGACTTGCCACATGAAGAGGGTGAAGCACGCCTGGTCCTCCTCCATGGCAGCAGGGGAATGTGAAGAGGTGTTTGATAACCCGTGGGGTGTTGTGACTCTCAAAGCCCCCACAAATCTCAGCTGAGAATCTGCCAGTGCATTTGCTTTGGTGTTGGGTTCAGGACCTAAAGCTTTGACACCAACCCTTTCATGCAGCATCTTGTATCCCTTCCCCAGAGCTCCCTCAAAGCTCATGGTTCAGCACAAGGTGACACCAGGCTGGGAAGAGCTGCTCTCTGGATTAAAAACCTTTCTACACACACAAGCACATGCTCTTGCATTTGTGCTTTCAGGCCCTGCTCACTCCTGCAATCAAACAGCACGTTTCTAAAACTCCACAGGGTAAAGGTGCATTTGATTCCTAATGAAGTCCCCACACACAGACTCCAGAGACTCCTTAGATTGCTTTATGTTTACTTCCAGGCTTCTGGAATAGAAAGCCTCCAATATCCATAAATGACTTCTGCAGTTGATGAAAACCCAGCTTCCCCTTCCTAAAAGGACCCTGTGCCCAAGCCCAGCACACTGCTGGGTGGGAGGGCAGGGGGCCCCCGAGGAGACACCCCTGGGGCTGCACATCCCTCAGGAATGGATTCTGGAGTTCATTTTCCCTCTGAGTAAGGGAAGTTCTGCATTTACTACAGGTGCAGTAGGTGCCCATGTGAGCAGGGTTAGCCTCGTGTTGGAAGGAAAGCCATGGTCTCAAAAATGCCTATAACACAAGAACCAGGTTTAATATTTTCTATGCTGTACATTTTTTTCATAGTAAGGCTTGGGACACATTTTTGTGCATTGCAGAGAGGCAGATTTTGAGAGTTGATGTTTGGAGACATTGAAAACTTGGTGATTCTCTAGTGCAGGTGTGAATCTCTGTGCAGTAAGAGCTGGAGTGCATTGGAGGGAGAGGGAGCAAGGTTGTCTTCACATTTCCTGGGAGGTTCACCCACTGGAGTAATTGAGTGACTCAGACACTTTTTGGACAATCAGCAGCAGCTCCCTGATGGCTTGTGGGCTGAATCTGTGCTGTCAAATGTTACAGAGGACCCTCTGTTAGTCTGGTGCCCTTTTTCTCCCAAATGATACAGGGTACAGGGGAGGGAGGGAGGAAAAGGCTGTGTGGGTCCACGATGTTTTCCAACCACTTTTCCTGCCTGGCCAAATGAAAAGGGTTCATCTCTAAATGATAACACGTGGCAAATGATCCCGACTACAGATGGGAAGAGCCCAGCATGATTTTCCGCAGGACGTAAGTCTTCTCCGGGTGTTTCCCAGCACTGGAAATATCACCTTCAGATCAAAAAAGCAGCCTCACAGCCAAACTAATTCAACAGCTGATTTATGTCATGGAAAAGCCAAAGCTGCTCATCAAAAACAAACTCAAAAATAACATTGTGGTTGATGTTCTCACAGTTCATAAATATGTCCACTCACTCGATAGTTGGGGGGTATGACTTTTTCTTGGAGGGGAGGGGGAGAATGGAGCAAATCAGGATTGTGAGCTCTTTATTTGTGTTAAATGCAAGGAAGAAAAACCCACCCAGCAGCTCTGCATCTGGAGCTGCCTGGGCTTCCTTGCTGGAGGAGGAACCAGCTCTGCCCTTTGCTCCAGCATCCTCCTGCCAGGCTTCCAGTGCTGCCTGCCTTTGCAGGCTCTCAGCCAGCCCTGCAGCCTCTCACTGATGCATTATTCACCCAAGCTCTCCCAGAGCAGGCAAACCAAGCTGGCTGTGCCCGTACACCACAGCATGCCCTGGTTTCTGGCTGGGTTTTACCCTCAGATAAAAATCGATTGCTGTTTTGTATCAGAAATCCCCATGGCTGTAGCTCTCCACCTTCCCACAGGCAAAATAAATCACTCTTTAACCCTCCCCACACATGCACAGATGCTTCACACAACAGGGACTGAACCAGGGAGGAGACAAGCTGCATTTGGCCACCAGCACGTGCAGCCACAGGGCCCTGGCTCCTAAATCCCTTGGCACTTTGGCTGCTAACACACAGCAACACCCTGACCTTGGTGGGCAGCTGATTGCCGTGGCTTCTACTTTAAGTTAGAACAGCAACTGCTTTGTTCAGTGCTGGAGAGGAATAAATTAAGGTAAGAAATCCTGCTTATCGTGTCAGGACATTACGTGCTCACAAACATACAGCAACAGAGGTCCCTGGCGGAATCTGAGGGTGCACGTACCAGCTTTGCCAGCCTAGTAGAGGATCTCAGAAGAAGCACAAAAATCCATGTGTGTGACTTGGAAGAAGAGACTCAGTTGCATCACAGCCCAGACCAGCTATGTCTTGTGAAACCGTGCCATGATTAAAACAACAGACGTGTTTTGGTTTTTTTGGTTTTTTTTTAACATGTTTTAGATCTCTCATTGAGGAAAGCTGGGAGATGACTCACCCGTGGCTTCCAGACCTAGGGAAAAAAAAAAGAAAAAAAAAGAGAAAACAACCCTAAAAAAAACCCCCAAACCATTTTCTAACCAAATGTTTCAATGCATTTGTTTTCGGCGTGCCCACAGGCAGGCTGCGAGACCAGCCCTGCAAACCCTGCCTGCCGCCTCACGCAGCTCAACTTGAATTTTGAGTAATCCCCACGGGCTGTTTGATGTGGTTGAGCCTGGCAAGAACTGAGGTCGATACAGGTGAATGGCTGCACTCTTGCTTTCTTCACCATCTACACAAACTTGCCACCATCTGATGAGCAGGACCTGGGCATCCCGCTGCCACATACTGCAGTAACATAGCCCTCCCCACCACGAGCCTAAGGGAAGTCAGGATCTGCCCTGGGAAGTCTCTGTAGAGGAGAAGTAGATTTTGGATGCTGTTTACTGGGAGCTCAGGGAGGCACCTTTGGCAAATACATGAGTAAACATGTCTAATTGTTGGTTGCAAAGTCCCCCGAGCATCATTTAAACTCAGCCCATGTGGACCCCGGGCTCCACCTCTGCATGGGCATGTTGTGCATGTCCTTGCCTGCTCCTGTCTGCCCTGGGCATTGGGGACACACAGGGCACTCCAGAACAGAGTATGGATGGGCTGCGTGAGAATTAACATGGAAAGAGAGAGAAGGAAAAAGCTTGGATACTTCAAAAGCCTCTGGAAGGCTTCTGAGCATCTCACACCGGCAACCGAATGGAAAATCGTAGGAATTATCTCCAGTAATAGGTTGGTCTTGGCTTTGACATTGCTTTTAGCCCCAAGCTCCATATTAAGCAGGCCAAAGCCCACAGAAGCTCTCTTAATAGATTATTGCTTAATAAAGCAACCCAAAACATTTTCTCTATAGAATTTGGCATTCTCAGCATCAGCCCATGTTCCTGGGGAGTGCTGGGGGGTGTGGGGTGAGCTTCTCTGTGGGCAGCAGAGGAGCCCAGTCCTGCACTCACACACCCACTTCCCTGCAGTGGAAGCTGGGTTTTTGGTGTCCAAGTGGGTTGTACAAGAAAAGGAGGGTAGAAAGGAAGGGAAATCCAGGCTCTGAGGGATGGAAGTGGACCCTGCATCTCACACCAAGAACAGTATTTGATCCATCACCAGACAGCAATTTTGGAGGAGGAAGGCAAGGGCAATGCTCAAGTGCTGGGGGGAAAAATCAACCTATAAACTCTCCAAACTACCTGGAGGGTTTTGCAGAGGAAGGAGATGCTGTGCAGGGCCAGGAACTGGGGAAGAGCAGAAACCCCAGCAAGCCAGCTCGGGGGGGGAATATCGGCAAGCAAGTGGGATGTTTCACCAGCTGAATGCTTCCTGAGCCATAATCATCCTTCTCCATACAAGAAAAAAATACCTCAGAAACTCTTCCCCGCCTCCAAGCCCAGTGCCTTTGCTTGCTGGATCTATATCAGAAGACTCTAGTACTCACCCAGGGGTTTTTACTTAGCGTCCCTGCCTTTGTGCCAGCAGACCTTGCATGGCAGGTTCAGTGACTTTCCATGGGGCCTTAAGAATTCAATTTTGCTTTTAAATTTGCTGCCTCTAGGCAAGATGTAGCAAGTTTTTATGTGCATGGTGCCTCTTTGTCTGCGTAGTGGTCTCATTCTTGAAGAGGAGAAGAAAAACAAAAATTCTATCTCTATAAAGGATGCTATTGTGTGAAATTATTAAGTAAACAGGGGAGCTGGGGTGAGATTTGCCCAGACCCGTGTGCTGTGAGTGGCAGGGCTGGCCGGAATGGAGCCTGGGTTTCAGTCCCCCTTTTCCAACAGTGTCACTTGCCAGGCCCAGCTTTCACAAGAGTTTATTTTCAGAGTTACTCCCTCAGAGCAGAGAGGAGCAGGAATGCTCTAGCCTAGCATCCCACTCCCAGCACCATCCACCTTCCCTGCGGGGAGGTTTTGGCATGATCTCCCCCACTTGGTTCTCTCTTTACTGCTGCCAGAGACCCAGCCAGTGATAAACAGCAGCGGGTGCCTTTTAATTAACATCCTCATTTCAAGGCAACATATTATTTTCATTAAAATCAATAAATAGTCTCTGCTTGGACCTTTTCTTATGCCTTATATTGAAAGCAATTCAAACCCTACCCATGGCATCTGGATCCCATACTTCCTCCACGGGATGCTTTGCTGCAGAGGCCACACCTGAGCAGGCTCCACTCATAGGATGGGGATTTCCCAGTAGGAAAGGCAGCAGCAGGTCAGATGTTTTGGGGGATGCTTCTCCCTGCTTGAGGAAGTTATTATTTCAGATGCAACAGAGGACAGAGTCAAGGGAGTACTGGGAGTACAGCATCCCTGGCAGTATCCCATCCTGGACCGCATCCCTTCTTGCCTCACATGGACCTTTCTGCCCTGGGGCAGCTCTGGACTCCTCTGCATGACAGCAAGTGACCCTTTCCTTCTAAAACTGAGTGCTGTTAGATTAGGCAGGCTGACCCAAGTTAGCCAGGTCGAAGCCTGCAGTACTTTGGGATTTGGGCTGAAGAAGTAGTTTAAGTGAAAAATCACCCAACAAAAAGCAGGAATGAGGGTGCTATGTTGGGTGAGAGGTGGGTCCTGGCGTGCCAGGCTGGACATGGGGGTCTGCACATGGTGCAGGGGTGCATGTGGGCACGGCGGTGCATGAGGGCACAACGGTGTGCATGCATGGATGGCAGCTCTCCCTTGCAAAGCAGGAACAAGGCTGAGCAGGGTCTGTCCCAGAGCAGCCAGACAGCACAGCTCATCTGTCCAATGTGCTCCCAAGATGTTCCCGGCACCATGTCCCCAGTGCGATCTGGGCAGGCCTGCCAGGGCACAAAGTGGCCTCAGTCCCCTCCCTGCTTTGACTGGCCATTCCTCAATCCCTTTTTCCCTACACGAAAGTCTGCTTCCACACACAAAGCCTCAGCTTGTCCTTGAAGCTCCCTGCGGAAACACTGCTGTCCATTCCTGCAGGCAAGGGGCCAAAGCACCATGCAGGGAGATTTCCCCCATCGAGATGAGCACCGCACTGGGAGCTTTCCCACACAGCAAACAGACCACCCCACTTAGCCCTATCATTCCCATCTCCTCCCCGGGTCACCCCGACCCCCAGGCTCATCCTTGCCTGCTCCAGTGCGCCGGAGAGAGATGCCTTTGATGCAGTGGCTTTGGCAATGACTGTTATCCCGATGACTTTTCCAGGAGAGCTAGTGAATGAGATGTTTGTCTCCTGGTTCTTCACAGTTTATCCAGCCAGGTTTATTCTCAGGGAGTGGCTGGGGTTTGTGCCGCCCCAGCCCGGGAGCTAGCTTGAAGGGATCCAGTTCCCAGGGACAAAATAAATCCATTAGTTGAACATGATTCCCGTGCAATGCGGCACCCTTGGACTCCACCCAGCACAGAATTTTCCTCTAGTTTGGGGCTTTATTGCAAATCTGTGACAAAGCCTGGATTTGTCAGATGATTAATTTTGACTCCAGTATCAAACATAACCCAAACACAGAACTCACCCCAAGCTGATCTACTGGGCAATCTCCAAGCCCTGCCATGCCAGGCAGATGTTGATTTAATGAGGGGACCACAGTGGTTTGGCATGAGTTGCTCAGGCATTTTGTGGAGGGTGATAAATAAATGCAGGGCACCCACTGACTGTCCCCAGGTGACTGCTGTAGGACCTCAGGGTCAAGGCATCCTTCCAGACCTCCCGAAAGCCTCATGGAGCTGCTCTGTTAAGGGCTGGTAAATAGCAATGCTACTGTCCCTTGTTCCTTGCTGCTGGTAGAAACACATCCCACTGTCCCTTTTGGCAGGCATATTTCTGGGAGCACTGACGGCCTTGGTTTGCCCTCAGTGGGTCTCATAGCTTTGAGAAAGAAGGTCTCCCAGAACCTGCCTTGTGTTACAGACCAACCTTGAGCATGTGAGAGCTTATTCTGCCTTCGGTCTAATATTTTGATCAAAGCAAATCTTCAGAGGCCTCCAGGCCCTGGCAGCTGGGGATGATAACTCACTGCGATGCTCAGAAGCTCAACCGATCATCAATTCCAGTGAGTTCCTACAGAGCTGTGTCCTCCCACAGCCAGAACACCCCTGCACCCAGCACCCCCTGCTGCCAGCACCAGCTGTGAGGGGGATATTTGGTTGTTTGTCACCAAGGGGCTCAAAAAAAAGAGAATTTTATAAAATGCACTCACTCCACTCATGGCCCCAGCAGCAGCCAGCTGCCTGCCTGGGAGGGAATGTGTTGTAATGACCTTGTTTTCTAGCTTGGATTTAAACCAAATGGTCACCTGCACGTAGAAATAATAATCACAGGACAATCTGGTGCCCCTTAAAAACTCCCAGCTCAAATCCAAGCCCAGGAGGGCCCAGCCTGCAGACGTGACCCAAGGGGCAGCCAGGCATGCTGACTGCAGCCGTGCCGGAGGCTGATGGCTGAGCCCTGCAGCCATAAAACCCAACTCGCTGGCGGTTTCTTGGCTGGGCTCCTCTTGAGCAAGGAGTGTCTGAAGTGGGGTTTCTTGCTGTGCTATTGTCCCTTGAAAGCCGCCATCCAGCTTTAGTCCACGGACTCTGCCTTGCCGAGGCGGGCAGCCCTGGCCTCCAGCCCGCAGGGATCTCCATGCCCTGCCGTCCCAGCCCTGCCTGCTTCCCGCTCCCGCGCAGGGATGGGGAGAGGGACATCTTCTGCAGCAGCAAACTGAAATGTATCTGATGTTCAAAACAACGTCTGGAGTTCATTAGAGCAGCAATCCGCAGATTGGGAATCAGGCACTTCTGAGGGATCACACAAAGGCGCTTCACGGGGGTGTGAGCTTGCGTCGGCGCGTTTTCTTCACGGCCTAAATTATTACAGGATCCAGATGTGCTCAAAGGCACATCTGCAGAGTGTGTAAGCCCGAAGGCTCCCCAGCCCTTTCCTAACCCCGCTGATGCCATTCCTGCCTGCTGTGCTGCCCAGCACATGAGCCTTCCCCTGCCTGAGCCCTGCAGAAAAGTAAGAGGACCTGAGGATGCGTCACCTCAGGAGAGAACATTTTTATAAGCAGAGATAATCTTCAACCTGGGCTTAAAGTTCAACCTGTGCTTGAATGTCTTGTGGCCATGGAGCAGCCCTGGGCTCGTGGCCTATGGGCTGGTTTCCTGCCTGGCTGCACCCACTGCAGGGCTTAATTGAATTGCAGCAATTAAGGAACATCAGCGTTGCTGCTCTCTGTAGTCCCAAGCTCAGTCCTTCAGCTGGACAATGGGAATGCCATTTGCTCCCCAGCACACCCCACAGTCTGGTTTGCAGAAGGACCAGTCTATACAAAATCACTTCAAGCTACTGAGCAGCCCTGGAGTGCCTTCAATAGAAAGGGGGGACAGCTTCCACTCTATGCCGGGCTCTACTTCTCCTCCCATCCTCAGCAAAATTCCCTGACCACTCCATCTGCTCACAGGCTCAAGTCCTCATGCACCTAATGATGCTTGCGTAACATGGGCTGAACACATCCCGTCCTTGTCAACAGGTTAAGCCTTGAGAAATTTAGTGATGTTGGAAAAGAGCTGCTTGTGAACGGAGCCCCGTTGGATTAGTCCAAACAAAACACATGTGATGGATTAAAAATAAAAATGCTATTAAATTCTTTCAGGATGTGAAAGGCACAAAAGGCCTGTTGTGCACAGGATGGAGGGGAAACGCCGGAGTCGGGACCGGGAACTCACTTAGCCAGGCAGTTTTGGAAAGACCACCTTGGATTTATTTTACCCCACTATAATTGGATTTTGCATGCAGGTTTTGTTCATGGAGTGATCAATTAATGCCTCGGTCTTGTCTCCCCAGGTTCCCCTCGCCCCAGACTGGCACAGCAGGAGCACCAGGGCAGCCAGGCTCCCGACCAGGGCAGGCTGGGCACGAAGGGCTGTGCCAGAAAGCAGAGCTCTCCCTCCCTGCCCAGGAAGCCGTGACCTTTCCCAGCAAGCAGAAACAAAACCCGACAAATTCCAGAAAGTTTCAAAATCACGACGGCAAAACCCCAGAGCATCGCCTGGGAGCGGAAAAGCCCTTTTCAGATCGACACTGGAAGCTTTTCGGCTCTGATTCCCAAATGCTTCAGTCCAAAAATCACTATATTTTTCCTCTTTTTTTTTCCCCAAGGGGAAAATTGTGACTCCGCCAAAGCCACATGTGGCACAAGGGTTTTGTCAGCCATCACGGCTGAGAAAGCAGGATGGAGATGACCCATTGCTGCCCTGGCAGCACTTCTGGCTCCTCCAGGGCTAGCTTTCTGCCCCTCTCACTCTGTGCCCAGCTCATATAATCCCTGCTTCTTCTGCCGGCCGGCTGAGAGGAGCCTGCCAAGCTGGAAAAGGGCCCGGAGCCCTGGCCCACCACAGCTAATGCAATATTTACTGCTGCGGAGCAGTGCTGGAAGCTGCTGAGAATGGGCTGCTTTGTGCAGGGCAGCTGTGGGAGGGTGGGGGTTCCTGGGGGTCCCCACACCGCCCTGCCTGCTCAGGGCATCTGGGGTGAAACCAAAGCTTGCCGGGGCACAGTGGAGCTCAGACACAGTGAGCTGGACGTGGGCTGGAGGACGTGCACATGAGAGTGTCAGTGTGTCCAAAGGCTTCTCCACAGGGCTCCAGGGCCGTCTGGGGACACCAGTAACCAGCCTGGTTACTCTCCTGCTGGGATGGCTGCTCAGATCCCTTCTTTTTGGAAAGATGGTAATAAAAACAGTGGAAAAGTGGCCTGAGTTTGCAGGATCTCGATTTGCAGGAGTGAGGAGCCATGGTGTGTACCCTGCTGTGGGGGGGCCTGGCAGGGAGGAACCCCCACTGCCTGCCAGGAGCTCTGCGTGGGAACTCTTTTAGTTAATAAAGTGCAGCTTTGTGCAGCCTCCTGCTTTTTCATCAGAAGGGAAAAAAGCATTTTCCAACAGCAGCAGGCAGAGACCTGCAAACTGCGCTCTTCTTCTCAGGTAACTATTTTATTGACCAGTTTTACTGAGGAATTGTCCGCAGGACTGAACTGGAGCTGCTCCAGTGACCTCTGTGGGTCACTACTGAGGATACCAAGAGCAAAAGCATCACAGTTTCATCGAGGATTCAGCTGCCAAGGCTTTAAGTTGGGAAAGGTACTGAACTGAGCTCCTGGGAAAACCGAGGCTGGTGGAGCTGAGGTGCCTTGGGAAAACCTGGCTGGGATGTGTGCTATCTTTGCAAACTTGGCACGGTGCCCCTCTGAAAATCTCACTCAGAGATATATCTGAGGTCAGCCAGGGAAGCAATTGCAACACAGGAAAGGCCACTTCCCCACAGTGTCTCTGGGGTGGGGAGTATGTATGACACGGAGGGCTGGATGCCTGAAGTGACCTGCTCATGGGAGAGCTTTGGAAGTGCTGGGATCATCTGCATCCTGACTGTGGTGTGGCTGCACCAGGCAGACAGCCTGTACCCACCACTCCCCCAGCTGCTCAGTGCTGAGGAGCTAAACTGAGCTGAGAAGTCCAGCTGGGTGGTAGGGCTGCTCAGCCTCCATCCATGCTCTTCTGCAGTCAGTAGCTGTTACTCCTCCTACAGTAGCCACCTGCTCTGCCTGGAGTAAAGCACCAGGTAGGTATTCATTTGCAAGGCGATTAACAGTGTGTTAATAACTTAATTCTGCCTCCATGTCCCAGGTCCACAGCCGTGTTTTCTAGCAGGCAAGCTTGCTTCTCCAGCCTTTCCTCTTTCTCCTGCTACAGGTGGAAGGGAATGACTTCTCCAGCACGAGTCCATTTGGTGCTAAAAACAGGAAATCAGTTTTCCATCGATTGGCATTTCTCTTAACGTATTCTCGCAAGTGCTCATTAAATTTTCATTCAATTATCCCGGGCCATGTTGTATTTTTTTTTCCACCCATCCTTTTCAGAGGGAATAGGCGATAATGGAGGCATCCATCCCTCCCACGGAAGCAGGCCGTTCAAGCTAATTTAATCAAGGAAAGGCAAATCTTAATAAAGGAGGAGGGAAGAGCAGTCCTCATACCAGGGTGGCTGATGGTATAATGACCTGTCTTCTGAAGAAGCAGTGTAGCCAAAGCTCTCCTGGTGCCATTAATGTTCAATATGTCAGAGCTGGAGGTACCAGTGAGAGGAAAACAACATCATTAAGCAGGACACTCTCGTGCTGGAAGGGAAGGCACATTTATATTCTGACAGGGGATTATCTAGGCAGCAATAATAATAGCAGGAGTAATAATAATAATAATAAATCATTATCACTTGGCATTGCTAGCTGTAGTGGGACCCAAGGGTGTGAAATGGCTCTGGCAGAGTTAAAAGGGTGAGTGGTATACAGGAGCATCAGCAGGAGAAGACAGGTTTGCAGTGTGATCCGGAACAAGTCCCTGTCTGCTCCTGCCTCAGTTTACCCAGCTGCAAAGCCAGTTTGGATTTGCTGCTACTCTGTCCAGAAGAGCTTTTCCCTGCAGGAGCACCACACTTGGTGCAGAGCCCCCAAGGACAGCTCAGCCTTTGCTCAGCTCATTGTATGGGAACAGGAGGGATGGTGCCAAATCCAGACCTTGTCTGAGCTTGAAGGTGAGCTTTTTCTTGGAGCCTTTTCAGATTTTCACATAAAAGCTCATGAGAACATTCATCATAAGGCTTGTGACAACAGCTCGTCCATCTGCAATGCTGACAAGGCCAGCCACTAGCCAAAATACATTCCAGATTTTTCTCCAAATGCCACGTGTCTGACTCACCTCTGAGGAGCCCACGTTTCAGGCAGACTTGTTGCTCCTCTGAGCAGCACCTTGCTGGGGTGATGTCTGTGTGGCACTGCTGTGCTCGTCACTGCTCAGTGTGCGAGCGAGGGCTCAGTCTCGGGGAGATACACTTGCTGTTATTGCTGCCTTGGGTAGGTCAGGCAAGCAGGGGAGAGCTGGGCTCTGGCTAATCTCAACAGCATGTCTGAGTGCTTCCATGTGAGGGTGGGAGCCTCGCTGCATACGCCACCCTTTATCTGGGTTTCAGGACAGCCTTTGATAAAGAACCACAAGGCAGACGGCGGCGGCGGCAGCTGGAAGGGATTGGGGATCAAGGTAGCGAAGGAAGACCTGGCTCCAAATCAGAAGGACCTCGGTGGCTGTGCCCAAGGGGCAGCTCCTGCTCGAGGTGGGGATGGGGATGTTCCCTGCTCTTCAGAGCAAGGGAGTGGAAGGGGAGCGGGGAAGTGAGGCTGCAATATTGCTGTGCACCCTCCTTGAATATATTTTCCTGCACTCATTCCCTTTGCTCTGCCTCCTGCGAAGACCTGGTTTGTTTCCAGCAATGGTTTGTGCTGTCCAGTTGGGACTTGGAGAGAGGAATGCCATACCTGCCATAGGCATGTGGTGCTGTCCCACAGCATGTCCAACACCCCTGCGGCTCAACCATCCCCTTTGCCATTGCCCCAAGTGCACTGCTGGCAAACATGAGCCTCGAAAGGAGGGAAGAGGTTCAGAAACTCAGGATGTGCTCAAAGCAAATAAGTGTTTTGCTGAAGAGCTGAGAGCTCTTTCCCTGAGTGCTTGCGGTAAGCTCCATTACCGCCGGGGCTCGGGACCTTCGGTGCTGTGCAGGCGGGGAGAGCACTCCTTAATGCCAGATTGGAGCTGTCTTTCATAATGCAATTATTCCTCAATAGTCTTGAAATGGAATACAATTAGGATAGGAAGAGTGGGGAGAGTGTGCAGTGGTAGTCAGGATTTGTAATGCATGGGCTGTGCTGGCACTGTGGGGATGCTGGACACAACCCCTGGCCAGGACCACAGGCCTTGGGACATCTCCACACAGAGCTGGCTGAAGCCTTTACCTAAACAGTGAGGAGTAAAGAGGAGGTTTGGGGTTCTTCTTTTCGCTTTCATCTTGGAAAATAATTAGGCTCCAAAGTGTTTCGGAAGAGGCTTGCAAGCTTTAAACCAAGCTTCTGAAGAGCCTGATCAAAGCAGCGGCATCTCCATCTGCGGAAATCCCCCGGGTTATGGAGCTGTGCTGTCGTCCCTGGATAACCCTTCCCGGCCAGAGATCTGAGGCCAGGCTGCAGGGGTCATAAAATCACAGAATAGTTTGGGTTGGAAGGAACCTTAAAGGTCCTCTAGTTCCAAACCCCCCGCCACAGACAGGGACACCTTCTATTAGAAACATGGAGAATCCATCCATGGGTGGAAGTACGCTAAAATCCAACAAAGAGTTTCCTTTCTAGGACTGATTCTGAAGCTCTTGATGGTCCATGTTGTCCCTATCTTGTGCCTCTGTAGGCAAAAGATTTATTTAAACTGATGATTAGATGTTGTTGGGGGCTGAAGAATGGAGTCTGTGGGGCTTGGGGGGCCTCCAGATTCCTGGGAAGGCATAGAGAGACCTCTCTCTGACTCTAAAGCTTTTATCTGGCAGGGGGGAGCCATGGACCCCCTGGACCTTGGCTGGCTTTGCTTGACCTGACCCTGGACAGACACTCCCCCCACTCCCAGACAGACACCCCCCGGACAGACAGCTCACCAGTTTCTGGGAAATCTTAGCCATGGAAAAAAAATTCCCAGTCCTCCAAGTGACTCATGGGGGAGATAATTGCCTACATTGCTTGTTTTTCTTCCTACTTCTGCCTAAAGAAATCCTCATGTCCAGTGCCTGGCACTGGGACACCACAACTTTCACCATTTCCCTTTGTTTTGTCTGAATTACTCACTCTGGGAGCATGGGGTGTGTGTGAGGGGGGTTGTTTCTCCTGCTGCCAGAGCCCCTCAGCAGCAGAGCAGGGCTGGGGATGTGCCTTGTCCCCGGACGAGCCACCTTACAGTGCAGATTCTTTGGTGGCTAGAAAGGGTTGTGGTGGCAGACAAAGTCTGTCCCTTCACCGCATCCAGCGATTTCATAAATCCTGGGGAAGCACAATCACCCCCAGGGCTGATTCTGGCTCCCACTGGGCCCATAACTTGGGCTGAAGTTGGGGCAAGAGCCACAAGCACAGCACACGTCCCTTCCCAGGAAGGCACCAGCTTTGTTTTCTCAAGGATTGAGGCTGGAGAAAGAAAACAAAAGCTTCACAAGCAGCCCCAAGCTGACATGTCCACCTCTCCCACCTCAGGGCTCCCTATAGAACACCCTGTCGAGGCAGGGACTGTGGTACCCCAGCACCCACCACAGCCCCAGCTCCTCCAAACATCCCCCACACCATTAGAAAGCTTTGCTGAATCAGATCTAAACCAGGCCTGGAAATTCCTTTGGCATGAGCTGAGCCGGGGATTTCAAACCACATATAGCGATTTCATTGCAACGCCTGTGCTTTCTTTTAAATATATATATGTATTTTGATTTGGGGAGGGCGGGGGTTCTGCTGCTTTCCCAGCCTGTGGGTTTCATAAGAGTCCCCATCCCGATGCTGCTCGGCATTCTGGGGCTGCCCCACTGCCATGCTAAAAGCTTTTGCCTTCTGGCTGCTGGCTCATTAATACAGCTCAATTAATGCTTACTCCCCTGCTGTCCAAAGGTATTGGATTCCCAGTCCCTTCTCTCTGCACTCCGCTGTGTGCACAGCCCTACTGAGAACCAGGACCATTAGCCCTCTTTGGGGTTAAAAGGGTTTTTTGGGGAGATTTTTCCCTTTCAGGCTTGGGGAGTGGGCATTTCTTGTGGGTCACTGGAAAAACAGTGCTGCAGAATAGAGATACATAACCTTTGTCTTGGTTTTACCTCGTGACTTGTAGAGCACAGTTAAACACATATCCTGGCTGAGTGAGGGATATGGGGTTGGCCACCCCAAAACCACCACCCTATTTCACAGGGCAAGATCCTCCCAGTGCTGGCACAGGGGCATGAACCAGCTCTGAAACCACGAGAGATGGAAACTGGGCAGGCAGGAGAGTTTTCCCAGGGTGGGATTAAGATGTAACCATTTCCATCAGATCCCCTACCTAGCATGGCTGGGCAGGGCTCCTGTCCCACAGCCCTGCAGTCCCCTTCCCTGCCTACTACCATGGAAAACACCTCCATGGGGAGATGCTGGGAGCTTTTAATAGAAAATCAGAAGTTTAAATTGGCACAGCAGTGGCTGAGGCAGTGCCTGGAGCCACGCTGTGCTGACAGTTTATTTAAGAAAAAAAGAAGAAAAAAGGAAAAAAAAGAATAATAATAATAATATTGAGCATGCAGAACAGAATGAGGGAGAAGGCAGCTGTTCCAGTGATGCTTCCCATCTCTGTTTGGGGAGCCTAACTATTGCAAGGCTCAGAGTAATGAGACATTTAAAGTTTAAATTGCATTTCTTTGCTCTTTGACTAGCAGAGGAAGTTTGGGTCTGGGGAACAGGCATGGCTTTAGAGGTGCCTTTCTCCCTTAGCTGGTGACCCAGAGAACACCCAGCAAGAGACCCCAAACCCGGGGGCTTCTCCTGGGATACTCTGCCACAGCTCCCCATGGCACTGACTTAAAATATTTCCCTTCCTCCACAAGGGAAGGTGGCAGGGAGTCCCCAAAAGCTCACATGGGCAGAATTTATCCCCTTCCCTAATTTCTAGGCTGCCAGGCAGACTTCTGATAGCAGAGGCCTTCTTTTGAACAATTTCTCATTGCAACAACCACAAAAGAGAAGTGAGGAGGAGAGAAAAGGGCTGAACTGCTCCATTTGCTTCACCAGCATGAGAGTTCCCTGGCTGGGGCAGGTTGGAGTAGCAGCAGGGAGGGATGGGGCTGGGTTCTGGGTGGGCTGGGCAGGGTGTCAAGCATCTGTGCTTCCATGGAGGGAAAAGACTCTCTGAAAGGATTTCTTTTGGAAAGGGGACTACAATTACCTGGTTATAATTATTTCCTATGGTCCCTAGCAGCCCTGCCCCAGCTCAGTGCTAAACACAGCACCCCCTCCCTAGGACCTGGAGGTCTCCACCCCAAATATTTGACATCCAGCCTGCTACTGCTTTTCTGGTAGCAAATTCCTTCCCAAATCTCCCCTGCAATTTGTGGCGGGCAAACCTTGTTTGAATTTGAGGATTTAGCACATTTTTGCTGCACTGATTTTTGCAGGGAGGGCTTGGGGCTGTCCGGACTTCATTTTGGGCAGTCTGCCCACCCCCAAGCACAGCATCCCACACCCCACCTCAGCAGGGGAACCCCAGCGTCCGTCCTGCCCAGCCCCCAGCAGCAGGAAGGCACAGGACCCCCACACCAAAGCACCATCCCTGTCCCCTCTGCCCTGTGCCCCTGCACATCTGGGGCTGCCACTGCAGCTCAAGGTCGTTGGGCTTTTATGTTGTTCTTTCTTTTTCCATTTTATGTGGTTTGTGGGCATATAATGGAAGGTGGATTCTGGGACGGGTTTGTTCTCTTGCCAGCCTGAATTATTAATCCAGTCGGGCTTCTTTCTTTCTCTTTTTCTTTATTTTTTCCCCTGTGGATTTTATTTTAGGCAATGGCAAAGTCACTGGCTGGCAGGGCTGGCCCTCGCACCGGTGTCCGATTGCATCGCTCACCGAAGCACAGCCGCACCCTGGCCCACGGCAGCGAGAAGCTGCCAGCCCTGGCAAACATCCAGGGGTTTATCTGCTGCTGGTGGTGCCCCTGGCTCGGCACAGCCGGCAGGGAGGAGCTCGGCAGTGCCCTGCGATCCTGTCGTGTGTAATCTATAGCGTTTTGCTGGGAAAGAGGGTTTTAAGGGTGAATTACAGCCTTCTCCCGCGAGGGGAAATGGGCATGGAGGGCTGAGTAACCATCCTCACCGAAAGGCTCCGTGCTGGGCGATGAGGAATTCAGAGTTTGGCCAAAGCGGAGCAGGACCAGAGCTGGTCCAGTTCCCCGCAGACTTCATCCTGAGCCACTCCCAGCTCTTCCAGGCAGGTCCACCCGTGCCCAGAGTGTCCCCATCCCTTGCAAGCCGGGATGTGCTCCTTCCCCATCAGTCCCCATTGCAGAGTCATGCAGTCCGAGTCGCCCGGGGCGGGGACACCCCACCTCCGTGTCCCAAGGCGGAGGGGCAGCCCTAGACATCCTCCGAGGGCAGCGTTGCGGGGTCCCCCAAGCCCCCGCCCTGGCCAGGAGGTGACTGTCGGCAGCGATGCCGCTTTGCTCCCCGGGGCATTGGCATTGGCAGCATTGGCACTCGCCGCCGTGGCTTTGGGTGGCCCTGGCCCACCCAGCCGCACCCGGGGCTGCTGCCTGCCCGCCAGACACCGCGCTCTGCTTTAATTAACAGGGTGGTTTAATGAACGGCAGCTTGGCTGCGACCGCGGAGCCTTGCTGGCTGAGCGGCCGCGGTTTGTTATGGCTGTATCTGCTTGTCCCCCTGCGCACCCTGCGCGCCCCCTCCTCTCCCTCGTGGGGAGCAGGGCACTGGGCTGCCGTGGGGACCCAACCCACAGCGCACATGAAAATCCACATCAGAGGGAACGGGTGGGAGCACCCCCGCATGCAGGAGCAGTGCCAGGGAGCTGGGGATGGCCGGCTTTGCCAGGTCTCTGCTGGAGGGCTGCTAGGATTGCCGCTCCCCTTGAAAAGATGCTTCCTTTGACACCAGCGGAGGGGTGATGGATACCCCCAGGTTTGCTGCTCTCTCTCCCCTCCTGCTGCCCCATCCATGGGCAGCCGTCGAGGCATCACGCTGCTGGCTCGGGCCTGGGGGCATTTATTTATACTGGCAGGACTGGGAGAGTGCTTTTAAATCGAGCATGGCCAAACGGCCACTGCGGAGGGGCGGATGCTCCCTGGCGTGGCGGGGCTGACATCGCTATTCCCATCACACAGCGCTGGGCGAGCAGCCTCGCCTTTGGAGTGAGAGCGCGGCTGCCCGTGAGCACGGTGCTAACGAAGCCCCGGGGACCCAGGCGGCATGAGAGCTGCGGCGAAGAGACAAAAGCACTTGTTGAAAGGGGCAGCCAGGTGGGAGCAGCTCCGGCATCTCTCCGGCTCATCACGGCACGGCAGCGGCGCGCTCGGCTGTGCGGCATCGCCGGCACTAGCTTCTTAATTGGTGACCCCCGGCTGGCATCAGCAATTAGAGCTCCAGCCCTCCCCTCCGCTGGGACTGTCATTAACCACCTCTGGCTTTACCCCGCCGGGAGCTGGGGTGAGGGAGGCCGGGGTGCAGTGACACGGTGCCGGCCGTGTGCGCACCCCTCTGCCCGCCCTGGCTGGAGCAGAGCCGGGTGACAATCTGTAGCTGCACTAATTGGCCTCTGCTGCTGCCGAGTTGTGTTGACTGGAGAGTGGGGAGGTCAGCAGACACAGGGTCATCCTCCCCCTTGGAGCAGAGGGTGCCTGTCCCCAGGGGCTTCTGACTGGCTTTTACTCTCTTCCCCGAAGCAGGTTCTGTAGCAAGTAGGCTACCAAGGTGACACTGCACTGTCAGCTTCGGCTCCAGAGAAGGGAAGGATTCAGCAGCCGGAAGGGAATATTATCTGAGCCTTTGAGGCCAGATACTCACTGT
The DNA here is from genome assembly GCF_008360975.1 of Lichenostomus cassidix. NCBI lineage: Eukaryota > Metazoa > Chordata > Aves > Passeriformes > Meliphagidae > Lichenostomus > Lichenostomus cassidix. The sequence goes on along the minus strand of NC_139492.1, from coordinate 8,398,394 downwards.
TTTGGTTATACTGAAGTCTATTTTACCCCTGTCCAGCTTAATGTTATTTTCCATAAACTCTAGCTAGGCAGAATCAGGACACAACCCGTCAAAAGCACCTTCTGAATTTGCCATTTTGTGAGATCTGAAAAATGTGAAAATTAGTAAAAAACACAAGAATGGACCCATCTCTGTACACCAGCTTTGGCAACCAACCTCATCTAGTGCCTGTGGAGAGCTGAGGCTTTGCTGAAAGATAGAGACATTGGTGTAGGAACCTGGGCCTGCACGTGGGCAGCAAGGGTCCAGCCCCAAAATTACGGCACTGATGCAGCAGGCTGGGAAAGCCTGGTGAAACAGAGCATCCGTCTTTCCCCTCCACCCAGACATCAGATGACTCCCCTCTCTGAGATGAGATACCCAGCTCGGGAAGCCATTGGCTGTCAAGGACAGATCCTGGTGGCAAACAGCATCTTTGATCTCGCCGTGGCTGTTACTGGCAAGGCTGCCCCGTGGGGTTGGCTGCGAACGCGGCGCAGCAGGCTCCCTGCTCCCAGCCTCAAATATCTGTCTGTTCCGCTCCGGCCACAAACCCTCCCCCGGACTAGAAAGAGGGAAAATTACATGCTACGGTTTGCAGATTTGGCAGAGATAAATCCCCCACGGAAGGCGCGGCTGGAGATGCCAAGGCCGATAGCGCCAGGCTGAGCGTGTCGTGGGAGCGCCCTGTCTCCCGCCGAGCCCACTGCGCTGACATGGGGCTGTCCTGCTCCCGGGGAGAAGCTGGGAAACTCCCTGCTGCCCCGCTTGGGGGTGGCAGAGGGCCAGGCCAATCCCGTAAAACCCCGAGGGTGGATCATCCTTACAGGCAAAATCATCTTGGATTAAACGTGGGAGAAAAAGCAGAGCAGTTATGCATATAAGGTGGCCACTCGTAGTGAGAGTTTGGCCTCAACAGCTGGGGAGAGCAGCCAGGCTCAGCAGCATCTCGAAGGGGCAGAAGGGGTGAAAAGGACAGCCAGGTCTCAGGAGACCATCAGCAGGGAGTGATGGGGTGGGTAGCAGCCCTCCCAGGATGATGCTGAGCGGGATGCTGGGCGGAAGGGCTGCTCGCTCTCGCAGGCTGTCAGCTGAAAGCTGAGAGGAGCCCAGGAAGGGAGAAAAAACACCTGACGTGTGCCATATTTCATAACATGAGATGTGAAACTTTAATGGGCTCTGCGATAGCAAGGAGAACAGGAAGCCCAAACCTGTACGTGGTGCATGAAACCCAACAGCAACACGCGATACCATCGCACGCTCCTTCGCCCGCGGCGTCTGCTGGCAGCCCCCGAGGCCAGTCCCGCCCGCCTGCAGAGCACCAGCTCTTTGCTTAGCTCCAAGACATGAGATACTGACCGGAAGAGCTGCGACAAAGCAGCAGAGTTCTAAATAAAAAGTGATTCTGCCCGAGGCCAGGCTCCGGCGGAGGGCGAGCTGGGAAAGCGCCGCAGCGCTCGGGGCTGGCAGGTGCGGCACCGTGAGTTGTGGCCAGGGCTGTATTTCTCTGTTGCAAAGTTGAGCAGTAAATCCTGGACAGAGGATCTCACAGAGGCACCAGGGACAGTCACTGACAAAATTTATAGCTCAAAGGCGGTAGAGACGCGCCATAAATATAGGAGGTGTGCAGGAGAGCTGGTCCCTGCATTTCCCGAGGGGAGACTCATCCCCTCGCCCATCCTCTTCTCTCATTTTGGTTTGGCAGCCAGTGTTCATTGCTGTTAAAACGCCCCAGACTCTAAAAGGAGCTGGTATCTGTCTCTGGCAGCACTGGGGATGGCCATAATGGGTAACAACCACCTTGACTCACACCAGCAGCATCAGGAACGAAAGGGAGGTGAGCTTTGGGATGGTGACATCTGCAAGCCCTCTCCCTGTCACCACCATCCAAGCTTCACCACCTGTAGTTGGCCTCTCCTAGGGTTTATCCCCCCTGGCTCCATCCCACGGGCTCTGTCATCATTGACCTCGAGCAGAACCAAACCCTGTGGCAGTTCGCAGACCCCAAGGCCAGAAAATATTATTTCAGCTGTGCCAGCACTTATCCCAGTGAAAAAATCTACTGCAGTCACAGCCTCTCTGCCAAATGACACCAACAGTGCCCAGTCAGGCTGTGATAGAGTGATGTGAGAGCTGAATGTGCCAGCCCTTGATGGGTGGCAGTGGGATGCAGGGTGACACACAGGCTGCAAGCACACTGGGGTCTCATTGCAGGTAGGGGGAAATGAGCATCTGCACTTCTGAACAGTGGCCAAAGAAATCAGAGAACATTATCAGTGGGCTGAAGAAGGAAAGGGAAAGGTCTCCTGGGAGGATTAACCTGACATTTGATCCCACAGCAGTGATTACACCACAGGTATCTATGGGCTTGGGAAGAAAATCCAAAAATGGGTTCAAAGGGACAAGGAAAACCCTGTGAAAAATGTGAAAGAATAAAAGTAGCTGAGAGGGGAACTAAGCAGCATTTATCCAGGAATTAAAAATAATAATGATGAAATAAAGTTCTGCTGTTGACTTCACTTTGGGGCTTTGCCCTGATCCAGGATTTATAAGCCACATGTCCTTCTCATTTGGAGAAGGATTTGCAGACTTCTGCCCTTACCCATCACATGGGACAGCTGTGGGTACCACACAATGGCTTTTCTGGGCATAGCTGATGCTTCTGCCTGGAAACCACATCGGGAGCAAAATTTGAGCCTGAGATGAGAAGTGATCCCATCCAATGGTGACAGTCACCACACTGTGATGGGGCAGCTACAGCTGTGACCTTGAGCCAACAGCCTGTAGATAGGAAATCACAATTCCAAGAGGGAAAATGTTTCTCTAGCCCAGAAGACATCTAGACAGCAGAACCTCAGCGAGCTCATCCCGGCAAAGATGTTTCTGTTCAAAGGTGGGGGTTCGTTTCCAAAGGTCTGCATGTTCATAAGGCACAGTGAGGAAGAATAAAGCTATAAAAGAGATTCTGGGGGGAATGCAGGCCCAGCAGTGCTTCTGCTGCAGGGGCTGAGAGAGGAACTCTGTTTGCTCCTGGATTGGAATTGATCTGGGACAGCAGAGCAGCAGAACTCATGTTCCAAAAATCCTAAAGTTCACCCCTTGTCCGGCAAGAGACAAGACCGCGGACAGAGCCGCGTGCTCCAGGCATGCAGCACGGCCCAAGGCATGCAGGCATGCAGCACGGCCCGGGGAAGGGGCGTTAATTAAACACCCCAATTCCAAAGCAATTAACGCGAGCAATTAACGCCCCGAGCCCGCGCTGTGCCCGCGCGTCCCCTGCTCCGCCGCGCCCCCTGGCGGCCCCGCGGGGAACGGGCGAGCCCCGAGCTCTTCGGAAAATTTTTCTGCTGCGTCTATCAGCGTTTAAAAGCTCTTTAATGGCTGGGCTACTCCCCGCTGAGTTGTTAATAATTTTTTCCAGCGCTGAATATTGTTTACTAACATGTTATTGGGCCTTTCTTTTCCAAAGAGGGATGTGGCTTGGACACGGATGGCGACAGCTCAGCCGGGGCTCTGGACCGCGTTCAATCAGACAGCCTTTGTAATTCATTTACAAAATTCAGAGTGAAACGTAGCAGTTTAGAAACAAAATATGGTCCCCCTCTGTCTCAATATTTTATTCACCGTTTTCCTGTTTTATCCTGATTTCAGCCCCTAATCAGAACAGGGGTTTGGATCTGGCTTTAACACATGCACTGCTCATGTCTCAATATTTGCAGTGTTAAAAGCACTCATCATCTGCTGGGATGGCCCTAACCACCTCAGGAGAGCACAACTCAGCCCTGCTCTGCTGAGACCCCACCTGCTGTGCTGTGTTCAGCTCTGGGACCCCAGCATAATGAGGACATGGATCTGTTGGAGTGAGTCCAGAGGAAGCTATAAAGATGCTCTGAGGGATGGAGCACATCTTCTATGGAGACAGGTTGAGGGCTGGGGGTGCTCAGACTGGAGAAGAGAAGGCTCCAGGGACACCTTAGAGCCCCTTCCAGTACCTAAAGGGGCTCCAAGAGAGCTGAAGAGGGACTTTAGACAAGGTCATAGTCTGACAGGACAAGGGGGAATGGCTCCAAACTGACAGAGAGCAGCATTAGAATGGGTATTAGGATGATATTCTTCCCTGTGAGGGTGGTGAGGCCCTGGCACAGGTTATCCAGAGGTCTGTGGCTGTCCCATGCCTGGGAGTGTTCAAGGCCAGGTTGGACATGGCTCTGAGCAACCTGGTCCAGTGGAAGGTGTCCCTGCTCATGGCAGGGAGTGGACTGGATTATCTTTAAGGTCCCTGTCAACCCGAAACATTCTAGAATTCTAGGATTCTATGCCATGCTCCCTCAGCCTCCTGGGATCCCAAGAAATGCCCAGGGGACAAATTGTTTCTTTTGCCTGTGGAAAGCAGAGCCCAGATGCCCAGGCACACAAGCCCTGGATGTTGGGGCGTCATTGGAGAAGTAGCAGTGCTGCAACGTGACGCTGGGAAATTATTCAGTCAACGGAGCTGCTCTAATGAGAAAATGAACCAGACATCATATGGTGTTGATTTAGTGCTCAAGGATGAAGAATAGGGGAAAGGGAGGAAAATAATGCCAAGCCAACCTCAACCCCCCAGGAGCTTATAAAGGCGCTTTGTGCAAACATGCTGCTTTTACCCTGAGGAGCAAACAGTGCTGCTCCCCACGTCTGTTCCGGACTGCAATTAATCTGGTTCCGGCAAATCAGAAACAAAGTCCCCAACTCTATTAAGAGCCACCTCTTGTGGCATCTTAAACTCTGAGCAACTCAACGCTGCCTTGTAAAAGGCTGGCGAGGACGAAGGAAATGAAAGCGTCGTTCAGCATGACGCCATTCAGCTCTTCCCCACAAGAGCTATAATGATGCTTTTGTCATTTGAGGCACCTGATCAGCTTCCAGTAGTGTGGGCTGGCATCACTGTCAGAAACTTCTAAAATCTTCATGCTTTTTTCTAAAAATTGTGTGTTTGGGATCCAGTGAGAGCTGGTCTTGCTGAGGGATGTGGCAGACTGTGACCAACTTTCACCTCCTGTGGCTACAAAAGCTAAACATCCTTTGTAAGGAGTCCTGGGGCTGGTGTCTAAAGATAAAAATGATGCCTTTTTGGGTTTCTTTTAGAAACCTGAGTGCCAGCTGTAAGCAAAGCAAGTGCACCCCACAGCCAGGCTGCAAGCTATTAAACTGAGTAGGTTTCCTGAGCAATGCAAATCCAAATCTTCCCTGTACCAGGGTGGATCTGCTCTACCTGAAGCCATGACTGTAAGGAGATACAGAAGGCTCTGGGTTTTAATCAGACACCCATGTTTGTACTAAATTATTTTTTGAAATCCACTCTATTTTAAAACTTTGACACAAATGCAAGTCTCCCTTGAAATGCTCTGTGACCAACGGTGTCCTGCTGCCTGGTCATCCAGCTTGGGGAAAACAGGAGTTCAGCTAAGGCCATCCTGTAAATCGAAGCTGATTTAGAAATCTGAGCCATCTGCAGCATGTGGAGTTGGAATCACCCACACTGAGTCCCCTCAGTGAAGGCAGAGGCAGACCTGTGTTTGGGGAAGACATAATTAGAAGAGATCCCAGATCATTAACTTCATTACTGCAGCTGTGATTAATAGCAGCAGCAGCAGTGTGGAGCATCACCAGGGAGGATGGATGCAGGATCCCAGCTCACTGGTGATTTCCCAACTCCATGAGCTGCTCTCAGCGGTTGGTAAGGGCATCAGAATTAATTTCCAGCCACAGAGCCCCATGGTTTGGTCCCAGGGCTGTAGAGCCAATGGAGAGGTGCTGAGGATATGGCAGCTCTGGGTCTGGAGCTGTTGTGGCTGTGGACACCACAAGTCTGTCCCACAGCATCACCTGTGCCCTCCTGCCCTCCCCCTTGATTTGCCCCATAGAGAGACATTATGATGTTTGGTTAGTGTACAAGATGCTCCATCTAATATATAATACTCCAGTAATGTCACAGTAATCTGCTGGGGAGTGTTTAAAATTCATTCCCTGGCTGTGCTGTGTTCGTCACACACTGACTCTCAGCCTCTGCTATTCCAGCCACCATCAGCAGCTCCCCAGCTCACCTAGCTGAGCACACACCCTCAGGGGGTTTCTCCTGCAGTAACTAAATTATCATGCCAGCAGCAAGTGCTGCGGAGCAGCAGCAGAAGCTGGAGAGGCTGCTCCTGCAGCTGGAGGAGGCGAGCGGTGGGGCTGGCGGGGCTCGGGCAGAGCCAGCTCCTCCTGCGAGATGCTGAAGGTGGCAGCATGTACCGGCAAAAGCGACACGGCCAGCAGCAAACCTCTGCTCCCTGCACAAAAAAAATCGCGACTTAGTGATTTGTCTTGCTATAGGCCAGCAGCAAAAATAAATAAACCCCAAAGCTTGCCAATCCCAGTTATAAACCCGGAGAACAGCCATGCAGGTGTGTATGTTCATGGGACAGAGCAGGGCTGGTGCAGCTCAGCTATGCACACACAAGCCACGTTGTGTTTATGTTCCTCATCCTAGGATATATTTGGATATTCTTTGGATATAATTCTTGCTTGGAGGGTTTCATTGAGGCGACTTTCAGAGGCTTTGCTTCACACCACACCATGGTAGCTGCTGGTCAACCCAGCTGCTCACTCCCTCACACAAGCTTTGTGGGCAGAGATTTTGGGTGATGAGATTCTCCCCAAAAGGGAGATGCAGGGAGAGCACTACACCCTAGTGGGCAGGTGGACAGTCACAGAGCCAATGCCACCAGAGCACAGCTGCCATCTGTGCTCTGTGGGTGACAGGGTGACCGAGGGGATAGGAAGAGCCCATAAATCCATCAGCAAGGAAATCAGGCACACAGTGAAGTCATGTTTGTATTCCTCCTGCCAGACCGATGGAAAACGTCCATGCTGCAAAATTTATGGTGAATATGGTTTGGGCATGGAATTGGCTTTTTTTTTTCCTCATGGTGTTAAGTCCAAACCCAGGAGATTTGCTCCTTCAGATGGGGAGTGCTTCATTTCAGAAGGGATTGTTTTCAGTTCTGAGATGTTTAAAGACATGTTTGGAGTTTTAAAGGGGAAGAAAGTAGAAGCGAAGGCACCTTGGAGAGTAGAAATGAAGAAAACAAAAATAGTCTCTTCAGAAGCTTATTTCTAAGTGCTCCAGAACTGATGCATTCACTTTTCTTTCTGTTGTTCCCAGAACAAAGTGCTTTCACTGTTGATCAAATCCTCCAGGACTCAGGAATAGGAACAACCCAGCACCCCAATGGAAGCAGCAGCAAAACTCTATGATGCCCATGGTATGGAAAAAATCAAATGAGCTTCCCATGAAACATATGAGGGAGGCACTGTGTCTGGTGTGACATGGCTGTGCCCAAATCCCAGCTCTCCCAAGGGCTGCAAAACCCCCAAGCTCCCCAGCTGCAGCTGCCCTGGAGCTCCTGGGACTCAGGAGACGTCCTGACCACCATACATGCATCAACACTTGCAGAGCTTAAACTCCAAGAAATTAAACACCAGCCAACAGAACCTCACCCTAAAATCCAACTGCAGAGTGCAAGGATTCAGGAGAAGGAATCAAACCTGACACAAAGCCATCTTTAACCTCCTCAGCTGCATTTTCAAGGTGACTCCAAATGCCCAGGCTTCAGGAGCTAATTAAAATGTTTCACCTGGCTTTCCCCAGGAGTGGGGAGAGGGTGGGAAGCAAAGCCATCCCAGGAACAGCAAGTGCTGCAGGCTGGCTCAGGGTGGGTTTGGTGCTTGGCAAACAGGGCTGCAGCAGCAGGTCAGGGATTTTCCCTAAGAAGAGCCTTGCAGTGCACAGTGCTAATTTCTTGTGGCTGTCACAGGCAAGGATGCTTCCTCAGGCCTGAGGAGGCAAAACCACGATGGACCATGAGGATGCAGAAAGTGGATTCTGTAAAACCAGGGCTCTGCAGCAGGGAGAGCCATCATCCAACAGGAGCTGATGGACAGAAAGGCTCTTGATTGCCCAAAGTTCCATTAGAGCTGTCATTCAGGTGAACTCTTTCCACCCCTCTGGGGCTGGTGTGCCCCAGGCAGTGGCCATGCACAGGGGACAGCCAGGGCTGAGACTGGGCAAGGTGGGGTCCACCTGCATGTCTGTGCTCACTTACCTTACCAAAGAGAAGGATGGCTTTACTATTTTGTTTTGTTTATCTATCTGCCTGTAAGTTGGGTGGAAGGGAGGTTTCCTGCCCCACTGTGACTTCCCAGGGTGCTGCTGCTGCTGCTGACATCCCTGGTACTTCACCAGGGAGGACCAAAAGCAGATCTAAGGGCAGCTGCACACTCACCCCAAATTCATCCATTTCACCTGTAAGAGGGATTTCCTCTTCCCAGCCTGGTCCTCCATCAAGAAATGCTCCTTCCCCCTGACCTCCCCATTGCAGGGGGTTGGAACAAGATCAGATTTAAGGTCCTTTCCAACCCAAACCATTCCAGGATTCTATTATTCCCTTGTTCCCAGGGCAGGTATAGGGCATTTATTTGGTGTTATAGTCACCTCAGTGATTGTGTGGCACGTGATAATAAAGAAAGGAAGGAAATTTGACTAAAGAAACTGGAAACAAAGCAGTGTTTTCCTGCAAAGGGACAGGCCTCTGGCCAGAAGCAGAGGCACGGCCAAGGAAGGAACCTGGGGAGACCACAGCATCCCCTCAGCACCCAGGGGTTCATAGCAGACAGGGAAAAGAGGGAAAGAAATGCAATGCATCTGGTAATTTCCCTGACATTGGCTGAGGATGAAGCCATCCTCCTAATTAATTAATTGTTTTTGGACAAAGCAGGAGGGAGGGAGGGCAAGCTGCCTCTGCTCACTGAAGTGGGAAGCAAGAGCCTCTGCATGGAAATTTGGTTGCTGAAGGAGCTGCAGCTGTGGCTCAGGTGCCACCAGACCCAGGGGAAGGGGTCTGAGCCAGAGGCAAGGGTTGAGAGACAGGAAGGAGCTGCCTGGCACTTCTCACCCCACCGGATGCATGTGGCCAGGGGATGCCCAGCTCATTGTTCCCTGGATCCGGCCAGGGCCACAGGATATCCTGGAGCAGTTGCTGGACCCAGCATCTGCAGGAGCAGTGGGGAGGGACATAGGGACACTAGGGACATAGGGACACTGGGGACATAGGGACATTGGGGACCTGCCACCAATGGGACACTTGGTTTGATTTCATCTTTTCTCTGAGAAAAATTACATACGGACAACACTGAGGTTGTGAGGACATCATAGCCATTCAGAGAGAAGCAGGAAAACTGGCTTCATTTGGTCTCATCTGTTGGAAAGTTAAAACCCAGGGGGTTATAGTGACCTGTAACATCATGTGGGTGTTGGGTGAAGGGGTGGCTGGAAAAACCACAGCCAGCAAGCAGGAGGGAGGGAAGCTTCCCAAGGTCTGATAAGCCCCGGGGACGCGACGCTCCGGCTCTATCTGCCTGACTGGGTCTGGCTGGCGCCTGCTGTACCTCGGCAAGGCCACCCGCCCCTGCTGGTGCCACGAGCCCACGAGCCCCTGGAAGGTTTTCTTCAGCACCCCTGAGTGCACAGCAGCACCAACAGCCCTTGGGCTGGAGAGGGACCCGACCTCGCCACGTGTTCACCTTGGCTTCTCGCCACTCTCCCACTATCGAGCTGCTAAAAATAATTCAGAGGCAGCAGAGAATGCAATGACCACCCGAGGCTTCACAGCTTTGCCTCACAGTGCTTGGACATTTTGGCAGATGGGGCTGAATGGGCTGACGTGGCCACACTCTGGTCCCAAGGGGCCCTGGAAGCTGCTGAGGGATCCGCCTTTCCTCATCCACCCTGCAATTAGGGAGAGAAAACTCCACCGAGGTGCCAGACCCGGTTTTATTTCCTCCCATCTGCTTTCCCAGCAGTGGGAGGCTGGGGACAGTGGTGGAGCTGATCCTGCCACCAAGTCACCCAGAGGCCTTGGCCACATCCCTGCACCTCCACTGCCCACACAAGCCAGGGCACCCCTTGGCTCATCCCTGCAAGTGCTGCCCCTGCCACCTGCCTGGTTTCCTTTGGTGGCTTTTTTGTGGATTTGGTTTTTTTTTCAAGGCTCCAGCAGCAGGTGGGAGGGGGAGGACAGGAACCCCATGCTTGTGCCTTCATGCCAGCACCCACAATCTGGGAGCACAGCTCATGCCTGCCCACACCCAGTGTGGTCCCCACCAGCTCCTGCTCTGAAGGTGTCACAGCTCAGCTGAAACATGGGATAACATTCCTTGGGGTTTCCTCTGCCTCGAACAGTAGCTGATTGAAACTGCTGAGATATCTCAAATACTCAAAACTTTCCAGTGAACACCAGAAATACGAGGTTTTTATCCTTTCTGCATGATTACTAGGCTGCTCATGTATTATATTTGCACCCCAAATATATGCATTGGGGAGCTTATGGGAGAGAAGCAACAAGGATGGGTTTCTCCAAACCACGAGCCAAGAAAAACCATTAGGAAAGAAGTTTTTGGGGGTAAATGGAGGCATAAAATGTTCAGTAGGGATTGGTATGAGAAAAGGGCAACTGAATTGGGTAAAATGTTTAATTTTGGATCCTGAATTGCTTCTTTAAATTGCACTGGGGTACATTTGGTGAGGAAATGTCAGTACAGAAAAAGTGTAAAATCCATCTGAGACAACCAGCGTGAAAGAGTCTGACTTGGGGAAGAAATTTTGTTGGTTGTTTTTTCCCCTCCTGAAAAATGTGATGAACAAAACAGGAATTCATGGAGTGATTGACTTGACATGACTCTGCTCATTTCTGTGTGAGAAAAAAATAGAAACCCTGTGATGCCATGACTCGATAACGCTGCCTGGTGCCAGAGCAGCTCCTGTGCCACTCATCACCAGCTCACCCAGCTCCATCCGGCCTCGAGCATCTCCAGCAGCCATCAGACAGCCCAGCAGCTCCCTCTGGGATGTTTGTCCTGCCACTTGCCCAACTCAGCCTCTCCTGCAATGTGGCATCAGGCACCAGCTCCTGCCGGTGGCAGCAGGGATAATACCCAGCTTTTAAGGGATGAAGCGCGTTGGGCAGGGGAGCTGGTCCCGGCTGCCGGAGTGATTCCTCGTCAGCATCTGTCAGGGAAGATTAATGCCTAAGTAGGTTGTGGGCTGGCTTCCAGCAGCATTTTTAATAATCAGATGCTGTGCACTGTTCGAGCAACCCGTGGAAATGAAGTTGCCTCATTACCAAAAGGAAATAAATATGTTGACATGAAGTAGCTCATTTGCTGGGGGTGTTCAAGCTGGTGACAACCCCAATTGATGCCTGGGGGGCTGACAGTCCCCAAACCTTCTCCTGGGCTGCAGTGTTCCCTGTGCTGGCCCAAGGGCATGAGGAGGGATGTGCAACCAGCATAGCTCCAGCAAAATATGTAAATATGGCTCCAAGGCAGCACTTGCAAGGTCTTGCAGATTAAAAACAGAGCAAATTCCTGACCCCAGGGAAGGGGTCTGGCTGGCTGTGGGGTTTGGGACTGGGAGCCCATGTGCTCAGATCATGCCTCAGAGCATGGCCATGGCTGTGGTAACACCACCACAGGAAGTGCCTCCTTGAGCCTCATCAGCAACGTCACGAATTGGCAGCATTTGGGATGTGGTGGAAAACGGCTCGTTTCCATCTGCTGCCACTCAACACCAGACTGCTGCCTGATCTGCCATAAAATCCTTGTTGCTCTGGAGTTTGCACTTCATTTTCCACTACCTACAGAGAAAAGTAGCTGGTTTTGGAGGAAGTTACGGATATATTAACATGCAGTCTCCTTGCAGATCGTCAGTCCTAATCCCACAGGATGCTGTACTGCCAGCAGTGCGAGTCAGGGAGCAGAGAGCAGGACTGTGAGCAACCAGCCACAGGGACCAAGGGGGCTTGGACATGTCCTCAAGCTTCACTGGGGCTGGAGACCCTGAACAGCTGCCAAACCATCCTCATCCTCCTGGAGGCTCACTTGGCACCAGCCCAGCATTAAACGGGAGCTTAACCATGCGGAGAGGCTGGGCAGGATATTAATAGAGACAAAGCGGAACCACCGCTTACGGGTCCTGAAATAGGCTGCCGAGACGAGGGGATGCCCAAATGGGGCTGCCCTTGTGAGGGAGCTCCCCAAAAGGGTGGTGATAGCAGGCCCAGCATGTCTGGGGATGGGATGTGTTGGGAGCACCCAGGGCACAGGGCAGCCTTGGGCCCCATCCCTGTCCTGGGCAGTGGCAGCCAGCGAGCACCAGCCCTTCATTGCTGCAGTGAAAGCACATTTCTCCTCCCTGGCATTACACAAAGGCTCTGCGGGTGCCCCAGGCTGACCCCCATAAGAGGATTACCAGGCTATTAGTGGATTGGGACAGTGGGGAGGATGTTTGGAAAAATTTGCTCTTCTACCCCTCAAAAAGGAATGCTCACAGAGTAATGTGTGATCCCAAGACTCCTCATCTCTGTCCCCATCCCTCTCAGCCAAAGGGCACCTGCAGAGATGAGGACAATTGCAGGGCAAAGACCTCTGGTCTGGCTGCAGCTTGGACTCAGAGCCCTCCCTGGGCTCACAGAGATGGGTTGCTGGGGTTGGGTTTTCCACTGGGTGAGCCCAAGCCCCCACAGGCCTGTCTGCTGGCCAGTGCTGGCCACTACCATGGGACATTGCCAGCTCACCAGGAAAGCTCCTTCTCCTGGAGCTCGAGAGATCCTAAAGTCTTACATTTATTTAACCTGAAAACGTAGCGGGGTGGAAAGAAATCTGGGAATGGTATCGACAGCAAAATCCCATTATTGGCCATGAAATATGCATGTTCTGTAACTGCATGGGAAGGGCAGGGGTGGCAGCTGTAATTGCAGCCTCTGCCACAGGCTCTGGACAAGCACCTCACCCCTGGGGCAGCACCAGCAGCTCAGCAGATCCCCATTCTGTGAGCCAGGATACAGAAGAAATCCCTCCTCGTGCTCCTGGGGAGCAGCCCCCTGCTAACATGTCCTGCTGTGGTGCTTCTCAGGCTGACAGGAGCCAAGAGTGCCTAAAGCTCTCCGCAGTGTTTATGATTCAAGGCACAAGCCGAAGCCGCGCTGCCTCTGCACTTGCCCTGTGCAACACCCTTCACAATTCTTCCCCCGTGCAAATCCCATCCAGACCCTTAAATCCCTGCATTGACTTGATATTTGGCATTGTCTGGGGATATTTTCACACCAGTTCCAGAGGGAAAATTCTAGGTTAATTCACTTTGGCTCGGTGCTGTTCCCACCACCAGTTCCCATTGCTTTCTGCCACTGTAAGAAGGCAAAACTGGAGCTGCAAAGCTGAAGAACCTGGTGAAAATTTCTTGCTGGTGGAAAGTCCTTGAGAAGGGTAGGGATGCCCCAGAGCAGGCCCTAATTATGGCTCCAGTTATTTATCTGTTGTTGTTGGAGCTGGTGTGGGCTCAAAGGGAGTGAGGCCTTGGCTGTGAAACCACAGAAATGGGCTACCCCATCACCCAGCCAGCTCCTGCCCCACATCTTGGGTGCTGTGAGGTTTAGGAGGTGCTGCCTGCTGTGTGTCTTGCTGGGCAATGGTGCTGCCCGTTCTGGTGGCATTTATCACCCCTCCTCACCAAGCTGTGCCCCAGCTCCACATTCAGCTACATCTCCATTCCTCTTCTTGGCCAAGAGGGATGGAGATGTACCTGAGTGCAGTGTGATTCTGTGCTGCCAAAGCATCCTTTGGGATCAGTATGGCCCAGGTACAAGCCCAACAAGGGGATGTTTCACCACAAAAGCAGCTCCATCATCTCAGCACATCCTGGGAGCTGCTCCACATGCACAGCACCCAGCTAATTACCTCCAGCAATAAGGAAACCCTGTATTTGTAGTGAGTATCTGCTTTAAAATGATGTTTTACACAACATAAAAGGATTATTTTATAATTAGCTGTCTTCTAAAGCCTGGCCTATTGAAATTAGGATATTAAACCATACACTGTTCTCTGCTTTTTAAATATCATCTGGAAGTTGATTAGTTTTGCATTACTAAAGAGGAACCCATTGAAATATTTAATCATCATGAGACCTTTCTCATAGAAATGTTAACATTTGATTTTTTAATTTTTTTTCCCTGGTAATTACTCTAGCTTTGCTTACACCAAAAAAAGATTGTTGAAGCAATTTCCCCACAACGAAAGGATCAAAATAGTGCTGTGCTTAACACCTGGAGCATCCTTCTGTGCTTGCTGCCTGGCACAGCTCCAGACAGGAGTCTCTGCTGCTGCTGCAAGCCTAGCAACCACCCTTGGGACAGGGGGAGACTTTCCTCTCCCAAGGGGTTGATCCTTGCTCCCAGAGGAGCAGCGGGAACAGAGCAGGTGAGGTCAGGAGATATGCCCCCAGGGATGTATGATTTGACAGGAGAGATTTTAGGACAGACAGAGCTGAGCTGCAAACCATGGCAGCAGGATGCTCAGAGCCTGGGACAGGGAGCTGGAGCTCTGGCACATCACTGCTGGACACATGGAAGAGCACGGGGATGTGGCACAGCCCTGCTCACAGAAAGGGACAATGGGAGCTTCTGGCGTGTTAAATGCAAAAGGAGGAGCTCTGGGGGAGCAGGGTGGGCACTGCCTTTAAGCTCACACAGAATTGCACATGGGCATACAGGGCTAACATGTGCTCAGGGAGATGTGAGTGCCAAACTGCACTGCTCCTGTGGCAGGAGGGCAGCAGGGACAAAGGGCCAGACATCCTCACCCCGTCTGGTGTCAGATGGAAAGCAAAGGGGCAAAGCCTGAGCCAGGAGGTCCAGGAGCCCCTGGAGGAGCAGGATCTGCCCCTCACCAGGGTCTGCCTCCAGCACGGGGAGCAGCCCCTTCTGCTGGGTTTGACTGGCCCTAACCACCCAATGCTGGGAATGAACCAGCTGGATTTAGACACACTTTAAATTCATCTCCTGCTCCATGCCAGTCATTGCAAATGATACATTTGTTGTGAAATGAAGCCAAGAGAGTAGTATTGAGAGCTTTTTTTTCGACATGCCTTAAATAACAAGAACATTTATTTTACAGGCGATAAAATTCTTACACATTTTGGTCAAATAATGAGGATAATGTTTCTGGCTTCAGGAAAACACTCCTAACATCAGCAAAGGGGAAATGCACATTTCAATTTATAATTTCAAGTTACAAATTTGCATGCAAATGTATATTTAGAAATTTGAAAGAGCTAAATCATACATTTTTGGCAGCCTTTTACTTGCAAAAGAAATTTCCAGCATGGATATAGCTTTGTACTAAACTCCATTATGTTGCTTAGAAGAAAAATATAAAAGCTATGGAAAAGCAAAGGAGCTCTGCAAAATGCAGCCGGGTGTTTTTCTTGAGATGTCCTATTTTGCAGCTGCACTGGTCAGAGCTGAGAGCGTTCCCTGCCAGAAAAGTAGTCCTAAGTTGACATTTGTGGATTGACTTTTGCAGCCTGTGCATGTTGGGTTTGCCCCTCGACTTGAGGACAATTTAATTTTACTTTCAGGCAATTTAGGGAATAGAGTGGTGCTGGTGAATGTAGTGATGTTGGGGACCATGGGGAAATAGGTTGATCTCCTCTCCGTGCCCAGTGAGAGATGGGGTTTTGTGTGAATGTTACACTGAAAAGCCCTGAAATATTTTGGGATTTGTAATATTCCCTTCTAAGCAATATAGAGAGAATTTTTCTAATGTTTGACCTAAAAGACCCCAAAAACATTTGTGGCCATCAGAGCTTTATTTATTTTGCCCATGGAAAGCATTGCCTGCATGACCCAAACCCACAAATCCTAAAACCTCCATTTCCCACAAAAAGCCACCTTAACCAGTAATGACACATATTCCTACCCCACCACTGTGAGGAAAACTCTCCTCCAAGCAGTGGCTCACTTGAAACTAACTTAAAATATGTCATTAAAATTATTTCCCTCCTTGTTTAAGTACATAATTGTTTTCACTTGCAGTATTCTCTTCTGAGATATTCATGGCTTGTTTATTGAATAACTTCTGTGCACATGGAAAATCATCCATCGGCTGTGGAAAGCTTGGTGCTCCATTCACCACCATCATTTTGTTGATATTTTGACTTGACATCAGCACCCATCAGCACCCACAGGGCTGGGGTGTGCACTGGCAGGCATTTCCCCACACTCAAAAATGCCATTTGTTTTAAAAAATGGAGGATTTGGGTTGCAAAAGGATGGCTGTGGGTCTGGGAATCCATCGCAGTGGGGTTTGTCCCCAAGCCCCATCTGTCCCTGGCCGTGCCATGGACATGCTGGCACTGTCCTCCCACCTGCATTCTTCCTTGCTCTGGGGATGGGGAGTTTCTGTGGCTCAGGGCACACCATGTGAAGGATCCCCCCAAAAGGAAAAATAATCAGGAATTAGAAGGAGGAGTGTTGCTAGGGAACCAAACGTGATTGCTCAACTCCTCTTTTCCCTAAAGAAGTCCAAGAGAAATCCCTGAATTTCAGATCATGTGCAAAGAGGTGCTTGGCTGGCAGCTCCTGAGCCTCTGTGCTGGCTTGCTGGGGATGTTGGGATCTGGCAGAGCCACCCACCACAGGGAGAGGGAAGTGATGGATAGTGATGAAGGATGGAGAAGATGACGGAGAACGGGGAGGATGATGATGGGGGATGCAAAAGGCAGTGATGAAGAGTGGAGAGGACCTAATCAGAGAGCAAAATGTAGTGGGAAACAACCAAAGGCTGTGGCTGGGGCCACTCGGAAGGAAGGAAGGACCCAGAAGGAAGCTGGGTAAGCTTTATTGTGGTCTCACACCAGCAGGCATTATTTATGAGCCTCCAGCATTCCTGTGTCATTAGACCTGAAAAAGGCATAAAATATAAATGATCCTAACGAGAATCAAAGGGCTGAGAACTCTCCTGGCTACCAGGGAGGGATGTGCTACATTCTCCTGACTGGTGACTGTCCACTTTTCACCCAACATCCTGGGGTTGCTGCTAGGGCCAGGAGCACTGTGTGTCCCCACTGCACCCACCCTGGCCCCAGACTTTGCTGGACTGCCTAGCACAGATCCCCCATCCTCTGCAGGGTGTTCTTCCTCACACCCTTCCTCATGGAGCTCTAACACAAATCCTGGTGCATGGCATGTGTGATTCCAGAGCCCTGAAATGACTCTTAACCCACATTGTCTTCCAGCCCAGGACACAACTGGCTTCTGTTACTAAACATAACTAACTTTTCCTATTATTTTTTTCTGAAAATATTTCAAATATTTTTCAGAGCAAAGACCCAGAGATGCTATTTTCATGTCCCCAGGAGGCTGAGGAGCTAGCTTGCTTTCCACTCACCAAAATAGCCATGATATTACATGGATATTTCATTTCTTTACAGGTTGCTTCTCACCAGGATCCCCAAGCAGCCAGGGAAAGGAAGCTTCCTGGTGCTGCCCTGTGTCTGGGCTAACACATTTCAGACCTTACAAAGCAGCTGGTGCACTGCTTTTTTTCCTTCTTCCCTGCAAAGGATTTGATTTTCTAAAACTTCCTATTTCTTTAGCACCGCCAGTTGCTGAGCTGACGGGCTCATCTTTCCAAGGGACACTGAACTGAAGGGAGTTTAAAACACAGAGAGTAACAGGATTGTTGCTGGCACTGCAAAATGCCACCTGGATCCCTCTGCATGCAAAGTCAGATGAGGATTACAGTATTTCCCAGATTAAGCCATTTTAAAGAATTCAACAGCATAGGGGATGCTGGCAACAGCCACTGCTGACATTTGGCTCACCATCACCCAGTGCTGCCAGGAAAGGCAGAAATTTTGGGTGCTCTGCTTTAATGCAAAGACATTTATTCATGATCCCCATGGGGTTATTGATCTCAGAGAAGGCATGGAAGGCTTCAGCTCCAGGAAAAAGGTGGAAGGCAGAGAAAGAGGATGGATATGAAAGCGGGAAGCTGCTCAGGTTGGTTTTGGGAGAAGAGCCCTGATCAAGCAGAGCAGACCTCACTGCTGCTCCCCCTTCTCTCCTTGCACTGTCAGGGATGTGAAGGATGCTCTTTGCTGCCAAACCAGAGTGACAGTGCACACAGCCCAGCTCCCAGGCTCCTAGATGCTGCATCAAGCGTGCGCAATTCCCACCAGTTGCTGCTCATCCTTCAGCAAGTTTTAACAATTATGGGGCCAAATTAAACCCCTTCAAATTGGGAGACTTTAAAAGGGTTTTCAAACAAAAAAATCCCTCTGTCCTAGGACCCTCAAGCAGAGTCATGGGCTACACACAGCCACTGTCTTTTACATTTCTCAGGCATTCAGGGCTTGGCTCATTTGTCCACAGTAAAAGCCATTTTGTTGGAGAGGTGCCTTATCACAGCTGAGCCCCATCGGGTGGATGCTCAGAGGGGAATCTGACATCTGGCTAAGGCCCAAGGACTCTAAAGAAGATTTTAGTCTAAAACTCTACATAATCCTGTGATAACATAACCTGAACTTGTTCTCTGAGTCACCCTTTTGCTATCAAATCAACCCAAACTTCAGTAATGACCTTTAAGCCCCCTCGACCAGCTCAGTGCTGGGAAAACAAGGGAATGTTTGTACATATCCAGAGCTGCAATTTAATCCTGCTTGCCTGGGGGAAGAGTGCAAGGGACTGGCTTTTCTTGGGAAAATATAAACCAGTTCCTTCTTCCTTTGGCATTCCTTTTCTAAATTAGAAATTGGACAAGCTCAGCATCTGAGGAGGACAGTGCTGGGGAGGATCCTGTGTCCAGAGTCCAGATCTGATACAGTGGAATCCTTCAAGCCTCTCCACCCACCTTCAAACCACTGTGGTCTTCCTCTGAACCAGATCTGAGCTTTCCCATCTCAGCCTCTGCCCCAAAATTTGTGGTACATGGATAGCCTTCGGTGTCAGCAGGGTGCAGGACCCAGATTCCTCTTAGCCACACCAACTCTTCCTCTCCTTCTCCTGTTGCAGCCACTTCCCTTGATGTTTCCAGCCCTTCTTCAGCCCCAGTGCCCATCAGACCCTGCCTCCCTCCCTGTGCCAGGCACCTGCCCATTCCAGTGCTTGCTTAGCCCTGCCAGAGGATTAGGATTACACACACTGTCAGGCAAAAACACGCCTGGGAAGAAAGCACTTAGTGTTGCTTTTTTTTTTTTTTCCTAAGTAGGTAAATATCCCTGTTGAGTGAAATATGAATATCCATCTTCAGGGTCAGGATGGGATTTGGTGCTGTAAATCTCCCTTTGGGCCAGCTCGCTCCATGAGGTTTAACCTGGGGTGACCCAGGCTGGAGTATAACATCCCCATCCCAGGTGGGCACGAGGCAGATGGATACATCCATCCCTCCCATCCCATCCATCCTGTCCATCCCAAAAAGCAAAGAGACCGAAGGGAAAGGCAAAATGTTCTGTGAAACCCAGCTGCTCATCCACACCAGGTCAGTAGCCACAACAGGAATGGTCTGGGCTATTGCCGAGGGAAATTCATGGAAACTGGGAACAGACAGCTCCATGGGAGACCTTAAAGCAGCTTCCAGTACCTGAAGGGGCTCCAAGAGAGCTGGAAAGGAACTGTACTGACAGAAAAAGGGGGAATGGCTTCAAACTGACAGAGAGCAAGGTTAGGTGGGATATGAGGATTAAATTCTTCCTTGTGAGGGTGAGGAGGCACTGGCCCAGGTTGCCCAGAGAGGTTGTGGATCCCCCATCCCTACAAGCATTCCCTGACAGGCTGGATGGGGCTTTGAGCAGCCTGGTCTAGAAGAAAGGTCTGGAAGGTGTCCCTGCCCATGGCAGGGGGTTGGAACAAGATGTTCTTTAAGGTCAACTCCAACCCAAACCAGTTTATTGATCTATGATTCCATGAAATGTTTCCTGCCAGGATGATTGGAAGGTCAGTAGCCAGTTCAAGTTTTATTCACAGGATATTTATATGTGCTGATTTTTCAGCATCCCAAAGGGAAAGCCCAACAAAGCACAGATGTAGAATAAACAATACAATAAAACAATAATAAAACAGTAATAATCATAATCATAATCATAATCATAATAAATATGTAGGCAAAGAACAGGGAACAGCAAAGCTCTAAGGCCTCAGCAGGAGACCCAAAAACATCAGCCCAACTGGTTTTGTGGGTCCAACTACAACCCAGCATCAGGCATGAGTCTTCCCTAGAGCCAGCAAAAAGCAATAACCACCCAAATCCCAGCAGAGGTGTTGATAGGGAGGTACATTCTCATGTCATAAAAATACTCTGCAAATAATTGCTTTTCTTCATTTGCTGACATTTAATGATGGGAAGCCAGAACAAGAATTCATTTCAGAGTGAGACAATGTGACACTGAGTTCTCAGTTTTTCCACTCAAATGAAATAAAAAATCCCTGCAGGTGGAGCAAAACAATTCATCCCACACTCAGGACATTTTGTTTGGTTTTAATATTTAATTGAGGCAAGGTAATTTTGTGACCAAAGGTCAGTTCAAAGCCAACATTTGCAGTGTTTCACTTGGAAAATGGTGAAGCAAAGGCTTTGACACTTCAGAAAGGCTTGTTACTGGTTTTCCTGCCACTCTGTGCTAAAGCACCAGTGAGAGAGTCCCCCATGCCAGGGCTGCCTCCTCCTGCTCTTCTGATGTCAGGAGAGGCCAAGGCAGCTCCTGATGGAGGTGCCAGCCTTGCTGGATCCAGCTGGTACATTAGCTCTCGTGCAGCAGCAGGTTTACACCATATTAAGCCCCCCCAAATGCAGCCTAGATCCCCAAAGCCCAGCTGCTGGCATCTGAGCCTTTCAGTAACATCCATGGGGAGTGATAACTCCAAACCACAGGGAAAAAATAATTGTGACCCTTATTTTCAATGTAGTCCCCAAAATATCTTCCTCAGTGATGTCTGTATTTTAATTTGATGATGGTGTGAAGAACATCTCCACTCACACCATGCTGGCTATTCCCAGCCTTTGCCTCTTGCTCTGCACACTGGAATCAGTGGTGCCCCTTCCCAGTTCAGAGCAGAATACAAAGTTTTATGACACTTTTTTGGAACCTATTAAACCTTGTTTAAACCCAAGGGTTTTCTCCTCAGCAGGGCTTTTTGTTCTGAACTAAGGCCTCAAAGTGAGTGTGTCCAGTGAGGGGCCAAGTCAGACCAGCCTCACGTCCATGGCAGAGGGCAGTGTCCGAGGGCAATGGCCCTGGGCAGGTCCGAGGCTTTTTGGGGTGCTCCAGTGCTGGGTTGGCCATCAGCCCCATGCAGGACCCAGCCCTGCCATGGTGTCCAGCTGCCTCCACCGTGTCTGTCCTCCCACTGTCTGACACAGTCTCCTTCCCCTCATATATCCAGTTGCCTAAAGTACCTGCTCACCGGAAAAAAGATGACATTTTAGAGGTAATTAATATCCAGGGAATATATATCTCCCCTTCCTATGCTTGTACATTTGTAATCTGAGTCTCTCCACTCACTTTTTTCCCCTCCTCTGCAATGCCCTCTGGGGAGAGCTGAGCAGCAGGGGATGCAGGGGTGCCTTCCCCTACCCCCTCCCCAGCCCAGCCCTGTGGCTTAGACCCCACAAGCTCTCCCAGGTCCATCCCTGCTGGGGAAGGACTGACCCCAAAATCAGCTGAAGGCCATGGGCAGTATCCTGGGAGGGCTTCATTCCACCTCTGGCTTGGTTTTCCTTGGGGATCTGTGCCCTTGCTTCAAACCTCAAAGGCATTGCGAGGGCTGGACCAGGATTGGCTGAGAAGCCCCAAAATGTTCGGGAGATTGTGTTTCCATTTAATGAGCCACACGGTTCTGCTTTACCTCCAAAGACAAAACACAGCTCTGCTTTGCTCCACAAGGGATGCTGGGGAGATGCCTGGGCACCACATCTCACACTCCTTTGAACCAAGTGCATCTCCCACTACCCATTTCATTACTCGTCATCACCAAGCAGGGTGACTTTTTGGGCAGAGAGTTCATCTAGCATCACCAGTGCCACATGCTGTGTGTGGCCTACAATGATTTTCCATCCTGAACTCAAAGAAACTCACCAGGAAGTACAGGCAGATCCAGAACCATCTGCAATCACCAATATCCATGTTATATTCCTCTCCTATCCAACTGCCAGACACCCAAGTTTGTGTTTGCAGCTGGTGGAAACCTGAACAAGGAAACCAAAGCCCAGGGGTAATTGTGTGCTGGGAGTCAGGCCAGCAAAGGCTGAGGTGGTCAAAACCCTCCTAGCATCCCCAGGTGGAGAGCAGGAGGAGCACAGAAGTTCTGCTGCTCATCTCCATTGAATACAAGAGCTACGCTGTGGTCAGTTTTCACAAAGCCAGCAAGGCCCGTTGCAACCAAGCCAACTGGCAACAAGAGCACTCAGCTGGGACAGAGGGAAATGGTGTGGAGGCTCTTCTGCAGTAGGGAGCAGAGCATGAAGCTGAGCTCTGCTCTGCAGCTGAATGCATTACCAGGCTGGTCCGGTTGCTGGTCCCAGCACAAGACTGGAGGAGATCCCGGGAAAGGCTGCACTGCTGAGCACAGCACATGGACACGGACAAGGCTTCTCCATCCCCACACAGCCTGGCCAGCCCAGTGGGGTGTGACACCCACGCTCCCATCACTCACCTGGAGGAAGTGCTGCCTCTGCAGCGACAGGTAATTCAACACTAGCACAGCCCATCTACTCCCTAATACGACCTTGAAGAGCATCCTCTGTCGGCGCCCTCCTTCCTTGCGGACACTGGCGGGTGCTGGAGCAGGTACCACTCCCTGCAGGCAGGTTTTCCACTGGTAATCAGCAATCCTGGGCATCGAGGGGATCAAGTTACAGGAAACAGAGCAAGGGGGATGTGCAGCCTGCGGGGCCAGGAGGAGCCCGGGTCTGGAAGGAAGGGTGGGTAAAGACAGGTCCCTGGTCTGGGTGTCATGATGCCTGGGTCCTTCTCCTTGCGGTTTGCTTTCTGGTTTTAGGACGTGATGCACCCAATGAAGTGCGACTGTGCGCTGCTCTCTGGCCATGCAGGACGGTCATGGGCTCTGCTCAGCTGACTCACAGTGCCTGAAAGTCAGCTTTCTAGTCCCAAGCCCCATGGTCCCTTGTAAAGTGTGCAGCCAGAAGGGAGCCCCAGGCAACAAAAGGTACATCAGCCACCCTAGCACACCTCTGCATTTGGATGAGATGATTCACACTGCTTTCCTCCTGGGATGATAAAATAAGCCCAGAGTGACTCATCCCAGCTGTGGCCCCAGCTTTCAGCTGTGGGCATGGAGGGGCACGGTCCCTTTGGGCCAAATCCTGCTTCCCTCCCTCCTGCACCAATCCAAGCTGCCAATCCAGAGCAGCTCCACCACAACACCTTGCAGCAGAAACGAGGCAAGAGAAATCCCCTCTGCCCTGCTTGGGGCAGAGCAGGGCGTTAACTGCTACATCTCTGGGACCACACTGTCGTGGGCAGCTCGAAGTCATGGGGACTGGGACAATGCATCTCCAAGAGGTGGATGTGCCACCTTCACTGGAGCCAATGGAAACATCCAGGATGTGGCTTTTGCTGCCTGCTCTGGACAGGATGAATCTGGCCTGGAGGTGCTGCTCTCCATTGTCCATGCAGGGAAAACTGCAATGCGATTTAATGAAATATTAAAACCTGAGCAGACTTTAGAGGATGGCAAAACAGAGACACCCTAAAAACCCGATTGAGCAGCTTTGTTTCTCCTTCTTGATACCCCACAGAGGGCTGTCTGAGCCCCATTCCAATCTCAGCCAGGGCCTGAGAACCCCAGGGATGTATCAGGGCTTCCCTCCACATCCCAAAGCATGCCCTCACTGCTCCTCTGGAGCCCCGTGGGACACCCCTGCAATTCCCCAGCACATCCCAGGTGAAGAACACATTGCAGTGCAACCCCCTCCCTCCAGGGCAGCAGCAAAGGCAGCACAGCACTCGGAACACCCCCAAAGGTAGCAGAACATGTGCGCTCCAGGGGACTCATCCTAAAGCAGATCCACACGTCCCCTCTGCCCTGTGCCACCGAGGCGGGGACCAGAGGTCACCCTGCAGTCCACCCCACATCACTGGTGGCTCCTCTGTGGAAGTACATCTTGTGCTGCGTTTCCATGGAAACCAGCATCGCGCACATGCCAGCGTGGCCGGGCGGCTCCCAGCCCTGGGAGATGCCTCCGTCAATCTCTGTGGGTGCCTTTTCCTCCCTGCCTGGCTCTGGCATCACTCCTCGTGGTATTTCCTGGCCAGTGGCAGTGTGAGTAATGGGGGAGGGAGAAACCCCCCTGCTTGGCACTGGAGAGGATCCTGGGGGCACACAGCTCGTGCCTTCAGCAAGCCTTGCTCTCTGCAGGCTGTGGTTGCAGGTGGCACGTGAAAGTGTCCAGCTCTTGGCCTGGGGTGACGCAAGAGATGCATTCCTGGCAGAGGAATGAAATCCACACACAAGGCTTTTCCTTATTGTAGATTGCTGCCTCTGGGACTCAAATTTCTGGCAAATAATCACAGCCCTGCTATCCTTGCCCGACCCTTCTCTTCCCTATTGACATCTCAAGCACAGCTCCCTGCTGCTTCTCCCAGGCTGCTCTTTAATGGCATCACTGCAGTCTCAACAGTATGAAGGGACATGAGCTCCAAGCAGTTCAGGGGAGAGGCTGTGCTTGCTCTCCTCCATCCAGCACTGCAGGAGGGATTGGATTCCTCTGTGGAGCCAGGCTGCTGGAGGAGCAGGGGTGTGTTCCCACAGTGCCAGGCTGGTGGTGAAGTGCAGAGCTCTTCTTATCTCTGTCCAACTTCTCTCCTTCAGGATCCAGAAGCCCTGTAGTTCCCCAGTGCTGTTAAACCCTTTATGAAACAGAAATTCTGACAACTTTGCAGTTTATCAAAATAACCACTCTCCCCCAACACATTACTCTGGCCACTCTCCTTCACATCTCCTCCACTATTCACAAATACCTCTGCAAATGCAGCTTCTGCCCCCTTCCCCAGGTTATGACACCTGCCAAACAAAAACTACCACCGAAAAGTGAATTCTTGCCCTTGCCCCTTGCTAGCAACAATGCAAACTCCACTCACAGCTGGCAGGAGATGCTTATCCAGTTTCCACCAAGGGAGCAACAAGACAAGTACTGTACTGGTAAGTACAGCCTCAGAAAAGTGAGGAAAGATAATCACAGCCCATAGCCAACAGCCACCCAGAGCTGCAGTGATCCTTGGCAGTGATCTGTGGCAGAGTTAGTATCCATATCGATGTTGATAAGTACTTTTAAACCCTCTTGCAAATCACAAAACCACAAAATGGTTGGGGTTCAAAGAAATCTTAAAGCTCATCTCCTTCCAATCCCCTTGCCATGGGCAGGGACACCTTCTCCTGGACTAGGTTGCCCAAAGCCCCATCCAACCTGTCCTTGAACACTTCCAGGGATGGGACATCCACAGCTTCTCCACTAAGTACCCTGTGGGTATTCCCTGGGTAAGAGTTATGCACAGGGAGAACATCTGAATTCAAGAAAGGGCATGAAAAATAAGGCCAGAATGCTTTCAAAAAGGAGATATTGCTGTCAGCTAGATCCAGCTGCGGAGCTGATTTCATCTTCACTTGAAATCACAAGGTGATGGTAGGGGTTGCACTCTTAGATGACGTTAAAGACATTTATACCTGATACAAGGCAGATAATTTTTACTTGAGTTGCCAGTTTCTTGACTGATGAAGGAATTTGGAGACACCTCTACTCCTGACACACAACATTTCATACCCCTGGGTGCTCCCATATCCTGTCCTAACTGATGGGAAGCACCACCTGGGACCTGCAGAGGTCAGCAGGACTTGCCCCATTTGGGCAGGGCTGGTCCACAAACCCCAGCTCCCCGCTGGTTAAGCAGGTGCTTATCCCTCTGCATGTGGCTAATACCATCGACTGGAATAAAACCTGGACAAGTCCCCTTCTTAAGCATGCAGCCAAGTGCTGGTTTCCTCCAACAGGACCTTGAAAATACTCTGTTTACAAAGGCAAAAGTTGACTTTAATTTTTTAAGGCAGCCTTGAGCTTTGCAAGCTCCTGAAATCCAGCCCTTGCACGTTGCTTCACTGCTGCCTTTGCTTTCTGGTTGCATATGATGCAGTAAGGATGCCACGTCCTTGTCCCCACAAACACTGAACCTTGTATTTATCTCCCGAAAATTGCTATGCCATGCAAATAACTCCATTTCCAAGAGTGCCGGATGGATGGAGCACATTTTCAATGCGCAGGGCAGAGGATTAGGAACAGCCTTCAACGTTCGCAACAGCTCTGCGCCAAGTGGGAATAAAAGTTTCATACCAAATTAGAAACACGGCTCCCATTCCTGCCTGCAGATTTGTGGTCTGTGAATACAGCTAAAATGAATTAAAAAAAAAAAAACAACCTGGCAAGCACTCACTCCCTTTGAATGAATTTTCTTTGACCAACCGCACAAGGTTTCCACATTTGTAGCCTTACCAAAATAATGCTCTGTGCATGGTCAGGGAGGCCAAGTCCTGGGGGCAGCAGGGGAGACCCTGTGCTGCAGGAGAGATGTGGCCCCTGAGAAAAAGTGGATACTGTGATTTGCTGGTGTGTGCAAACTGCCTGGGCATGCTCAGCTGGCCGTGGCACTGGGGACCACGCTGCACACTGGTGTTTCCTGGCGTTCCCTGCCTCTCCCTCACGAGTCCATCCATACCTGTCAGCTCTTCTGGTTGGTACACGGATGGCTCACTCCATTTCTGAAGCAGTGGGATGCTAATCTATAATCAATGCTCTGGAAACCCAGTGCTCTGGGATCTTATCTTAATGCACTGATTGCAATATACTCCTGAGTGATTCCTCTATCTGAACAGCGCTAGTCAAAACATTTCACGTCTTGAATATCGTCGGGTGGATATCACTAATGAACTTACTTCTGCATTTTGCATAGTTCAAAACTTATCGGCTGAAGGGTAAAGAGAATCAGAATGTCTTACCTGCAACCTGCAGAGAGAGCAAAGGGAAGAGCTCTGCCAAACAAATGATTAATCACCCAGCCTTCTCCCAGCCTAGGTGTTTGTGTTAGCATCTGAAGAAGCCATCTCCACACATGACTTCTCCATTTGCAGGGTGAGAGCAGTCAGTGATGTCCTGCCAGAGTGAGCAATGCCTTGGGGCTGGCACTGTCCAGGCAAGTTGTCCCCTCTTGCTGGGGACACCCTCATTGCCACTGGTTTTGAGGGAAGCAGCACCTACCCTTAACCCTAAGTAAAAATCCCCCCTTGCACAAGACACCCTGAAAGCCAGAAACCCCAACATCATGCCGAGTTTAAGAGACAGGAAAGAGAAACAAATAAGCATTATATATCTCTGCAGGGCAAATATGTATATTATTGACACCAGTGAGATGTCAAAGTCTACTGATGGGCTATGTGTGTTGTTGAAAGAGTAATTATCCCATTGAGTTTCCAGCTCTTGATGACGCAGAGGATAAACAGAAGTTTCCTGTTCAGAGATTCATAAACACCCTGAGCAGATAAACACTCATAAGCGAGGGGTTTGGGATGGGGAGGGGATGGGCAGCAATCCTCTTTTATGAGAAATGAGATTGGAAAATGGTAATCTCCTAAATGGGCATGGCTGGTGGGCTGATAAATAGAGCTCTTGGTTATTACGGTGATGAGCTCCATAGAAAAAGTGTAATCCCAGCCCAACTGTTCAGGAGATCGCTGCCCAGCCTCTTCCCCCCTCTCCCAAATCATCACATTAGGCTGATAGGAGAAAATAAATGAGATTTCTTTCTGCCAGGTTGTATAACGCCACTGAACAGAAGCATTCAGCTTTGCACTTTTATCTGGGGACATCGGTGACTTCCTGCCCTGGATCAGGGAGAAGAGCCTCAATCTCCCTGCATGCAGCTCATGTCCTCTGGTCCCTCCTTTCACTGAGAGACTCCCCTGGGTCCGGCTCCATCTCCTCCACCAAGCAGCAGTGACCAGAGCTCTTTCTTTACCTGTGGTCACTTTCCAGCCTGGAGCTGAGGCTGGGGCAGCTGCACACTCAGGGCTGGGGCACTGCTTCCTTCCTGCCTCCCAGCAGCAGCATTGCCACCAGACCAGCGTCACCAAGAACAACAGCCCTGCTTACTGCTGTGTGCAGAGGGAGAGGCATCAGGGGAATCCCTAAAACACAGCTCAAGGATGGAGATCCACAGGTTATGGGGTGTTTGTTCCACAGTTCCTTCAGTATGACTGCAGAGAAAGGCTTTGCATCCTGGTGCATACAGAAACCCTCTCCTCACTGCCAAAACTGCAGGCTGGAGCCAAATTAAAGACAAAGGACAAAATGCCATTTGATGGTTTGTTTTTTTTTAGTTTTAAAATTAGGGGGGGAGGGGAAAAGGCCACGTGAAAGCTGTCAGCAGCATGACAGAGACAGGATAATGACTACCCGGAAAGCCATAGGAACATCACAGACCCACAGCACCAGCCACATCAAAGAAATCCAAACAGTCCCAAGTTGCATCAGCCAAGCAGCAAATCAAAGCAAAGGGACAAGCTCCCGGTTCTGGGAACACACTTGCAGTTTTTCCTCCAACCCTTTGCAAACAAAGAGCTTTCTGCAGTTTGCTGGGAAGCTCGTAGGGTTTGTGCTAATGTGAGTGGAGTCAGAGGGATGGCAAGCGAAGGGCAAATGCAGGCACTTGGGGGAAGTTAGTTTTTAGGAAATAGTTTTAAACACAGAGAATAACAAACAGACCTCAAGCATTTGTGGCCTTTTTTTCTTCTTTTTTTAAATGTATTTTGCATGAAATGGAAAACTACAACAACAAGCAGTATATAAAGTAACAATAAACAGTGTGAGGATACAACAAAAAGAGGATTATAATTTCAAATCGGTGTGCCCTGCATACGCAGTGCTTCCAGTGCTGGGGAGCAGAGCTGCCCTTATTTCTGCTGTCTGCAAGGCTGGGGATAAAAGATGTCAAACTACAGATAAAACTGAGTATGCAGGGATAATGATAAGGTAAAAAGATGAAAAGGAGGTTTCATACAGCTAAACCCATGATTCACATTCACGCATCAGGCTCTAAAAATAAGTCCAAAAAACGTGTTTGAAAGAAAAAAAAAGTGTTTTTTTTCCCCTGTACCCCACCTGAACAACTCTCCACTTTGGAATTGGCTGTGGGATGGACGTCAATATTTAGGTTCCTGAGTTACATCCAAGCAGCAGGAAGATGGGATGGTTTTGAGGTTCCCTGTGCCAGAACTGGGTCTGGCTGAGCTTGGGCTCCTGGCTGGGGCAGTGTGATGCAGGGCCATCATCTGCTCAGGGGGTAATCAAAGGCTCAGGAAGGTGGAAGGAGTGGGCAGGACTCACCCTGGACTTCAGAAAGGCTTTTGATGCCTCAACAGATAAAAGCCTTGCTACAGGGGTAGTAAAATAGGATTGGAAAAGAGCAATTCTTGGAAAGATAAAAAAGCTGAAAAGAGGAGTGAGGATATCAAAGGCTGTGGGGATCGCACAGGCTTCTGCATGCCAGCAGAACATCTCTGCCATGCATCCTGTGGGCTGCAGGACTGAGCTGGCTCCTTTGGAAATCAACAGGCACAGCGGTGATGAAGTTGGCAGCATGGGTTTGTAACTATGGGAAAAACCTCGACAGGGCTCCAAACCCTGAAAAACAGCATCTGAGGGCTTCAAGGGAGCCTGTGTGCCACATAAAAAGCCTCAGCATCCATTTTTGTCCCCTCTCCTGCTTTGCCCTGGAATATCAATCACTGCTGCCTCTGCCTCTTGCACAGTAAGCCCAGGGGCATCAGGAGATGTCCCTTGCTGGGAACCAGGAACAGGGAGTGACCCCACAGAGCCCTGTCCCCAAAGGACTGCAAGGCATTCTTACTAGGAAAGATCAAGAAGTTTCAACCCACCAGATTGATGTAACACAAACATTGTTTGGCTGGCCGAGGGTAGGGGAGGAGGTGGGTTTAGAGGAAAAATAACTTATTCTCCATGCATTTAATTAGTTGAGAAAAGGAAAATTCCACATTTTCTGCCCTTGCTGACCTTTTCCTCGAGTCCACCACAAGCCCAGCACAGAGCCCTTGTGCACAGCAGTCCCATGGCCAGCGCCGGGAAGAGCAGCCACAGCTCCCAAAATAAACCTCTCTCATCCCGCCCCTCCCTGAGGCTGGGAAAAGGACCGGAGGGCTCTGGTTTGCTCTCTCCCATTCCTGCTCTTCCTCACTTTGAGTCCATCTGAGGACACGATGGGGAGGCGATGCTCCTGGCTGCTCCCTAAGGGCTCCATCAGAGCTGCCAGGGCTGGGCTTGCAGTGCTGCGCCATGGGGTGAGCAGCCGCAGAGCTCAGCTGCTCCTGTCCTGCTCTTCCAGTGCTTTTTAAAAGCATCTAGCATGAGGAACGATGTATTTCAAGGATGCTTCATGCAAAAAAAATAAGCCCTTGAAAGCTTGCTCAGTACATGGTCGTGTTGGAGGCTTTCACACGGATGCTGAAACCTCTCCTCCTGTTTTTGTGGGGATGAAGTGCTGTGAGGACAGCTGGAGAGCCCGAGGTAGGTCTGTGTGTCTGCACCACCCTGCACACCAGGCTGTTGCATTATTGTTCTGTCAAACCAGACATGAGAATCATTCCACTAAAATATAGCCTGCTCTGGGGAAAAACCCCCAGTGTTGACATATTCTAAACTGTGGAGGATTTTGGACTAAGCCCTGGCTGTGCACAATGCTGCATAAAAATGAAAGGAAGAAGGTGATTTTGCCTCTTGCAACTGGGATACAAGATGGAAGCAGAATGCAGAGAGGGGCTGCATGGGATCAAATCTCCTAATTTAGGACAAGAAATAGAGTTTTTGCTCCAACTGGGATCTGGCAGACATCAAGCCAGGGCTCAGATCCCCTCTTGTGATGCAGGAACTCACAGTTTCAGGGGCTAAGCAAAGCCCAGAACAAGCAACAATCCTTCCTTCACAGAGTGTACCAATAACAATACCCAGGGCTTCCTTCCCAAGGGAGCTGGGATGCTTCACTAATTGAGAATTTCAAGGATCTTTGAAATCAGCAGCTGGAAGATGCTCTAGAAATACAGAGCAGTTTTATTTTTAGAATGGATGTACAATAAAATCTCTCCCCTTATTTTCTGAAAAGGGCTTTCTCCCAGTCTGGAAAGGCCAGCTGGGCTACCTTAGTGAAACTGCAGGGCAGCTGGGGGAGAGAGAGGGGTGAGTGAGAAAAACAGAAAAACAAACCCAAGGTGAGATGAAGAAAGGTGGATTTTTTTTTTAATTAAGGAAAATGATAATAAAATGCTGGAAAATACCATAAAGCAGAAGGCCATGAGTAAACCTGGATCAGTGGAGCATTTTTTGCCAGGTGAGTGGCAGCAGGAGGAGCTGAACCTCCCTGAGCATCCCTGCACCACACAGCACAGGCACTGGTGTCGCTGCAGCAGGGACAGCCATGCTGAGCTCCTGCCAAGCAGTTTGCCAGCCCTGCCAGAGCCAGGGGCTTGCTGGGAGCAGCTGAGTTAGGAGGGCTTTGCTGAAGGCAGGTCTTGAAATGAGACAAGCAATGTGGTCAGAACAGGCATCTTATGGGGATAAAATGAGCCTCCAGGTGCAGATGGAACAGGAGAAATGCATCTGTGTCCTGAATGGAAGGGTTATCCCAGGCCTTGCTCAGATCCAGCCTTCACTCTGTCCTCCACAAGGCCATGTGCTTCCCTGGAAACTCTGCTACCTCCAAAAGCCTCTAGGATGAATATTTATCCCAATAATCCACTTCTCCTCCTCGTTACCATTGACCAATTGCATTCTCTTTCCAGGATATAAGTCAGCTGGTTTGTTCAAAGAGGGCTGAAAGGAAGCAACACAAAGAAGAAACGTAAATGGGCTGAACAAATGAAGCACAAATGAGATCTGTTTGGCCTTGAGAAAGGTACAATTCCCTTTGCAGATGGGCCTGAATGACTGTTGGGACATATTTGAATGGGACTAAAATAATATTCTGTAAACCTCAGGTTAAGCAAAGCCTGGTGCCCAACAATGAGCCAGACTGAGTTCTGCATAAAACCTCTACCAGCTGCACCAAGCCAGATTTCATCCATCATTCATTCAGCACTTTTCAAGTAACTTGTGTTTATCTCTCCATTTCCATAAGACACAAAAGCCTTTGAAGAACATTTTCTCCTAAACACCCAATTCTACATAATAGAACCTAAAAACAGGGAGCTGTCCAAGTGAGACACTTTGGTCAGGGCATCCAAGCAGGCTTATCCCAGATGTTGCCACAACTTAGTTTGTCATCTGAGGATTAGTTTCAGAAGGCAGTGGTGGATTTTGAGTGCCCAGTGGATCTAATGATTGGAAGAGGGGAGGCAGGGAGGGAGCATCTCTCCCCTCCTCTGTAGCCTTACTTCTCCTTGGAAATGGCTGCTGCGGAAGGATGGAGAAGGGGATGTGCTGATAATGGAGGTGAAGTAGCACTTGGGAGCAGAATCCTTCATCCCCCAGCCAGGGGATCCCACTTGCTCACCGGTGCTGGACCAGGGAGGAAGGAAATGTGGCCAAACAATGAGCTCCAGGAAGTGGCAGCAGCCAAAAGCGAGGCCCTGAGTCAGCAAACCAAGGGACTGAAACCTGAGTTCCCCTTGTGTTGCTGCCCAGGGCTGAGCTGGGGGAGGGTCCTCTGGGAGGAGATGTGTCCTGTGCATCCAGCTTGAGAGGGAAAAGGTCCTGCACATCACCCTGAGCCACCAGATCCCACCCTCAGCCACAGGGCAAGTGCACGTTGTATCCTCAAGGCTGTGGTTTTAGCTCTGAGACAGATGGGAAGGAAATGGCTTTTTAATACAGCTGGGGCTGAGCAAGTTGCTGCAGAAATAGGTGGCTTCTTAGCTCTTATGTCAGTGTTTTCCTCCTGTCCTGGTTTTCCATCCACACAGCCTTCAGGGGTTCACTGAACTGCACAAACACCATCTCCCTCCAGGACTTTGGGAAAGTTCCATTTTTTCCAGCTTTTGGCTGCCAGAGTGTGCAGGAGAGCTCTATGCTGGGACACAGCACTGGGATCTGGTCCTCTGCCAAACACAGCACACAGTGCACATCCCACTCTGCCCCATATGCTGATGTGGGAACCAACCATAAACATAAATAAATAATAAATTACTACTAAACTATCACTGAATTATGCCTTTTCCCTCTCTTCCTGTGCTTGGTCCATGCTCAGTTACTAAGTGACCTGGTAGTTGGCCTCGTGTAACAAACAGATGAGCATTCTGCTCTTTATTAACTGCCTAAAATGTTATTCCATTGCAACATATTGCCCCAGGTGCTGGGAGCCCTGCGGTGTTCCCAGTCTTCTGGGTTACAACATGCCCTCCTTGAGGGCTGCAGGTTTGCCAGAGCACCCCTGGGTGCTGCTGGAGCACCCACTGCAGGGACAGTAGGAAGGTTTGGAGTGCGGGAGGATGACAGAAATGGGGGAAAGTCACTTCACATCACCCATCTGCTGCCACTGAGCTGCAGCGTACGAGCATCCACCCTCTGACAGCTTGCTGGGAGGAGAGAAAAGCCAAGCTCATGTGCTGCCAGCCAACACCCTCTTTCCTCTGTAAGGCAGCTTACAAAAGCCATTTGCTATATTAATGTGCCAGCCCAGCCTCCCTCCTGTGCACTTTTTCCACTCCCCTGCCCAAAAGGCAGAGGTTGGGTCTAGATGAATGCTGCCTTCGGGGAACTTCCCCTCCCAGCCCTGCTCACCCAGGGCTGCAGCTTATGGGGCACAGTCCATCCTGCTAAGCCCATTCCAATGCCCACCACTGGGCCCCTGAATTGTTTAGCTCCAACAGGCAGAAACAGCATTTTTCTATCCTGTGAATTTTCCCAGCGGATTCATGTAACTGATTCCTCTGCTTTCCCAGACAGGATTTCCAGGAGGAAGGAAGTCTCATTCTCAGTGAGAGTAACCAAGCACCTCCCCAGCAGAGGGATGAAATAGCCATTCACATTGTAAATCATCACACCAGCTCCATGCTGGCAGAGTTGCCTCCCCAGCTCCCTCCAGCTTCCTGCCCATTGCTCACATTTAGGGCTTTGACACAACAGCCTTGGTTTGCTGTTGTTTGTTGTTTGGCCGAACCAACGATGACCATGCCTGGTCGGGACAGTATGAAGTTAATGCCTCCCCCAGGGAGAATTTCATCAGCATCTTCCAACACAAAACCTGTCCCCAGCTCATCCCCAGCACTGACAGATACAGGCCTGAAATGCAGCATTAATTACAGAGGGGAGCAACGAGATCCTAAAGCAGCTTCTTCCTTACAATTATCTAAAAGAGTCAGAGACAGGAGAGGCTGGAAGAAGACACTGCTAAGGAGATGTGGATTCAGGAGACCTGCAAGCAAAATACAGCTGCAGCTTAAAGGCTGCAAGAGAAAATGTAGGGCAATAAATTTATAGAGTCAAAGCAACTTGAACATTGATCAAAAGTACAGAGAAAGCAGCAGGGAGATGTAGAAATAACAGAAACTTTAATTCCAGATCCTACCTGCCAGTGCAATAAATATTAATGGAATAAGTTGGAAAAGAAGGAGGCCTCCTTGAGAAAGCAATAGCAGAAACACTGAGATTGATTTCCCATCAAACAATGTTTGACAAACCAAAACAATTAAGGGCTGAGAAACAAAACCTAGTTTTAGGAGGGTGATAGGCAGGATAAATGGATTTCCAAAGAACCGACAATAAAAGCTTTTGAGCTCACTTCAAGCCCACCAATGGTGGTTTGAATTAAAGTTCCCAGCATGACACCAGGCTGTGCCCTTCAAGCACCCTCTGTCCCAAGGGTTTCTCCTGCTATTCCAGAGCCAACACAACAAGTTTTTACCCTCAAGGCTTTGTGGGCCCATAAAACTTGGACCCAACTACAGAAGTTACTTGCACCTCATATAATAAGCCACTTCCACACATTGATACCATGCCCACCTCCCATTCCACAATGCCTACATGGGTCACTGGAAACTATTCCTGTTCACCACCAGTTCCTCTGGCAGGGGAGAAATCTACAGATGCTGCTTCTTAGCTCAGACACATATGATACACATACTCTCAAGGAAATAATTGCCCCCACCATATAAGCCTGACAACTGCTGCTCTTCCAGTTACCTTGGCCAGTTTTTGTCCAATTTACACAAGGAGTTATGTACAATTTGGTCTGAAGGCACCACTGAACATGACACTGGGTGTTTTGCTCTGAGAGAAGCTCATTGTTGTCCATCAAAAGTTTCCTCCTGTCAGTTCCTTGTGAGGCTGGTAGGGGAAGCTGGAAGGTTTCTGCCTAGTTGGGTGGTTGATGATGCATCCTGTGAGGGACTTCATGGGACTTTTAGTGCCATCAGTAACACTGGAAGTGGTGAGTTCACGCAGTGGCCCAGGCCAACATTTTACTCCAAGAGAGACAAGCTATTGCTTGGTATCTTCAGCTTCCCAAGGGCTGGTAGATCACCAGTCTTCCACTGCCAGGAGCAGACCCCTCCTCTCCACAGCCCTGAAGGTCCTTCAATGAGCCAGAAAGCAAATCTCCTTCATCACTTCCCCGCCCACCCCATCCAAGCCTTGCTGAGCAGGCTCTGCTGCACCACGCACCACAAGAGGAGCTCATCAAAGCAGCCTTCTAATTGCTAGAGTAACAACTTGGATGTACAAAAATGCCAGCGAAATTTGCATGACTAATTAAATAATTAAATACAGCCTGACAACTGAGGAACACAATCACGCATCCAAAAATCAAAACCACCTCTTGAGCAATGGAAGAAAAGGGATTCACTGCCCTGCCTGTCCTGTCAACAAGAGCTGCTGATGGGTTGTGCCTTTTTGATTGGAAACCAAGCAGAAGCAACAGCATCCCCATTCTCTGATGAAGCCTTTGATCTCTGTCCAAGGAGTTGCTGAATCCTGAGCTCGAGCAAGCGGCTGCAGTGGAAAAGCAGCACTGAATCTGGCCATGCTGCTGATGCTGGTGCAGCAGGGACTGAGTGCTGCAGACAGCTCTGTGAAGACCTCTGGGCAGGGTCTGCTACCCCAGCTTTCCATGGACAGTGTTGGACAGGCTGCAAACCATAATGCTGGTCAGCCTTGGAGTGCTGGGAACCTGCTCTGGGAAAGGTCACACTTGTGTCTCAGCTCCCACATGCCTCTCAAATTTAACCCCAGCCTTCAGCAAAAAGCAAATCCCACTCCCTCCAGTCAGATGTACCAGACTCAAAGGGTTAAACAATGCTGCTTTCCACCAAGGAGAATGCAAACTATCCCACCTCCTTGCTTTTTCTATCAAACTTATAAAACCCATTTACAATATAAATATGGAGATGGTCAGAATTGCATGGGCTAAAGGCGAATTTGAAAAGATTAATTCTCTATTACAATTCAAGCCTTGATTTCATAACCTTAGAGATCAGATTCCCTGAGACTCTACTGGGCTGTGGCAGGATGCCTGAGTTGACAACACTGTGACCTGACAGAAGCCAGAGTCTGACATACTTTAATTCTTCAAGAAAAAACAGCATCAACATGGGTTTGAGGAAGGAGAGAGATGAGATGGGAAATCCAGCCCTAATGGAAAGGCCTGGGATGTTGCCAATATTTTACATTCTTCGTGACACAGTTTGCTGCTGGCTCCATTGCCTGATGTGATTAGTCCAAGAAAAAATTGGCCACTGCCTTCCCAGCCCAGTGCTGTCCAGATGGTTCTTGCCTCCCTCTCTGCCCACAGCCAGAATCCCTGCAGTCACCAGAAGCCCTGCAAGCCCCCAGGGACCCATGCAGGAAGTGCATTATTCCTTTCCCCTGCACTTGGTGATATTATCTGGAAAAGCACTGGCACGATTTCAGTCCAGATCTTATTGACACAGAGACCAAAGGGGAAAAAAACATTACAAGAGGAAATGAGAAGGTCTAACATGTAGTTTAGTTCCAGAATAGACCTGCTAAATGCTTGCACATCACAGCACAGCCTATCTGGCCACTTAAGGAGCAAAGAAATTCTTCCCCATCCCCAGCTCCTCACAAACCTGGCACCAGTTAGAAACTTCCTTCTGAGTCAACATGGTCAAACTAATGTAAAACCTCGACATGACCAACCTTGCATACGTTTCTACCATGCTTATGTAAAGTGATTAGTGATAAACCTATAAAAATCCAGGGTGTGAACCAAAACAGCTGGATGAGCCCATCCCAGGGCTCCACTGTGCACAGCAAATGTAGAGCAGCTCCTTACCACTGAAAGCTGAGAACCAAACCACAGAACCACACTGATTTCTCCCAAACCATCCTCCTGGGCTGGCTGAGGAAAGCCAAGTGCCAGCACTGAGCCCACTGTGCTGCTCTGGGGGCTGCAGTTTTGCATGGCCAGGGTGATCCAAAGCAAAAACAGATCCTCCAAATGGCAGTGCTGCTATAAACAGGGATGCTGCCTTGGCTTGCCTCTCTGCTAGCTGTGCAAATAATTTCTGGGCAGCAGAAACATAAGTAAATAGATGAGAAGTACATGAGAGGATATATTTCTCTAATTTACTCAAGTCACTAAGAAGCACCAGGGCAATTTTTAAAAACTGCTCACCACTTGGGAGGTTAAACTCTGTCAGTTTCTAAAAAATTTATTATTTCTGGCTGTAATTACAAATTTGAGTAAGAGACTATCTAGAAAAGCAGATCCATTTAGCCTCTGTAGCAGAAGTGTATTGGGGACTCAGAGCACATAGTGGGGACCCAGAGGAACCATGCTGTCCTGGGTTAATGATAAGACTCTCTCCTCCGAGAGCGAAGGGCCCCGACACCCCCTCCCCCACCCACAACAGAACCTCTCAGATGAAAGTGAAGAAAAAACTATTTATTTAACAAAACCACGCAGAGTGCCCTACAAGGCACAGGGGAAGGGGAAAAACAAGGTGAAAGGCAGTTATTCAACCTGAATAAAAAGTCCTTTTCTCAGACGCAGTCCCTCTCCTCCTCGCCCCCACCCGGGGCCGGGTGGAGCTCCCTGGAGAGCTCTGCTGTCCTCTGGCCCTCCTGGGTCTCCGGGTGGCAAAGCAGATCGAAGAGAAGGGGTCCAAACGAGGAAAAAAAAAGAAGAATGGAAAAAACGGGAACAAAGCTCACTCCGACCCCCGTCCAGCACGCAGTCTCTGCCGAGCGACGAATCCTCCCCCGGAGCGAGGCTTGGGGAAAATGTTTTCAAAAAAACCCGCGTTTCTCTCTGCGGCTGGGTGCAGTTAAAGAGACAGGACCACACATTTTTTTCTTTCTTGGGCATATAAGCCAACGATAGGGGATAAAGGATTATCATATCATCAATCCAAGACACATGCTACTGTATTATCCATAATTCAGACCTTCCCCAGATATCCAAGCCCACAAATCAAAAATTGCAAAAAAGCATCCAGAATCCAGCCCAGAGAAACAAGTTTCCTTCATTTGCCCAGCACTGGCACAACAAGAATTCTTGTTTGCTGAATACTTGTGAAAAACACTGCTCATTTTTCATGTCTCTGAGCAATTTCATAAAGCTGGCTGCAGAAGCCCACGTTGCAAAAAGCAGGACCCTTTCAGGCAGGCAGAATTCCCTGACGCAGGCTCAAGCAATACCCTGGCTTCAGCCTTTATTACATCAGTTTGTTGATTTGCAAAGCTGGTAAATACAGACCCATCTTCAGGCTCCTGTGTAGCTTAACCATTTGTCATATCAGTGATGTCGGAGCTGGGACGGGCTAAGGGTGCAGAGACGTGGAGAGAGGAGTTACAGCCTCAAAGGTGACGACTGTCATGTTAATAATTAGCATCTGTTGCCATCAGAGCCTATAAGGCAGATCCAAGCAGGGAGTAAAATTCTGTGCCAATATCTCCATTGGGTTTGTGGGTGGTCACTGGGACTCTCCAGCTTCCCACCACCTGGAGGGACGAGCAAAGGCTTTTGGAGCCATTGAAAATTGTGAGTTCAGAGCAGGACCTGCACGTCTGGCAAAAGGAGCTCCATCCTTTTCCTTGCCAAATGAATCCCAGAGGCTTTGTTTAGACCTTTTGCACAAACCTGTTTTGGAAAGAGAGAAAAAGACCATACCACAAGGAAACCTCATGTTTCTTGTACTGAAAAGCACTTTATTCTCAAAGCACAGAGCTAAACACAGCCTGCACTGGCTCCTGAAGAAAACCCCCCTCAGCTGATTAACCAAGTGATGTGCACACTTGCTGCCTGAGGGATTTCCAGCTCTGGGAGTTACTCACCCTGCCTGAGCAATGGATTCCAGGACACAGTGATGCTCCTGCCACTTCAGGGGCTATGTTTTTCCCCTGCACCTTGAAAAACAGTCCTCCCATCATCTCACACAGCTCAGGAGTTGAGCTGGGCAGAGGCTTTTCCAGGGGCCCTGGCATATGCTGGCCACATCCTCCTGCTGTCTGACTAAACAGAGGAGATGAATAGCAACACTCCTGTCATGGCCCTTTCTGGTGTTTCAACAAACATGTAATGTCTGATTGAATCGTGGAAAAAATGCTCTGGAGTCACCTTCACTAACTTCTTATTCCATCTTGGTGGTCTCCTGACAGCCAGGATTTCAGACCCAGCTGTGAAGGTGCTGTTCCCCTGCAGCCAGCCCTGTCCCCACCAGCTCTCCCCTCTGCCAACGGAGCAGCACCAGGCGAGAGGTTTGCAGAGAAACCAGGAGTTCCAAAGCGTAATCCCGAACAGATGGCAGCTCTAGCCGTGCAGCCTCAGAAGGGCACTTTTAAAAGTAAATAGCAACAAATGTTTTGGTGTGTAATGCGTTGAAATCTTGATCTCACACAGAGCTTATTTTCTTTTTTTTTTCTCTCCCAGCAGTGGCAAATGGCTGAGGACAAACGCTGCTGAAAAGAATGAAAAAAGAAAAAACCTCAATCAATTAAGTGTTTTAGAAACAATTGTGTTTCAAAATCAACAAGAAGAATTCATGAAAATCAATCCTAATTCAAGAGGGCTGTACTGATTTGTTCATCTTTCCCTTTCCCTGCCTAAGCAACCGAAGCAATAAAAATGATAGCTCCATCTCGGGCAAGGAAGCAATTGAAACTTCAAAAACGTTCAACATCAGCTGATGAAGCTTGATGCAGTCTCCATGGCCTGAAAGCTAAATATTCTGCAAGAGAAGCAATGTACCAGGCAGATGAGTGGGAGTTTCAGATAACTCCTACCCCTTCAGTTTGTTTCTCTCAATAAAGCCAAGCAAACCAAGGTAAGATTGTCCTGTCACACGGGAAAAGCGAAACTGTTTGTATCAGCAAAGGCACTGCACAGACAGGAGCTGCCTCAGTTGCTCTTTGCCAGTAGGAAACAACTGCTCTGCTCTCACATGGTGCCCACCCAGGGCCACCACCACAGGGACACCATCGGGGCAAATCTCCTGGCAAGAGAAACTAGGACTTGAAATGCAGATCTTGATGCACCTTCCTGAAATGCTACAGCCATACGGACATGGGCAGCATGCCACAAACCTGCAGCTCTTAATCTCATCATACCAAGTGGCTCCAGAAAAAACACTTCTTCCTGGGAAACCCAGAGGAGAGCTTGGGCACCTCCTGCTCCCTAGATCTGGCCGTAACTCAGTGTCACACAAGAAAAGCATTTTTCAGGCTGTCACACTGTCAGGGAGGGTGCCTAGCGGATCATTACTGGCTGTGTTGATATTGGCCCAAATAATAACAATTTTTCCAGAATCTCCCACTCAAACATAGGGTGGGGGAACACATGCCCCTGCCAGGGTCTGCCCTGCTCTAAGCTGAAGTCATGTAAACGTAATTCTTGCAGCACCCAGCCTTGTGCAAATAAAGCGTGTCCAACCACCTTCAGAGAGCTTCCTGGCAGCACAGAGAGCAAGCAAAGCCAGAGCAGGGCACCCATATCCACAGGCTCACGTCATCTCACCTTGACACCACCAACAGCAGCTACCCAGTTTTGTCTTGAGACAAGCAAACGCAGACTCAAGTGTGGGTTTAAAGGTATTTGGAAGATAAAAGCTTCCCAGTTAGCAAGGACACATTCTCAAACCCCCAAAGGAGGGTTTCTCTTTAACAGGCACCGACAGCACCCTGTGTCACTGCATGGCAAGATCTGAAATAGTTATTCACAGTGAAGATTGTTTACCTGTGACTCACAGATATCTTCCCAGCTACCCCCATGCTCTCTAAAAGGGAGCAGGAATTTGAGCAAGGAAAAAAACCTGGGAAGAGCATTGTGGAATGAAATGAGGAAAGGCAGTTAAGAGAGAAGGAGAAAAAAATCTGAAGACAAAACATCACAGGAAGAAAAGAGGAAATGTAAAACATGGTCTGGAGAAGGATCTCAGACACTTGAGATTTTTACGGGTTCAGATTTTCTTCAGTTAAAGCTTTTTCACTTCTTTCTATAAAGTCATGAATTTTGTTAGACCTCCATCTGCCCCATATAATCACGAAAGTTATTCAGACTCCATCATTCTTCCTATGTGCCTAGTGCAACCAGATGGAGATTTAGGAGGGAGACAGTAGGGACCTCTATGTCCTGCTATGGTCATAACCCAAGGAACTTAGATACCACTTGATAATCCTTGAGGATTCAGTGCTCTGTTCTGTTCCCTGCTGTGTGTCCCTCTTATTGAAACTTGAGCAAATGCTTGGGGACTTTGGATGTATTTCTCCATAGCACTGCAACAGAAATTGTGAAAAAGATTTTCAGAGAACAGAGCAGCCCCTTTCATGATGGCATCCAGGATCTGGGGTTTTCTTTGTGATCCTCCTGGTAGTAATGCACAGCCTAATTTCCTTTTTGACTTATATTCCACAGGAAAACACACTGCAGTTTCACTGTGGCTAAGCAGAGACCAGGATTCAAGAGTAAGGCATGGGGCTGAAGTTGTTACAAGGAAAGAGAAAAACAGGCAGAGATTTGTGCTTTACCAGCCCCTGCCTTGGACCAGCCCAGCAACACAAGTATGTGTTTGTGCTGCTGTTCAGTGCTGCCATCACCCAGCAACCAGGGAAGCCACTTGCTCATCAGAGAAGGCTCAGGAAGGTGGCCAAGTACACCAGGGCAGGGTGGCCTCCTGGGCTGCTCCTGGAGTGGTGTGATAGGGGGCACATCACTGTGCAGCCTCACCATGACTTGGTCATTCCCAAAATCCTCTGGCTCATCTGGGCACACAGGACTGGAGGGTGAGCCCAGCAGCCCACTTTCCCAGCAGCATAGCCACACTACAAGCAGATTTTTCTTTCCTCGAATATATCCATTATATCTCCTCATTTAGCTGGGATTCACTCAGACTGATTTGCTGTAGACTTGGTTAAGAGATTAAAAACTGTATTTATTCCCCAGCCAGCCAGTATGACCCATTTGCTACAATGCATAGAGGAAATACATGACCTCACTACTTTTTTATGTCAAAACTTTCCAGGATAAATCCTCATCTCCTTGCTGGGCTTTGGTTTGATTATTTTGTAATCACATGCTAAAGTAGACAGGGCTGATGTGTGGGGGAGGCACATTTTATTTGTTTGGTAATACCTGTGGTGCTGAGCTGTTAGAGACCCCCTCTGAACCATTCCCCTCCTGCCAGGAGTACAGGTGCCATTCCAATATGTGTCTCTGGTGTTCACCTCGTGCAGGTCACAGCTGTCTTGGGACAGAAGAGATCTACAGCTGTCACAGGAACCTCCAAACCCTCTACAACCACTGATTATCATCAGGAAGAAAAAATAACTGCTAAGATCCTTACTTTCTGCCTTAGAGGAAACACATTTTAATTCTACCTTGGTATCAGCCTGTTGAAGGCAATGGACGTACATACAGCCAGAATTTTCTCTCTTCCAAACAACTTCCAGCTTTGCACACAGGTTAAATCCTGCCACATTCATCTTCAGTACTTAAAAACCCTTCTCATCGACCTATTTTGTTCTTCATATCAAGCAAAGAAAAGGAGAGAGGGTAGAAAGAAATATTATTCTTATGTATATGCTAATGGATCATCTACCTTTTCCAAAGGTTTAAAAAAAATCAAGAATATATTAATAACTTATACTTACATATCTGTTCATCCCAAATAAAAACACCAAACTGCAAGAGTACCTATGTCTCATCACCTCCTGCTAAAAGGTGGAATAGGACAGGTGGTTGATAATTTAGTGTAATTGT
Organism: Lichenostomus cassidix; assembly: GCF_008360975.1. Taxonomy (NCBI): domain Eukaryota; kingdom Metazoa; phylum Chordata; class Aves; order Passeriformes; family Meliphagidae; genus Lichenostomus; species Lichenostomus cassidix. Next base: position 8,355,244 of record NC_139492.1, on the reverse strand, counting down.
TTTCCAACAGTAAAGGAGGTGAAGAAAAGAATACAACATTCCATGAATTCGAGAAAGCAAGAGGCAGCCAGCTTAATACCCATGTGAACTATCGATGCAGGTTGCCAGAGATCCCACCCCAGTATCCAAATCTCCTGGACACAATTCTGTTAGGAGATGAGGGAACTCATGCAGTACATTTGAAAAACCCTGCTTCAGCCACAGAATAAGCATTTTCAACCAATATTTAGATCTTCTGGTCATTGCAACAGTCAAATACATCTCAGACAAGCTGGACTACTACAGAAATTGAATTCTTCATGCTGTGACAATGTATTTTTCAACATCTTAGTCATTAATGTAGAACTTTCTTGAGCTATCCAGATGCTCAATTTCTGACATCACTGCAATCAAGGGGAGTTTCACTGCTGCCTGGTGAAGCCACAAGAAAAAGCCAGTAGCAGCCCCCAGGAAAACATCCCCCTCTTGGTACGTTTTATGGTATTTGCTGGCCACAGCCAGCACTCAGTAGATGAGGATGGCTACACCATGTCAGACAGATGAGCTGCCCAGCCCAGCTGCCTCCTCGATTCTCTCCAAGGCCAGTGGAGGCTGCACTAGGAGGGATACCAGCACAGCACATGCTCAGCAGCCTCTCCCCTTGCACTCGAGCTCCTGACAGTCTGTCACCTGGGGACAGATTTAACCGCAGGCAGTAATTTTCTGTATTTAATAACCTTTGATGGATCTTTTCTGCAGGACTTTTTCTTCTGCTTTTTGAACCTGGATCAGGTTTAGCATCCAGCCAGTATTTTGATATTGAGTGTACTGATACTTCAAATACAGAGTTTGCTTCAGGTACTGTTTCATTCTTGCCCGAGATGTCATTTCCCCCAACATGACCTTCTCAGAATACCACTGCCTGTTTTGCATGGGCAGGATTTGTTCTCCCCCATCCCCTTCCAATGAAAGCAAGTCCTTGTCTCAGGGCATTGTGAGGGATGCTCATGAAGGTTAGCTTCAGCCAAGGACAACCAGTCTATAGGCTCTCTTCAAAATCAAAGGTGAGAGATGATTCCTGTTATTCATCCTGCACAGGACTGTCTCTTTCCCTCCACTGATTGCAGCCTCTGTCAGCTAAAGCCAGCCTTTGTGAATCACATCAGTACTTAGAATCAGGAAGCCCTGCATAACACCGAAACAACACTTGGTAGAGCTGATGCTTCTTTTAAATATTTTAACAGATATTTCTAGTAGAAAAACAATGATAATTCTGAAAAAAAAACCCGAGAGGTTTTTGCAGAGAAAAAGTGCAGGAGTTGTATGTAACTAATGGTATATTTGTACTTGGAGTTAGCTTCTGAGAGCTGTGAACCTTGTAAGTACACACTCATATTTTCAGGGACTGAATTAGCATTCCTCAATAAGATCACTCATCAGGACTACTTGTGTGAATGAGAGCTGGAAGGTTTCTGGATAGCATTTATATAAAAACAGGAATGTTCCTGAAGTGCTGTAAATGGAGCTGCTTAAATTGTCTATCCAAGTCTTGCATCTGATGACAGTAGCTGAATGAAATGACACTTGTGTGCAATCAGTTGCATGTCTGAGCTTGAATGCTTAATGCAGAAGGTTAAGCTCAGTTTCACCAAGACCAAGCAATGACTGATTTTCCTACACAGAGTAATCAAGACTTTGCCTCTAACCAGCACTCCTGGATTGTGGCTGGAATAATTTAATTCCTACTAAATCATCCCCCTTGATGTAGTGGAAATAAGAATGGTAAAGGGCTGACGAATCCTTGTCGTCATTAAGCTCCAAGCCAAGGTCAGCTACCCTGTCTCATTTTTGGCACCATTTCACCCTTGTCTGAAGGACAACATTGCATAGCTTCAGTTTTGTGGCTTTTCAAGGTTACTGATGCACCTGCTGAATTACCCATGCTATTACATATTTCTTACTGTGGAAAGTGGACAGATGTCAGCTTCTTCCCCACTTTCAGTTCTGTTCCATTTAGGTTCTCCCATCACCATTGAAGTACAGATATCTGTACTACCGTACAAGCAGAAATTGGATCAGATGAAGGGGCAGAAAATAGCCCATGATTATGTAAACCTGTCCCAAACAACAAAAATACCCATGAAGGAATCTGTACTGATTTCCACTCAATGATCACCAGCAAAAGAATTAATCATTTTGCTTCTGACCTTTTTTTGTAGGTCTACAAGTCTTTTAACCACCATGTGTCCCTGAACCACTAGAAAATGGAAAACATTGACACTGCAAAGACTCCTTAGAGCTGACAGTTGAAAGTTACTGCAGAAAAGAGAGAGAAGATCACACCTCATTAAGGGTTACTGACAAGTTTTCTCTCACTTTGAGAAACTATAACTTGGTGCTCTCTGCTGACTTAGGTAATATCCTATATCAGGCCATATAATTTTTTTTTTTCACGATAAGTAGTAGAAACCTTTAATTTTATATAAAAAAAACTTATTGTGCAGAAACCGATGTGGATCCTCAGGAAATCAGTGGTTTGAACCACAGTACTGATCAGCACTTTCATTCACTTGCTGTCTTCTGGGACTGGTAGACAGACCAGCCCAGGACCTCCTCCGGACCTGGTACATGGAGTTCTGCTCAGCTTCCCCTGCAGATCTTCTCTCTGGCATTTGTTACTTTCCCCGGAATACATCGCGTTCTTCTCTCTATCACATGACAGACCTGAACAGAAAACTTTCTAAGGTTAGTTCCAAGTACTTTGAAGACAAGCTGTTGTATGTCTCTGCCATGCAAAAGTAAGCCCTAGCCCAAAAACTTCACCCAATTCAAGACAGGAGCTGTCAGTGATTCCCAAGCCCTGTAGTTATCATTGTCCAGCCAGACAGGCATGAAAAACTAACAACAAAATAGGTTTTTCAGCATTTCTCCAGACTTCATTTGGCTGTCCAACTTACTTCTTGACACCAATTATATTGCAGATCATATTCTTGTGATTAGGTTACTTTCTTTTTTTTTCTTGGTGTCTCACTCTTGTTTTATAGCCAATTTTCCATACAATCAATCCACCCCAGACCTTCTCTTTCCTTAATACTCATCTCTTTTTCTCCAAATCCCTAGTCAAATTCTAAGGTGCCTCCTCATTTGATTTTCTGGAGTAGAGCGTATTTGTGGGATATGGAGTGAGTAAGAGTGAAGTAAGGATATTTGCCATTTAACCTAGTATGTGTACATTTCATTAATCCTTCCTCCATCAACCACTTAACCTTTATGGGCATTCTTATTGCCTCTCATTGTATTGATTTCTGTCCATTTCTCCAATTTAGTGAGATCATGCAGTATTTTAAACCTGTCTTCCACTGCATAACTAGGTTTAGCTGGGGGGTAATTGACATCAATTTAAAGAATGAAAAATTAAGCTGAATATCCGGGGAAAATTTCCTAATGGTGAGATCTGCTAGAATGCATTGCTATCTCTCCACGGGATTGGTGGCTGTTCCATTAGCATGTACATTAAAACAGTACTGAAGGAATATAAGATTATGGATTGGACAGAACAATCCTGAAGTAGGAGGGGAAAGACAAGCTGCAAAGCTTTGCAGCTTTCCTCCTACAGTCACATCATTCTGGGCTTGCCCCACTCCCTCCTCATACCACCCACCAGTTCTCTGAGGATGTGCTGATCGTGCAATATCAATTATGAGGATGGATCCAATTTGGTATTCCTTCCAATTCTATGGCAACCTCAGTTGTGGTGGGAGTGTCATGGTAGCTACGAGACTTTCTCAAAGCCCATGGAATAGTTTTCTCACCCCTCTTTACTACCTCCTGGCAAGCTGTGGGAACAAACTTTTCATTAAGATCTGCTGCGATAAGAAAAGGAATAATGGTTTTACACTAGAAGAGGGTAGATATGAATTAGATATCAGGAAAAAATGTTTGATTTTGAGGGGGGTGAGATATTACAGGTTCTCAGAGTGGTGGTGAATGCTCCATTCCTGGAAACATTCAAGGCAAGGTTGGGAAGGGCTCTGAGCAACACGGTCCTCCTCACTGCGGAGGGGTTGGCCAGATGGCTTCCAAAGGTCTCTTCCACCCCAAACTATTCTGTGATCCTAGAAAGAAAGCCAGAGCACTCTACAAACCCTTGAGCTGGGTAGCAGAGTCCAGGATGGTGATGTGTGCTGGGGGGCACATCTCTCCTCAGTCTGGAAGCGCCCAGGATAAGACAACACAGGCGAGATCAGAAAGCTGTGGTCTACCCCACAACATCATTTTGGCACAGCCATTTTCAAAGGCATCCATCAGTTCTGTTACCATCCTTCACTTCTTAGAGAAATTACTATCAGATTAACATTTCTAGCACAATAGTTGAAAATTGATTGGAGAAAGAAGCTGGGTTTTGCTGAGGCACAGATCAGATACAGGAGAATAAAGACTCCTGCTTAAAATACACTGCTGACTCTTAGGTTTGGAAGAGAGCAGTCTGAGCAGAAACAAACATGTTCTTTATGCACCTTGATGAAATAGTTTAATTGCAGGGATAGCCAGAAAGAAAGTTCCTCCTCTCCAACTTTAATGGAGAGGTTCTCTCATTTACAAGGGGAACAAAAAGAAGCCTATTTTCATCTGAAGTTGTTACTACCAGCAACCACTTTTTATTAAAAGAGGACTTCTGTCAGCTCCTGAAAAAGGGAAATATCTTTTTCAGCAACAAAACCCAATATATTTATCCAAGTAGGCTGGAATGCATTTTGTTTGGTGGAGGAGGCAGTCTTTTTTCTTTCAGGTTCTTGAAATTCATCTGCCATGAATAAGCAATTTTTTTAAAAAATGAAATTTCCCTCTAAGAAAATTTCAAAAGAAACATTTCCACCAGCTCTGTTCAGTTAGCAGCAGCAAAAAAAATGGCTCAGAAATGGCTCAATTTCACAGCTGCTCCCCTGAATTTTTCTGAGAGCTGAGAGAGCAAGGAGAAGACTTGCCAATTTCTGATTTTCCCTTAAGAAAGAAATTAGCAGATTATTGTGTAGCAAGGGGGATGTTCATGGGACAAAGGGCTGAGTGCGGACTCCACACTGGTCAAGAAGAAGAGAAATCATTTTCTCCATGGCAGGAGGCTCGGGCTACAAATTTGTCAGATAACGAGTAGCCAGAGGCTGATACAAAAGACTAATTCTCTTAGTAATACCCTTGGAGAGTTTCCCAATATGAGTCCAAGGCTGGCAAGCTGCTGGAGGAGACAGGAAGAAAATGCAGCCATCTCATGAGGACACTGCCTCTGGATTTCTTCATTGTGTTTTTTCTATAAGGCACTTTTCATAATTCCCTCTGGCTAGAACCATTGAAATGAAACTTATTGATTGAAATTCTGATCCTATTGATTTTACACATGAGATTTGTGTGAATATGAAAGAGCAGGAACTGCTCTATAGCCACGCCCATCTCCATTTATTCCCTGCAGAACACATGCTGTAGGCTTGCTTGTCCATCTAAGCCCCCTGAGCTTCCAGAAATAAATTACCCAAAATTCAAATATACTGCACCTCTTAGCTCACAAATGTGTGGTAGATATTACTGGTCCTTGATTACACTGAGTTACCTTTTGCTTTCTTTTGTCTGCTTTTCTTTCACACCCCCTCTTTACCTCGTTAACCACATGTCCTGTTTTTCCCTTTCACTTCAGAGATGAGGAACGAAAATGGGAAGAACATGTTCTGTGAGGAAGAAGGGATGGGAAACAGCACTGGGAGGAGATGATGGTTTTCTGGAAGGAAAGTGCCTGGGACTTCATGCTTAAAACACTGTAAGTGCTATTAGAAATGGTATTTCTACCCCTAAAGAAAGGGTCCTGGATATGGGAATCAGTGAACTTAGGGCAGCAGGCAAGATGATCACAGAGGAGGCAGTGATCAGAGGTCCCAAGTGGAAAACCAATACAGTGGTCACCCACACCCAACACCATGAACAGCAGTGCTCTGCCTTCCCCAAGACCCTGTGGGGCAGCCCTGGTGCAGCACAGACCAACATTTCCTTCCCACAGCACAGGGATGTTCCTGTCAAGCCTCCTGTGCTTTTCGGCAGAGAGGTGAAGTGGCTTTTAGAGGCAAAATCAGCAGCCTCAGCATTCACATCTACTTCCGAACAACCAAACTTCCCACTGCAGATTTCTTGTTTATTGAAATGATGGGTGTTCTTTCCAGAGATCAGGAGGCAATCCTTGATTGTCTTCATTTTAGTTTGATCCATTTTACCTTGCTGTGCTCAACACTTCCTTCTTTTATCTCTAGATCTTTTTATAGCTAGATTGTCACATATCAGTCAATGTTATAGATTAAAGCTGAGTATATTATGACTTGTTTGGGCCTGTAGGAAAGCATTTTAAACAAAGTTCTATTTATTTTATTTTCCCAGTTGACATTTGTTTTCTTCTCTTTTCGAACCTTGTGAAATGGTAAAACCTGCCAGGAAAATTGTGGGATTTTAACTCACTGGAATTCTTAAATCACTGTTAGATATCACAGAATGGTTACCAAAAAAAGGCAGGTCATCTGGTGAGGTCTGTGACCGCACTGCAACAAGAAAACCCGAACCATCTGTTAATTACACTGATGGAAAACATAATCCAACATGGTGGTGAAACCTGATGCTTTGCATCGAGCACGTAAACGATTCACGTTGCAAATGTTGATCAAAGTACTGAACAGTGGGGAGCTCCCAAAGGGCTCCTGGCAAGTCAAGTCACAAACACGGCACTCTGGGGCAGGACGGGTACAGGGTGTGGGTGCAGGACTGTGGGACCCCAGGGCACATGGGGAGCCAGGGTCTCTGCAGTGCAGGGAGCCCAGAGCCCACATGCACACACTGCTGTCCTTCCCGGAGCACTGAGGCGCTCAGCCCTGCACTGCTGGGCCAAACCACAGAATCATGAATGTCCCGAGTTGGAAGGGACACACAAGGACCATCGAGTCCAACTCCTAGCCCTGAACAGGACAACCCCAAGAGCCACAGCACGTGTGTGAAAGCCTTGTCTAAATGCTTCTTGAGCTGTCAGGCTTGGTGCTGTGATCACTGCCCTGGAGAGCCTGTGTCAGTGCTCAAGCACGCTCCGGGTGAAGAACCTTTTCCTAATATCCAACCTAACTCGCCCCGCCCCGGTACAGCTCCAGCCGTTCCCTCGGGTCCCGTCACAGCAAACAGAGAGAGGTGCTGCCTCTCCACTGCCCCTCCTGAGGCAGCTACTGCCCACGATGAGCTCTGTCTCTTCCTCAGGCTGAACAAGCCAAGTTACTTCAGCCGCTTCTCGCATGGCTTCCCCTCTAGACCCTCCACCGGGGCAGACCCCAGCTCCGAGTCACCGGGAAGGGGGGCAGCAGCCCGAGCCACGGCCTCTCCCGTCCGGGGAAAGGCGCCGGGGCGAGGGGACGAGCAGCAGGGCCGCGAGCTCCGTCCGCGGAACGCGGACAGCCGGGCCCGCCGCGGGCAGCGGGAGCGGGAATGGAGCGGGCGCGGGCCCGGGTGGGGCCGCCCCGAGCATGCGCGAGCCGCGCGCGTCACGGGCGCGGGCGAGGCCGGCGGGAGCGCGCAGCCCGGCGCGCCCCCGCGCTCCCTCCTCCCTCCGTCCCGCCCGCCCGCCGCCGCTCCCGCGCCTCCATTCGGCACCGCCGCCGCCCGCCGAGGAGGGGACAGCGACAGCCGGGAGCACGGGAGAGGGACGGACCCTCCCCCGCCGCCAGCCCGCTTCCTCCTCCTTCTCCTCCACCTCCTCCCCCGCCTCCGCCTCCGCCTCCCGGCCGGGAAGAGCTCGCCGTGCCCGCAGCAGCCCCGCTGGATGCACTGAGCGCTCGGGCGCGGGGAGAGAGGGGCAGGAGGGAGCCGGGAGCCCCGCCGCGGAGGCGCTGCGCTACCCGGAGCCTCACGGCCATTTGCTTTAATTCTTTTATTGCCCCCCGGCCGCCTCCTCCTCTCTGCCCGCGGGAGCCAGCCGAGGCGGCGGGGGCTGCATCCCCCCTCCCCCCCTTTTTTTTTTTAATTTTTTTTTTTAAATTTTCATCGCCGCCATGGGATGTACCCTGAGTGCTGAGGAAAGAGCCGCCCTGGAGCGGAGCAAGGCCATCGAGAAGAACCTGAAAGAAGACGGGATCAGCGCGGCCAAAGACGTGAAACTCCTCCTGCTCGGTGAGAACCCGCCGGTCGCCCCCCCATTGCCCCCCTCCTCTTCCTCTCCCCGCGCTTATCCCACCTCATCTCTCTTCCAACAGGAGCCGGAGAGTCGGGAAAAAGCACCATCGTGAAGCAAATGAAGTGAGTGCCGCGGGGGGGGCGAGCGAGCGGCGGTGCGGGGCGGGAGAGCGGGGCGGGGGCTCGCTGAGGTGAGCGAGGGCCGCGGGCGCCATGTTTACCTGGGGGGACCGCGCAGGCACGGCGCGGCGGGGCCGCCGCCGCTCCCGGCGCTGTCCAGGGCCGCTGGTGCTGAAGCGGCGCCCCGCGGCCTCGCCCCCGGCGGCGGTGGGGGGAGGCCGGCAGCCCACCTTCCCCCTTGGCGCAGATGTCCCCGCGAAGCGTACCGCTGTCAGTTAAGCTTAATGTCGGGGTGTTAGCTGCCGGCTCTGCGGATTTGAACCGAGGCTCTCTATCGCTGAAAGCCCCTTTTATTGAGCTTTTACCTTCTCCTTTTAATTAATGAACAACGAGCTTGGCCACTCATCTCATTCAGACCTTTCCTGCTCTAGTGTCCGGGTCTCCCGATGGTACCCGGCGCTGCTCCTCGCTGGGGCTTCCCACACCCTCTTCCTGTGTTTAATTAGATGGAACCGTGCAATAAACAGCAGTGAAAAGCCCGCACGGTCTCTTCCAAGCATCCCCGTGGCTGGTGTAAACGCACACCGTGGGAAAGCAGGTGCAGGGAAGGCTAATAGGGGTGGAGGTGCACCCGTGGTGCGACTATTCTCCCCCCACTCATTTTTTTCTTAAATTAAAATACAATTAAATACCCCGTCCTCCCACTGCTACAAACATGACGGGCTGGCTGGGGGCGGGCGCCATCACGGAACGAGCCTGGGCGCTGGTTCAGGGTCTGGATTTCAGCTGGGAGCGGTTGCCGCTTTGCGATGCTGGTGGTTGCAGAGCGATCCGTGGCTGGGAGGGGCTCCCCCGGGACCGGGGTTGCTTAGCGAGAGGAAGAGGCTCAGAGATGGGTGTGGATGGGACGCGGGGAGCGGGGTGCGGGTCCCGGCGCGGGGATCCGGGGCCGTGCGGGCCGACGGGCGGGTCCCGGTGCGGCGTTCAGGCGGTTCGCGCTGGACAGCGCCCGGCGGGGGCTCGAACCGGCGGCGGCGGGACCCCTCCGGCACCGCGCGGCTCCTCCCGGCGCTCGGCAACAGCCCGAGGGGCCCGCGCCCCTCGCAAGCTGCTGCCCTGAGCAGCCCCGGCTGTGTGTGTGAGTGTGTGCATGTGTGTGTGAGTACGTGTGTGTGAGTATGAGTGTATGTGTGAATGTGGGTGTGCATGTGCGTGTGCGTGTGCGCGCACCACGGGAGCAGATCTGGGCCTTCAGCCCAGCTCCCCTCCAGGCAGGCTTAGCGGGTGACCCGGATATTTCTGTATCAACTCTGTGGCCGCTGTGTCCACCCCTCGGGGGTTCAATGAAACCATCATCTGCGCCTGAGGCAGTGCTTTTCCCAAGGCGCTGCAGGGCTGGGAGGTCTCTGAGAGGAGTGCACAGCGGTGTTTGCGGCTTTCCCCACAGATGTTTGTGTATCCCTCTTCTGTAGAGGGTCTGAGCATCCCCTTTCACTGTTTGAAAGGAGGCTTTCCTCCCCTTTCACCCCCACAGTTTGATCTGGGCCTGGGGTGCGGTGGGTTTGGTTTGCTCTTGTTTGTGTGCAAAAGGTGGATCAGGAGACATGTCACTGCAGATGAACACCAATAAATTATTTAATCTCTAGGAATTGCTTCTGCAGAAGCATGCTGGAATGGCGGGCGATGGGTTTTTGTTGAAGGGAGAGGCTGTAGGTACCACAACAGCAGAGTGCACACGCAGAACCCATAGGCAGGAGGGCAGGCAGTGACCACACTGGCTACACAATTAGCATACAATCACTCTTGTTTTCTGAAGAGCAGAGCTCTTGTTTTTTGAAGCAAATCACATCAAGATAATAACCTGTTTGCTGGACTAGATTGGTATATTGAGGACTGAAAAATACCCTGCGTTTTTGTTTTTTGTGTATGTGTATATATATATACACACATCTGATTCAAAAGACTCAAAGTAAGGCATGCCAGGCTTATAGCTTTGTACCTGATGTGAAAACATCAATGAGGCTGCTATGGTGGAAGGGCTCATAGTGCTGGAAACTGGGAGGCATCTGTGAGTGTGGAAACTCCAGTGAAGTGTGCGGAGGCTGGGGTGGGGACAGAGGTGTTGCTATGAGCACGGCAGCAGCATCTGGAGAGCCGCGCAGCCGCGGGCGCCGGCAAGAGCGATGTGCAGGGAACAACGCAGGGAAACTAACATTGCTGAAAATTAATTTAAATATAATGTGGGCATTAGCATTTCACCTGGTCGAGCTCCATTAGACAGGCTTGCTGAGAACCTAATGAATCCCTAATAAAGATTAAATCGCATGTTCATTAGATTTTGATGAAGGAGACTGCTTTTTTTTTTTTAAATACTGTATTATTGGTGTGCTTCTAGGTAATAAATCTCACCCTCATGAATGGCTAAAGCAGGTTCACATTCAGATATTGCCTTGAAAAACAAGCACAGGAATCTATAGACAGATTAGAGAATGCTAAGACAAAGGAACAGAGAGCCGACATTGTTACACAGCACTAGAATAGGTTACACATTGCCCAGTTAATCCTTGAAATATTAGGTAGCAGGAGAAGTAGAAATTACAGTAATTTGAGAGTGTAGCCAGTATGGAGATAAGAATATGTAAATTTAATTCAGGATGTTTTAGTGAAATATTTGGAGATACCTTTTAGCTGGTGAGCGGGGGGTTATAGAGCAAAAAAAGAGGTACTGGTGAATGACAGAGAGGTGGAACTGGAGTCTGGAATGTACATCTCAAACAGTGGCAGCACATTCTAGGAATGACACTTTTCTTAGTACCCATGGTTGTTTTGATACCCTTAACTTTTGCACTTTGACTGTCTCCATCCTTGGCTGATTAATTTTGCTGTATTTTTCACAACCAGTCCTGCAGTCCAGATACTTTCACCCGTGCCTCAAAATGAAGGGTCAGAGCCAGGCTAGTCATAGGAACAGTCCTGAAAGGCATGGTTGTGCCATGCAAGCCAATGAGACTCCAGAGTGTGCCACAGCATTCAGAATCAGGCTGTGACTAGATTCTATTTTCACTCAGCTTAATCTAAAACCCATGTGTAACCAAGCAAATGTGAGGCTTTCCTTTAAAATCCAAGCTAGAAGGTGAAAGTTACTGGACAAGAGAAATTCGTCTTCCACTCACACCACTCTATCTCAGCAAATTCACAATGATGTAGGAGTGCAATGGATGTTAACATTTTTTAGATCGTACGTATTCAAATAAATGTCAAGCACATGCAGAATTTGGAACTTATAGTCTTCTTTTCTGGAATACCTGGATTGTAGCATGGAATTGAGACTGATGTTATTCTAGGATATTTTTGTGGGCACTTGAAACTCTAGTGGATGTGCTTGTTCATCAAAAGCCCCAGCCTAGCAGGACACCAGGCATATCTCTGTCTCTTGCTGCTTAGCAGGACACTTAAATCCATGACACGGTCCAGTGGTGAGCAGGGTTGGACTGCTCGGGTGGGGACGCCATCCACTGCCATCAGCACGAGGCTTCCAGGGAATTCAGTGTTTAATGGTGCTTACACAGAAAGGCTGAGTTAGCTGGCATGGCTTCAAAAACAAGGTCCTGCCACCTACTCAGCAGCCACCGTTCTGGATGGCGAGCCAGGGCAATATTTCACCTTCCCAAACAAGGGGTTAGTAATAGGTGTGGCATTCTGGTGGAGACATGGCTTCACTGCCCTCAGGAAAAATCTCAGGGGCTCGGGATTTGGTTTTGGATTTTGCCTTTGCAGAAGCAGAGCTTCTGTCCCCTGCTGAGCTGGGCACAGAGAGCTGGGTCCGGCTCCCTCTCACAAGGCGCTGGAGCTTCCAGCCCTGCATGTCCTCCAGAGCAGCTGTGTGTCACTTCACCAGCAGTGCTGGCAGTAACTCAGTTGATAGACTTCTTTGCTGTGCCAGTTTTTGCAAATTGTTTTTATGTTAAGTATGAAAACTATGGAAGTATACAATCAGGAGCAAAATACACTAGTATACAGTGCTTATCTTGAAATATCTACTATCTTCTCCCCAACAGCCATCAGTCCCAACAGCCGGCTGATATATTTGTTCTGACCTTTTTCAAAAAGCCCCACAAAACAGCCCCAGGTTCTACTTGCTCTCTGTGTAACCAAATTACTTATAATCTAATGAACTTCTTCAGTGAGAAGCAGTCCCCGCCCACTGGTTTTACAGCAATTTGATGCCAAATGCCATTGAAATGAAATGATGTGTTGTGAACACCCACTTGAGTGCTCTTTGCTGCATGTCTCTGTCTCAAATCCGTAGTGATTTCACACTTGCAGCCCCTTCCCCCGGAATACTTCACCCCACAGGGGCTTACAGTGCCGAGTTGCTTCGCCTCTGCGGCATCTTCCTGGAGACAGGACTGCAAGCTGTGTCTTCATGGCTTGTCCCACCCAGCACAGCTCTTCTGCCCTGTGGCTCTGGGTGCAGAGCCCCACTCGGCTCTGCTTCTGCCCGGGAACTGTTTGATCATGGTGTGAGCTGGCAACCCAGAGGCACAAACCTCACTAGAGCACCAGGTCAGGCTGAGCCATCCTCGTCCTTACTTGTCTCCTGCTCTGTTTTCCAGGATTTCTGTGACTTAAAGCCCAAAGTAGGGCAGTGACAGGCTGCACCTGGGCAGTATTTGAACTGGGTTTCAATAAGCAGGTGAAAGAGCTGCAGCCTTCCTCATGGAGTTGTGTCATTCTCCCAAGAACTGCCCCAGTGCAGTCTGCCCTGGGTGTGGTTTTGGCATCATGCATGTGGCACACAGACCCCAGCAGGGAGGCAGCTCTGGTGGGGCTGTTTTGGCAATGAAACCTGCAGTGAAACCAGTAGCAAACTGCCTGCTGGGGCAGCTCGGGATATTGGGATGGCAGCTAAGCAGTGCATTACCTGCCCTGAGGAAGGCAGGGTCTCCTGCCAGGGTGTCAGAGATCATCCCAGTGGATGCTGCTGTAGGAGGGAGCTGTCCCCTCACTGCACCTTTTTTCCCCACCTTTACAGATGCTGTCTTGCATCTCTGGGTGCTGTGGGTGCCATGTTCTACACCCTGCAGTGGCACAGCACAGGGAGATTGCCCCTGAACTAGGCAGGAATAATGGCTGGAAACTGAGGAAAGTGACACTGTTCATTTTGGCTTGTAGTTGCAAAGGGTAATCATGTTTTCAGCATTTATTTCCTTCCTCTTGGATTTTTAATTGTGCCAAAATGTTAACAACCATAGTTCCTTCTTTTATATTTAAGGCTCTTGTTATTAGACTGAGAGAGATTTCAGAGAAAAGCAGTAACAATATTAGAAGGCAAGATGGAATACATTTTGGGTTTGTGTTTTTTCTTTTTCCTTGACAGTTCTTAATTTGTTTCTTGTTTTAGGGATTCATAAAAGTAAAAATATCTTTCAGTGACAACAGTGAACTGCATAGCTTCTCCTCTTCCAACCCAGTTTTAAAACCTTAAAAGAAATTTGCCTGTCATATTCTGACATGACACATCTAGTCCTGTTGGAAATGTTTTAGCAATCTAATGAGATGAAAGCAGTTGTTTTAATGAGCTGAGAAGAAAGAGACAAATCTGCTGCACAAATGTAACCATGGATCTGTTTTGTTTAATGGCTTGGCTAACCCAGAAGTTGTAAGAGACATTAGATTGACAATGAATTAGATGACAAATGAAAAAAGGTTGTGGTTTCCCTCTTCAGTTTGTCCTTTCCCATCTGTCTGGGATACAACTTCATATCTGATGTGAGTTCTCCAGGGTGCTTACCTGGGGAATACAGGGAAGACAATCAAAATGGGTGAAGAATGAAAAAGAGACAAATAGTGGAGGTAGAGCACTGTGTTGGCTTTTCTGTTTGGTCTGGTCGAGAGAAAGAGTGAAATGAAGAAGTGCTTCACTGATGGCCAAGGCAAGAGCAGGTTGCTGGAGAGTAAGAGCCAGGCAGTCAGGAATGTCTCGCAGCTCATAATTACCTAGTTTTCTTGAGTCCCCTTACAGCCTGTCTCCGCAAGTATCAAGCTTTCTTGGTTTCTCCTGGATCTGCAGGATACAAAGTCACAACAGAGCATTGAAGCTGGTGGATATGTAGCCAGAAAGCCTGGTGCAACTGCAGGGTTCAAGAGCTCGATTTTGCAAACTCCTGCTCAGGTAGTGAGGAAGGCAGAAAGCTTTTCCAACGAGGCAGCAGCCATACACAGTGCACAGGAGGACCCATCTCTACACTCTGAAGTTCGTGGTTACACCCTGAGTGCAACTGAATGTGATAGACAGGATTTGGTCCTTTATTTATTATGTTGGTTTAAAGAGGAGCTCTGGCACATGAGAATTGCCAAAACCTCAAATTCAGGTGGCTAGGGTGTTTAAGAGGCTAGTCACTTTTCCTGGTGTTATTGCAAATCTCCCGATATTTGTGGATCTGTGTAGAGCCTGAAATTACTTCTGTGGAGCCTGGGCTCACATGATGACTAGATCAGCTCTGTTTTCAGGTGGTCTTTGCTTAGGTATCTATTTTGTTTCTGAAAGAAAACTTCCAGCTCTCATCACTTCAGAGAAATGGTAAAAAATAAATGTCCTTATTCTAGTCTGAGGATTCAAGAATTGGGAGCAAAATAAAAAATATCCCAAATGAACATGAGGAAACCAAATATATCTCAATTGCTTGGTTACTTTTGAAGCCTGATTCCTTTTTTGCATTGGCAATATTGAAGCCAGCAACCTCACTTATTTCAAATAAATTTGAATTCTACTGACCCCAGATCCTCCTCTTGAACTCACTGGACTTTGGGCCAAGTTCTTCCTACACTGAAGATGATGTCTGTTCAATCTGTAGGTTTTACAAGATGTGATGAATTTCAAATGTTTGCATGACAATTGGTGGGATCCTGGATATTGCTAAGTTTCATTCACAAAACCAAAACCAGGAAACAAAAAGATCTGGAAAGCATTGTCACATTAAACCTACAGCCATTTTTCTTGCCTTAAATTTTTTTTTCTTTTATTCTTGGAGGAAATACTAATGATTTATACCATGATTTTTCTAATGCTGAAGAAATGCTCTGCCTAATGTAAAAGTCCCCCATAACTGTTAATTGAATCATTCTCATTTTATTTTTAAGAACATTCAGGCAAATGACAGATGTAAGGGTGGTTGGAGGATTACAGTCCTGATTATAAGATGCTCTTAGGAATCTGCCTAAAATCAGAAAATGCAAAAGGCTGAAAGATGTTACTGAATAACACAGAGCAAAGGAACCGATGGTTTTCTAGTGCTGAGCAAAAAGGAGAAAAAAGTGTTTTAATCCAAAACTCTATCATTGTGTGCTTACTGCGATATTAGACTAAAACTCTTGATGGAGGCATTTCTTAACTTACCAATAAAAATGCTTTCACGTTAATTGAGAAAGAACTGAGGAGTGCTCTCGGAAGGGAGCTCAGGAAACTGTGTAGTAAGCTGACATCACGCCTATTTTCAAATTGCTAATCAATAAAGTTTTTGACATTGAAAGGGAAGGACTGGCAGAGCTGAAATTAGTTTTATTCTTGGACATGTCCTGCTTTGCTTGGTCACCAAAAATTATTTCAGTTCAGCAGGACACCTTTTCTCTGAGTATAAAATCTGTAAGCTTAAAACCAAGGAGCTGGGGTACACTTGCTTGAGATAGAGACAAGAGGGATGGGTAGCACATGGTCCTCCAGCAGTGTAAAGAGTTTGGGCCATGGCTGTTAATAACCCTCCTCTCCCCATCAGGCCCATCTGTGGGGTCTGGTGTCCTCAGGAGCCAGAGACAATTTATCATCAGTTCTATTTGTTACAGGGTAATTTGTTCAATCTTTCAGTAGAAATTCGGCTGGTTCTTGTTGCAGGAGCCGCTTTTGGGAAAAGGTTGGGAGATGCCAATCCTAGTAAGTGCTTTGAGGTGTAAGTCACTGATTTCTGACAAAGCTCAGAGCTCTTGACTGACTGTTTAGGATTGTGGTGTCCCAGAAAAATTTGGAGCAGGTTTCAGCAGAAGCAGGATCCAATGCTGGTGGGAAATAACAGGGTTTGATAACAAGGAAAGGGATTTTCTTCTCTTTGGCATGTGTCAGGCTACTTAGCATAGGAATGGGGAGATCCATGTTTCCATTGGGAGGCCATGAGGGATGTCTTCAGTTGAGTGGCTCAGCAGCCTTTTGCTTGTCCAAGAGAAAATATCCTCTTTAGAGAATACATCCCCCAGACTTACACTTGGCAGGGAGGCTGGCAATGAACATTTCAGCTCTGTGCATGTCCCTCCCCTGAAACATAACCCCCAAGTGCTTAAAACAGTCTGAAAGGCAGGGCAGTGACTCAACATGCTTTGAGATTCCAGTAACTTCAGACTTGTATTAAATGCTCTTGTCTACAAGAGCATAATCAACAGCAACTTGTACACACCTTTACAGTCTGGTACGAGACTTGGAGTGTTTCTGCATCAGCTGGAAATCATTACAGAAGAGAATAAGATAAGAATGGACCTCTGTTGAGGAAAATAACACTTAAATAATAAAAATATATACTACCTCCTAGCAGAATTTGGTGGTTTTTCCTCACCCTCTAAGAGCTGATTGGAGTTAGTAGCTCCAGTTTAAAAGCATTAAATAGAAGTGCATAGGAAAGGCTGAGTGCACAAAATGGATGTTAAGCAGAACTATCTGGGTAACAAATGAGAAGTTTTATAGGTGGATTTCTGGAACTGTGGTGTGTGCTATCTCACAGTGACATAGAGATGTTTCCTCACTGCCAGTACATTACTCCTTATTTATTACAGCTGGATCTTGCTATAATCCAGCTCTTGCCTCTACAGCAAAGGTGGTAGAGTATCTCATTTTGATGTCTCTCAATGAAATTGTCCCATGTATATATTTCTGGAGGAATTTTGTGTGGAACTGGTGCAGACCAGCTCCGGATCTCTCCAAAAGTCGTGGAGAGATCTTCAAATCACTTCCAGAGCACGATGATGTGGATCTGCATGCCCTGATTTCAGATTGCAATAGTGAAGGCTATGTGAATTTGTCACCCTCTCCTGTGCTTCTCAGTGGTTGGCATGGCAGGGCACGTGCTCCACAGCATGAAGGTTTCAGCTCAGCTTCATCCACAGGAGGGAAATACCATCCTCATAATGAGTTTTAAATGTAACACAATCAGCTTGGCTTCTTAAGTAGTGCAGAAGTGAGTATTTGATTCCGTATATTTTGGGAATCTGTTCTTATTTACTCACAGCCTCTTTACATCTATAAGCAGTGCAAAAGGGTGTTCCAGCAGGGGTGGTTACTGGGTGGTTTAGCTTGTTGCAGCTAAACCAGCTCTTTCCACTGGCCAAAGAGAGCTCTTACTACAGGGCCCTTGGGAGAATAAGAAATGAGTCACTCGTTGGCAGGCTGGTGTGCTGATGCCCAGGCGATAGATGCTCCTTGCCAAAGTTAGGTGGGGACCCCATCTCATCTCCTGTAAATTCTAAAATGGGCAGATTTTTATCATCACTGGAATATGTGTCCCCCCACCACAGACACTGCAGAGCCTTTATCATTATATTTTGTCAGTTACACCAGCACAAGTCATTGGGATGAAAGAAAATGGCCAGGATGAACATACACCTCAGAAAGTCATCATATTGTTCATTAATCTCCAGTCACTCTTTGGTGATTAATTATTTAGCCAAATTGGAAAAAATTTTCCACATGAATGAGAAGGTGTTTACTTAATAAAGCAGAAAGCTCGTAGAAGCATGCCCTTGTTTTCCTCAATTTAGCTGTATGATAAATTTGCATCCTCCTGCTTTTACAGCTCAGGAAAAAAGCCACAGTGCTGTGTCAACTTGTTGCTGTTGGTTTCTGTCAGGCCAGTTCATCAGCAGGAAACCTGATGCTGGTCAATGTGTGCATTTAAGATGTTTAAATGGTAGATACATGAGCTGATGGTCATGGTTTGTTATCTGCATCTCTCTGCATGCCCTGAGCCCTTGTGAAACACTGGTAAGGAGGAACAGGAGAGTTCTGTGCCAAATCCCAGCTCCAGGGTTGGCATTTCTCCAGCACTGACTGATGGCATCAGGGTCACGTTAGAAAAGAGGAAGGGCCCCAAGCTCTCATCCTGGCAGCAGCCTTGTGCTTAATAAGAATTCTCCTGGAAGCATGTTGCTGGGATCAGCCAGATCTTACCTCTGCAGTGGGGTGGAATGTGCAGGAGTTGGCACTGGGGAATCCAGGTACTGATAGCAAATCAAAACCTTGGGATGTTCCATGGTGATATTGATGTCTGTTCAGTGTCTTTCACCATAGCTAATTATTAAAAGCATTCAACAACAACAAACATGTCAAGAGGATATAAACACTAAGAGAGCCCATAAATGGTAAAAAAGTAGAAATTAGTAATTTTAATATGATTCAGTAAATAATTCAGAATCTAGCCTTTATTTATCTGTTTTTAATTATCTACTACTTCTGTTTGCTGATACTTTCAAGAAATCTCTTTATTTTTAATTCATATTAAACTGAAAAAAATATAAAGTTTTTTCCTACATGACAGAGCACAAAAATATTACACTGGTACTTTTAGTTCTGATCAGTGAGATAAAATTGTATTAATTTCCCCATTTGTGATCAAACAAATAGGTGAGGCCTTCTGGCATAAACAGATACACAGGATTAAATTTAAATTCTGATTTTTTTCAGTACTCCTTCATGGTCCTTGAAATAGGTTTTTTGAGTTTCCAGTAAAAAAAAGAGAAAAAAATTCTTACAGAGTGTCCAGAACAATGATACA
Organism: Lichenostomus cassidix; assembly: GCF_008360975.1. NCBI lineage: Eukaryota > Metazoa > Chordata > Aves > Passeriformes > Meliphagidae > Lichenostomus > Lichenostomus cassidix. The sequence goes on along the minus strand of NC_139492.1, from coordinate 8,336,153 downwards.
AACCCAGCCAAACTGGTGTATTTAAATTCTATAGTAACTGGATAAATATACTGAGATTTTTTAAATAACCAAGATCATAGCATTTTTAGTGGCTCACTCACTAACTTGGGCACACACCGATGGAGGGCACAGCCTGTCTGAAGCTCTCAGACACGTCCTGCTTGGTCTATGCTCCAGAAGAATCCTCCTCATTCAGCAGAACAATTTTCTGGATCCTCCTGAAGACTCACTCTGTGCTTAACTCTGCTGTCAGTTTTCGGCAGCCCTGCAGCTGTGTGACAACTCCACAGCTCAGCACTGCTGCAGCGAGGCCATGGGACTTACAGGGCTTCCAAATTAGAGCTGCTACTAATCTGTATGTGGTGAATTCCCAGTGTTAGAGGTAGCTGATGTTGCATTCATGCTCAGACCCCAAACCCCAGAACAACTGAGTTTTCTAATGCTGTGCGCATCAACCTCAGCAGGCTTGAACAGAACTGGGTTAACACCTGAGCTTTGCTGAGGACCACATCGTCTCTCCTTGTGCTGTTTGCCACCCAGTTTTAGTGTCACTCTGTGTATCTAACCATTGTCCAAGTATTATTCTGTTTCTTACACCTTTTGGAAAATAAAAGATCAGGGGGGAAAAATTATTCTTGTGTTGTGGGCTTTTTCATGCCACATGCATTTCTCTTTTGCCGCAGAAGCTCTCGGCTACCAGGTTTCAAATTTATTTGTTACAGTTCTTTGCCATGTTACTTGTATAAGGAGAAGAAAAAAAACTGTCTGGTTTTAGGAAAAGCAGGTTTAACTGTAACATTTTATATGTATTTAATGACTACAAGAAATGAGGTCGTGTGAACTCATCTGGAACTAAATCTTCTTGTTCCCCCCTACCTGATGCTCACAAAGCAGCATCTGAAATGTCGTCTTTAGTTTTGGATCTCCTAAATCAAGGGGTGAATCACTGATAAACTGGGCCCACCAAGGTGTTTGGGGCTGGTGCACAGGTCGAGAAAGAGAGGGGCTGAGGGAGCTGCAGAAGAGAAAGCTGAGGAAGACTTTGCCACTCCTTTCCACCACCCCAAGGGGCCAGAGATAAGGTGAAGCCAGACTCTTTTTAGAGGTACACAGTGAAAGGATGAGATGCATCAGACAAACATTTTATGGAAATTAGGATGGAATATAAGGAAAAAATGTTTCATGAGGAGGTTGATGCAAAAATGGAACTGGACCCAGGGGAGAGTCCTGAAGATTTTCAAAACTCAACAGGAAAAGGACCTGTGCAACCTGGCCTACATGAGATGGTAGCTCTGCTCTAGACAGGGACCTCTACCCCCAGTTATTCAATTATTCTGTAATAAGAAAATCCAAATTAGTCTCCTTATTCAATGTTCCTAATGTCAGTCTTGACTAAAGAACTACCTCTCTAATTGGAAACCAGAGGGACAGTGTTGCACAGCACTACCAGAGGTTTCCCTGCGAGTGCATAAAAAGCCAGGCTTAGCTGGGACTGCTTGGTTATTGTTTCCAATTCCCCTTCACACCACTTTGGTTTGTTTCTTTGCTTCTGACTGTTGTCTTCTTGGATTTATTCCATACAGAATTTTACAGGCAGCCTTCTGAAATCCTAAGCTGGGGTTTGAATAACATGTCATTTTGTTGGTGGTGTAGTTTTAAGTCACCTGTGTCTGTCCCTGCTCAGCTGTGGTGGTATGGTGGCACTTGTATGGTGATGTATGGCAGTGCAGTGAACCAGTCTGTGGCACTGATATGGGTTAACATCACTCAAAAAAAAATCCCAAAAATTCAGAAAGAAATGTCCATCAAATGCTCCCTTAAAGCTGCAATGTACTGAAGGTTGAGATGTGAGACTGTATTGAAAGATTCAGTCAGTCCTGGCTAGTTCTGTGAGTTAGGGCTTAATTTTTGAGGGTAAGTCAGTCACATTCAAAGACTGAAAAGTACTTTCTAAGTCCTTCTGTACCTTTAGGCATTTAAATGATGGGTGTTTTTTCCCAAACCAGCCTTATTTTCTCTTATGAATTCTTCTAAAAGAAATGCAAATCTCTCACTGGCTTGAAATTTCTGTGTTGTTTTAAATAAATTTCCTGTGATGCATAACACAGTGAAAAGGAAAGTGGAGCCATTTGTTGCTGTTTTGGTGTATTCAGACCATCTTTCATGCTTGTAGAGGTCAAATCCATTTAATCTGTTTATGCTCTTTCAATCACATTTACATTTTTAATGCAAAGCTCAGGTTTGCTTCACACTAGAATGATCTCTCTGGTTTTGTAACAAGCTTTAGTCGTTCTGGGCTTTGGAGAATTCTCTCTTCTATTTTCCCTCAGCCTTAGACACGGTCTTTGTCATTTATAAGGTAACTTTCCTCCTTGGGTTGCCAAAATGCTACAGAATCCTGAGCAGTGAACAGCATTCTCTAATTCCATTTTATCGGGAGCAAATTCTGAAGCCTGCATTAAAAGTCTGTCATTGATGTGATTACTCTAACCATGGTGCTCAAGGTGGTTTGCACAGGTCACTGCTGCCTTTTAAAGGGAGATACAGAATCTCATCTTCACCCATCTCCCATTCAGACAGTGAGCTGTCCCAGTGCTTCCCCAGCTTCACAAGGGCTCACCAGTTCTCAGCTTCATTAGGAGACCTTTTGTGCTCTTACTGAAAATAAGCCAGGCTGGAAAGTCTTTCTTGTGAAAGATATCACATTTATACCTCCTCAAAAACCCCAGAAGGAACCTGCCCTATCCCTTTCCTCTGCTCTGTAAGTTTTGTGTTTCCTATTTTCCTTAAAAGAAGACTTCCCACTAACTTTTTCCCAAAAACAAGATGCTCTATATTAAGGAACTTAGGAAAAACCAAGAAAGCACACCAGGCAGTTTAGTGTTCTTTGAAGCCCCACTTGCTTCTGAATTTGAACAATTCACCACTCCCATTGCCTTTTGCAGTAGTAACCTTCAGGCTTCAGCTGTGTTCCTGCATTATGTCCCGAGGGAATAGAAAATAAGGCCCTAAATATTTATTTTGTTTATTTGTAAAATCACTTACAAGCACCTAGGAGAGAAATGGCCAGCCTGGCAGAGGTTTGGAATTACCAGACAAGACAAGAACTTGGCGTAGATAGTGAAAAAGGGGCAGAAAGAGACAGAACTTGATCTTTTAAAGCAGGAATCAAACAAGGTATCATGATTAAGTTCAGGCTTTGGATAATAATACAAGGTTGTTTGCTAAGCAGTCATCCAGAAGACTGACAGCAGCTTGGTACAGCAATGCATGCAGTGGACACTGACACCTTTATGTGAACCTTGCTCAGAGCAAGCGCCAAGAGTAAGTGGATCAGAGCTGTCAGAGCTGTCAAGAAAGGCAAAAGCTGGCAGCAGAAATGGCAAACCACCCCCCCCCATTCACAGTGTAGGATGTGACCATAAGAGATTGCCAACAAGAGATCCTAGCAAGCTCTCTTTTCATGGTAAGGCTTCAAGACTAACTTCTGAAGAGGGGCTGCAGAAGCAGGACCCAAAATTCTACAAGCTGAAAGACATAATGATACTATGTGCTTTTGCTTTTTAAAATACTTCCTTCCATAATCAACTTCAAAACTTGGGGGAAAAGGAAAGAAACTGTTTCAATTCAACTTCAGTTACAAGCAAGCTTTCTCTAATCTGATTTATTCTCTCCTAGAAGACCTCCTTAATACATATTATCATGAGTAGTGGTCCTTACAGTGGTAAGTGGAGAGCCATTTGCCCAGATTTCCTGCAGTATATAGCCAACACCCGTGTGATGAGTGTAAAAATAAATGCAAACCTACATAAGAACAGAAGCGGATCTTATATCCAGTTGCAAACTCATACTTAATTATTAATGACTGAAGTGCTGTAGTCTTCCACTTAGTAGCAAAACATACCCTGAATATCTCTCAGGTTATGTCAGATTGACAGAGCATCAGTGCCAAAGACTGTGTCAACTTTTCAGTGACGGATCAAGTACCATGTACAAGAGCAAGAAAGGTGAATATTCAAATGAGAATCAGTTTCCTTTGATAGCGAGCCAGGAATTCCACATTCAGGAACTGATTGATGGAAGTTGCCCTTGTCATAGACAAAATGGTAAACAGCTTCAGAATAATGAATTACAAGCAAAAATTATACTAGTGAGTGATGGAGTAGATCATGGAAAGGTCATTTTGTCCATCTCTGTCCTAATGCAGAATTCTTTTTGATTACATATTCCTCAGTGTTATTCATGGTTTACTTGTAAATGACTTAAAGACAACAGTATTTGAATTGCTTTATGAATTGTACTTCACTGAATTGCAGATAGATTTTTCATTAAAGAACTTTCTCCAATAGCCTGATAATTTTGTCTGAAATTTTCTCTTGCTTCTCCTAATCACTTCTCAGCACAGAAGAGCTCTTCTCACTATCAGCTGTTGGAAGAGTAAGTATGACTGGTGAATCTCTGGGATAAACTATATCTTTCCTGGCCTTTGTACCAAAGTTTGGATGGAGGAGTTGGTCTGGTTTTCCTTTTCCTTTGTACCAAAGATTTCCAGTACAAGAGAGATCACCCTCAACCACAGACAGGAATTGTTCAGTCCCCACAATGAAGGGAAATGATTGGAGGAAGCAATACCAGTTCAAGGTGGGAGATTTCAGGGGTTACATTTCAGATCCCTCTTAGTGAATTTGTGTCTAATAAAGGAGACTCAAAGCTGAAAGAAAGATTATGCTGATGGTAAAAAAATCTGAAGTGAAGAGGTCATGGCTAGACTGTGTTAGGAGTGCTGGCCTGCTGGGAGCTCAGGGCAGTTTTGGGGAATGCAGAGGAGAAATCTTGAAATTACTCTTTTTAATGCTACTGCAAAGTCCTGATTGGCTATGTTGACCCAGCAAAACAGAGCCTGTAAACCCAGATACGGCTTTTTGTCCTCTGCAGTGACAACTGCATAGCCTCCATGTCTCCATGTGTCTCAGAGAGGGCAGTGGAGCTAATAAAGAGACTGGTCTTTCTGAAAAGCAGACTTCAAGCTTCACAGAACAAGCACGGGTGTTATTTGGGCTCTTGGTGATTTTCTAAAAGTAGAAGATGCCCAAAAACTTGTATCTGCAGCTGGTGCTTGCCAGAAATGTTTGTGTGATCTATATGGATGAGTGGAGAAAAGGGGGGAGGAAGGGGGGAAAGGCCTTGGAGGGGAAACAACTGAGGAGATACAAATGAAAATTCAATTAAACAGAAGAGAAGGAAAATTCAAACTAGCACTGACGCCCTGCTCAAGGCTGCTGATGCGTCTTGATCTCATCTCTAAACCTAGTGAATGAAGGCGACAGTGAAGAAAATAAATTACCTCCCTGGAAGGAGCTGAGTTAGATGTCCAGGAAGATGAAAACATTCAAACACAAATTATTCCTCTATGATATGCCTAGGGCTTGTAACAAATTCAGCCAGAACAATAGATCTTGGCCTTGTAGTCATTCCAAAGCTTGTCCAATGTACGAGTTTTGTGGTGGTTTTTTTGGTAAAAGACTCAGTTTATTTGCCAACTGGAAGACTTGAAATGGACAATGGATATAATCTCCTGTTGCCTTCCACCCTTTGGAGCCATCAGAATGATGCTAGTTGGACATACTAAATTCAGAATAGGGGCATTTTGCACTTATTTTACCTTCTGCCCTCAGTTATCCTCATGTGGGATATAGAACATGATCTGTTGTGGTTATTCTGGTTGCTACTGGTTTCTTGGTTTGTGGGAGAGGTGTTCAAATGCTCAGTGTCATAAGCTGTTGTAGCAGAGAAGCTGAATGTTCTTTTCTCTTTTAAGATAAACTGTCATTCCTCCAGAATGTGGTCGTCATCAATTTATTTCAGCTTTATTTTGCTCTTTGCCAGCTGTGTGAGGAGCATGTTCAATATAACCAGTCATTCCAATTGCTTAATTTCTCCCCTAAGTATTTTGTTTCTTTCGGGTTGTCACCACAATCCCATTTAAAAGCCTGCTAATAGTAATTGAAAGCCATTTTAAGCTTCCATGTAGTATCAGAGTTTGAGCTGTGTTTTATTTCTGTAAAACAGAAATAATAGTTAGCTATGACAGATACTAGGAAGCTAAACAACAGCCAAGGCTACCACGCTTTTGGAAACCTACATTGCTAAAAGAAACTCATGGATCCAGAATCCAGGAAAATGAACATGAATCTTCCCAAGGACTTCAATGGGATTCTGATGAGGCTCTGAGTGCAAAGTGTGATCAGCAGTGGCCAGATGGAGGTTAGACACAAAATAACCAGGAATTCTGCCTTTGCAAAGAGGGTCCCTGGGACTTCAGCCTGTGTTTAAGATGAAAGTTATAGATCCTCCTACAGAAGGCAAAGGGCAATGGAAGTGAAAGGGTGCTGGCTGGGTTGGACTAAGCCTTGTTTAAACCAAGTGGTCCTCTCCACTACTTGCAAAAGGATACCAACTTTGTTAGGAAGGAGGAGTCAGCTGATCCTATCTGTTCAATTCCTCGTTCTTAATTATTTTGGCTGATATCATCTATATGCTAAATTAATCCCAATGAATGGCATTTGAAACATCCCGACCAAAATCATTACATTATCACATTCAGTCCAGCCTTTAAGTAAAAGAGATTTGGCTTGTTCTTTACGCTGCTTGGCCCCTCTCCCGAATTTACAGCCATTATAACAGAGGATTATCTGCACTGGAGGTTTTCTTCATTTCCATTCGGAGAAAAATTTCATTCAGCACGGCAAGGGCAGCATGAGATGGCAGGAGGAGATTGGCTCCATGCTGACGCCTTTGTTATCCACCGAGCAGAGCCTGACACCCCCTGACACTGCCGGGGCCTTGGCGAGGGGCTGTTATTTATTTCAGTGTGTGGAACACATTGTTTTCTGAAAGGGAGGAGAATCAGCCCTTTATGAACAGGAGTCACTGGGCAGCATAGTCACCAAGCTGCAGGAGCTGGGGTTTGTTGATATAGTTGGCTTTTCAGCAAGCACCTTTGTTTGGCTTATCTTTTCTTTTAGTCTGCATCTCTTTGGTGGTGTTTAAGGTGGATCTAGAGTCTCCCTGTCTTTCCCAACCCCTCTGCCTTTTCAAACACAAAAATACAGGGATAAGGACAGAGGGACTCAAAATTTTTCAAGCTTGTGGATCTCCACAAGGCCTCTTCCCTGAGATACATAACTTCTCACCTAGAGGTGCCATCTGTCCTGCCGTGGGTTGCCTTAGTTCAAAAGGTTCCTCCAGTGCATTTGCAGACCATGAATGACCCTACTGCATTGGTAAGCATTGCTTGCTGGTTTTCAAGGTTGCACTACGCCCACACAAAAAGGGCTGCTGCTTGCTGGTTGGCACCAAAGCACTGTGACCTCTGCATCACACAACCCCTTGTAACAACCCCTGTGACGTGTTTGCATTCAAGTGGAAGCCAGCTGGTGTAGTGTCCTCATCTCTTCCTAGAGCCTAGACACTGCACACATGGTGTGTTCTCCCCTCTGAGAGTCACCATATGAACAAAGGACAAACTAATGGAGCCCTTTGGAGCAGTGACCAGTCTACACTGAATTCACCTAAAAGTCAAGGAAAATCAGGCGTTCAGTTTTGGCATTAAACACTGAACCAGCAGCAGTTTAGGTGTGGAAACCAGCAGTTTTTCTCACAAGTGTCACAAAAGCATTAACCTAGCTTTATGTGACACATTCATCGTGCAGTCATCCCAACCTGGCCCACGGGGAGTGTTTCTCAGGGGCTTGATCTTCCCAGAAAAGTTTTGGAAATATCAACCCAGAAGTGAATAAAGAGACATAAGTATCAGACTGCTGTGGACTGGTGGCTTATAGGGCAGTTCCTCCAAGACACAAACCCATAAGGGAAGAGCAACTTTCTTTCTGCCAGATAAATAGGCATCTGGTTCCAAGAGCCATCCGGTGACTCCACACGCAACCACCTGCCCTTCCCCATGCTGCCTCATAGCCTTGCTGCAAGGCTCTGGGTGCAGCTAGTCTGCAGAACAGCCCTCAGGACCAAATGTGCCCTGCAGGCCTGCACCACACTTCAGGGTAGGGTCTGGCACATGCCTTGTTCATGCTCAAGACTAAATTTAGGTTGCTATCCTGTCAGGTTGGCTGCTAAGGTAGATTCAGAGGGCCAGGTGCCACCAACCAGCTCACCAAGTGTTCTGAGTTCTTCAGCTAGGAATAAATTTTAGCATGAAGAGTAGAGCATGTAAGCGTGCAGATCACTTTTAGTTATCTTTTTTATCCTAGAAACATGTCAACAGTAATGCTGAAGGGTCAGTGGCCATAAGGAATAGCAGTAAAATGCTGTTTGCTGCCCAAGATGGAAGTGTGACTTCAAATCCAAAATGAGAGAACTTACAAATTGTAGATTTGTGCTAACTGATTCACAGCTTGACATCTCTGGGAACCTAGTAGATAAATATTTTGTGTCAGAGATAGCCAAACCAATTTCATCTGATATTGAATTTTCCATTTCAGGTTGATTTCTTACATTATGAATCTTTTAAGTAAATCTGTTTGTGGGTGCTGCAGGATATGGGGAAACAGCTCTTATCACACCTGGTTTTATAATGCCTGCACAGAACAAACTGATAGTGTCCTAGTATGCTCCCACCTAGCTGAGGTGTGGGGCTTCTGGACTTTGATCAGTCCAGGAACAGGAAGGGTAGTCTGTCCCAAAGGGCAGAAGTGCACAGTCCTGCATGCAGGAGTCTGCTGCAGACCTGGAGATGCAATCAGGCTCTGCAAGAACATATTCCACACTCCAGGAAAGCCAGGTTGGGGTGCAGCAGCTCAGCAAATTCATGGAGTACCAGGGCAGATTTTATCCAATGGTGCTGTTTGATTATTTGTTGGTGTTTCTCTGATCAAATTTGCTTTGCTGCCATAATAGTAAACATGGTACATGTGAAGCTCAGGGCCATGAGCCTGTATAAAGGGATAAGATAATGGATGTTGCTTGAGCCTTTTACTGTCTTTGTAGTTAGAGCAGTTTTTGGAAGGCACTAATCCCTTTCTGCTGATTATTGACTTTTGAATGAAGCCTCATACACTCTCCAGCAGCAAAACTTGTGGGTTTTCAGGCTCTCTAAAGCTCAATAGAACCAAGACCTTGTCATTTATTTTCACTGTTACTGTTATTTTTCTATTTCAAAGCAGAGTTTTCTGCTGCGAATTCCCCACTGTTTGATCACAAAAGCAAGCAAGGGAAATTGTTATTTTTCATCCTGAAGCTTTTGTCCTTTTTACTTTTATAATCCACGTGAGGCGACTTTGCTGGTCATTAGCCGAGTCAGTAAAGCGAGCTTTCTTTGTTGGGCGATAGCAGGGAAACATCAAGTGTCTGGTTCCATGGTAGCAATTTGCTCTTGAAATAAAGCAAGCGTTGATAAGTTGCTACCCTCAGCTATATTTGTCCTAGTAAATAAACATCATCAGGATTTGAGCACAAATACAAGTTGTTTTGCCCTGTTTAACTATTCTGAGATTGTGTTGGGCTAACAAAATTTCCTCTGTATTAGACAGACTTTTTCTGTTGCGTGCTTGTTTCGCTGATGATGTGTGTTTCTGCACACCTAGCCAAGGATGTATTTTTTAAAGCATTGATCAGCACAGCAAATACGCCTGGAATGCATCCCATTAATGCAAAATAGTACATGCTTTTGATGGGCTTGCTTTTTAGAAGCCAAGGTTTCTAGCAGTGGAATGATTAGCCTCTGCAGTGCCTGGGAATGGTGAATTTGCTTAGAGGGAGCTGTAGTGTGCCAGCACTGGTCACACAGGGGACATCACACCCTCAGTGCCCGCACTGCCAAGCCAACTGAAGGGCAGTAATTGATAGGTGCTGGCTTACGCAGGCAGAAAAAGCCCTTAGGATCTGTCCTTGGGAGAAAGATTCAATTTTCCAGGATAGCGCTAAAAAAAAGTCATTAACCCTTTGGCAGTGGCCTGTTCAGCTTAAAAGTGAAATCACTCATTTGAACCTCACATAATCAGGATCGTGCTTCTTCCCTGACAGGCAGCAGGACCCAAAATAAAATAAAGCAGTAGCAGGAGACCAAGTGAAACATGACAGTGACATTTGTTCCACTTGGAGCAGTGGAGCCACTGCTAATTTGGGCTGGAAGATTGGAGCACACAGCAAGAGATGGTTTGATGGTTTCAGTAAATAAACATGTTCAGTCATGGCAGTCCACAGCTGCAGGTGTCACACACTCTACAGTGAGGCAAATCACAGCAGAAATGGGCCAATTCCACCCCTTTGCCATCACTAAATTTTCTGTAGTCCTTTCTAGAAAACTCATGGGATTACACAGCTTCCAGACCAAATGCCAGCATTTAATGGGGGTTTCAGCTGCTTTGACATGCTGCAGGATTTGCAGTGTGCATCACTTTCCCACTCACTTAAGCAAATGGATGTCCATACTCCACAAGTTGGCTGCCCTGCCTGCTGTGCACCTGAGACCCAGAGAAAATGCTTTTCTTCACGCTTCTGATTAGCAGTAATTAGATTACGGAAGTTCACAGTAATGGAGGAAGGCTCTCCTCCATGGAGAGCCATGCAGTGGAAGTTAGTAAGGGATCAGGACAGCTCTATTACAGTGATTTGCCAGAGCACAAGCAAGCTGTAACCTGAGCAGATTCCCATCACACTAGAAACATCCAGCATCTCTAGAGAGATGGTGCCTGCTGCAGAGAGTTGTGTTCTCACTGATTCTCCCTGCTCCTTTTGAACCTCCCAATCAATGATTGGATTGGGATGTGATGGTGAGTTCCACCTTCGGTGAGTTCCAGCTTCAGTGAGTTCCATCTCAAAAGTGAGCACCACTTTGGTTCCTCAGGGCTGCCTGTCCCCAAGAGAGGGAACAGGGAGGGTTTTTCTCCTCTGCCACACCTTGTATAACTCATCTAGGAGCTAAGTTCCTTTGAGGTCTCTACCAGATCTGCCCAAATTGGCCAAGAAACTGAAACATTACTGAAAGAAAGGCAGTAGGATCATGCAGGAGCACATGGGTGGCCTTGCTGCAGGTGATGCATAAGCCTGGAAAAGAGCAGACTGAGACACACTTCGGAGGACCTATCACCCAGGTTTGCAAAAGCACTGGACAAATATCAAACCTAATTACCCATAGGCAAGTAGACATACTAAAGCTACTCTGAAGTCATTCTTCACCAAAGCTTTTTTTGACAATGAAAACTAATTCTGGGCTTATTAACCAGTTTCAATAAATAGAGTCACACTGATGAACAGACGCTGCTAATTGCCTTCTGTAAGATAGCTGGCAAAGTGGAAAACAGGAGCTGAATCTCCAAGTGCACAGCCCCCTTCTTAGCGCCTCCATCTCCCTGAAAAACAACAGAAAAGCTCATATCCCACTTCTGGCAGGGATCAATTATGTACTGCTTTTATTCTCCAGTTTAGGCCAAATTCATAAGTGCAGCTGAAGATGGTTAAGATGCGTGTCAGAAGGAAATTGGTCAGAAAATGGCTGTCGGGTGGGCGTGAGTAGCGCAGCGCAGTGTAACTCACAACACTTCGGTACTCAGTGGGAAAGTAAAATTGGTTTAAGTGAGAATAACTTACACAGACTTGGGGCGGGGGTGGATGTAGAAGTACAAACTCTGAAAATGGCCTTTTTCTGAGAGGAAAAAAAAAGGAGAGACTGGGAAGGGATCTGTTTGTGGTGAGAAGTGGGTACCAGCCGCCAGGAACAAAGAGCCCTGTTTGCAGGATGTGCCCTGAGGAAAATGCAGATTTCTTCCAGTCTCCCAGAGCTTCCTCTTTCTCCTTATGTCCTGGGAGCCACCCACCCTGCCAGCCCTGCACCCAAGCAGAGTGCAAGGATTCTTGGGGTTTGTTGATTAAAACAAAGCTACCAGCAAAGCTGGAGGTGACTGGCAGCTGCCAGCAACTTCAGTTCATAGTTTCCTAAGAAATGAAAGGTTCTGTTCAGTGCTGATTGCTTTGGGGTAAAGAAAAAAGAATTGCTGTAGTGACAGAAAAACACGGAGCTTAGATTTTGCGTAGATGGCTTATTAGGTCAGAGCTGGAACACTCTTTGATTTGTATTCCTGATGATTGTACACGGGCACTAATTGGCCAAAGAAGCAAGGGATCTTTGTAGTTTAATGAGGAAAATACTGTGTAATGTGATGATTATTTTCTAATCAAAAAGCAGTGGAACAGAATGGGAAAGAAAACCTGTGTGTGAATATAGACTGTAATTTTAATTAATATTTGCTTGTGCTAATCAGTTTTTCTGTTCTGCAACCAGCTGTTAGCCCTAAATATGCCCTAATATTATATAAATATTTTAGAAGTTAATATTTAATATTATATTATGCTTAATAGTATAGAAACATTTCCTTTAATATGCTAGGCATTTTGCCTATGCATACTTTTTACTCACACATATGAGCTCATTTAAGCCAACAGGACAGGCAATACTAGACGGATAAATGAGAATAATACTCATCCAGAGCATTTTTCTTAGTGAATCTCAAAGCACTTCACAGGTGAGACCAGTATCATTGCTCCATTTTACAGGTGGGGAAACTGAGGTGGCAAGAGGTTGAGGGACTGGCTTGTGCATCTGGCAGCGTGTTGCCCAAACCAGAGGTCAAATCCAGATGGTCTCCCATCCCCTCCTTCATCCACATCCTAATTGTTACTCCAAAATATGTTCCCTTTCAACAAGCTCAAGGTACATGCTCATGTCTTCCTACTCAGTGACTTGAGAGAGGGACTTTGTATGCTCCCCACAAGTGGCCCTTTTGCCCCACAGACAAGCAGAGCTGATGGCAAAGCTGAGCCTGTGGAGGTGGGAGTAGGATGCCTGTCACACCACTCTGTTTTAAAGAAAGAAGCAGTAAAATGCCAGTGATCCCTGGAGCATTTGGATGAACAGGTTGGTGCTTCTCTGAGTCGGAAAGACTGTTTGTCATGGCCACTTATGTTCCCAGGAAGGATTCTTTGCTGTCTTTGAGTCTTGGTGGAAATGAATCTGATTCGCTGAGCTTTCACATTGCATATTACTGTGACACTTTGCTGGTCTGAGAGCCTCCTAGCTGGTTACCTGCTGGATTTTAAGTAAAAAAAAAGCTAGTCCCTCTTTGAAGCATATCTAAGTAAATATTAGTTGAAATTAAGAGGAAATAGGGTTAGTCATCTTTGAAACATAAGGGATTATTCAGCTCAGTTTCACAGCCAAAATTCTGGAGCAGTGAGCAAACATAACTGGACTTTTAATGCAGTAAATATTTGTGGATAATAATCAATTTGAACTTGGTGACTTGTTTCTTAAAAAAAAAAAAAGGTAACGTTAAGGTTCTGTGCTCTACTCTCATAATTTCAGTATTGACGATGTGTGAAAGTCACTGCAGGGTTCTCACTCCTGTTCTCCTTGCAAGCTGTATGATATCTCCTGAATTTTCCTTAAAAGTCCCTGGAGGCACATGATTTTGAGAAATCTCTGTTTCAGGGTTTGGGGTTTAAAAAAAAAAAAGTCATCCTTTGTAGCAGCATAGAAATTGGCAGTGGACCCAAAAACCTTAAAAATCCAAATAATAACTAGAAAGAAGTATGTGTGTTCATCATCCTTTAATATAAGAGATTTGAGAAATGCAATTCTTATACGTTTTAGAGCAGCAATTTTATATGAGTCATCTCTTTAAATGCCTGAAAATCTGCCAAGCATCTCATAATCAAGATTTTTTTCTGACTTGTGCGTAGACCATTGTACGTACAGACCATGGCTGTATGGTCGTTATATGTCACCCCACCCTGAAGGTATTTTTCCTTGCACTGGCATGCATCCTGGGGACAGGGGCTCTGGTAATCCTGCTCAAGGCAAGATAGCATTCTTTCCAGCTCCTTGCTCTCTTGGTGTGGAAGTTGCAAAATTTAATTTTTGACCCTAAAAATGAGCAGTGCAGAGTCTACACCCCCACCAGGAACAGAGCTGCTGCATAAACACGTACTGTTTGCAGGCAGATGTTTTTTGAAATTGCTTTTTCAGAGTATGATTTCTTCCATGTAGCCCTTAAATTGCCGTAGTGGGAGTCATGCCTGCCAAAGAAAAGGAAAGCATGCCTGCTTTAGAAAGGAAAGGAGGGGAAGGGGAGAAACCTCATCCCCTTTGCTGGCATTTCAAAGAGGGCATTCCCTCTGAGAGCAAAGCCTGGGCCGGGGCTGCTTCCAGTGACAGAACGGGGCCAAGGGCCCCCTGTGCTCTTTGCAACAACGTGCTATTTTCCGTATAAAACTGCAGAAGTGTTAATTATCCGGATTGGGCAATAGCAGGAGCTGTTTATTGAGGCTTGCTGCTTTCCCGCCGGAGCAGGCTCTGGATCCCCAGTGGAACCATTCATCAGCTTTGACAATGACAGTGCGCTGCAGGGCTTTCAGAGCACAACAAAGATTTCCTCTCAGCTCCGAGCGACCGGAGCTGGCTCCCCTTATAGTACGGGTTTGACAAAGGCAAAAGGAAAGAGCGTCACTTGCTAACACGTATTTCTCTTTCTGTACTGTATTTCTTTAGCCTTCTCATAGCGTTTCACACAAGATCGAGACGTGGTATTGCTTGCATTTTAGAGAGGGGAAACTGAAGTCCAGAAGGGGAAAGCAACTTGTAGAAGCTTTTTCAGCCAGTGATGGTCAGAGCAAGGAACAGGAGCACTGGCCAAGTCCTAATTCCTTGGCAGTGCCGTGCATTCAGCCAGCTGTACTAAAAGCCACTGTATTTCCATGCACTTGCACTGTGAGGTACAGGCAGTAGGGGAAATACAGGGGGTAATGCAAATTTTGACAACCTTGTGTCATGATCTGTCAAGCCTCTACTTTCCTCCTCCCCTGCGTAATTTACTTCGGGGACAAGCTGCACATGCACAGTGTACTTTGGACACTGCATATTCATACCATCCAGGCTCCAGTTTCACTTTGCACAGGCTTTTCTCCAAGCAATTTTTGCTGCTGTTGTTGCAAAACATTTTAATTAATCAGGAATTTTAATTAATTGTACCCTGCTGAAAATGCCAAGACAAAAGCACAAATACAAGGAGACAGTTGCTCAGGTCAGAGCAACCCGTCTTTGGTTAGCTGTGAGATTATGCAGTGTGATTACAGACACAGGCACAGGGAAAACGCTGGCTTCTGAACGGCATTTTAACGTCTTAGAGAAATAGGGTGGTGTTTTTATCAAGTCAGGAAGCCTGTATTGAAGCTCCGTTGGTGACACTGAGCTGGAAAGCTGCATCCCAAAAGGATTACAATGGCCTTTTTTCTAGTCCTCCAACTGCTTCAAACAATCAGTTTCATCAAAGCACTTAAAATGGTCTGTGTTTTTATAAAGCTGAAAATCAGGTCGTTTCTAGACTGATTTCACTTGAAACGAATGAATTAGCACAGCTGCTTATTTCCACCTTTTGCTGAGCCCCTTCCCAGGGACACATACACCTTGGGATGTTAGCGGCTGACAGAGATCCCCTTCTTGTTCAACATGTTTAGAAAAGAAAATAATCTCATTCTGGCCTTATTACTTGTCATTTGGCTACAATGCCCAGCAAATTGTGGCACATTTTGTACTGATGTAATTGGAGTTCATCTGTCCAGTGATACAAAGGCTGGACCAGCACTCAAACTGATTCACCTTTCTGAGCCTGAATGTAATTTTCTACCATCTTGAAATGGTTTTATGCCTTGGTGCACAGTCTAGACAATCCTCAGCACACCATGAATAATAGATCCCAAAAATCTGTAAAAGTTTTATTTATTTAAACAGCTAAATATTTAGAATTTGTTCCTATCATTGGCATATTTACCTTACTTCCCCTGCAGTAAAATGTCTCCAAAGGGTTTCCACCTTGTAAACCTGTTGTGAGCAGTATTTACAGCCTGTTGTGTGTTTAAGGCCCACAAGTGAAGCAAACAGGATTTCACCCTTGGTGACTGCAGCCTTACCTCTTTCTGGAGAACTAATGGGATGGGTTGCATTTTTCATCATAGAAGCTTCTCTTTAGGAAGCGAAGGGGAAAGCCACATGGTGAAAAACTCTGAAAACGTGGTTTTGCTCACAAAACCACTTAATTCCCCAGTTTCCTTCCAATTGCTGCCATGGGCCTCATGTGAATTAGTGCAGAGCACAGAGATCTGGGTTCTGCTCATGCCTTTTCCATGGACCCTGTGCTGCTTTTTGTCACCATTTCCCCTCGGCACATGCTGTGTCCTGCTGGAGAGCAAGTCCATCTGCACAGGGAGATCCTGCACAGGGATCTGTGCCCTCCTGAGCATGGCAGCCTTGCCAGGCTGGTCTCAGAACTAGGGATAAGCTATTTGGCAGCTTAGCAATAAGCAGGTGTGAGATTCCAGTGACTCACTGTAGAGTAGAGGGGACAGGTGGGAGGGGAGGAACCAAGCCCCATCTCAGGGCTTTCTTCCTCAACAATAATTTTGTTTTCTTCTGAGCTCTGCACTTGCTCATGGGTAAGCTGGCCAGGTCAGCTGCATCCCTGGCTACGTCTGAGAGCTTTGAGATGAACTTTAACAGGAGCAGGACCACAACCATTTTCTTGCACTGAGACTGTTCCTTCTCTGCTGTTACTGATGTAAATCCACAGAGCTCCACGGACCTCAGCAGTGCTGCTTTGGAGGGTGAAAGCAAGGATGGCCACGTGCTATAGCCTGGGGCTGATGGCTTACTCAAATTGATGAGCTCCTTGTGAAGATAGCTCTAAGTGACTCAGCTCTCAATCTGTTTAGACCAACTTCATGGAATGAGGTGGAAATTGAGCCTGAGTAAAGTTACTTCTCATCCCCCGGGTTATGCCTGGAAAGGTACATTTTGCCTGTGCACATTTCATTGTCACAAGTGGTACCTTAGTGGCAACCCCCCCCGGCTCGGAACTGCTCAGTTAATAATTTCTATCATCTGAAGGCAAGACTGGGCCCCTCAGGGTTTTCCTGTGCTGCCAGGTTATTGTCCCGTTTCTGCTGACCACAGTTACTGCCTGGCATGCTTAGCTGAACCCATTCTTCCCAACACAGCCCAGGTGGAAAATTCTACATCACGGAGGGAGAGGCAGCTTGCTGGTTTGTCTGTGTTTTACATGCGCACAGGCAGCAGCTGAAGCTGAGCTCTCTCTGCCTTCTCCTCCACTGTGTGCCAGGGATCCAGGTAGAGAGGGAGCCCACTGTGTGTCAGGAATAGGATCCCTGGGAAAAGGTGTCTAACTGCAGCATTAGTCACAACAGAAATTGCTTTGCTAAGCACTGAATATCTCTTGGCTCTGCAGATCTTTAACTTGGTGGTGGAGACCGTAGGGGAGAGGCTGGAGCTAGTTTTGTGACAAGGAAGAGGCAAGCAGGCAATTTGCCCTGGACATTAGGTAGGGGGAACAACCCCTACCAGCTTCCTTCTCCCCTTTCCAAGCAGGTACTTTAAATGACAGTAATGTTTAACATGCTAAACATGTTTAACATGTTAACATGTTAAACAACAGAACACTTACCATCCATAGGGAGCACCAAGGGGAAATGCAAAGCATTTCCTTTGAAAAAGGAGTGTCGACACTAGGAGCTCAGTCCTGAAGAGCTGAGGAGAGGAAAGGAGACAAGATGTTCTTGTTACAGGATCTGTTAGAGGTGCAGAGGAGGGAGACAAAAGGCTGGTTTAGGGTAGTGCAGACTGCAGAGGTTCATGCACTGGCTGTGGGAGATAAGAAGAAGCAGGAAACCAATTTCCCTGTGACCACCTCTTCTACCTGGCAGCAGAGCAAGCTGGGTTAGAGATCAAACTGCAAGGTTGGTGCTCAAGGTACCCCCAGTCCTATACTTTTGGGGAGCCTAAGGCACAGAGCTCTTTTTTTCTAAGTAAAGTGTTCTGGGAATCTGTGCTATGTGAACACAGTTTTTGTGCTACACCAGGAAAAGGTGGTAACTTGATTTTCCTATGGTCACTTTTCCTCTTCCCCTATGTAATTGCCACTCATTGTCTCTTATTTATTTTCTCAATTTACATGGTTTTTTGTGAACACTTGTTTTTGTTGGGTTTCCTTGTACTTGATCTTTGAATTCCTCTAAAACCATTTTTCTAGACATTTTGGGGTTTCTAATATTTTTTCTTCTGAACAGATTTTTTTCCTTTCTTTCCCCTTTCCTGTTTTTTTTTTAGCCCCAGGTTTTTGCAGCTCTTGCAGCTTTGTTATCCTCTCCCAGCCTTCCCGGGAGGGGGCTGGAGCATACTTCCCACTTGCCTTCCAAATGTTGACAAGAGTGTTTTGGAGGAAGAGTGACTGACAGACAAACACCAGCCCCAAATACTCTGAATGCTCTGTTACTAATAGCTTTATTCTTGTCAACACCGTAAGCAAAATAACCCTTGAAAGGGATAGGCCATATTTTTAGACAACCTTAAACTCAGCTTCTAAAAAATAACTTTATGCTCAGCTGTCTGTCTCACTCCTTGGCTCCGTGTTCCCCAATCAGATATTTAGAGGGTGGCTTTTCATGTTAGGGATGCATAATTAGACACTTAGAAGCTTGTTTTTTTCAGGCACCTGGCACTGCCACAGAGATGGGGCTCTGAGGCTGACCCACAGCTTGTAGCTGAGTAGGAAGTAGAAGGCAGGAGATGCTCATCTGCAACTTTGCTGCATATTTGGTCCCGTGGCTTGGACCTGCACAAAGGGGCCAAACAGGGTGAAGTTTGACCCCTAACAAAACTAATTGATAACAAAGTGTCAGGGTTTCTCCACCACCTGAAGTCACCACCAAATTCAAAGCTTGATTATTTCAGTGTATCTTGGAGTTAACATTTAAAACAGCTTAGGGAAGATAAATAAGGATGTTTCTCTGCTGGCCTTGGATATGCATGACCTTGCCTTCCTCCTCTCCTATTGGTTTTAGGACAAGCCAGATTAAGGAGTGATCTCTTTCAAACAGTCTTCGGTTTGTTAAGCTTGTAAACAACAGCAAGGGTGGAAACCATTGCAAGATGGATAAAGCTTAGAAATGCTGGCCGGGATTTCCTTGTGACGTGCTGTAAGGAATGTGTGCTAGTTAACAGGGCTAATTCGTTTTGTGGGAGCTCCTTTCCTGATTCTCTCTGCATTTCCTTTTCCAGACAGGTCCCCTGTTGCTTGCCAAGGCCACCACAGCCTTCAAAAAACAAGCCTCTGTGGGACATTATTGGGAGCAAGGAGAGGAATCTACCCCTGGGAGAAGGAAGAGGTCTCTGTAGTCTAAGCCTGGCTGTGAAAGCTCAGCATTGTCCCCCCAGACAGGCACCCCACACTACCTGCCCTTGGATCAGCTGAGTGCCGAGCAGTGCTTTGTCACCCAGCCAAGCTGAGAGCATTTCTGCTTGGCTCTAGTTTGTCTTCACACAGCACTTGGAGCCAGCACATCCTTCGCTGCAGCAGGGCAGGATTGGAGGCAGAGCGCTCAGCAAGGGTTTTGTTCTCGCTAGTGTTTTAGGCTGGAAAGAAGCCAGGGATCATCCGGGTAGGAGAAGTTGGTTTGTTGCTGCACGGTTTGGGAATTTTTTCCCCTGCTATCTCACAAGGAATACAAACCAAAGAGACTTTTGTAGTGGCAGTATTAGAGGCTGCTGTGTTTGAAGTGTTTTCATTCGTTTGTAAGGGATGACTTGTTTGTGGCAAAACAGCTCAGAAGCAATTACTAGGATCGAAATGGAAAGGTACACCTTTTTCTTTCATGGATTATCCCCAAAGCTTTCAGTACAGCAGGGAGAAAGCAAGACCACTAGTTTAGAGAAGCAAAGAGGGATTACAGAAGTGAGTGTTGCTGTACCTGAATTTGGTAATGAGGGATGCCATAAAAAATTATCAAGCAGCCTATAAACAGCACCATGTAAGACATCATGTTGAGCACAGAGTAAGTGTGCAGTGGGCTTATAAGTGCCCACATTGTTTTATTGGCTTTCAAACTAAGGGGATGTTTTTCCTGACAGTATCTGGTCCTGCTCCCAGTGTTATTCAATATTCTCATTCATGTTTGGTGTGGTAGTATAAGAAGAGTACAACTCAGAAGAATATATAGCTCAGAAATACTGAGGAGGAGCTGCAAGGGCTGCTGTGGACAGCAGGAGAAACAGTGCTGCTGAAACAGCCTAGGAAAATCAATGAGGGAAAACTCAGTAACAAACATAAAGGTGCTGCATTTAAGAGGGAGAAACTACATTGTCCCAGAGCTGCAACTGTGCTTCACCCAAGTTAAGCCAAGTTCTTATATGGGTACAGTCTGTACCAAGCAGGTGTCATGTGGAAATAGACTCAACACTTGGGAACCAAGAGCCCAAATCCAGGTGAATACAGCAAAGGAAACCCATCCTCATTGGCTACAGGAACTGTATCATTCCCTCTCTGTGAAATACCATTTATCAGTGTTCTGCACAGGCGTGGAGCAGAGCAGACACTTCCCCAAGCGTACTCTGCTTTAAGATGCCACAGCTGCATATCCACTCAGGAGAAGGATGGCAAACCATGTCCACTGTTTATAGACAGACTACTGGGAAGGCTTTTCTCCCCAAACTAAGAGGCATCTTTTCTGCTAGCAGGGCTTTTGCTGTTCTTTTGACAGTTTCAGCTGGATATGGAAAATCCAGCCCAGCTGCAGACTTTAAGACATTGTTTTAGGACAGGACCTGTCAGGAGGAATGAGGCATTTTGATGGCAAGTCGCTTATGCGGTGACTGTCACATGTGCACAGGAGAGGCTATGTTTGCCTTTATGCCTGCTGTCCTTTCTGTATCTGAAAAAAGCAAGAGCCAGTGCAGTGTTTTCCTTTGGCCATTCAGCATTGAGTGTACCAATAATAGCACAGTCACATAGTCAGAGTTTAAGGGAAGGGACTGTGTCCTCTTCACAAGTGACATGGCCCTGGCACACCGGGGATGGTGCTGCTGCTCACATACTGAACAGAACGTGATCGTCCTTAGCACTTTTCTCCAGTTCCCTTTGCTGTTGGCATAAAGCTTTGGTGCCCCTGGTACCTCTGTGTGGTATGGGAATGTCAATGGAAAAGGCAGATCAGAATTCATATGCAAAAGCTTCCTCTAGTTTAAGAGGAAAGGTCAGAACAAGTTTCTTCAACCTTCAAAAGAGTGGTGGGGTGAGAGACAACCAGGTTCTCTCTTGTTTATTTCTATTTCAGCTCTAGCCCATGGTAGTCACTGTTGTCTAGTTAGAATGCATTCTCTGCAGAATTAAAGACACCTTTCTTCCCACGAATCACGTAGAGGTTGAACAAAAGCTCTTGGAGGACAGGGTGAGATGCTTTCAGACTTTGCAGGTTCATGATGTGATGTAATTGATTGCATTGCAGGGAGCGCCTTGGGAAGCCCCATCGCTGTTAAATTTTGCAGTGAACAAACCCCCAAACCCCACAGGCAGCCACAAAAATACACATTTTCCAGTCTCACAGGACATCTGTCCTGTTTGTATCCATGCCTGATTTCAGGACACGTTGTGCTGACCAGTAAAAGAAAAGGAAGTTTTTTTGGAGGATGGTACGGCAAATTTCTCTATTAAAACTTAATCAACATCCATGCTGTTGATTTGGCTCCAGCCAAATTCTTTGCTAAAGAACTACCAGCTTTAGCAAATCTATGGAACCAAGTTTGTGTGCAGGTGTGAGTGAGCATGAGACCTCAGAAGCCAAATGATGAAAGTTCACCCAGTCAGAGACATTTTCCACAAAGTTTCTTCAATGGATTTTCACTTGCCACAGATTTTTTTAATTTCTCTGACCACTCACAGGTTTTCATCCCTATTTTCCATATATCTCCCATCTGTTCCCTCGCCGTGTTTTTTTCTTGAGCATTTTTAAATGCCTGCTGCAAATCCAACAGCCCTCAAGTTCGTGTTGAACTTCTGAACCTACCCTGTTCGAGTGGGTGCTAAATCAGGCAGGACAAGTCAAGCCAGCTCTAATTCTGATGATAGCAATTGTGCTTTTGGAAAATAATTGACAAACATTCTGCATTTAGACAAAGCTCGTCTAAGGGAGAGAGAACGTTTGTATTCTGCAATCCTGGTCTGCAGAGAGCCTATGTTCAAGTAGGACATTTTAATAACATCCTTCATCGACAAGTGTTTTGCTTGGAACCCTTTTTTCCTCCCTCCACTCAGACAATTGTCAGAGAAGGGACTCACAGGGAACAAAATGGAATTACATCTATTCAGAAAATTAGAACAGCCTGCATTTCTTTCTTTCTGTGCTGAATTCATTACTAGTGGGGCTATAATCTGCATTTTTTTGCCTGAAGCACACTCCCACTCTTACCTCTTCACAGCAATGCTGCTATTCTCACAGATAAACAGGTCCTCCCTGAATGGATTACAGCTTTCAGCCAAAGGCAGGATGATGACAAGGGAAAAACAAACAAATGCATTCCAGGGCCTGATCCAACTCTTCGGTAAGAAACTAGAGACTCTTACAGATTTCAGTGGAGTTTCTATCCAGCACTTAACAGCCCCTTTGCTGATGACTAACTGCACAGGGCCCAGGAAATTTGCGTTGTAAGGACTCAGCGCTAGTACATCGTGTCTTCCCATCATCTGGCAGGTAGCTCAGGGGGTTGCAGCCCATGGTTACCCCACAGCTGCACTGCCAACCGGATTCAACTGAGCTCAGACACGTTGGATTTCCATGTGACATGATTCCTTCTGCTGCCGCAGGTTTGCGAGGTTTGATGAAGCTGTGAGCTCCTGGGTGGACAAACTGATAAAAGGAAGGATCCAAATTGCCAAAGGCAGTTCCCGAAGGGAGTGGGGGAGCAAGAGGTGACACTGAATGAGCTGAGATTGACATTAATATTCGTGCTTCAAGAAAAGGAGAGTAAAATAAGGAAATGAGGGGCTATTGAAAGAAAAATAAGCCAGAAATAGGTATGTTAAATTAGGAAGATACTAGGGAGGAGACAAAAGAGATCTGAATTGAATGATCAGGAAATCTTGTTGGTTTTGAGGTGGAAATAGTGCTCTGAAATGATGCTTTTCCCCCAGCCCTGGCGGGAGAGGGTTTGCTTGCCTTCTGCTCCCGCACCGATGGATCTGTGTCACTCCTGTGCTGGAGGTTCATCCTTCCATCCCGGCTCTTTAGCCGGCCAGTTTTTTTTATTTCTCCCGCTCAGTTCTTATGTGCTGCTGCAGCCAGGGACCGGTGCTTTCAGTAGTAATAGGCTCACTATTGCTTTGAATTAGGAGGACTTTTATCAGCCCACTGTTCCTGTAATTTACCGTGGTTTAGAGTGATAATGAGGATTTGGGTATGTAAAGAAACCCTAAAGTACACATGGAAATCAACACAAGGGAGTGCTACTCTGAGCCTTGGGCATTAGTGACTGTGAATGGGTGAGTGAGTGCTTAGCACAGGAAACCAAAACAGGAGAGACAAAAGCCACACATAATCTTCCTGGGCTGGGAAATGCTGTTTATCTTATTTGTTTAAATGACTGGAGAACAGAGAGCTTTTCTTTCCTTTTGTTGCTCGGTGGCTGTGCTACAGTTTAGCCTTAGCTGTGCACAGTCGCTTGCAAGATTTTGGCAAGGAAGCCTTCCTGGGCTGGTCCAGTGTGGGACTGGGAGGTGGTCCGGGGAGTCCTGGAACCATGGGCATGAGTCCATCACCCCACCACAGAAACCGAAAGAATCGAAGGACTCCTTTCAGTCTTACTGTATCTGTAGAACCACAAATAAAAGACAAGGGGAAGGAAAGTTCTTCAAGATTAATGTTCATTTTGGGTAAAAAATGTGAAATGTTTTCTTGCCAGGGATGGTTTCTAGCAACAAATGTAAACTGTGGTCACAAATGCTCCTGCCAGTGGATATGCACCCTTTGAGTGGACAGTGGCATAACTGCATGTGCAAGTGAGGTGGAAGCACGCTGGTTTGCTACCAGATTCCACAGCAGTGCAAATTGTTTGTAACATTCTTGGCACTCAATTAGTGCTCCCATCTATAATTTCAGAAGCCTCATTCTAAGCCGGGGGGGAGGAAACACATCAGGCCTGTTATTTCTGCTGGCAACACTGGTACTAAAAATAACTGTGACATTGTGGAAGCTGTTTTTGAGTTTGTCAATAGATAAACTTTGACTGGACAGCAGGAATTATTTTTAAGGGATGGAATGTGTTCTGCTATGGATTATTATTCCTAGAGAAGAGGTGAAAGCCTCTTTGCCGGGGATCCTCTAAAGGCAGGTTTTAGGAATGAAGAGGAGTGAACAATCTTACATCATGCCCTGATATTCTGAGGGATTTGGGGGTCCCTGGGATGTGTCAGTGAAGAACAGCAGTAGAAGTTTCATTTCAATCAACCAGATGAAGCAGTCTCAAGGCCAGTCTGGTTCCTGGGGTTGGCAATGGCAGACTGGAGCTCCAGGTTCTCCCTTCAGAGGGCCAAATCCTGACCACTTTCAGCTGGGCTGCCTGCTGCTACACGTTTCTGGCAGGAGCTGGTGTGGCCACAGCACCCCCAGGCCAACAGCGTGGTTGGACTGCAGTGACAACCAGGTCCTGCCCACTAGAGAGGCCCCTGGCTGGCCTGCAGGTGTCTGGACTGATATGTCTGCTCTCCACCCCTCAAAAGGGACAGCACCTCCATGCTGCAGGCCTGTGTGGCCGTGGCTCCAGGGTGTGAGGTGTGGGATGGGAGCCCTCAGGACATCACAGCCTGCATCTTGCAGACTTCCCTCACACTGTGGTTTAGTCCCAGCAGGGCATGTTGGAGTGGTTTCAGTGGGTACCACCTTGAAGAAGTCCCCAGGAGGCCAGGACACCAAGGGAAGAGAGCAGCTGTGTCCTGTCCATGCCTCGTCCTGGAGATGATTGCAGAATGGTTTTCTTGGGGGACATACGACCCTGTCTCTTGTTTGGGCCTTATTTGGAATAAACATGATTTCCAGATCTCCAGTTTCCAAGCAGAGACAGCTGTGACAATCCTTCCCAAAGCGGGGATGGACTCGTCCACCCTGCCTGCCTTCCCCAGCCCTGCCAGGGCAGCAGCAGCGTTCAGTGTGAGTTATTCCATTTAACGTTGTCAATTGATTGGTTAATGAGCCACTTGTTTGCCGAAGGTTACTCAGCACTGTTGCCTCTGCTCATAGATTAGGTGCTGCTTTTTATCATGCATTTCCCCATATTCTGTGTGTTGTAAATCTGTTATATGGATATTAGTAAGCCACAATCACCTTGTTTAAAGGGGACACTAGCAGGGCTATTAGATGCTAAATCAGCACTTCCTTACCTGTGTTTCCTAAGTTTAGATCGCCCTTGTATTTGTTTTCTTCCTGCCCACATCCCCCAAGGGGCAGAGGTGCTTCCAGCTTGCCTCCCAGACCTACAGCAGTAAAACTAGGAACAGTTCCTGGGACTGCAGGTGACAGGAGGGAAGCCCAGACAGAGAGGAAAGGAAAGGTCTGTGTTGTTTGGAAAACTTGAAAGCTTTGAGAAAAAAATGTTATCCAAGCTTTCCTAGATGCTTTTTGAAAAAACAGAAGTCTACACCGTCAAAATGGTTCAGCATCCAAATACCAGCAGTGCACCCATTATGTGGGTGGGAAGAGAGAGTTAAAGAAGCCTATGCTCATTAAACCTCAGCCTCTCTGAATCTAATCAAACCTCTCCAGAAGGCAGTAATCTTTTACACTGGGGACAGTAAAATAATACTAGAGATAAGCTTAAACTCTGATGATCAGATGTGGAATAAATTTATTACGATGCAGATTTACCATATCTAGCTGGATGCTTTGTAAGGAGGTTCAAACAGTCACTTTGAACTGCCTTGCATCTTCTCAGGTACTCTTGGGAGAGACTTATAGGCAAATTTGCAAATTAAATCAATAAGGAATTTTTCAATTGAAAACGAGGACATGGGGGATGACAAAGACTGATGAAAGCAGTAGGAGGAATGTGCTCATGTTCTGAGATGTTTGCAGCAGCGGTCGCTTCCCAGCATAATGGGCAAACACATTTACACATCCATTTAATGTGGCTGTGCTCTCAGTTACTGTGTCTACTGGAAAGCCAGTGGTGGCTGCAGCACAGTGAGTCTATACACCCAGGACAGCTGCTTGCACCGTGGCACCTGCTGCCTCTGTGGGGCTTGGTGGCAGGAGGGGATGGGGAAGAGGTGCCAGGCATGCTCTCCATGGCTCTCCCCAGAGGATCACTTCCCGGCAGTCTCCACCTTGGTTCTTGGTAGTGCAGTGCTCCTGGGGCTCCCATTAACAAAGAATGAGCCTGGGAAGGAGAATTTAAGTGCCAGCCTGGCTCTAAGCCAGGCTTTCAGATGGAAGAGAGTGCCTGGCCAGGGTACCCCAGATACTTGATTCTTGATCACTCCTTTCTCTGATGGCAGGAGCTGCTGTGCCAAAAGCTGTCATGAAGCTCTAGGAAAGTGCAGGGACCCATACCTTGCCCACAAAGGTGTGAGAGTTGTGCCAGGGGCACGGGAGCATCCTACGGATCCCATCAGGGTAGCTGAGTCACCCAGGGATGCAGGGGAGATTGTCTACTTTGTGCCAGTGGCCAGCCCTTGGTCTGCTGATTTTACAGGAATTCTCCTGGTTAGAGCTCTGTCCTTCTCTCCCACTGCCACTGGGAGGTCACAGGACAGCCCTTGGATCTGTTTACAAAGTGCCAGCTCACTCTGCAGAGCAAGGACAAATAATTATTTGTGGTCTTTTGGCAGTGGGTGCATTCACTGTGGCATATGTTTGTACTCGTCCTCTGCTGTCAGCACCCTACCTCCCAGTTCCACCCAGCGCCCCAGCAGCCTCACACAAAGGCACTGACTGACTGTCCAGCTCAGAGTGACAGGAGATAGACACACAGAGGGTGTGCTCTGTACCAGGAAATGCCATGAGATGCTGAGGATGCCCCAGGTCTTCAAATCCTTTTTTCAAACAGTACTGTGTTGGAATAGCTTGGCTGAAAAGCTTGGAGAAACACTGGGGAAAAAAAACCCTGTTCCTTCATCTTTCTCATGGCAATTTTAGGTGGGAGTCTCAGAGCTGAGGCGGGGCTTTTCCCCATTGCTAGAGGTAAGGTATCTCTGGATGCATGTGCTGAGTTAGACCAGTCAAGGTCTTGTCCCCCCATCGGTATTTTCTAAACATCAGCTGCATTTGAGAATCCCTGAGGGGTTGTTTGAATCCTTGTGGCAGGTGTCAGGGGAAAGCTGTAAAAGCTGTACATTTGTCTTCCCTTCAGATAACCTGTTCTCTGAGTACAAGTGTAGAAGTTATGATTCAAATATATCCAAATGCATGTAATTAATCACAAGTGCAACATACCTCCTTCCTGCTGTGAAATCTTATTAGCAGTGTGGGCAGAATCCTAAAATACCTATCTGCCAGGTTTCAGCTCAAATTCTTCAGCTTGGTATACCTCAGTGAGCAGACCTGAGCAGCCAGGCTGGGAGAGCTCAGAGCCATGAGCTGGCGTTACTGAGCACAAAGCAAGCTCTCACCACCTCTTTAGGGAGGTGCTTACCCCTGCTCTATCAGAGCCACACTTCTGCTGCAGGCAGAGACCTCCGTGGGGCTCCAGTAAACACAGACAACAGGAACTTTGCAGCCCCATTGCAAGAAATGGCACAATTAGACAAGAAAGGTTTGGGTTTCTGCTGCCTGCTGCAGCAGGAGTGACAGAGGCCAAACTGCTGTTCCTCCACCCAGGAATTGCATCTCATCGATGCCAGATGTCCCCATTTTGATTGCAAAATTTTCTGTTGATGGAGGATCCATTGCAGTCTTCAGGGATTTTTCCCAGCAGTCAGATACTCTCCCTCAGCCTGCGATCTGTGGGGTGTGGTGTGGTGCTTGATTACATCCTCTAACGGAAAGGCAGCACATTGCAGAACTGGGAACACCATGACTCAAAAATCTCTGAGCTGAGATTAGTGGAGGCTAATGTCAGCTTGGCAGCACACCCAGGGGCTTGTGGCAAGCACACTGCTCGGAGATGGAGCCCCTGAGCTGTAATCGTGCCAAGGAGGATGGACAGGATACAAGGAATGGCATAATCGCTCTTTCCAGAATTGATTCCTTCTCAGCTTAACACGTTGAAACATCAAAAGTACTGAAAAACCCCCATCTGCCACCAGACCTAATCAAACACATCAATTATTGCTTCAGAAAGACAGTTGCTGCTAGATTTGATATCCCAAAAAAGCAAAGCTGCTTTAAAGCATCTTTTTATTTTAGCTGAGTGTTTTCATGACAGCACACAATTCCTAATGAGCACTAATACAGCTAGGACACACAGGAAAAATATGTCAACTGTGCAAAGATCAGCTCCAGACACAGAAGAGGGACTCTGAATCCTAGTGATTTCTGTAGAATATGGGGCTTTGGAAGCAGGTTTGTTGCATGAGGGCAAGGAACCAGGTGCCTTCTACCAGAGCCTTGCTTTGATACACTGAGAGAGCCCTACACTGATTCTTCATGTCTGGGTAAAATACACAGGGTTTCTCTTCTTATTGTGGGTTTTGGCAGTGGTACTGTATTGTGAGGATGAAATGCATGGGGCAATGAAGAGACTGTGCATGTCTCTTGTTTCCTCTGTTGTCCACAGAATATTTGGTTATGGAGTGCAACATCTGAAAAGGTTTTGAAAGGCAAAGTCACCTTGCAGCTATCAAAACACTTCAGATGAGGCAGATGGGAAACCAAAAATATTATTTAGGTTTGGGCAGTAAAACTGACATTGAACCCATTTGCCTCATTTTTCAGGCTTTGATGATAGTTAATGACAGCTTACAGAAGTTGTAAGTGATCTAAAAAAGCCATAAAAAGCTGCTTTGTGTCCTTGTTCAGGGGATGAATTTAACAAAACCATTACGGGGCTTTAAAACACTATTTTGACTTTCTAGAACCAGCTGTGGGATGATCCAGCTGCAGTTGGATCCCCCTTGCATCTAAGAGAACATTTAAGAGGATTAATCCCAATAATTTTAATTCAACAAAATGACCTTATGTAACATTACCGAGGAATTAATGAGAATTCTCTCATGTGGGTCATCACCAGCCCAGTAGATTTTTTTTCCCTGAGGGATCTCATTGGTCTCAGGCAGAGCGTGGACAAAGTAGATTGACTATGTAACACATTGCATGGGATGAGAAGATAAGTCACTTGGAGCAGGAACACTTCTTCTTTCACTGAATTATTATTTGGGAATGCACAAAAAGAATGCAGATGTCAGCCTCCACTGGTGCTATTTGAAACCCTTTTGGCTCCAAGGCTTTTTCCACAGAAAAATGCAATCTCATCTAATGCAAATGCTGCTGCAGGAATCTGTGTAGTCCAGCTGTCTTTTTTTAATCGAAAAAAGTCCTGATCTAATTGTTTTTGACTGTGTTTCTTTGCTGTTCTTACTGAGCCGAGCAGGATGCATATTAAAGCTAATTAGGTGCATGTAGGGTATTCAATATTTGATCTTAATATTAAAGGCCCCAGGAGAGGGCACATTATCAAAGTCAACCAGCTGCAAATTTTAGTGAAACCAAGCTATGCCACTGGCCTGACATTGCATAAAACCCAAGTCTGCACTGCTCCTGGCTTGGTGCAGGACATGGGGGTCAGGACAGCCTCTGCCTGTGCCCCTGCTTCCACCTTTGCTTCCTGTCTGGTCAGATCTGCCTTGCAGGAGCAGAGAAAACTGATTTGGGGCAGGAAGAAGAATGTCTTTGTGTGGCTTCTGTATTAGCAAGCGTGATAGGTTTTTCTTCCCCTACCTACACCCTATACTGCTGTCCTCTAACTGTGCTGTAGGGGAAGTGTCTGAGGTTTGGACTGGGGACTGAGCCAGGCACAGAATCCCTGCAGTTCCATGCTGGGAGTCAGATCCTGAGCCTGTGTATATCGGTGTACCTTCTCCAGCCAGCCCACAGCCTGACCCTCAGCAGAACCAGCAGCTCCCAAGAAAGGAGGAGCTCATTTATAGTCTTTAGCACTTGGGAGCAGGATTGTCCATCTGGGTACTGGGACTCCTCCAGGGACCAGTGACCAGCGATCTCTGCAGGAAAAAACTCCTTAGGGTGCCTCAGGTGGGTAAAAGCACTGGTATGGTTGACTGGGCACAATTAGGCTTGGCGTGGGTAGTGGTTATTGTCATGGGTAAGCCATGGGACAGGAGAAAATGGCCTCAAGTTGAACCAGGAGAGGTTTAGATTGGATATTCAGAGGAATTGAAGGGGTTGTCAGGCACTGGAACAGGCTGCCCAGGGAAGTGGCAGAGTCACCATCCCTGGATGCATTAAAATGATGTGTAGATGTAGATAGGACACTTAGGAATCTGGTTTATTGGTGGACTTGGCAATGCTGGGGTAAAGGTTGGATTTGATGATCTTTGAGGTTTTTTCCAACCTAAAAAATTCTGTGATTTTTCTAACTTTGTAGTGTTAAATTTCAAAGGATGACTATGTCCCTGTTGTGTTGGGTGGAGTACTAGCACAGTAGCTGGCTTTGCTCTGCCTGCTCAGCGTTGCCTTCTTTTGAAGTATCAGAACTGGTGTCTTTCATTCATCAACACTAATTAATTACTTTCAGGATGCAGTAGACTGTTTACGCTCTTGAAATTGTTTTATACACACACTTAAAAACAAAGTATTTCACTCCACTGCTTCCTGTTGAAAATGTAAATGCTGGAACAGTCCTCATGCTGCAGAGATGGGAAGGTCATTGGTGCTTCTCAAACGTGGGGTACAAAAGCCAACCCAACACCCCAGTCCAGTGAAGGACACATGGCAGGAACCTCAGCATGCAGTCCAGGAAAACATCTCTCATCTCAGCTGCAGCATTCAGCTGAAGCAGGGATCACCCCTCAAGACAGCCCAAAGCCAAAATTAGGCATTGATGTAGAACTCAATTAAAAAATAATAATAATAATAATTAAAAGAAGAGGAAGAGCTGCTTCCAAACAGCCACAGGGCTGCAGGGACACAGTGCCATGTTGGGAGTGCTGTACATGTTTCTGGGTTAGGACTATATTAAACTGGAAATGAAGAGTATTTTGCAAATATTTTATACACCTGAAAACAATCTGAAGTCAAAGGTTTTGGGGAAGATGCAGTATGACCCCTGTATGTCTGGAAGTGAGTCATTGTTAGCTCAATAGCCACTTGTCTACAGACAAAAATAAGATGGTGGCAGTGTGGATTCAGAGCAGACACATGAGAGTTTCTTGTAGCATCATCTTCAAGCTTTTTGGCCAGCAGTTAAAGTGCAGGAGCACATGGCTGGCTTTAAGGAGATGCCATGAAGGCATCAGAGTGACTTAGAGGCATTAGGCACAAACTGAACTGCCTTAGAGCAGCAAGAATGTTGCTGCCTTGTACAGGTCCATGAAACTTCTGCAATTGATTTGAGTAAGCTCGGCCATTTCCAGGGCTGTAGATTTTGGCAGCATTTCAATTGCCTGATGGATTTGCTTAGTTTTTTAACATGAACCATCTGGTTAGTTAGAATAATATCTTTGCATGCAAGAAATACTTTGGTGGAAAGAATTCAGTTTTGAGTGACCCAAAGGTATTTCCTCCAAGAAGGAGATTTTCCCCAGCTGGGTGTCTATCACAGGGCTCCATCAGTATTTCCTGGACCAGTGTTAAAAGTCCAGGTTGAAAAAATTATGCTTTTTAAAATGAGCTCCATTTGCAGTTTTTAGATGACTCTGACTAAGGCAGTTGTTTTTCTTTTTTTTAAAAAAAGGGCATGTAGGCAAACAGTCATCTTAATTTTCATCTCAGAGAATTTCTTGTGAGAATAGGATGTACAACATGGTATTCTAGCACAGCTGGGGGGAAGGAGAATGAGAGTTTAGAGAGATTTGCACCCTGTCACGGAGGTCTGAACTGTGCCTTTGCAGTCTTTGAACACAAGGTCATGGGCATCTGCGTTGATTTAGTTTAACATAATCCAGGAGTTTTTAATCGCATTTCAGGCTATTAAACGAGTGAGAAGAGAATCACTGGAATTTAGCTTCATAACTCCCCTGTAAACAAAGTTTTTAACCTCATATCAAGATAAAAATAAATTTAAAGTAGCTGATTAGCAGGAGATTTTCCATCAGAATTTGATCATCCTCCTCTCTACATATTAAAGTCAGATTTTTGTTCTGTTTTTCCCCATTTGCAAACAAAGACTGCAGAGTTTTCTTCAGAATTAGATTTTTCCTTTTGACTCAAGCTCTGCCCAGCCCCACCAGAATAACGTGCCTGATTTTGGGCAGGAGACAAGAAAGATTATTTTTTAAAGAAAAAGAGGGGAAGAAGGGAGGGGATAAAAATCAGAAAAGTTTGCTGGGCAAAAATAGATTTTGTGATGTGTGTTTATTCCAAGATTCTCCATCTAAAATCCACCTTGGATCAGTCTATACCATAAACACGAATGTATTAATGGGACTCTCAAGAGCCTGAACAACAATGTGTCTGTGGGTGAATGCTCAGCTGTCCCTTTCACATCACCTCCCTTCTGCCGTGGCCCAGGTCACATCCTCCCTTTTAAGCAGCACTTTACATCCATCAGCATCATCTCACACACTTGGGCATTGTCTGGGAGGTTTTCCCTGCCCACAGTGCCATGTGGACTTGGAGCAGTCCTGAGACCTGAGCTTTCCTAGGTGGAAGAGGTCCTGAGGAACCCAGAGCCACCCAGGCTGGAGGGGAGCTGCAGGTGCCACACAGGGTGGTGTCACTGCCAGCCCAAACCAGCTCAGTGTCCCAGAGCCCCAAGAGCTGAAACTCATCGCCAAGGCTCTGTAGGGAAGCTGTGCAATGACCTTTAAATTCCTTAATTTGTCCAGGTGAAGGTGAGGAGCAGATCTGCTTTTATACGAACTGGACCATTCATGTGTAAGGTAGTTGCTTGTGATACACTTTGAGTGTAATAATCTCCTGGTGATTTCTTGCCTGGTTTTATTCAAGCAAATCACTGTAATTGTAGGGATGTGCATTGATATGGGAAAACTTCATTCAGCTGGAAACATCTTGCTGATTGAAAGTAAATCATCTTAGGTAAAACAGAAACAGTATGGGTTTTATTTTCTCTGTTAGGCAGTTGGAAGTTTATAAGTATGTCTTTCACAGTGATGCAGACAGTTTAAAAGTTCCCTGTATTTTTCAGGAAATATTTCAGAGGCATTGGCTTGAGGTTTTGGAGACGAGACAGGGCTGTGTCAGTTGGGGCATGAGAACTTGCATGTGAAGCTGTGCAAGGGATGGAAGATGCTGAGCACTGGAAGCAAGAGGTTGTGCAGGGGTGTCCAGAAATTTTGACTGCTGAGCATGCCATTCCCTCCTTCTGACACAGGAAGGACAAGTTTAGTAAGATTAAATGTCTTCAGGTCAGCCATGTTTAAGGAAATTCTTAGTACATACTTACAGGCGCCATCTCAGAAATACAAACACTTCTCCTTGAGAGCTCTTGGAGGGCAGGTGAGGCACCAGAAGACAGGGAGAAAATGTAAACATGGTGCCTATCTCTAAATATAGAGGGAGAAAAGAGGAGTAAGAATTATAGACCAGTCAACTTCTAGAAGCTTTCAAGAGAATTGAACTATCAATCATATAATTTGCAACCACCTAGGAGATAAAAAGGGAGATGAGTGACATCCAGCATGGATTATACAAAAATGAGGCATGCTAAACTAGTCTCATTTGATTTCTCAGCAGGAGTAGGAGAGGAATAGTTGGTGCCATATCTAGATTTTAGGAAGGGTTTGTCAGAGTTCCACTGGATTTTTATAAAATTACCTGGAAAAATAGTCCAGATAAATTACTACAGGTCTTACACAAAAAGGGATAAGTAGCACAACTCATTCCCGAAGTATACAACTATCAGTGGCTTATGGTCAGAGCAGAGGACTCTGTCAGCCAGGACTCCACTGGGGTCTGTGTCAATTTCCTTCTAAATGTTCATCAGTGAAAAATGGATGGAAATACATCATTACCCCTAGCAGTGAGGTGGAGCTGGGAGGGGTGCTTCAGCACATCAGAGGATAAATTTTACCACTTCAAATGATCTTGGCAGACTGGAGAGGTGAGGACTGGGTCTCGTCTGGGGCACTGTGCCTCGAGGAGGAGCAGGACCTCCTTGGAGAAGGTGCAGGGAAGTGTCAGTGTGTTTACTAAACCTGGCTCAGGTCGGAAGGGCTGGAAGGAAAACACCAGAATAGCTTGGCTGGAACTGATGTGTGGGAATGACGAGGTCTGTAGCCTCTGCTCCAGGAAGTTTTCAGGATGATAGACCAGTATTTCCCCCGGGAGTGACCTGGCAAACTGGCTTCTTGGTGGGATCAGCCCCCCGCTGAAATCAGCCCTACTGCACTGGAGCTGTGGTGGGCTTTGTTCAGAGCTGCTGTTGCACAGCCGCTGGGGCCGTGCGTGTCACCAGGGACAGGCGGCAAAATCATCTCTGGCTTTGCCATCTTAATGCATTCACTGTGTAGTGAAAGGCTGAAGGCACGTAAGTGCTTTCTTGAACAGAAGCCAAAGCAAGCTGCTACGCAGAATGCACCCCCTGTTTCCAAGTATTTCATTTATTTTGTAATTAAGCAATAATTGCTGAGGCACTGGGCACTTCTTCAGGATTAATGACTTGCTGGGGGATGGCAGAAGATCTGATCTGCGGTGGAACCATTTTCTCCAGCAAATACCTGCCGTTCTGAAATGAGTACAACAACACAACATGCTAACATATGGGTTTTGCTGTTAGCAGCTGAGGGATGGGGAGCAGGCATTAATGGGTACCTTAGGCAATCAGGTTGCTTCAGTTGTCTCTCACCATTCCATTCAGAGCACAGTGTTTTATTAGTCACTTGGTGAATGAAATGGCTTTTTAATTGCTCGGAATCACTTTTTAAAATTACAGCACTTTCTCCCTGCTCCACAGCCCCTGGGGATCCTCTAAAATCCCTTTTCTTCCTTTGCCCTGGAGAGAACCAGTTCTAGTGTGCCAAAGAGGAACCTGCCTGCAGCAGTTTCCTTTGTAATTCGGACACTGGGAAAAATATAAGCCATTCAGAAAACAGAGGATTCACAGTTGCTGAGAATGCTATCCTCCCATAATTTACAGGTTGCTTAAGGAGTAGCCCACCCTGCCTAAACCTTTAAAGACTTCACAGTCTTGACATACTGCTCACTACTGTTAGGATGCTGTTCCTACATCTATATGTTTTTAATGGCCACAGCTCACTACAGCACCCAAACCCCACTGCTTCTTGTGTCCTGTGGCACCAGGAGCTGGCTCAAGCCATGTCCCATAGCAATATACCTCCCAGGAATAGTGTTGGAGCTTTAAATCTCCTCTAGGCACTAAAGCACAATAGCAGGCAAAAAGAATGGTGTATCCCACATGGATGAGTGGCCACATCAACGTTTCCAAAGGACTATGGGAAGAGCTGCTACAGGGTTGGAACCATCGGATCGCCAAGGCAAGCAAATGGAGAAGTGTTTGTGAAAAGCATATAGGACAATAAATCAGTTCACAGTGCCCTAGCAGACTTTGGAACCAGAGTCAGTGGGGATTTGCTCGCTCAAATATTAGGTAATGTGCTAACTGCGTGATTGATTAATCTGTAGGTACTTCCTACAGCAAAACTTCCACACTGGCATCCACAGTGCTGCTTTCAGTCAGCATGGCTGCCTTCCCAGAGAGATTTCACACAGGAACAATTGGGGTGTTTTTTCTCCATGCTCCTTCTGCCCCCCTTAAAAGTACCAGTTTTATGTCTGTGCTTTGAGCGATTGCAGCACTGTTGTCCAGCCGCAGTGTGTTCACTGAGGAATCCCAGAGCCACTCTCCATCCCTTAATTCTGCCCCTTCAACACAAGGAGCCCTGTTACTCAACAGGGAACTTACTGGCTTGGAGTATTTAGAAGTGAGAATGTCAGGCACCGACTTCATGGAATAAAGCTAAAAGCAGTTTAAACTCTGAGGAAGACCAGAAAGCAAAGCTCACCTCTTTCCCCACACAGCTGTTCAGTCCTCTTTTTGCCTTCTAAATTCCTGATCAGTGGCTTAAAAGTTTTCTGGTCACCAAATGATTTGAATTATTGTCTGTCTGAGGCTGTCTTTGCTTGCAGTCATGTTTTTCCAGGATTCAGGGGTTGTTGAGCAGCTCGTCCCAGGAGCTCAGTGTGCAATGTTGAGTAAGCAAAGGTTGTGGTAGGGACAGCAGAGAGTCAGTCACTTGTATTAGAAAACCTTTCTGTGAGCTTCACATCAGGGGAAGGAGATGTCTGTCTTGGTCAGCATATTTACACCAGACTCGTTCTTCGTGTAGTCATCTGCTAATGACACTGGGCTGGCATCCAGCCCCGTTCTCCATCCCAGCTCTGTATCTATTGCAAGCTGATGGTGTGAGCAAGTGCTCCTCTGTCCCGGGGGGGCCAGCACTTGGCGGGACCTTTGATGGTGTGTAAGTGATTTAGAAAAAAAAGGAATCAAAAACCCTAGTACAGAAACCGTGCTACGTTGAATCAGGGACCAGATCTGTTACTGAAGGACTCTCTGTTGTCCAGTGATATGTGAAGATGAACAAACAAGGATTTCATTTTAGCTAAGCAGATCATCCTCTATTCCAACTCTTAAGACAGGACCATAACTTACGTCTTCACTGGGAAAAATTGTTGTCAAACACAATTAGCTCTGCAAATCCTAGGTGTTTTTGTAGATACATCCAGGCTTAGTTCTGGAGTTACTTAGACATGAATAAATTACAGGGGTCATGTAATTTCCCTGACTGGAGGAAGGGACTGCAATAACTCGCTCCATCAAATAGTTCCTTTGCAGAGTTTAATAGAGACCCGTGCACAGAGCATCCAGCATGCAGAGCTGGTAGGACTGTGGGTCACACTCCCATCTTGCTTTGGCGGGGGGGAATAACATAACATGTATTGAGGCAAAAAAAATCTCAGCATTTTTTCTAAACGAGAGAGAAGGAGGGGGGAGGAAGTGTGGAGGGTTGTAAAACTTCAAGTGTTACATAACTAAGACAACTTCCCCCTCCATGCCTGAGTCCCCATGTGTACAGGGGTATTTTGACTCTGGTTCCTTTTGTAAGGTACCCCAGGAGTTACTACTACTAAGAGGACTAGCCAAAACTAGGGGCTTTTTAACACTTGTTTCAGTGCTTAAGCTCTGATCTGATGGTAATTTGTACACATTGAACCTATTTCCCTAGACCCTGACTGGGAAGGTAATGTAGGACCTGGAAACCTCCAGCCCTGTGACTGCTGAGTGTGAGAACACAAGGTGCTCCAGGCTCCAGCGTTTGCAGTTCATTTGGGAGGGAGGTACCATATGCACCAACTGTGCACAAAACCTTCTTGATAGAGAGCAAAAGGGATGCTAATTCCAGCACTGGGCTCAGACACACTACTGGTGAACAACCAGAAAGGTTTAAAAAGAAATGCTGACTAAATTAAGCAAATCAAGCCAGCAGATGTGCTCTTCAGAAGAGCACAGCTGTCTTTTAGATGTCGCTCCCACTGAAATTACATTCTCAAGAGTTTTTTGTCCTTTGCATTTTCTTCAGGATCATCCATGAGGATGGCTTCTCTGGAGAAGACGTGAAGCAGTACAAGCCAGTGGTCTACAGCAACACTATACAGTCACTGGCAGCTATTGTCCGTGCCATGGATACCTTGGGCATTGAATACGGCGATAAGGAACGACGGGTAAGTTGAACTCACCACTGCTTGGGTACAGACAGTGGAGCACCCAGGGACTCCAGAGCATGAGCAGAAGGCATTTGCACAATCTCAATACCTTGGAGGGATAGGGAGGGAGGGGAGAAGATCACCGTTGTATGCTTATTGCACGTGCAGTTTGTGCAACAGAGACACAATTGCATGTGATGTACACCTATGCTGGGAAGTGTAGCCCTAGGGACCACTGTGTCACAACAGCCACAATCTCTCATGCCCTGGCACTAGTCAGGCCAGGGCAGAAAAATAATCTGCTGTCTAGGGACAGCCTAGACAGAGCTATTGATAGATTTAAGGAAACAGTGAGTGCAGTGAGAACATGCATCTTGTCTCCTGTGCATGTGCTGGATGCACAGGCTGCATGAAATGATGAATCAGGGAGAAGTCTTGCTGCCATTCGAAGCCCTTCCACCAGCCTGCTAACGTATAAAGGCTTTTAGAATTAACTTGATTGGGGCTTGACTGTCTTCTACTCACACATCCCCCATTTAAGTGTACCCAAACAACAATTTTGCTTGCAAACAAGGGGATGTATTATTTCAGTGAGGTTGGTATGGACAGGCTCTTAGGCAGCAGCATTGGCATGTGTCTTATCAGAACAGCTCTGTGATGCCTGGCAGCCTTCTCGTGCCACACACCTAGGCCAGCCTGTCCTTTTACAGTTGCTACTCTGTGATTACTTTCACCAGCTCCCTATTTTAAACAGTGGCTCCTCTATGAGGTGCCTCTGCCAGCCTCTGCCTTGCCTTTTTGCATTTCTGGCTCAGACCAAGACCACACAGAGGAACTCAGAGTCCTAGAGTGGAGTCAAAACCACCCTTTTTGCATGCTGCAATCCCAGAGAAAGTAAAACTACTTGATTTCACTGGAAATATAATGATTTCAGATTAAAGACCTGGTAAATGCAAAGTCCTATGTGGCCCTGCATTTGTCATGGCTATTTTTGGTAGCTATCAAATGACAGATGTACAACGTACTCCAAACTCCTTATCTGAAGGTTGATAATAAAAGCATTCACTAGAAGGGATGCCAAAATCCTGCTGTGGTGTTACTGTATGAAGAGGTACCTTATTTCCCCCAATCGCAAAGAGGCACTTTGATTTCTTTGCATCTGGGGATTTTCCTGTAGGAACTCTAAATCCTGGAGACATTTCCATCCCAAACGTGGAGATGATACCATAATGGAGTTCTTGTGAGCTTGCCGAGAACTAATGCTGATGGCTTTCGAACTGAATACATTAATCTGTTGATTACTTGGTGACTCAGCTCTCAGCAAGGCAACGTATCTCTCTCAGCTGAAAACCTATGCCCAGGAAAACAGAAACAAATCATTCTCCATGTCTGATAAACAGTCTGTGGCAGACAGCTTTAAAATGTAAAATTTCTTTCTTTTTTTTTTTTTCAAACGCCTGAAGTCCTAATTTGAGGAGGGAAAACTCATCACTGTTTTAGTGCCAGGCCTGGCACAGTACAGGGTGTGGAGGAGGAGAGCTGTTATCAGGACTGCCAGGAACGAGAGGTGGAGTACTGGGCTGTACAAAATGTTGTGTCCGTTCATATTCCTGGGGAAAAGATGCCAAATGTTCCTAGGGTTGTACGATAACTCAGGCTGGAGAGGAGCTCAGGAGGTGTCGAGCCCAACCCCTGCTCAGGTAAAGTGTGAGGTCAAACCAGGTAGCTCAGGGCTCTACCCAGCTGGGTCAGAAATCATTCAAGGATGGACACTGCACACCCTCTTTGGGCAACCTGCTCCACTGCTCTTACAGTCCTCATGATGAAAAGGTTTCTCCTTATGTCTAGTGTGAACCACTGTTGTTTCAATTTATGCTTTATGGCAGTAGGGATCTTGTATTATGCTTTGCAAAGTAAAAAGCAAGTTAGATTAAATTCTCCCCAACCTTGTTTCCCCTAAGATATGTAGTTCTGGAGGAATTACTCCCGTCTTACAAAGGTGTCATGCTGACTGTGTCAGACAAGCCTGCCACAAACCCCTATAAACCAAACCACTGACTGGGAGGATGATTCAGAGTATCTATTCCCTTCATAGATGGCAAAAATATTTCTTTATCCAGCAGTGGACAAAGGGAAAGGAAACCAAGTCTCTCAGACTGTGATCTTCCACTTGCTCCTTTCTCTTAGGCACGGAAAGTTGCTGGTATTAGTATGAAATAGTATTTATTTTAATCTTACAAAGAAGCACATGGCTTCTGCTACCCTGCTTTTGTTATTAATGCACAGCTGCTATAAAGAGAGGCCATTAAACAGGCGATTTGTTGAGTATTATGCTACGTGGTTCATCCCTTTTCAAGCAAAGCTTTTCTATTTTAGAAGTCATTCCTCAGCCAAGGGTTTCCAATGCAAATCTTTTAGTGGGGGATTTTCCCCTACTCACCACTTAAGCCCCCAAGAGAAGGGAGCTCAGGAAGGGAAGCTAGGGCTGTGGCTGCTCAAGCCTGATTCAGCAGCAGGGGAGGAGGGGACATGGAGCTGGGACAGGTTTTCCCCAGAGACCACTTGGCTATTACTGCTTCCCGCATCCCTCTTTCTGAGAGATGGATCTTTACCTGTATCCCTTCCAAATGGCACCCTGGCCTTGTTCAAAGCAAAAAAACCCCTCCCCTACTTAATAAATGCTTGTTGTTATTGAGAGAAAATAACCAAATCCTCTCACAGTTCTCATTTTTCTCCTGCCCATAATTGTACCTCCAGTATTTAGTCTAATAGAAGTGAAAAGACTGGGGGAAGACTAAACCCCCTTGCTTTCTGTGGTCAAAGCAAGATCAGTGTAGGAAATAGGACCTAAAAAGACAAAATAAATCACAAAAAGCAGATGCTCCAGGTCTTGCTGACCCTCTCTACTGATAAGGACTTGTCCCCAGGTTGAGAACAAAACAGTCTGCGTGTAGGATTTCACTTTATGTGTGCTTCTTGTCCAGGGCAGCGGGTTTCCTTGCAGCTGTGCCCAGCTCACGAGAGGTTCATGGCCTGTGGGCAGCACCCAGCTCCTTGTTCCATGTCCTTCAGCAGGGCAGGCAGGAGCACATCCTGCCAGCTCACAGCACAACAGCACAGCACACAGCATGGAAGGTTAGGCTGGAACTCCAGAAATGCTGTGCAAGTGCAAAGTCACGAATCCTTCACATGCTACAAGAGGGCAGCAGAAAAGGAGCAGTCAGTGAGGAGACAGGAGCCAGCTGCAGGAGAAGTGGCATCTGTGGGTGTTGCTCATCTCCAGAGCCACCACTGCCCTGGGTCTGGATCCCTGACAAGCCAAGGGGTTACACACAGGAAGAGAGGCAGAGGCTTAGTCTCGCCTGCTTGCTCAGGACTCTCCAGCTGGTCTGTAGGGCACTACTCAGTCCTTACCTTGATAATCAGATTAACAGGCAGGAAAGAGTCAGGCTGTAACATGTAGCCTGTGGATTAAATGGTCCTCTAAAGTGCAAATGTATTAATAAAACAAGCTCCTCACTGATTCCATTTCAGTGTACTCAGGCAGAGCAAATGGGAAATGGAGGTTTGAAACCTGGAATCTAGAAGTCAGTCCAAGTGTTTGGAAAGGATCAAGCAGGAAGGGCAGGGTAAGGATGGATTTCCATACCTCTATTTGAAGATCTGGTTCCAAAGTCTGGCATCAGCAACCCCAGGCGGAAAAAGCATAAAGTCTCTTCCTCCAAGGGTCAATGCTGACCCCAGTAGCTGCTTGGAAATGCAGACTTGCTGAGATTGTTCAGAAATTACTCAACTGAAAATCCAAGTATCAGTTGCGTGGCTCAGATCCGAGTTTCTGAGGTGACAGGTCACAGGTTTAGCCCTTGGGGTCTGGAGGTGGCAGGCAGTGACCTTCACACTGAACTTTTTCCCAGTGTGAGTCTGGAAATGTCTCTGCTTCAGCTATGAAAGGGAAAACTAAAAAGCTGCTAAAATGTAAAAATATTTAGATAGGGATTTTTTTTGCTTTCGGACTTTGTAGCAAAATGTGTCTGTGGTGACCTTCTGATGTGTACAGTGTGCAACTCCTGAACTGTGAGCCAAACAAAGATGTACCTGGACATTTAAAAATATTGGCTAGTAGCCTTAAAAAAAAAAAACCTTCTGTAGTGTAATTGAACAGCCCACCCGGGGTGGCTTGCAAAGAGGTCGGCATCAAATCTGCTTCTGAACAGAGGTGCCTGTAGAAACCTGGTGCCTCCAGCCCCTTCCCCTCTGCATGTGCCAAAAGGAGATTTTAGGAGCTGCCCCCTTCCTCTCATTCTTGCTTGGCAGTGGCAGGAGCAAAGTCACAGCCACTGTCACCTGCTGCCTTCCAGGCACTGGAGGGGAGCAGTGTGGGGGAGGATCTCTCCTTTGTAAGATCTGCTCTGTGTAACTGGCTTTTGTACTTGTCAGCTCAAGATACTGTGCTACTTCATTTGAGTCAGGTATCTGTTTAGACCAGCTGTCTCCTACTGTGTGTCCCTAACCCAGGCTCTCTCAGAAATGTAAAAAGGCTGCTAATAACTTCGGGGAGGGCAGGTGAGGTTAACCAGGCACTGCTGTGCTGGTAGGAAGCCTCTGTTAGCTACCTGGGTGATCTGGGGAATGGACTCAGGATTCCTGGGCTTGTGCTGCTTGACTGAGGATGCAGCCAGTCTTGCATATCTGCTGTTGTGAGTGATGGGAACTTAGGGCTGCTTTGTAGAAAAGTAGGATGGAGTGGAAGAAAAGGAAAAAAGGAATAAAGGGAAGGCACTAGACATGCCTTTTTTATGTGGTGTCAGCATTTATCTAGATATCCGGCTGCAGACAATGTCTGCTTGCAATAGTCACATACAATCATATTTACTGTACTGTATCAGACTCAGTACAAATACCCAAGTAACAGTCCAGGACAAATATATTGGCCTGCCCTTCGTAAAGGTCTGTCACTTTTCCATTAAGGCTGAAGCCCCTCTTGGTCCTTCCACAAGGTGCATTTCAGTTGCCATCAATTATGTTTCTGAGTGGTGGGAAACAAATAAAGGGCAGGGCATATCTTGAGAGGTGGGAAACATGAAAGAGAGGAAAGCACTTGTTATTGTCACAGCCTGCCTTGTTGCCAGGGAGATGGTTGGCTCATTCAAGAAACACTTGTGGTTGCTGGCCAAGATGGCCAATGTATTTGGAATCTTTGCAGCAAAATGAGGGTGTGGGAGAAAGAGGGAGAGAGCAAAGAACAGGGAAAAGCCCAGAGTAAGCTCTGCCTGCATGGCCACAGGGCATGACCCACACGCCCTACAGCACCACTTTTCTAGTCTCTCTAACCAAAGCAGCAGCTTCTACATTCCACTAATGTATTTTCCTCCTTTGGAAATCCCTTGAGCTCCTGGAAATACAAGATCTTTCCTAATAAATGATACCAGTAAATTAACAGCAGAGCACAAAGGCAGTTTATGATAGTCCTTTGTGCCAACTAAAAGAGCATGGAACAGTCTACTTCCATGCCTTTGTTCTGCCTCTTAGGGAGAGTCAAACTTTCTCATCACCAGGAGGGATCCCAGCCAAGTCAGCTGAGACCCATGGCTGGACCTGGGAGACCTTGCTTAGCAGCAGCAGTGGCAGCACAGCCTGGCCCTGTGCTCCTGCAAAGCTGAAGTCGTGATCATCAGGTCTATCACATACGGTGATCTTCACATGGCAAAGATGCCCCAGAACCAGTGTCTGCTTTGCTGTACTCATGCTGCTAATAAAGATAGCCAGCAGAAGGGAGACAAAAGCAGCTGGAGCTGTGGCTATAAACACATCACGGCTTGCTCTCACAGGCTGAATTTGGCCTAGAAGAGCCATCCAGTTAAATAAGCAGGTTGTTTGGTTGGGAGTTGCCAAGTCTTCATGTAGAGGTCTACTTTGGGCTAAGCTGGTCAGCCTGTCCTTTCTAACTTTTCTGGGTAATTCCAGTAGAAAACTGCCAAATCATTTAGGGCAAAAATGTGATCT
Source organism: Lichenostomus cassidix (assembly GCF_008360975.1). Lineage (NCBI taxonomy): Eukaryota > Metazoa > Chordata > Aves > Passeriformes > Meliphagidae > Lichenostomus > Lichenostomus cassidix. Next base: position 8,292,452 of record NC_139492.1, on the reverse strand, counting down.
TAACTCTGGCACAGCATGGTTTACAGGGGCTGCAGTAATGATAATCAGCAGGAGCATGACTATTGCAGGAGCAATAGTCAGAATCCCAGGCTTCTGCAAATGCGTGTCAGTGCTTTTCAACAGGGAGAAATCCTGACTTTGGGCTCCTAGGAAAAAGGGAGAGAAGGGGACTCAAAGGAGAAATAGCTCAGAAAATGTAGTAGTAGTAGAAACAGCTGGATGCTCTAGGCAAGCAGCTGAACCGCATGGCCAGTGCTGCACCAGAGGCTGTACCAGTAACCTTTCTTTCAGCAGAAGACTGTCAATCACTCACAAGAGCTCTAAAAACCCAAACTTCCCCAGGGTGGCCCAATGTACCAGTTTTAGTTAAAATTCCTAAAGAATTAAGAAAGATGCCTTGAAATGGATCCAAAAGGAGGCAGAGGAGAGTGGGCGGCAGTCGCGTAGCACGTTGGAAACGCGTGTGGTGTGGAAGGCAGCTCGCTGGAAAGTGCCACCTTGCCGAGCATTGATGTGCCAACATGATGTTTTTCACTTTGCTCCTGTTTCAGGATTATATCCATGGTGTTGGCATGGCAACCCTCACTCAAAAGTAAACACTGGTTCTGCTTTTTGGGTTCTCCTGGACACTGATGGTGAATGGGCAGCAGTGAAGGGATGGGGTGGGATAGAAGTTCACCTGGTCTTCCAGTCCCTCTGTGCAGTCAGAAATCTGTTCCTAAGAAACACTTTTTTGGGAAAAAAACTATTGTGAAGCTCTTCCGCATCATTTCTAAGTGAGCCAGATGAGAATAAGAGATGTGGTCACACCTTAAAATGCCACCAGATCTGTTTCTTTGGTGAGCACTTGGCATCAGCCAGGCACTGTAGGTTGGTGATACTTGCTGTCCCTGCTGCCATCCCAGTTCTGAGATGAGTTTTATAGCTGAACATCCTACAAGAGCACTGACCAGAACAGATGCCATCAATTAAAACTAGCTTTTTAATTTTCTTTTGAAGAAATACAGAAGAATAAGAGATGTCTCAGGGGATCATTGTTAAGAGAGAGACTACAGTCACCTTTTTCCAGCTCCAAGCTCCAGGCTGAGTCTGATTCACCACCTAAAGAAGGCTTTAAAGAAGATGGTGCCTGAGTCTTCCCAGAGAGACACAGAGGACGAGGCAGTGGTCACTGGTGCCAGGAAAGGGAATTACAGTCAGAGATGGGCTTGGGCTCATTGTGCTTTGCCTCTTCTCTCCATGGCATTAGGAGAGATCAAGACAATCTGCACTTGAAAGAATACCCATCCCTTTGGGTATTAGATGAGTGGAGGGATAAGAGAGGTCCGAGGACATTTGTATATGGGAGGATCAGTGAAAATAGGAAATACCTGAAAGGTAATTTTTAAATTATGGGTATTGCCTTCCTCTTCAGCCAACCACCAGCAGGAAAGCATCTCTGGTAAGTTCTCCTGGCATTGTCTGCTCCATGGATGGTGGAAAAATGCAACCCCTTCGGGTGCAAATCTGTCTTTAGAGACGTTAGTTTTTTCATGGTGCTTCTGCCGTCAACTGCTATTTCAGGCTTGATTTCTGAGGAATTAACCACACTAGTCCTCCAATGAATCCTTGAAAAGGATCCTCATTTCCCCTAAAACTGTCCAACACCCCTGTTCACCTATGAAATTGCAGACCCTGTGCTATAGGCAGGTTAGACTTTCCTACTCCTTGTGTGCAAGCTCTCTCTTTTCACTGAGAGAGGGATGTGTTTTTCCTCCATGAGCTTGTATGTTTGATACTGATTTTTTGGATGATGCAGGGAATATTTTTAGTCTGAAAAGAAAGAAAAAACCCACCTATCCCTGTTCGTTGGAAGAGGAGCTGCCTGCTGTCCCATGTGAGATTTGTTATTCAAATGCAGCCACAGTTAGGGCTGCCCAGGGCCATGGTGTGACAGGGAAGAGGCACAGAGGGAAGAGTGAAGCAGACACAGGACTGTAACATTAGCAGCAAATTAATGAGAGGTAGAGTGCTGCTTTCCATTCCCACAAGATACTGATGGAAGCAGGCTTCTCTGGGAGCCCTGGAAAGCACCAGAGTGGAACAGCACAAAATACAAAGTGTTCAAAAATATTTGGCAGCTGGGGCAGAGCCCTGAGAAGGTGAAAATCTTATTGTTCGAAAAGGGGCTGCCTGGCAGCTCCTGGATTGAGGGTCAGGCAAGAGCTGGCTGCACACCCCATCAGCTCCTTCTTGCTGGATGGCACAGCCTGGCCAAGGCAGATTCCATCCTATCCCAAGGACAGGGATCAGTGAAGCCACTCCCCACAGACAGCAGCAGACAGCAGTGGCCTTGCCCTGGGTGGCATCTGGTGTTGGTGAGCACAGGCAGATACTGTCTGTCCTTCACTAGAGCCTTTCTGTCCATTAAGGGATTGAAGGGCCTGTAATCCAGGACAAAAAATACGTCTAGGTATTTGATGTACTCACAGCTGAGGCACTGAAGTTAAACACTGACATGGCAGAGGCTTCAAAGATCCCTACCCATGTTTCTGACTGTGTGGGTGATCAGGCGCTTTCCAAGGTCCTTCCAGAAAGTCACCATCACGTTTGAGACTGAAGTTTGGGTTGCATCTGGCCACAGCCTTGTGCAGGCAGGATGCTGCCTTCAGGTATGACTGCAAGTCAGCTCTCCAAGCAGCAATTGCAGATAACTACTAACTACTCAGCACATTTCAAATACATGTCAGTTATTAAGTAGATTTATTTCCATCTCTTCTGGGAAATGCTGGGAAGCACTGCTGAGTCACACTGCTTACTCACCAGTTTTAGGAATGGCATTAAAAATACTTATTTTCCACATGCCTTCTATGATGTTCCTATTATTTGAATGTCTCCAGATGTAAAATGAAAACATTTGTATAGGGTTTTCCTGGCCTTAAACAGATCTCTGATGCATAACTCACAAAAAGGCATAAAACAAGGGATCTGTCCCTTGGCTCTGTTGTATCATGCTTGTTCAGAGATGGTGGTGAGGGTGGTCTTTGCTCCAAAATGGCAGGAGCACAGGCAGGCTGGGCTTGACACAGCTTGGGATGGTGGAGGGAGAGTGTGAGCAGCTGCTTTGCTGTGCCCAGGCACATGGGAGAGGAGGGACATGGAACATGGATATGTTCCTTACCTACAGCAGATGCTCATAAACTCAAGACACAGTATTCTGCCGTGGTCTGCTCTGGTCATAGACCCCAAAGCAACTCAATCCTCAAGGGACACAGTGCCAGATGCCCTTGCAGGAGCACCAGGTCCAAGGGCACACTGAGCTCAGCCACCTCACACCCTGGGAGAGCAGGTTTCGTTGTCAGCTTCAGCAGGGAGGTGTGTGAAAGCTTCACTGACAGCCTGCTTCCTTCACACCCTGAAATTATCCCAGACAGGGGAACACACTGGAGCAGAGGAGCCATTTCATGGCCTGTGGCTGTGAAGTCCCATCCTTCCAAAAGCGGAATTTTGCTGAGCTGGTGAGGCAAGGAGACAGAGCTCCCAGCTGATCGCTGCCCTTAAGGAAGCTAAAATGTGCCAATGCCATGCCCAAGCCCCACACCACCCAAGGGGAATCCTGTCCCTCCAAAGGAAGCAGCTGCTTCTTGTAGGCTGGATCGGCCAGCTGGGGAGAGTGTGAGGCTGCCTTCCCTCACACAGGGGCACAGTGGGATGGTGGCACCTCAGACATGTCCCTTGCAGTGCATCAGTCATGGGCATGGCAGAATGTCTGCCACACATGAAGACTTTATTACCCGAATACAGGTTTTACTGAGGCTATTAATCAGTATTGTGTACCTTGGTAATAACTGATTAAAGGTACCACAAGGGAACTCATTTAACAGCTGCAATTACTGCTTTGACCTCAGCCTCACCCACTGAGTGGGATGTGAGGTGAGCAGGGAGCAGCCTCACCAGGGCTGCAGGAGCTCAAAGATGCCATTCAGCCTGGTCAGAATTGCTGTGGCAGGTGACTGGGCAGTTCTTGGTGTTTCATTCAAAATAAGGAAAGAATCAAGCTCCAGATGAAGGTTAGAAACAGCAAAGCCTCAAGATCTGCTGTGAAACAGTATCATTTTGCACAGTGGCAATGTTTAGCCTTGTGGTCAAAGTCAGAGGGAGAAAATGTGGGGGAAAAAGTGCAGGATATGTGAATTAGCCCACGTCTGGTTTAGGGGTTTTGATAGACAGTCACGGCGGGCTGCAGGACACCTCATCCTTCCCAGCAGAGACCCACATCTGCGTCACATCATCCCGGAATCGCTCCAGGCAGCACAGCACATCCCTTCCGAGTGCCAAAACCCACTCAGGAGCCAAAGAAAATCTCACCCACAGGCTTTGAACACATTTCCTCCTTTTTGCTGTGCTATTCGTTTTCCAGGGCTGTAGGAGTTTCTGGTTTGCAACACATTGTATCTGTGTTGATGGTGTGACTGTTGCTAGATACTTTTCCCTTGGTAAGAAATAATTCCCCTAGGTTGGCTATGTATAATTAAGTCCTCATTTTCTTACAGATTGGTTTAAGACTAGATTAACTCAATTGATTAGAGGGGAATTACTCTTGATTTACACTGCAATCGTGGGAATGGAGGATCAAGTGACACACAGGAGCAATCGCATAGTAAATGCTCGGGGTAGCTACATGGTTGTCACCCACCTTTCTGTATTTGAAAACTCCCTGAGCAGATGTTTGTTCCTTTATGTGAAGGGGGGGTACTAAGCTGATCTTACCTGCTGAATACACCTTACAGATATTCAGTTGGGTATCCAGGTTGTTGGGTCATGTATTGAGTACAACCAGGTACTCTTTAGTTAGCCTGGCAGTAAAACTGGAGCAAGACTGTCCTACAGAGAAATTGCTTCCAGTTTGAAGAGATTTTCCTAGTAGGGATGGGAGAGGATCATATTGCACAGAGGAAAAAGAGCATCCAGTAATGAGAGGAGATACAGACTTACATCTCCAAAATATTATCCTTTCTATGTTTGGGAAGGAAAAAGGGTCCCATCCTGCTCCCTTCTAACTGCCAGCGTCTGCTGTGCTCCAGAGGAGAAACCTCCTTGCCCAGCCCTCCTCAGGAAGGGCACAGCCAGACACAGCCAAGCTCACTCCCTTTGGATCACAGCTCAGCCCTGTTCCCACTGTGTCCCTGTCCATGCCATCAAAGACAAGCAAAAGGAGGCAATGGCAGAGAAGTAGAGTTTTCTGAGTCCAGGAGAGTGCTTGGCTTGCCAATTTTACTGAGCTTTTATTTAAAATTGTGAGAGCTTTTAGTGCTGGTAGATGATATTACAGGCAAGATTTTTTTTTCCTAAGAAGAGGTGCCACCATTCAGTGAGTCTGACTTAGTTCTGTAAAGTTACAAATTCCTTTCTTCCAAGTGAGGAGCAGGTCTCACCTCTGTTTCTCCCTTCTACATGTCATCACATTTGTGTAATTTCTTTTCTTTTCTGCAGGCCAGGTTTGCAACACAGCCTGTCTGGAGGTGCGGTGTGACATTGTGAGTGCCAAAGACAGGGGAATTTTAGGCTATTTGTTCCCTACCACCTCAACAGCACCTTAGCCCAAGGTCTCACAGCCATTTTCCTTCCAGCTTTTGTTCTTTGTAATTGCTGTTATTGGTCCTATAAACTTTGGAAAGCTTTTCTCTTGCCAAGTTCCTCTGCCATGAGCATGTTTCTAACTGGTGATATCTGTGCTGTTCTTATTTGAGTCCCTTGGTTTTAAATAGGCTTTTGCCTTACTCCAGCTGCCCTCAATGGGCATTGCAGGCTGCCCCCACCAAGGTGGACACCTTTTGCTAACAAGCTCAAGTTCTGCATCTCATAGCTGCTGTGGCTTGTGAGTCTTCCTACACTCACTGCCACTGGTGAGGTCCCTCATCCAGGAAATGGCACAAGGTTAAATCTGCTTTCTGCAGTTGGGGTGTGCCTGCTGCTGTTGCAGCCTTCTTTATTTAATTTGCTCCAGAGGCACAAGTCATACCAAGGCTGAAAAGACCATATTCAGCATTACAGGGGATTGTGAGCCAAGTGCAGGCAGGTCTTGTGACCAGTGAGTAGGCAAAAATCCTTATTTCCTCAACTTTCTCTTCAAGAACAGAACCTCAGGGAAAGCTGTAGGACTATTTGTAGCAGCATGTAAGGCTCTGAGCTTTTGGGTCAGATGATCTTGATGTTGTTGCAGACCGAGTGTTGAGCATCTTCTATTTCTTGTTGGCAAGGCAAGCAAAACATTTAGACCTTTAAAACAATCTTTACCCTAAAACCCTGCACTGTGACCAGGAGGAGGAAGGCTGTCCCCCAGCATGAGGACTCTGAGTAATTTCAGCATCAAGGCTCCCCTGGCCATGAGGTTTCAGAAAGCAAGAGGCACCAGACCCAAACGACAGCTGTACTTTTTTCAGTCATGGGTTGTATGCACAGACATTGAATCATCTTAAAAGCACTTTTGGGGGTGACACCCCTTTTCTGGCTCTCCTCTTCCCATTTCTGAAGGAGCTGTAGGGTGCAAAGCCTGGCCCCATTCAGGCAGTGTCTGGACTCAGTGTTCCCCAGCTGCCTTTAACCACAAGCCAGCCACACCACCACACAGACACCTCTGACTGTCCTGCCCTGGGCACTGCTGCACAGCATGGCCAAGGAGCAAGCCATGCCCACCACATTTCAAATTATCAGAGAGCATGATCAACTGATACATTTATTTGTAAAAAGAAGACAGATGATAGGAGAGAGCTGCTAATAGTAATCCACACAGGCAGCAGCAGCTCTGAGCTATCTTTTCACCACTAAAATCTGTCCCCTAAAATCCTGGGCAGACCCCCAGTTCTGGGGTCACGCTGCTTGTCAGCATGCATTTTCAGCTTTGTATCCCCAGGCTGATCCAAGAGCACAAAGGATGGAGAGAGTGAACAGGCTATTGCACTGTGTCCCTTTCTCCTCTGCCATCAACTTTGCAAAGAAAGAGTGGACAGCAAATAAACAGTGAATGCTGATGGGGAGGGGAAACCTATCAATCCACACTATCATTATCTGACTTGCCTTGAAATCCTCTAAGAGATTGCCAGGAATTAGTTCCAGTGCTGGAGAGTCTTCAGTGACCCTTGAGGAACAGAACTGAGCTCAGGAGCCAAGTCCACCACAAAGCACCAGCTTTCTGCAAGCTAAATTCCAGATGTAAACAGATGTTCTCCCCAGCAGCCGTTACAAACCCTATTATACAGGTCAGGCAGCACCAGCACACTGTGTGATTTTAAGCCCTTTTCTGTAAGAAGCTGGAGGGTATTGCCTGGGATCAAAAAGAATGGGTCCAGCAAGTTCCTCAAGCCAGAAAAATCAGATTTCACTTCGTACTGATTATGCAGCTCCCGGATCAGACCACGAGTTACTGATCAGTTTGCTGCACTCAAACTGCAAAAGAGGTTTAATAGTGCCAGGCCAGTTTCCCATTTGTCCCTAATCCCCCCACCAGCACTGAAGTTATTCCAGAACCACAGAGACTTGAGGGTTACAATAGTTTTGTGCTTGAACCAGACATCACAGTGTTGTGTGAAACAATTAGCTGAACCACCAGCACCTTGATGCAGAGACAGAAAATTACACCTGTAAATCCAGGGCAGCTGAAGCAGTGACCAGCACCTAAATCTGGATGGACATATGCTAGGAGCAGTCAGAAATAAAGGGCTTGATGTGTGGAAGGAAAGGAGATCCAATTTCACTCCCAGGACCACCAGCAAAGATCTTTAGATGGTTGTTTCCAGCTCGTACAAGAAAGAAAGAGGCAGTAGGTTCTGGCTGAATGCTAAATAGAATAGCAAGTAGTGCAGTGATAAACGTAGCATCTCTGTAACTACAAAAGGTTGTTCTAAAGGTCAGATCTGCATGTACTCTCCTAGCTCTCTGAACAGCTATTCCTTTCATCCACAAGTTGAGCTTTTGGCTGGGACAGGCTGAAATAAACAGGGCTAAAGCTGTCCCATCCGTTATCGCTGGGAATGGCTTGGCTCCAAGAGCAGGCTCTGCCTCTGCAGATAGAACACACGACATGGCAGGGAGCAGCCCAAGAGGGCAGATGGCTCACGTGGACCATCCTCACCACCAAGCCTTCATCCCTGGGCTTCAAAATGCTGCAGTGCCCCTCTGCGGGGAGAGAGCAACGCCGTTGTGCTCACTGCCAACACACCCCGAGCACAGACCTGCTGGTCAGTGTCCCTTTGAAAGCACAGGCAGAAGTCAGAAGCCCTTCGTTCCATATACACTGCCCAAGGCTGTTTATCTGGAGTTAGGCTTTTTTCCCACCCTCTAAGGTGAGATGTCAGGAAAGAAACACTGGCAAGCCTGCCTGTGTGTTTTCTCTCTCTCATACCAAGTCAAAACCAAAGGGCCCCACAGTCCTGGCGGCACAGACAGACAGATTGACAGTCACTCTGCACAAGAATGGCCAGACAAGGCTGGGGGTAGTCCAACCCTGCTCTTTCCACGCTTTTATGGATGTCCTCCTGTTGTAGTGGCAATAGAACACTTTATTGGCAACTAAGAAATAAAACTAAAACCAGATCAGTTTATTAAATGTCAGAGTTGGTGTGTCTTGCAGAAATGATCCCAGGACACTGAGACAGGAGCACAGGGACTCTGTTCATTCAGGAGTGGAGCTCCTGCAGCAAACACACAGTGCCAGAGGGGAAGGGGCAGTTCCTTTGGGTCTGCACGTTGCTGTCATCTCTGAAGCAGCCATCCTGCCTTCTTCACACACCAGTCCAGGGATGCTGGAGCCAGCCTGTTTCGAGACACCTCTCTCAGCAAAGCCATTTCTATCTTAATGTGTAAGTGGACAAAGGCAGATACATCTGCAGGCTGTGCTAAACCTCAGCAGCCTACACAGTGAGGTTCTGCTGCCACCAGCATCTCCAGGTGCTCCAGAGGCTCCTCAAACAGGTAATAGAGCCATGTTCATTATGAATAGACCACTGGGTCCAGGAACCCAGTCAACAACCCTCTGAACCTGCTGGGCCCATAGAGGTGCAGTAGGTTGAGAGATGATTCCTCGGTGGAAGTAGCTCATCTTCAACCAAAAACTTTAAGAGTGTTGTTAATGACCCCTTGATCTCTACCCAGGAGAAAACATAAGCTGAAATACTTAATTTGGACATGTGGAACTAGAGAAAGTAATCTTTGCTGTCCTGGGAATCAGCTATCCAGGGCTTGAGCCAGAAAGACCGTAAAGTGCTCTGGTTTCTGGTGAAAGAGCTGATCCTATAACACTCTTTTGCATTGCAGGTTTCAAGAGGCAACTTTTTGTTGGTCTATCTTGCTGTCCTATTTATAACCAGCTTACATAGAATAAAAAGAGTATAATTCACAGTGCTTTCTAATTAGATGTTGTAACTACAATCCTATTTCACGCCACTCTAATTTGCTCCATCACAGTATTTTCGAGTTTTGTATTAACTATATCATGCAGGGCAAACTCTTCAAGGGTTTGAAGCCAGCAATTATGCGCCACTTTGATTTGTACATAAAGCTGATGTGAGTCCACATAGCAACATCCCATCATGACGTCTGAAATACCAGCATTAAAAGACACTGTTGAAGCTCTTTCCAAAGTCAGGAGGTTCTTAGTCCAAAGTGTGGCAACTCAAAGCAAGCTTGCCAGGCTAGAGGAGATTTTGCAATCCCAGTCACTTCTGACCTTTCTAAAAGGACTGAATTTTGAAGAGTCCATATTTGGTAGATCTCCAGAGCAATCTACATCTAAGTTTGTGGCTGACATTTAAATCTCTAAAAATGGAAATGGGCCTTTGACACTTGAGCTTCAAGATTATTCATTGTAGAGGGAAAGATCTTGGGAGTAACTGGACTAACGTAGTTAAGCAAACATGATGGGATTAGCACAGGGCAGGATTAGACATTCCCCATTAACACACTGGCTTTGGAATACCAGAAGAGATGTGGGCTGATTCTCTATGTGTTCTAAGTTACTCTGTACAACTGCTCACCCTGTCTGTGCAGATAAGATAACCACTTTGGATCATTAAAAAACTTCTTAGTAGGTGTGAACACCAAAGACTTGTTAAATGCAGTAGCAAAACTAGCCATAGAAAGTTTTTCCATGTATGTTTTAACCTTGGACCTCTGGTTTGCTCTTTGCAAGTGTTTATATAGGGGGGAAAAAAAAAGAACCAAAGACATTTTCCTGGTATTCATCAAGTGAAAAAACAAAGTAAGACTGTAGAGTCCCTGTGATATTTTCAGGAGATGTTCTCAGCTATCTGTTTAGCTTAAGAGTTCCAACTTCAGAAAAACATCCATTTCTAAAAGTGCTTCATATCTGCCTTTGCCTCCACCTCTTTCTTAGAGACTGAAACCTTTGAAATCCTGCAGATGTGTGTTAACACAGCAGAATTGCACTTGCAAGCCTGTGCATTAAAGAGAGCAGCAGCTTCAGGTTAGGGCTTTCCTTAGCTGAGCTGTTGGAAGAAAGCAGCAAGAAGGTGCCAAAGGTTCGTCTCTCCCTTTCCCCCCTCTTCTCCTAGCTTTCCCTGCCCCAGCCACGCCAGGCACAAGCCTCCCCGTGCACAGGGCCAATCCTCAGCCTGAGCACATCCAGCTCCCTCGCAGTCAATCTGGCCCCAGGGCTTGTTTTGGTATTTTACAACAGAACAAATAGAGCAACATTTCATAACGTTCTAATGAGGCACATTGAGGAATGCCCAGGAGACAGAGACAATATCAGTGTTCCTTGGCACAGAGAGAAAATCAAAGGCATTTGTTTGTTATCTGAAATGTCGATCTGTGTTCCTTTCGGTGGTGGGCAGACATTTTTATAGTGTAGGTTCCTGGAAATACTCAGATGTCACTGTTGGTGTGTTCTAAAAGCAGTATTTATTTTCAGATGTACCTATAAAAACTGAGACTGAAGCTCGGAAATATTCAAAGCCATTACAGGATTATTAGGTTTTGAGTAGTGGTTTGCACTCTGTATGGCCCCAAAAGATCTAATCTTTGTGGACTCTCTTCTTCCATTGAATAGGAATTTTATGACTGAGTTGAGAAAGCCCTAGTGAGAGAGGACAATTTGCCCACTAAATTGCCCAGGGAGGAGCCACCCAGCAAAGATCAAACTCAAAAGACACCAACTACATCTGACCAGGGCATTGAGGAAACACTAAGTCTCCTGTTAGAGTGAACATCTGGGAGCAATCTGGTTTGGATCTCTGCTTGATATGTCAGAATTTAAACCAGTGCCATTAGGAGGCATCACTACTGCACATCCCACTGCACTACAGTACAGCCCAGCTCACAAGCATGTGATCTACCAGTGTCCCAGTGTCAGCCCCTTCCTGGGAGCTGGCAGGGTCCACATCTGACAGCTAAGGACTGCCCTTGAGCACTGTCATCACCCTCCTGCCTGTCCTCTGTGTCATGACAGCTGCTGAAGTTTCGTCTACAATCCTAATAGTGGCTTTAGAGGATCAGAGAATCACAGAGTATCAAGTGGAAGGGACCCATAAGGATCATCATGTCCAACACCCTGTTTCTCACAGGACAAACTAAAACTAAATTATATGACTAAGAATATGCTGTTCATTTTGTCAAGCTTGGTACTTTTTTTAAAGTTTGGACCCTCGTTAAACATTTTCCACTTCTCTAGCCTTGGTAATCAGAGACATACCCCAAAAGCAAAATACTGATGACAGATGTTTGCCTCTCCCTTTTCCACTTTTTCCTCTTTAGAGTCTATCTCAGGCTCATGCTGGTCCAGGAACTGGGACTAGTACTGGACGCATCTGGTAGGAGGAGCTGGCAGCAGGTGACCTCAGATGAGTCACTTCAGCTTTAGGCTCAGAAGGCTCTTGAGGTCTCCCCTTCAAGAAAGTGGCAGAGACAGCCTGGGCTCCATCTCCTTGCCCTCCCTGGCAGAGGGGTGTTTGCCAGTCTGGGGTAGCTGCTGTTACAGGTGAAACATTTGCTGCCATGTGAGTCTCAAAGAGATGGGCTGCAGGATGGGCATTTCCAGCTCAGCTGATGAGAGACAGGGAAGAGTTGAAGCCCAGGGAGGCTGAGCTGAGCTGACTTCGTCTTCAGTACGACTGAAGAGGATGAAAACATCCTCTTTAAACCTTTGGACAGCAAATGCTGCTGTATTATTAAGAAGCCAGGCAATTGGAAAGTATTACCCCATTAAAGGAAGTACATCTCCAGCAAAAAATGTTCCTGAGCAAGTAATGCCGTTCTGCTAGGGTTGACCTTGACAGAGATTTCTCCATTCTCATTTGGATCTGGGAACCAAGTATGTTGATAAACTCACTGCTGAGAAACTTAATGTTATTCTCTACATTCTACTCCCTCTGGAAGCCCAATTAGGCATAAGAGAACAAGGATTTTTCTCCTTTTAAATAAATTTTTTTCTGAATGTCACTATTTAAGAAAAACAGAGATGAAATAGTCCCAACCCCTCTCCCCCCCACTGCCAAAGCCAAAATGATCTCAATTAGGTCAGATATGTTCATTGTGGTTTCTCCAATTAAAAAGCTATCATCCGTCAGGATTGTAATTATCCATCCATCAGGACTCTATCAGCCAAAAAGCTTGTAAAAATGAACACTCTTCTGTTATTTTCAGGACACGCAGGCTGTTCCACAAGATCAGCTCATGCCCACTATTTCAGAATGCCTCTGCAAGAGATTGAAAAAAAGGAATAAAGTGGTTAAAAAAAGCAATTCAGACATTAACAATGTCATGGCAACAGCAAATTAGAGCCTCAAAAGCAGAGCTCAGCTTGGGAAGGTTTAGGGAGTCACTGCACTGCAGGACTGAATGAAATATTCAGCACATAAAAGAGGTCCCCAAATGTTTTTTGTATTTGGGATAATGACACCAAGCTGACTGCTATTTATGTACACTTTTGCCTAACCATCGATTTTTTTCCTGCAAGAGATTTTAAAATAGTATACTTGTCAGGTAATCACAGGTCTATTTTGATTGTTGGGGAACTTTGGCATTTGGAAGTGTAATCATAAACATCAGCTTTTCCTCAAGCAGAAAGTTACTGTTGTAGGAAAAACTGATAGAAGGAAAAAATTGAGCTTTGGGGAAAAGTTACCCAGCAAGAGATTTTGCTTGCTGAGTAAGATGATGTAACGTGAGGTGACAGCCTGACCATAACCAATAGTGAGGTATGCAATCTCAGTTTCTGTGTTTTCACCTAATGCTGTGCATGTGTGCAAGCAGACAATAAACCTTCTTTGCTATTTCTTTTCCCTCAACATCCTATAGCTTCTTTTCTAGGTTTTTCAGGCTTTTTCTTCCCCATGAGGTCAATCATGTCAAGCTAAGTATCAAGTGACCATTCCCACCTCCCATAACCTTTACTATCCTGATCTTTACTCCAAGCTTTATTCTCGTGCTTAGTTTCTTGATTATATTAGCTACCCATGTCTCATATCAATAATGGGATGAGATCAGGGGGAAAAAACCTGCATTGAGAAAAATATCCTTTAGTTTTAATTTGGGCTTATGCCAGGCTGGCAGGGAAAGAAAAGGTCCAGCAGAGTATGCTCTGTACACTGAAGAAAACTCAGAAGTGAAACAGTACTCAATATTTATTTATCTTGGGTTTGTATTCTTCTTTCTGCATTTTGTCCTCCACATCTCTCAGCTTTATCACTGCCTTTGTTGTACTAGCTTGGGAACTTGAAACGAGGTCTGAAGCACTTCAGGAATTTCTGTCCCTCTAAGTGGTCTCTCACAGAGCACTCCATTTTGGTGGTCTACAGGATAACTGCTAATGTTCCCAAACTCATCTGGCTGATAGTGGGTGGGAAAATCTCTGAACATCTGAGTCTGTTGCAATATTTGCCCATTCAGTTGCCACATCCCGAGATTGTCCTGCCTTCAAAGATGCTGGGTGTCTTTTAGCTAAGCCTCTACTTCCTGTTAGTCCTCTAAACTCTTGCAAGTTATTTCTTACAGTGCTGGAATCTTAAGGTTTTGAACTTGACTGTAAAGTTAAATTTCATATAGTGCTTACACAGGCATCCCCTGAGTTGCAGGGGAAAGGTCAGTTTGGAGCTGTGAACTTTCCCAGTGTTCTTTCAGTCCAAGTTCTGCATCCCAGTGACTCAGTAACAACAAGTAACAAGCCTCACACCCTTCATGCACAGGCATTGAAAGAGAGCAGCCTCCTGGACTTTAAAAGTTACAAGGTTTTATGTTTTGCCAGCCGGGAAATTCCAATACCTGAATCCAAGACCACTGTCCTCTATATCGCTGGAAGGGCTGGGAGGCACTTAGGGTTTGGATCAGTCATTTCCAGAGCTGCCCCTGAGCAAGGGTGGAAGCTTTATGGTTTGTGCAATTAAGCTTAAGTGAGTAAAGAGGGCTTTCAGACTGTGCAATGCCTGAAGTTAGGGCACAGCAGATTGAAATCTGCTATTCTTGCACGCTCCCTGTGGCACCATTGTCACACTGGGCACCACGATGGGGTTGTCTGATGGAGAGGTTTTGGGGCTGGATCTGACCAGTGGGTTGCTGAACAGCCTTAGGGTAGCAAGTCAGCTCACCTCAGAAGGTGAGCAGGGAAACAGCACACACACAAAGCAGGATTTGAATAGTATAAACAAGAGCCAAAAAAAAAAAAGCTGCAAAGAGGTAAAAAAGGTGTTCAGAAGTCAAAGTCAGAGGAGTTGCCAAGGGTCAAACCTCCAAGTTTATGGTACAGTTTGCTATTTTCCATTTCTTCAGGGACTTCTTTAAAAGCATTATGAGGGCTTAGATTTCACACTTCTTGGGTTTCCCTCTCCTCAATGGCTGAGCTCCTGACTGCTCTCAGTTGCAGGAACCCTAAAACCAGAAGTTCCTCCTACACTGCTGCAACGCCCAAGCAGTTGAGCCAGAGCCCAGAAAAGCCTTTATTGTGAAGGTGATTGAGCTTATTTCTCTCCCAAAGAAAAGTGTCTAAAACTTTGTTTCTCAGTCTCAAAGCCATGACTTGGGTCCTACTGTGCTTGAAGGGAGGACACAAAGCTGCCACCAGATAGAGGAGCAGTCAGGTTCCAGACAGAATTGGTCAGGGGCGGATAACTTGGGTAACCCTTAAAAAATGGACAGTTTTTCCTCTCCAGATTTAGAGAGGTGGCTATTTTAGAGCATCTATTGCATGCAGGTAAAGGCTAAAAGGGTTAGAAGAGAAGGGAAAGAGAAGACATCAACTGTATCTTGCCAACTTGTAACTTGGTTGCCTATCAACAGCTTCATCTTAAAGAGAATAACTCTGCTCTCAGGAGCTTCAGAGCCCCTCTGTACTCTGCTGATCTCGTTATGGCTTGTCAGAAGTCCCTTAAAGCAGAGTATGGCTTTTCTAACAGGAGCCCTAATTGCTACATTTGAACATGATGTATTCTCTTCAGTGCATAGAACCCTTGAGTTATCTCAGACAACAACAGAGAGGTGTATGCTGAGCTTTGCTAGCATCTGCTCAGCCCTTGAGAATCCTGCCCTCCTCAGTCCCTCCAGGCAAAAGCCCTTTTTGGTACAGCAGTCTCTCCATTTATGTGGCTCCTTTAACCACCATTAGCAGATGAGAAGTACCAGCTGTGGAATCACCTGACAAAGAGTTTTTTCACAAACTGGGCCCTACATGTTTGACAGAGCAGCTTTAGGCTGGGACTTGCTGTAGCTGTCACTGGTTGTGAGCACAGGGTCTGCTCCCCAGCCCACCTGGCTGTGCTGTGCACTTGCCCACAGACACAATTCCTGGATCCCACACCTCTCTGTCCAGCTTGCTGCTACTGGAAACATCTGTCACTCTGTTAACACTTGTTCATCTGCCTTTCCCACTGCTGTTCCTTCGGTGAGCCTGCAGGGTTCTGGAGGGTGGGTTCAGTGCTTTGGCTTCGTGTGGCAGCCACTAGCCTGGCTGCATGTGCCCTGTGGAGGTGCAGGAGTGCTCCCCTGTGTATGTCCTGCCCACTAAGGAAGGTTTACCTTTTTCAGGCTCCCCAGGAATGTATGAGAAATGAATGCAACTTAGGCCATCACAGCAGGATGTTCTGACATTTTCTTGGAGAAGCATGGTTGCTGTGTGAGCTGCATGGGGGAAGAGCTGGCTCTGGGTGCAGACACATCCCTGGTGCTGCCCAGGGTGTGATCGTACACATATGACTCTGGAAAGTAATTTGCTGTTGAGAGCATCCTTTCCCTCCACCTCTTCTCCGTCATTGCTTGCAAACCACCTACTTCTCCATAGCTTTACCTACTTTTTGAAAATTCCTCTCAGGCTAGATTTTCATCAGCATCTTTGAGAAGAAAGGGCTGCCAATCTCACAGCCACCCTATGTATGTCTCAGAGCTACACAATCACCTCTTCTTTTCCTCCCACAGTGCCTGCTACCAACAGTGTCCAGGGAGCCTGAGCTGCACAAGATCTCCCCTGGCCCTACAGCATGGTTGTCATCCTTTGAGGATGCTGTGAACAGTTAAACCACTACAGAGCCCCTTTTCTTTGCCCATCTCACACTTGAAATGTAGTAGATGGAACATGATTTGTTCCCAGTAACATATAGGTCACATCACCAATGCAGAGCTGAAGGATGAAGCCAGGGATTGCTTCCTATCCCCACAGCAAAACCACACAGAGCTACTTGGGTGTTCACCATCAGGGTGAGAGCATTTTGCTGCTTAAATGCTGTCAGCAAAACCTGCCTGATGGATCAGTTAGCACAGAATTCCTGGTCTTTACAGCAGTAGGAGCTATTAATAAGGAATTACCTACAGATTTCTGTGTCTGTAGATGAATGTGTTCACAACTCTGTAACCCTTTAACCTTGACACAGTGGTTGTTTGTAGTGTGGAAATGACCACCAAGGCCAGCAGTGGCAAGTAGCCCTTGGCAGCTGCAGGTAGCCAGTCTCTTGGTCTTCTGTTACTGTTCAAGAATAAATTTTGCTTCATCTTGCTGTCTGACATGAACACACTCTGAATGATGGACAGGAAACTGATATTTTTGGACATTTTAATCATCAAAACAAATCAGAGCCATTTTTTCCTGCACATCCAAGTGATTGAATTTTAAAACAACTCCCCTTCTCTGAGATGGAAGGAGCTGAGCTAATGCCAGTACATGTACTCTATCCAAATTTATTTATTTCCCTGGAAGTAATTTTCTGTCTAAAAATGCAGATATTTTCAAAATCCACCATTTTCAGGGAAAGTGGTTCTGCTGGAATATTTGACAGTGAAAAGCTGAGCAGAATAGTTTGAATATCTTAATTTTTGCTACCTAGCAATAGCAATGCTTAGCTGATAAATGGAAGCGAGAGAAAAAAATAAAATTTAAGGGAAAAAACACAAGAGGATATTTTGCCATTACTCTAGTGCAGACATTTGATACTGCTGAAGTGAGAGAACCTAATACTATCTAAACAGGGCATGGGGAGAACCACCTGCCAAAATCTGTTGGCACATTTGTTTTGCAAAAACCAGTGTAAGTTCTTGTCATGGCACTGAGGAGAAACCCCAGCATCCAGCTGGCTCTGACGGACATAGGATTGGCAAAGCCAAATAAGATATCTCATGTCAAAAAAGAAAAAAAATTAAGCCTGAATTAGTGTGAACATCATCTCTCCCTCCACACCTAAGCTGATGAGAGTGATGAGTGATCACCCTCTTTGCAAGTGTTGACTGCAGTTCCTTGAAGAGGCTGGTGGCACCCACGTAGGCAGTGTGAGAACAGCCCCTGCCCCCCTCCTCTGCAGGGGAGAGTCCTGGATGCAGCATGTGCTTGGCACTGCCTGTTCCTCCCAGGAAAGCAGATCCTTCATCTGGCACCTGAGCCTCTCAGAGCAAGCTGCAGCCGTGCTTCCCACCCAGCATCTGTCTCCTACCCTGCAGATGGGCACGCTCCAGCCTTCAGCTCACACATCCCTGTGGCCTTGGCTTGAGGGAAGAAGGTATCACACAGACCCAGCAGGATGGGCTCATGAGCTCTCATTCTCCTCTCCTGTATTTTAATGTAAGCACAAGCAATTTCACCAAAGACACTGAAGATGCACACTGGTAGAGAGAGGAAACAGGACCAACCCCTCCATCTATATATTTTTCAGGGTTGGAGATGTTCACCTTCAGTTAGAGAGATGGTGAACTAGAGGAGAAGGTGGAAAGTGTCAGTGAAGAGACAAGAAACATGCTGTGGAGAAAAGAAAGAATAATTAAACAAGAGCTAAAAGCAGGCATTTATTGTGCTTCTGGAAATGCTTCCAAGCTTGAAAGCATCTGAAGTACAGGAAAAACTGAGTGTTGCTGTCATGGTCCCAGGAGAGAGGGGCACAGTTCTTAAAGTATGTGAACTTCAGAGAAATGCAGGCATCTGTTATGGCTATGACGCCTATATATTTATTTTTTTTTAATTGAAAGGATATTTTGAATTTTTCTCACTAGCTGTTTCATTTATTCTCCAATCTAGTTAGAAATCAGCTCCTACTAAGGAATGGAACTGGAGAATAACTCAGTGGGAAAACACTAATGAATCTCTGAAATTAGCTCTCCATTGGAAACATGGGGCACAATGTGGCACACAGGGGCTTCAGTGCAGGGGGGATGCACCAGGTGGGGCACAAGGCATCTCTGCCATGGGCACATCACTCCCCACTCTCTACCTAGGCACTTGGAAGATGCCCTGAGTGTGTCTTCCAGGAGGGAAAAGCCTGGCACTTCTCTTCTGCATGAAGTGCTGCCTGGTCTGTGGGGCCCTCTGGGAGCAGAGTGCCTGTACTGAGACGTCAGTAACTTTCCACGTCAGCTCCATGAGCACAATTCCTGTGCATAACTGTCTGAGCATCTTCAGTCTCTGAAGATCTCTGTGATTTCTGCCGCTTCCTTTGACGATATAAATAATATGGTCTATTCTTAGCTCCACAGCATTATATTCAAATCTTTATCTAAATTCTGCAGAATTTTCCATTTCAGATGTTTGGGCTTCCAGAGGCAGACTGCTACTTATCCCATGCATGCCATTATTCCTTTGACACATGATCTGAAAATTCAATTATCAGACCAATTACTGATTTTACTGAAATTTACAAGGAAAACATTAAAGTTTGATTAAGTGAGAATTCCCACTGGACTGATCAGCAGAGAGACCAAAATTAAATTGTATTTTTAATAGCTTCATCCTGTTGCAATGCATGAGAAGTATCTGACTGCGAAAGCCCATTGCCAGAAAACAAAATTCTGAACTCCGCGCAGCTCAGCAGAACTTTCAGTAGAACTCTAAAAAACATCTTTCACTCATCATAAAAACCAGTACATGCTGTTCAAATGCCAGAGTGGGGCCAGGCCAGTGGTGTCAGAGGTGCCTTTCCAGCAGCAGCACTGGGAGTGAGCACTTCATATGAATTATACATGTAGCTGAACCTAAGTAGAAACAAGATGGGGTCCTAACCTTTGCTGTTGCAAAGGGCTGAACAGCATCACGTGAAGGAGCAAAGCAACAGGGAAATAACTACTTCTTATCTGGAGCTGGAACAAAAGCAGAACAATCTGGCATTGTCCTCCCATGGGTTACCCAAGAGGTGGTAACCCATCAGTCTTGGATGCCTTGCACCAGAACCAGGGGAATGATGGCCATGATGGACATCTCCAAAATGCTAGTGGGGGCTCCTGTTTGGGAGGCGCATGCTCCCAAAGGACACTCTTGCAGGGTATAAAGGCTTTTATCCCTTACAGCTACTGTGACATGCACCCAGCTCATTATGGGCAGATAGACATCTGCCTAATAGTGCCCTCCGAAAAATTGGACTGACATTTAAAATACAACACTTGCAACTTGCAGGTGTAGAAAAGCAAATTAATTTTAAACATTTGCTTGAGGAACAGATGAATCAGTAAAAAGTAAAGGACAGAGTTGTGGATATCTACAGTTACATCATCAATTAAATTACTGAAATCAGCTTAGAAACTCTGAGCTCAGCCAGCTGCTGCTTTACAAGCTGAGGAAGGTGCAGTGCCTGAACAAAGTCTCTGTTTGGACCTTGTGGCTTCTCCAAGTTCTTGCAGTACCAGAATTATATTTCTTAACAGGGCTGAAGGTGAGGATTTGGGTGGGTTTGTGTACTGGTGACACAAAACTGTTCAGAGAAAGTAGGGAATTTAATAAAGGGGGTGGAAATGTTTGAATTCTGTAAGAGACATTAACGTCAGGGGAACACATGTCCTTCAGCACCCATCAAGCTCTTCCCATCTGCACTGTGGCACTCAGTGTCAGGGTACAGGGGCTCTCACTCCCCCAATTTTCCCCACCTCCACAATATCTCTCCATCTTCCAGCATGACAATGAGGAGTAAGGAGAAGCACAGAAATGCCTTTTAACCTTCAGTCTCCATCAAATCAGAATTTCCTGGTGATGCATAATGCATAAGCACTTAGTGTGTTCCTCGTGAGGAGGGGTTAATGAGTGAAATGAATTGTGTCGTGCCAGGGCCTGATTCCTTTGCAAAGCTCCTCTCCCTTCCAGAGCCTCTGGATTTATCTTTCTTAAATAAACACACTTCAGAAATCTTTTGGAGTGTAAATAAGTCAGGGCAGCAGCAAGAAAGCAATTGGCAGTGAATAATTTGTAGAGCTGCTTGCAGCTGGCCCATTCTCCTGGGGCCAGACCTGCTGGCTGGCAATGCCCTGCTTGTACCTTGATGATCTCGGTACATAAGCTCCCTCATTTAAAGAGGCTTCCATGATCCCCACTCATTCTTTTCCTCCACCCTCCCTCCCTTTTTGAGCTGTAATCGCCAAGACACTGTTGACTGCAAGTACTTCAAACAATAACCTTCTGAATGATTTAGCAATGCAGCTCCTTCAGTAACAGGTTCCTCTTGGATGAGATACATTCATATTTATGTAGGACAGAGGTTTGGGAATGCGATTAAATTTACATGGTGAGCTAGCAGAGCAGCCATCTTCATCTGATATGAAGAATGGGAAGAACAGCCTCTTCACAGTAGCAGGGAAATATTTACGAACACAGAAAATTCCTGCCAGTGTTCATTTCCCCAGCTGGGGGATGAGGACTGTTCACATTAAAATGGAAAAGCTGCTGAGGTTGTGAGTCCATCAGGCTGGCCTGGAGCAGTGGGATGGGAAGTTGGGTGGGGTAGGTCATGGATGGGTGTTTTCCACTTGTTTGAGAAGGCTCTAATGCTGGAGCAGGCTTTCTATAGCTTCTCATAGAAATGAAAAAGAGAAAGAAAACTTGCTGGGGTGCAGGGAGTGGGTAAGATACCACATGACAGAAGCTCTGGTTTGGTTATGGATGGGCAGGTGAAGGTAGCATGGCCAAAGGTGAGGAGTCAGCAGTTAGCATTCCCATGGAGCAAGCAAAGCTTGGTCCAGGGCACAGATGTCAGACAGGGAAGGGCACCAGCACCTGACACTGCAGCTCAGAAGGATATTCCCTGTAAAACACCTTTCCTTAGGAGTTTGTTATCCTTAATCCAGCAACATGCAGAGCTCACAGATGAATTTTGAAGGCAAGGCTCACCACACCCATGACTGTAAACAGAAACTGGCTTGACAAAATATTGCCTGCTGTAGACCATGATCCCTTCAACTAAGCCTCTGGAGAAAGGCCACAGGTTCATGTCTTGGGCCTTCAGCAGGCATTAACTACACATCCAGCCAGACCATGCCTAGTCAAGCCAGAGAGAAGAAGGGGTTTGTTTGGAGCTAAAGAATGAGCCAAAACACAGGTGGTGAGGGCCCAGCTGCAGTGTGGGGATGATGGGCTGTGATGGAAGGGAGCATGGGCCCACAGGTAGCATATCCCCAACTTCACCTCCCATGTCAAGGCTGGGAGCAGAGCTGCTGGAAAGCTCCTGTGCCACCTTCACATCACAGCAGGGTGAGGTCATCAAAGGCCCAGCACCATGCTGCTCAGAGTAGTGACACACAGGGTTACCATGAGACTGGGTAACCATGAGGCTGGGTGCAGCATGACCTTTGGGTCCATCAGGAGTGGCTTTGCTGACCCCTCTGTGATTTGGCACCAGCACCATTGCTGACACTGACCAGCCCCATGTGTATTTGCTGCATGTGGGTTTGGGGAGCTCTGTGTTGCTCACCTCTCGGCCCCATGGCACTGTTCCTGTCTCACCATGTCAGCCGCATCACCAGCCTCGGGCTGTTTGGAATGGCAGTGCTAAGGCTGCCCCATCTTCCAGCGACTCTGGCCAAGCCAGGATTACTGCACCCAAGGATAGATTGCTCAGACAGGCTTTCCAGTGAGGGAGGAGAGCATCAAAGGAGGGATACAGGGCTGCTGAGCGTACCGCATCCTTCTCCACCTCAGAGCTGGCCTGCCTCTCCCTTCAGTGTCAGGGGCCCCATGTTAGCAGGAGAAATGTGACCCCGAGCAACCTGTGACCTTTGAAGGGCCTGTGGCACTTTTTTTACAAGAGCAGAGAGGCATTTACAGCGACACTATGGCCAGCCTCCAAAGCGTGCCGATTACTTTTTGTCTCCTTAAATATTCTTTGCGGTGTCCATCAGCTCTAGAAATGCCAAAAGCGCTGGAGCAGCTCCAGCTGCAACAGATAACTTGGTGTTACTCATTTGGCAAAGCACTGTTTTCTCCTCCCTTCCTAAACTGTTGTGCGTGGTAAGCAGGCTGTTCAATAACCTCTGCGTTTAACCTCAGCAGCAGCTGCCCCCCAGTCATCATCACAGTGGTGGCTCCATGGTAAATAAGCAGTTGGAAGGAAGAAGTAGTATGGAAACGTATGATGCCTTTATAAAACTCACTGGGCTGTAGGTGGCAAATAACTTCAGCGATTCCCAAACGGCCTCAAAACATAGCGGCTGCAGAGGCAAATTAGTCATTTTATGCTCTAAATACTTAATGTCACTGCTAAAAATGAAGAGATGGAAGAATGTTGTGGAGAAGCAGATCAAGGTGCAGCCAAAAACAACCCCCATGCTCATCTGGTGTAACGTGATGTGGAGCAGCAGCAGAACCATCAGTGCCAGCTGATGGCCACTGCCCAGCCAGTTCTGTGAGCATCACTGACCGAGCAGAGCTGCAGGAGAACGACCCATACGGTGCTTCAAATATTGATACTGAAAACCAACAGTCTCCTCCCATTTCTGACCAAGCAGAGTTTGAAAGAGAGGGCAAAAAGATGGCTTCAAAGGTGCTGTCCACTCACAGGCCGAGAGACATGAAAGGCACAGCATGAGGCTTTTCTCCTTGTGTGGGAAATAAGGAGGGGAGAGATAGTAAGCTGGCAGTGAGGGACGGAATTTAAAAAAAATAAATAAAGGACTAACAAGTACAGGCTGTGGTGTGCCTTGAAAGGGATCAATGCAGCAGCTTTCTGAGGGGGGCTAACTGAGGCAGCAGTAATGCAGACTGGGAGAAGCAGAGCCCACAGCTCTCACCCCAGGCTGGGCAGAACAGGAGCTGCTCGGAGCTGGCTGGTCCAGCTGGTGGGTATTGTATCCACGGGCTTTGAGCTGGGAATGGAGCCTGGTACTTGGGCTCTTTTCCTCGTTTGATTAGCTCCTTTTCCTTTGGCAGCTGAAAGGACACTTGGCAGCACCAGGGCTTCACATCTTGTTGAGTTGAATAGGAGGGAGCAGGGTTTTGGCAGGGACAAAAGAACATACCACTGCTCCATCAATGGCCTCATTACTGAGTGCTGTGGCTCTCAAGGAGCGGCAAGGAGCAAAGGAGAGCTTGCTTCTGGTGGGCAGACATGGGCTGGAAATGCATTTCCAGCTTGACCTATTACTCTGAAGATATCAGCTCAAAGGCAAGTTGAAAGCTTGATAGTTTTGATGTGTGGAGGAGATGTAAGCGTGTATTGTCTATCCCTGGCTGAGGGTCTGGAAGCCAGCCTGAGCGTGTGTCTGTCAAACCCAAGTCAGTGAGCTAAGCCATCTGAAGAAGAAGGGTGGCACAAAAAATGAAGGGGCAGGCAGGTTTTTGGGAGGGGGTTGGAGTGCCCTGACTGCTTAGCAGATGCTCATCACCTGGTCGTGTTAGGACCAAGGGTAACAGGTGTATTGTCCCCTGTTCAGGTCTCTTGAAAAACTAAAACATGTGACATTTGCCAGCAAATACTCCAAAGAAGTATAATACAGCCACCCAGCTGGCTGTAATTTAGCTCTAATTTATTCTATAAATTTATGGTAGTATAAATCAATACTATTAATTCATTCAGACATAATAAGACTGTCTATGCTTAAGCCATTAACGACCTGAGCAGATGCATTTTTAAAGACATCTAGGTGAGAATTCTTAACAAGCCAATAATAATGTATCCTGCAAAGTCTATTTTCCCTATCATTATATCCAAGCGATGGGAATTTCAGGAACATTCATTGTTTCCTGTTGTTAACAATTTACAGTCAAGCCCAGTCTGAACCAGGTTAAGTCAAGATCAAGTACCTTGGAAAATCTCAGCTCCTGTATTAATAATATTTTGAACTATTTTGAGAGCCAGTTGTACAGAGAGTACCACACAATTTATGTCATGGTTAAGTAGGGGTGAATGCTTTGAAAGTGGTCCAAGAGTATTTGCAAGTGAAAACTCTATGTGATCTGTAGGAATGATTTCATGTAGAAGAAAAGTTCAGCCATGTAGGGATGAAAGTTATGGCAGTGGAAGATGATTCAGGGAGATGACAAAGGAGTTTAGGATAGAAAATTATTAAGTGTACAATACTCTCAGTGGGTACTTGCAAGAAGGATGAAATGGGGACAAGAAGGTAAAATGGCTGTGGTGGTTTTGAGACAAGCATCCAAGTCCCATGCTCTCCTGATTCTTAAATCAAGTCCCATCACTACTGGTCCATTCTCAAGCTCCAGCAGCTCCCTGTCACCCAGGTTTTCCTCCACTGAATGTCCCCTGGGAAGAGAGGGAACAGAATGACTGGCCAGACTGCTTGTCCCCCACTTTTCCAGCAGCCCATGCCTCCTGCTCTGCACTGTGGGTACCCCACTGCTCTGCACGAGTCAGGGATGGTGACAGGGATGGTGACACAACAGCACTGCCTGTCGGGAGTGGTGCTGACAGCACACAGGCCAGCTCTGCTTCCCTGCAGGCAGGCTTTCCATGGCAGCCCTCCAGCTCTGGGCAGAGCTATAGGGACCAAATTGCAGCCTTGCTTCTCCAGGGCAATTTCGGAGGAATTCCCTGAAGTTAAGCTAAATTTAAAACCATTTCAAGGAGGAGGAGTGAGAAGCAAACCTCATCTCCAAACTTGCTCAGACGGAGGCTCTGCTTCACATACCAAGATGAATAATAAATAGCAGTCATCCATCCATGTGGATGGATTTGCTCTGCCCACAGCAAAGGGTGTGAAAAAAAGTGCGAGGTGAGCATTTCCCATCATCTCTCCCTCTGGAAACCTCTTGCTCACATGGTATTGATTGAGAGAAGGTACAAAGAAAAGACATTAGTTAAATAAAACGTTTTAACATCAGGCAGGACATCGATGGCTGAGTTGTTCATCATCCCAAAGAGTCTCTGAGGAAAAGGAGAGGGAGATCTTGAGTCCGAGGCTGACTCCAGCCCATGGCAGAGAACAGCACCAACACACCCTAATGTCCTCAACCCCTCCTGCCACACCAGGGAAATGCCCAGGCTCCCTCCTCCTCCTCCCCTCCCTGTGCCGGGAGCCCACTTGTGACATGGTGCAGCTCCGTGTAGGTTGTGCCAGCTTGGAGGAGCTCCTGACCCAACGCCTGTCATGTTCCCAGGGCATCCGTGCCACCTCCTGAGACACGGAGGAAAAGCTCTGGCAGCTCACTTGGCATCATGATGCTCAGCTTTTAGGCATTCCCGTGGGACACGAGGGAGAGGAAGGGCAGGAGCAGTGCATCTGCAGGCAGGAGTCTCGGCTGGCGCTGGGGAGCCTCTCCCCTCCCTGTCTGATATCAATCCCATCAAGGATCCCGGGGGCATTGGACTGCAGCAGGCACTTACGTAAGGGCAGCTTGCACATTAGATACACCATGGTGGAGCCCCAGACCTGCCTGCCTGCCCCTCTTCGAGGGAGGGTGCTGTCAGGCAGGGGCCGTGGGTGTCATGGGCGGGATGTGGGGGGCAGAGGGATCTGTGTTTTCCCCATATCTGCTGCTCTAAGCCCACTGTCAAAGCAGTTGGCTCAAAAGGCTTTAAAAGCAAAGCCATCCTTGCAGCCGTAGTGAAAGAACTGACTGCAGCTTGGACTACACACAGATATTAACAGACTGCACGGCTCTGGAAGCTTTGGAAAATGGGTGAAAACATGTTTCTTTCCTGGAAGAGCTGGGGGGATGCTCTGGTGCTCTGGCACCTCCCATCTCACTGCCCTGGGCTGTGGAGGGAGGAGGTAGCTCTGGCAGTGGGAAACTGGGGTGGCCAAAATCAATAGTGAGCTGCAGCCCTGGCTGGGGAGCTCCTGGGACCGGGAAAGTCTCTGCCTCGGACAATAGATTATTTTTAACTAGCTCCAATCTTCAAACACTGTAGCTTAAAAAAGAGGGGAAAGAAAAGAATAGCTGATTTGTGCAAGCTCCCCTGCTCCCATTAAGTCTGTGGAAGTGGTGCTCTGCATTTCAATGGGGGCAGGACTGAGCTTCTCATGAGATAAATTGCACCCTGTCCCTTTGCATGCTCTGTGCAGCTACTCCTGGCTTGCTCAGCTTCGCTCTTTCCTGGCCCCCCTACAAACACCCCTCCCTCTCTGAAACACTCCCCAGCAGATTTTTTTGTTGTTGTTGTCATTTAGCTATTCATTTTCCATAGGCTGCCTTCATTCCCGTGGCCTTTTGCAGCTAGGAGACAAGATGTTGCCTTGGAAACAAAGCCCCTTAGATGTTTGGAGTCTCTGGGATTGCTCTGTCTGCTCCCGAGTACTTTTAGGTTATTTTTATTAACCACACAAAGATGCAGCAGGCTCGTAGCCAAGGCAGAAAGTAGCCCTGGGAGGTGGAGGGAAGGCAAGAGTCTTACTGGCATCGCTCACTCCACTGGGGATATTTTTCTGCGATGCACCATGAGCTGAACGCCTGCGAGAGAAATGGCATCTCCAGAGAGTGCTGCGCAGGCAGGGCTGTTCCTGGGGCTGGGATGGCTGCAGGCAGGCAGAGCTGCAGGAGTGCCGGGGAGAGAGGCTTGCCAGGAGAGAAAAATCCAAAGTAACCAAGAAGGGAAGATAGAAGGGAGCTAGGAATTACAGACATTTGGATTTCTTGGGGTTTCTCTTTCCAACTAGCTGGCTGTGCCATGGAGGGACCCACTGTGCACTCTGCTGCTGAGATGTACATGCTGACTATAGGCCTGGGCTGCTTATTTTAGAAGAAATCAGATTTCTAGACCCATTAGGCAGCTGTGAAAGTCTCTGCTTCAAGATTTTGGAGCAATTGGCAATTCTGCTATGTGCCGCTGGGCGAGTCCAGGGCGGCACGAACAGACCCCAAGCCTGAGCTTTGCTCTCAGCTGTATGGGTGGAGAATGCTGGTTACTTCTGCCCCCAGTGTGTCTGCAGGAGAGCTCTGACCCCTTCTGCAAGGGGACTCTGGGAGGCACTCAGAGGCTGCACTGTTCTCACATCCCATTATCCACTGGCATCACTGCATGACACTGACAAATCCCAGTCCCTCCATTCCATGGAGGACATTTTGGAGTAGGCTTTTACTCCTTTTCCTGCAAAGATGTAAAAAAAGAAACAAAACAAAAGCAGATTAAAAGAAGCTCCCTAATCCCCAGATGGTACTTGAAATGTTTCCATTCCAGCCAAAGCATTCCAGAAAAAAAGTGAATATATATAATTTTCCAAGAAATAATCAGTACAGTGTTAAACTTGTGCCTTGCACTCATGGCAGCACTGTCCTCTGCTCTATGCAGCCACCATTCTTGGCTACAGGCAGGCACTGGTGCCATCCCCACTGTTCTGTGGGGCTTGAGGTGACCTGTAACGGCAGCAAAGTGTTTTAGGGGATATCCACCCTCTATCCTCCATATGTATCACACAGGCTTACACACAAGGGAGTAATTCCATTATTTTGTGGCACTTTCCACCATAGCTGAGCCTCACAGATGCCCAGGCTAGCAAGATGCTCACAGATTTTCTTATCCCTTCTGGTGCATCCTCACCAAAGAGAGGAAATCTGCCTCACCCTCACGAGTGTCATAAATGCTGGGTGCTTTTTTCCCATTGTTGCTGATTTTCCTTGTCATTACTACATGATGCCATGGTTACAGAGATGTAGGACTAATCCAGTGACAGCAGTTTATGGGCTTTTTTGGTTTTGATATTCTTTGATGCTATATTTGTGCCAGAAGAATAAATAATAAATATACAAAACAGCATCAAAGATTTCTTCCGGCCCCCAGCCTATTTCTGCCTACCCTTGTTAAGGTGTTAGAAAGGTAGTTTTCTGCCAGACACTTATTTTATGAACTATCCTGTCATCTAATGATGCACCTGAGGTCCCATTTATCCATTTTCTCTGAAAAGAGCCGTTAATAAAAATAAAGTTCCTCTTAATCTCCCTGAGAACAGCTTCCCCTGGAACAGCAATGCTCACACTCAACCCAACATGTTCCTTCCCCTCCCTCTTCTTTCCCTTTCCCTCTTCTTCCCCTCCCACCCTCCCCTTACCAAAGGGTTGGGGAACTTTCTTGATGCTCTTGTAGGGAGAATATAGGACATTTTTTCTCTGCAGCAACCTGAAACAATGCATGAGCAAATCTGTTAGTGTGTGATGTGCCTCAGCTCCAGTAAGGAGGAACTTGCTGGGGGTTAGTCTCTGTAATCCCTGCTGATCAAAGGAAGAGCTCCTCCAAGCCTGTTACAAGCACCCAAGTCTTGATTTTGCTGGAAATATAGCCGCACAGGGAAGATTTACCTAAAAATTTGTCTTTCATCTTCTCTGAACTCTGGGGCTCCGTTTAAGCAGCCAGACTCCTCAACCAGTCACTGCTCAACCTCAGCCCCATCAGATACAACCTCTACTCACAGCAAAACCTCAGCCAAATGCTCCTCTACCCCTGTCTGTTGGAAATTCTCTTCCTCCCTGCAGAGGATTCACAGTCACCTGGAAATAAAGAGGGACAGAAGCTAAACAAAGATTGTAGTAGTAAGAAGTCATAGGCGAAATTTTGCTAACCAATCACTCCATGAATTGCACACAGGACCAAAAACCAGAAAATTTGAGGTAGTGACAGTTGAAATTAAAAAAGAAAATAAGCTGTGATGAAGGACTCCTGATTAGAAAGTTCTGGTTGTACTCATTAACAGACCCAGACAGAAATGTTTGATGAAATTACTAAAAAATTGTGTGAAATAAACCAAAAACATTTGTAAAATGAGGTCAAAATCCACAAATCTGGCCAAAATCTACAGGTAGTTATGGACAAGAGGTAATTACATGAAATTTTTTTTCATGAGGATTTTGCATTCATGAAAGGACAAAGTAATTTGTTTTCATTCAAAACCAAATTTTTTGTTTGAAAATTGACATACTTCTAAAATAATAATACTGAGCACCTGAATAACTCAAAATATTTTTGTAGGGCTTAAGGCAAGTGCTTTGCTGGATGTGAAATTAAATTTTTCAGAGGATTTTGGGTTCACAGGAGAATCCATGTTTCATCCAAGCTGATTTTTTACACCACCTAATTTTTCAATTCTGCTGCCAAGTGTATTCTGCTGCCAATCAGTATTCTTTGGCTGCTGTGATGCCTGATGTCACATCAGCAAGGCAAGAAATAATTTTGAGATCCCCCACATCAGGCACAAGGCTTGAGTATGGACAGCAAAGCCACCAACTGCTCTAGCTGTTTCAGCGGAGAGCAGTAACAAATCCCTACCCAGAAATCCCAATTATGGATTACAGAGAAGAAAAGAGGCAACAGGGAGATGGAATTCAACAGGGCTGGGGCTAAAGGAAGGACTTTTCCTCTTCCTGTTGTCTTTTAAGTATATATCTTCAACACAAATCACCAAGTTAAAAAGGACCATAAAATGAAACAGGCCTCTTTCTAGTTGAAACACCATCTCTTTCTTCAGAGACAGATGAATGTAACCCACAGACTTAGTCCTTCATCATAGAGGCACTGATAAATCTGTGAGATTAATTGTGGAGTGGAGATTAGCACCCACCGTTCAGCATCAAGCTCTGAGCATTAAACTAATTACTAGGTTCCAGCACTGCACGACTTCCCAGCAGGAAGGCACTGCCCTATAAATCATCATACACAAGTGGCATTTAGCCAGAGTTGTTAAAAAAATCCTTCTCCTGGGAATGCACCCACCATAGGAGCTGGCTTCCCTTTCTTTTCCAAAGACAAAGCCTGTTTTCCCCCTTTGTGGTGGGAAAGCTTGGAATGCAACTGTGTCCCCTCTGCCCTGCCGCCCCTAATGCAGTCACCTGGAGGGATATTGGTGTGGAAAATCTTAAAGGCATTTGAAGAGTGGAAGATGTGCAGGCTAAAGCCATCAGGAATTCCCAAACCCGGAGTGGGTTCCCAGAGAATCACCACCACTCCCACTCCGTTCATCCTCAGCTGTGTGTGTTGCAATGAATGGAAAATAGCAATTTGTTTTACAAATGCCAGGAGCCAATGCAGCTTCCCCACCTGCTCTCCCCCATGGCATCTCAGGCATTTCCCCACCGTTTACTGCAGCACAAATACTCCAGTGCTGTTACATTTTATGGACTTTTACCCAGCAGAAGATATCAGGGAGAGGAGAAGGGCAGTAAGCTGCAAGGATTTTGCTCTCTCATCTTTACATGTTTCCAGCCTGCTCCTCAGCACTGCGGCAGAGCACTTCCCTGCAGAGCATGAAGCCATGCGGCTAATGTCCCCCATCTGTGACTCTCTCTCTCATCCCCTCCCTGGTGTACAGTGCTGTCTGTGCCTGCATGGCCTGAAAGTCCTCTGTGAAGGATGACGTTTGGGCTTTCAGGTCCTGTGCTCAGCCCAATTGCTCAGTGCTTGTAGGGCAGAGGACCCATCAAAGCATTCTGCCCTCGGAGCGATGCTGGTGGAGTGTGCAGTGGCTCTTGGTCTCTTGGGGATGCCCTCTGCTTGAAATAGAAGGGACTGGGGTGGACAGAGTGCTGTTTTCTCACCTTCCTTTGCAGCTAGTGGGTCAGGACTTATTTTGAGACCATTTAATATGTGCTTTCTGGCTTTCTCCATCCTTGCTTGGAAAAATCAGGCCAGCTACCCACCGTGTTTGTCTCACCCAGCTCTGGAGCTTCTCTGAGCTCCTCAAGAACAGGGGAGGGCCCTGCATTTCCTAGAACAAAGCAAATTCAGGAAATGACTTGTCCTTCTTCCAGGTTGAGTTCTGTGTTGTTGGGTGGTGGGTTTTTCCCCCAATAGGGAATGAACCACTATGTTCTACAGGACATAGAGCTATAGGAATTATTACTGTGGTGATGGCCAGCTGGCAGCCCAAGAGCTTGGTCTAGTTCATGCAGTATCCAGTCCCTGGATTGCCAGATAGTCATCAGTCCAAGCAAACCAGGAATATTATTTTATATGTGTTGCAGGAGGGGAAAAGAGAGTTATACCCACATAAGGGCTAGCAAATTTTATTTGATCAACTGCAGTATTAAAGAGAACGGGAATGAAGGTAGTACTGAACACAGAGCAGTTGGCCTGCTGTAAGAGATGTAATAATCTATAATATCAGTCCTGCTCAATGTCTCCCCAAATAGGAAGCAGCAGACAGAAAAAAACAGCTGTAACAAGGTTTCAGGCTAGAGATCCTAGACCACTTCCCAGACACCCAGAACTGTTTGGCCAAGACAGTCAGAGGTGATGGTGCCATCTTGGCTCCAGAAGGATATGAAAACCAGGGCTGTACTAATTGCCAGCCAGCCAGCACAAGTTCGGGAGAAGATCTGGACATCACCATGGCTGTCAGGTTATGTTTTCTGTACAGAAGAGTCTGTCTGCTCCCAGACAGACAGCAGATCTTCGGCATTGTATCCAAGTCAGACAACCTTTTTGTGAGATGTTTTACACAAGGGTACATGACTACTGTGACTCTGTGGAAAGCCAGCCATCTCTAACTTAACTTTTTAGGCTTAGCTTTGCTGTGTGATGTAAATTGCAAGAGAGTGCTATGCTGAGCTTTTGATTAAATCCCTTTCCCAGACCACTGGGATCTGTGTCCAGAGTCTTTCATTTCCACCTCCAGTTAATGAGAGTGAAGAGGGGATGCAGTTTGTGTGCTCACCTCAAGGTAATTGCCAAAGGGATAGATATTAATAAGCCACTGGATAGATTTTTACCTGCTTGGTGCCTTCCTGGATCTCTCAGCAAGCCAAATGCCAAGCTGAGATGGGAGGCCTCGATTAAATGTTCTAAGGGCAGATGGAAGGGTGCAGGAGGAAGGTTGTCTCTCCCACGATGCACAGCAGCTGCTTCATGCCAGTCAGATTTCCACAGATTGAGAGGTCAGCTCTGAAACACAGATGTGTGAGAAAGAGAGGGAGAGTGAGGGGGAGAGTCATACATGTAGCTATTTATTCAGTTCCTACAAAAACTTCTATGGACTTGGAGCTGGGCCCTGGATGTCTCTGGAAGAGGCATATTCACAAGCCCTGCTTTGTTTCCAAGATTTATTCAGGCTGAAATGCTGTGAAAATCACTGGTGTTTGCTGCAATGCAACCACACTTTGGCTGGAAAGTGGGGTCCATATTTCTGAGACACTGTAAGGAGAAGGGGGAGGTTTTCAGTTTATGAGACACATTCTGCCCCAAAGTTCCAGGACATCATTTCTCACTGGAGTAGCAGAGGCACGTACTGCTGTGCCCTGAGGTCAGGATTTGGGTGCCTCACGAAGGTTCCCTTCCAAGGATGTCCCTTTTGGATGCTGGATTGTCTCAAGACATCAGTTTGATTACCTCCAGGTTCATGACTCGTGATGGCCACTACCATTTTCACGAGATTGCTTGCTGATGACTAGTACTGTGCTGATTTGTCTTGTACTGCCAGCCAAATTGCAGTGCTTATCTTTCCCCCACTGCTTGGATTTTCTGAAATGTTCTGAGAAGCAGCTCCTAGTACAACCAGCTACCAGAGGAAATTGCCCCAGGGTTAACCTTTGAGACAGGCTAAGTGACAAGTATCATTAATCAGAGTAAATAACAGCAAAAAAAAAAAAGGTATTTACTGGGATTTAGTTCACCAAAAGGAAAGGACAGTACGGTGTGGCACACCAGCTCATCTCTCCAGTTGCTGTAACATAGCACAGCTCTGTAGGGTTTAGCAGATTTATACCACACAGCTTCACACAAGGTTTTGCCTTTCCCTTAAAATATCCCCTTCCAGGAAACTATTCCTTCTGGAAAAAAAAAAAAAAAAGAAAAGAAAAAAGAAAAAGAAAAGAAAGTCTCCTAGTCAGTGTCCAGGCAGCTCAAAAGGATCAGAGCCACGATTTACATGGGAAGAGTCAGAGATGGAGATCTGGGTCCTGTTCCAGTACAACTCTGCAGCAGCCAGGGCAACAGCAGCTCTGCTGGTACCTTCATGGGCACCAGTCATGGCTGGTGGTGAGGAACAAGTATTTAGGGGTGTTCTGTATCGGTGTGATGGAAAATAACTTGCTTGCAGAGACAAACACGAGTGCTGGCAGTGTCAGACTGCGGGAGGGGCTCCTCTCCCTCCCAGCCAGGTAACACATTAATTGGGCTGTGTGGCTGTTGCAAGTGAAGTCACAAGATTGCATGCTGAGCACAGGCTGTGAGCTTGGTGACAGTGACATATGGGAGACAATTAAATAACTGCAGTCAAGTCCAGGTTAGGGAGAGAACAGATCCCCTTTTGAACTGGATTTATACCGAAAGTCTGGTGCACAGGTAGACCCACAACACGGGGTTAGGAATGACACATGCTGACTTCTTGCTGTGTTTACAAGCTTCTTGTTCACATCTGCCTGTGGATTTCAGACCCTGCCCTGGCCTTACAGAGCCCTCTCTAATCCCCAACCAGGGTGGAGGTTTGTTCTTTAGCAAAGGGTTATTTGGTGTTTTGGCTTGATGTCTAAAGCCTGGGTGTATAATTTCACCTTACCAAGGTCTCTAGGCTCAGCTGTCTCCCCAGGCCATGCCCAGCCAGCTTTAATTTCTCCCACTGTATGTAGATGGAATCAGCATTCGGGAATGACACAAAGTGACAAATCCCACTCTCCATAATGAACAACCCTAAGGCAATCAGCTTAGGGTTTCACCTGCTATGGAAAATGCAAGGCACTGGGGAGAGGCAGCAGGACACGTGGGAATGCTGCAGTGATAGGCTGGGATGCTCCTGCCAGATAAGAACCAGACTGAAGGAGACCAGCCTGACCTCTTACCCTCCTCCCAGATGTCTTGTTCCGAGGAGACAGGAGACAGAGCAGCTGGGAAGGGCAGAGGCAGCAGTGGTGGAAGGAGCCCTGCACCATTTTGTAGCTCCTTCCAGCGATCCCAGGGGCCAAGCACTGCCTATTTTTAGCTCCCGAGGTAGCTGAAATACCACCATGATGTTCATTAACGACAACCCTGTCGGATGGGAACAGCAAGGCAGGGGAGTGGGGGGGCTGGTTGGCCTGTTTTGTTTTGCTTTATTTAATTGCTGGCTGCAGTACAGAGGCAGAGCGTGGCAGGAGGCTCAGCTCCTCTCACCTCGGGAAAAGCAGGAGCAGCAGACCCGGGGGAGGCAGGCAGGGAAAAGTCAATCAGGCAGTATTTAAAAATCTACCTGCTGGGCCCAGGGGGAGCTGGAGATTTTAATGTCATTCCCAGCTTGAGACGCAGCCTGGAGAGTGAGAAAAGAAAGGGGTATCTTCTCTTCTTGGATCCTTAATTGCTCGTTAAATCATCTAACAAATGCCTGAACTCCTGGATGGCCCCATGCTCCTTGACAGAGGGACTTCAACCTTGGCAGCAGGGAGGGGTATTTTTAAAAGTACTCATTTCATCTGCTTTTTCTGCATCTGTAAAACCAAGAGTTCAGTGGTTCACTCTGCAAAATAAAACTAAGTCTGGATTATTTTTATTACCATTCAGCAGGAGCAATAAACTTTCCTTTGAGTTCTTCCCCTCTTCCAGCCTGTTGACTCTCAGTCTGCCCTGCAGAGGGGAGGCAGGGAGGGCAGCTTCTCCTGTCCCCAAAAGGGACGTCCAGTGACTGCAGAGGAGCATGGACCAAAATAATCACCTGTCCTACGTGCTCAGCTCCACTTCTGGCCCAAGCAGACTTACAGACAACCACAGCCAGAGATGTGTGTGCCTGGTCATTCCCATTCTGCCTGGTCATTGCTGTCCATCTCTGTCTTCTGCTCAAACCCTCCTCTGTTGGGTCTTACTCACAGGGAACTGCCACAAGTCTCAGTAGCTGAAAAGGTGACACAGCTATTTCCCAGCACAGACAACTGTGCCATTCCCTCTGATGTTTTGCAGAATTCAGCCTGCAGTTAAATCCACAAAACTCAGAAGAAGCCCAGACCCTGCCCATGACTGCTGGAAAGCTTCAAATGTGCTTTGCCATCACAGACAGAGGGACAGATCTATGACTTATATCAACAACCCCCCAGTAGTCAAGATAACATAGAAATATGTCCTTCTAACTGATTGGGAGCATGGATGCTTTTCCTTCATCACCCATGCACAAATAATGGGGCCAAGGCAGACCACAGCCATTAGCAGGTTTTATGTCATTTAGAGTCTGTGAAAAGAGCAGAATTGCAGCTCCAGCAGAGCAGGCAAACCATACGGATGATTTATGAATATTCACTCAGCTCACAGAGCACTCCGGGGCAGAAAACAAGCTTTTGAAATTAACTGAACTCTTCAAGGTTCTTCGTTTGTCTTGGCTTTGAGGTGTGAGTCACCAATACTGTTTCTCCAAAATGAACAGAGTCCTTACAGAGGGCTGGGAGGATTTCTGGGCACTAAAATAAAAAGTTAAGTGCTCTGTGAGAAAGATTTTATGTTCATAAAGCCTTCAAAGCATAGAGTCCACCCCATTAAGTTTTATGGGATACAGTACTGATACATACAGTACTGAGACTTCTTCAGCCCATAAAGGCTGAATGTTCAGGGGACTTGAGGCTCTTTCATTGAGCACTGAAATCTCCATCAGCTTCAGTCTCCAGTGCTTTCAGTTTGGTGCACTACAATTTTGCCACAATTTCAGTGTTCAACAAAGAGGCTACAGAGGAGTTTTGGTCCTGACCATGCAGACCCTGTCACACACTTGTCATTCCCATCCATACAATTAGGTTATTGTGGTGCTCCTCACTGATGGCACTTCTAATTGTACCCAGGAAAGCATGGGCAGTGCCAATACTCCCCTCTTGAGATTTGTGTTTCTGGTCTGCACTTGCTGGTTTAGATCAAACACCCTGGAAGGCAAAGACTTCCATCTGCTTTTGGCCAAGAATGGGTTCTGTCTGGCAGACAAGGGACAAGGTAGTAAAACAAGGAGATTGTCTTCACAAGTTTGCTGCACACACCCGAAGAACAAGAGCTCCTCTTTTCCAATTAATTATAGCAATAATAATTGGGTTTGTTTCAGCTCATAGAAATATGAGACATTTTCGAAGCAATGAAAGAAAAACTCTGCAGATTAGCCAGCATCCCAAGGGTTTCAGGAGTCTGTGGGTGGTGTGGGACATCCACTTCTTGCAAAGCAAGCAGAGGGGGTCATGAATTTGAGTGTCCTGCTTCACAAACTAGTGAAGCATCAGACAGTAGGGCTGATCTCAGCTATTCCAAGGCTGTCTAGACATTCCCATCCTAAATCTGAGACATCTTCCGGACCCAAGCTGTGCCAGAGCACTGTCCTCCGGGAAAAGTTGCTGTCCCAGTGAATCTCATTTTTCTCACCAAAAGAGATTCCATCTGAAAATGGCCAGCTGGCCCTGCCCTCACTGCCACACTCCATAACCGTGGGAGATTCCTCTCCCTCTGAGTCACAGAGCACCACAGCCAGCCAAGGTGGTCTGCATTAACATGAATTAGCCATCATAGCAGGGGCTCATAGCAAAGAACAAGAATTTAGGAAAAGCAATAAACCAGCATCTGGAAAAAATTGTTTCTGGAGTCTTTCTGCTGTTCTTTCTGATACAAAGCTCCCACTTCAGCAAGGTCCCACACTTGGCTAAAGCAGGTATTGTTGCTAATGATTTTAAATGTCCTTGTACATGTATGAATTTTTTTCTGTTCCTATGAAACTCCACACATGTGCAGTGCAGATTGCTTTATCTGCTGAATAGAATACTTGTTGATGTGAGATGGATTGCACAAACAACCTTTTTTCTTGTGATTTCCTTCCTCCATCCTGCTTTTGCCCTTTCTGGATCACACAGTGTGGATGCTAAAGCCCCATCCTGAGAAACACAGCCTCTTTACTCCTGATGGTTTGGTGAACTGCTTCTGAAATCTCTGGCTCCAAATTCTGCCTTGAGCATCTCTGTGACCTCTCATTTCTTTCCTCTGCAGGCTGATGCCAAGATGGTCTGCGATGTCGTAAGTCGGATGGAGGACACAGAGCCCTTCTCTCCAGAGCTGCTGTCAGCTATGATGAGGCTCTGGGCAGACTCTGGGATCCAAGAATGCTTCAACCGGTCCCGGGAATATCAACTTAACGACTCAGCCCAATAGTGAGTATCCCTGTCCATAGTCTTTCATGTTAAGAGGTTGCATTTGGTTTTGCTAAAGTTTTAACTGAAGTGAGTGACCTCATAGCAGTGGAACTGAGCAAGTCTCTGCTTACAGTCTGGGGTGTGTGTTGTGTCACAGGCCTCTGCAAGACACAAAGGATCAGGCAGGACATTCATGTCGCCTCTTGGCCAGGCTGGGGTCAGGTCTGTGACCCCAAGGCCAGGTTCCCAGACTGCTCCCAAATGGCTCAAGGTAGGTTTTTGCAAACATGAATCTAGTGGATATAGGCAGATCAACCTGTGGGCAAGGCTGATGGCTTCTTTGTCTGATTGAGAGCAGAAGGGTGTGGTCACCTGCTTTGTACAGGAATACAGCTCTTGGGTTTGCTTCTCTGGTAGTTGTAGTGTGCTGATAGGTCAGCTGGGCTACATCCCAGGGTAAGGGACATCTTTACTTTTCCAGGGGCATTGTGTTACTCTTGTAATACACTTGGTGGCATCTCTACCATTAGGGACCACATCCAGATGTCATTGAATGGTGATAGTCTGAATCCATGGCTTTGGTTCATACTGTCATGAGGAGAGGACATCTACACATAAATGACTGCTGTGGCTCTGAAGAGATGTTGAGTGTCTCCCCAGTTTCAGTTCAGACCCATTTGTAATGATTATTTGCTTCATTATCATTCAACTCATTTGCTTCCACCTAGGCCAGGAGGCTAAAGGTTTTCATCCCATAACTTCAATCTCAGTATTGGTTGCAGTCAGGCAAAATGTCTCCTGGCCCTGGACTGTGTCTTGGGCAAGAGTCAGCCAAAGGCGGTTAAGTATAAACATGAGGAACAGGCAGGCACAGAGCATTCATTTCCCCAGTTATACCCTTGGACCTATTGGTAGTCAGGGAAATAGAGGCTTCCCAGTGGTGCCAGGGCAATGCTACATCCATGCTTTTGGCTTTCACAGTATCCCATATCAACAAATTCCCCAGCTGTTTCATGCATTTCTGGAGCTGTTACTGCATGTTGGGATTGTTTGGCATCTCTGCTTAGGGTGTTCCTGGATATCTATCAGAACACCAGCCCAGGCACTGGCGTGGCTAATGGTTTTGTTCTGTGAGGTGGGCCTGGTGCTCCCAGCTGCACCAGCTGCTCCCATCCAAGCTGGCAGGGCAGTTGGGGAGTGCAGCTCTTGAAGTGCTGCAGCAGAAGGCAAGTGATGACACATCACTTGGCATTGATGGAAACCTGAATGGGAAACCTGCAGATGTGTGGTTGGTGATACAGCATCCTACCCACCCATGATCACACCTCAGAGATGATCCTGGCATTCTGCTGCCTTTTAATCAGTACTAGGTGGATGTCCATGTTTAATCTATATTTCATTGCCTCTAACAGCAAAATCAGCTTTCTCTTTCCTGCTTTTTTCTTTTTTCTTTTTTTTCCCACAAAAGAAGATTATGATGGCATAAACATACCTTTAGAGATATAAATTATCTAAAATGCCTGTCCTAATTGCGTTACAACCTTGTGGAAAATTCTTCAATTGTTTTAGAGCCAATTACCTTGAGGAAAGTGTTTTGATTTTCCTTCCATGCAAGATTGCCATTGAAAATAATAAGCAGAGCCCTCCCAATATGACCAGCTGCTGGGCAGTTCATCAGCAAGAGCTCTGAAACCACAAGCAGTTTCTAGACATCAGCTGAAGAGGCTCTGTGCTGTAGTATTCACAGCAATTTCAGTGTGGGGTTGCAACCCAGCCAAATGAATTCCGGAGTCTCTGACAAAATCTCTTGCATCCAGATGAGGATGGATGACCCTCCTTGCCAGGGAAGTGCTGTGCTGCCTCTCTCCTTAGCTGCACTGTGAGTCCTGCTGTGGCTGGACACCTTTTTTCTCTGGACTAGGTTGGATGGGGAAGCTGAAGATAACTAAGTCCTTCTCATTTACAGCCCTGCTGGTGCTTAGGAGCCTCTCGTGGTTCCATCAACAGGAGCAGAGATGCTGTCACAGGGCAGGGCACTGTAACACGTCCTGCTGCACCTCTAGGCCCTGGTGCCATCACAGGAGATGGTGAAAGTGAGAGCTCAGTTGGCACTTATTCATGCCCAGTGAACTGCCAGTGAAAAGAGGCATATATTTTATTTTATCTTTCAATGCTTTGGGGTTGTTTACTTTTGCATGAGTGAAAGATTTGAGACAGTTTTATATTTTTTTCCCACCCTGGGAAAAGGCTTATCTTTATTGACACTGATATTCAATTTAAAACACTAACAACTACAAAATATGTTTTCATTAGGGCTGAGAAGAATAAATTCCAGACAAGAACTGAATTCTAAGTTCCCCAAAGTCTGAAAAACAGTGACAGGCAGTGAGATGGACTAGCATTTCATTTCAGGCTTCTCTTGGGGTTCAGCTGTAGGGACTGGTGTTTTGCTGGCAGGAGGGAGGTTTCCTGCAGGAGTTGGAGATTGTGCTCTATGGCTGCTCAGCACATGTCACGAAGCCTGAAGGCACCAAGCCACCAGGTCATGTTGTGGCCAGCACAGGTGAGACCTTCAGGAGTGCTCCTGGCACTTCCCTTCACCCCAGAAACAGCCTGCCAAATGCCCTGAGTGCTTTTCAGAACCTCCCCCCACTGCTTGGCTATTTCTAAGGAACCACCACCTGGGCTTCTCTGAATCAGTGCTGCTGTTGTCCTTAATTGCTCTTCCAGTGCTTTACCTCGAGATTTTTAAATGGCTGCAACAACAGGCCTTCTGTTGCATCCCCTGGGAGACCAAGTCACAGGCTAATCAACAGCCTGCAAGGGTCAGCAGTGTGGCTTTTACTAGTCTGTCATCAATTTCACTGGAAATAAGTTCAATCTTTTGTGTTAGGCTAAAAAAGAAGTGAGTAGTAGCTCTTCCCTCCTATCAAAGATGGGTGAGAGCATATTGCTTTCTAGCCTCTGATACATGCAAACAGTATGGACTTCCTGCAAAGCTTTGTTACTTTTAGGCTCTAAAGTCAGCCTATCCTTAGCAAGGATTTCGTAACTACTGCAAAGGAGCAGTAGAAAATAGCACTTTTGCAAAGAAAATACGTGATCAAGGGAGAGGAAAGGTTCTGTAATGGACCCCCTGTGTCTTGCACTGCAAAAAGCAAAACCATAAGGAAGGCAATATGAGGGAAGAGAGTAAGATGTAGCAATTGGTTTCATCTTTTTTTGTTACTGCATTTTTTCGTAGTTCCCTAAGGCAAATTTACGGGTGGGTTGCGTTCCACATTCCTAATATCTTGATTATGTTTTTATTCCTACTTCGTCTCCTCTTCCTTTCTTCTCTCTATGCCTAGGAGCTAAATCTACCTCTGATCATCAAAGAGTCTGGGCATTGCTGAATGTCTTTTTCTTCTCCAGCCAGTTTATGTCTGTGGAAGCACATCTGTGACCCACATTTTGCTTTCAAAATCAGCAAAATAGAGGTTTCCAGCTGGTTTCCTTAATCTCCTACTTTTGTTCAGATTTTAAAATTGTCTTGTGTTTCCTAGCCTCGAGTTCCTAACTAGGCTGGTCAGTGGAGTGCAGCACATAGGGCAAGTCTGACCTTAACCACCCAGGGATGGGGACCTGCTTTGAGCAGCCTCCAAACTTCAGGGGGAAATGGAGCAGACGGAGCATCCACACGAGCACTGATTTTCCGTGTGCATCTCCAAACAGGAACGGGCCCTGCAAGATGTGTAGGCTGAGACAGTTTGCAAGTACACAGACACAAAAAAGCTAGAATCCATCTCAAGTTCTTCTCCTGCTTCCAAGTACTTTGAAAGATCAGTTGATAATGCCAGGGCTGTGAAACTACCGTGAAAATGTAAAATATTTTAGGTCTGCATTCAACCCATCCATCTTCACACATATCAGAGGTGTCAGGGCTAGGAAGTTTGTTGCCTTTGGCTCCCTCCATCAGGAGCCAAGGGAGGGAGAGAGGCCTCTGAAGAGGGATGCAGACCTCACTGCTCAGTGGAGAAAGAGAGATGCAATTGTGTTTGTTGCTCTACCACAGCTAACCACAGCACTGACATCTCAAGCGTGTGCCAAATACCAAGCCCAAACTGGACAACATTTTGGTTATTCCATCTTCAAGAACTGATCTGGCAGTGCCTTAGAAAAAAATGGCACCAGACTCACAATAAAACACTGCAGTGCCTTCCTTCACACCCCATCTTGTGTGGGACTGTTTTCTGATCTATTTTCCTTTCAAAAGAATTGTCTTTGCATGATGCTATCACCTTCCCTACTGATACTTACTGCATCCCACGTGCCAACACACACTTTGCATCAAAAAAGCAGTTCAGAAAGTAGAGCCAGATGTTGTTGTGATGTGTTGAATGGCTTCC
The DNA here is from genome assembly GCF_008360975.1 of Lichenostomus cassidix. Taxonomy (NCBI): domain Eukaryota; kingdom Metazoa; phylum Chordata; class Aves; order Passeriformes; family Meliphagidae; genus Lichenostomus; species Lichenostomus cassidix. The sequence continues at coordinate 8,250,425 of NC_139492.1, read as the reverse complement.
AGATTGAGCCCTGACAAGGCAGCATTGGAACAGAATGCCCAGAGATGCTGTAAAATCTCCATCCTTGGAAGTGCTCAACACTGAGCCACCTGAGCTAACTTTCAGATGGAATTTAACTTTGAAGTTTGTCCTGCTTTGAACAGGGGGATTGGCCACCTGAAGTCCAGAGTTCCAACCCACACTGGCACTCTTGGGTTTGTCTTTTTCCCTTCACTCTTTCTCTCATAACACTGCGTTTAAAAGAGAGAAAGGGTCTTTGAGGTTTGCTGCAGCTTCCTGTTTCTAGTCATGCAGCTCTGTGATAATGTCCACATCCCACAAGTCCCATGGTCTAAACATTTACCTTGCTGGCTTCACCAGTAAGGCAAACATTTAGACCATGGGACTTGTGGGACTTGGGCATTATGCACGACTGTCAGGACATGATCTATTTTAATGAGCTGCAATTGTTTCTGGCACGCTCAGACTGAAGAAAGAAAAATTATAGGTCAAGGTTTTGCATTAATATTCCCATCAGGTGTGTAGATTCCATTTTCTCATCAGAGCTTTTGCATTAGAATATGGTTTTCTGCACACCCATCTTACTCGCACCTGTCACTTGCGCTCCCTTGCATTTAATTGGAGGCAGTAGCAGCATAAATGGAGCAATTCAATTAATTGGGATGACTTGCACTGCGCTGTTTATTGAACAATCCACCTTTGCATCTTGGAGCCCAATAAAGCAGAAAGGAAAAATGCATCACAAGTGTAGAGGTAGGTACATTTGTCTGAATTTATGGTTTAATTTACCCCAGTCAGTAAATATGCCCACCAGCTCTGAATAATCAAGTTCCCCCTATGACAAGCAAAACAAAACAGTCCATGAAGGCCAGAGATGGTTGACTGGAATCACCAGCCTTGCTCCATTCCCACAAATGAGATGCAAATCTATTTCCAGGGAGGAGCATCTCTGGTGCTGGCTCTGGAGTAGGGCTGTTTCTTGTCAGTGTGAGGTGAGGGAGACTTGGGCATCTATGAAGCCTGTTACAGTCTAGCAGGGCTTGGGCTTGGTAGAGGTCTTAGGCTTCATTATTATCCTCCTAAATGAAGGAATTGCTGTTGTTATATGGCTTCACCTAGGGCTGACGGTGAGGTGGAGGAAGAGCACAATAGGAAAGACATTGTTTTGTAAACCAGCTAGATGTTTTCCAGTATCTCCCCCTCAGTCTTCATCCAGCTGGAACACCCAATTTCACCAACACTGGGTACAAACTCTCCAGGGCCTGCCTATGTTGGCCCAAAGCAGAGTGGAGACCACATCACAGTATCTTGAAGGTGTGTGTTAAGTGATGCTCTCCTTCCTATTCTACCAAACACTGACAGGAGAGCATGAGGATTGAGCTTTTTTGACAGAAAACTCACAGGCAGAGGTCTGGAAGGCATTGGAACTCATTATAGTGCCCATCCCACTTGGCCCCTCTCAGACCTCAGGGCAGAGGGAGAGCTCCACCAGACCTACTGTCTCTTGGGGTTCAGCTCTGAAGAGACCCAGAAGATGCAGACTGCCCTGCAAGGAGGAGCAGAGGAGCTACATAGGTAGTTCGTTCCTTGAGGACAAAGGCATAGCAGTAGCTGCCTCCTCCTTGCCATTTTTCATTCTGTTGCATCGCACTAGTGTTGTCTTTGGCCTGGGATTAGTAAAATCTTGACATCTTGACTAAATAAATTGTTATTTAATGAGAAACAATTAAATGGGCTCATCATATCAGGGCTGTCCCCATTTTGGCAAAGCTCACACCCAAAAGGGTTGGAACTGAGGTAATTCACACTGCCTGGAGGAGAAGACACCCCAAGAACTTGGGAACGATTTCTTCTCCTTTCACATTTTGCTTAGTGATGAGGAGCAGCCAGCACCTTCTATAAACACAGCACAGGGCATCTCCCCAAGGAAACCTGCTGAACCGCAGTCCTGAACCCAGGATAATCTGTTCTCATCTCCGACTGACAGACCCAACAGGAATTTCTTCCTGCCTTGTGAAGGGCTGTGGGTGACAGATTCGGCGCAGAAAGATTTGACTTTTTTTGGCTGAGTATTTGTGTATTTTTAGGCTGAAATGTCCTTATGAAACCAGCTGGAGCTGGCAGGCTGCCACCAAGGGTTGGGGTTGTTTTTTTTTTTTTGTTCCGTTCAGTTTGTTTCTTCACTGCTGCCCCTATTGCTGGCGGCAGCCCCCTTCTCCCACCGGCTCTGCCCTTCCACAGGCAGCACTCACACCCTGCAGTGAGCCCCTCACTGTGTCCCCCACCTCTCACCCCAACCTCCTCCTCACACTGGGGCATGGCAGTGCTGGGATGCAGCTTTGCAGCCAGGGAGTCCAGACTCTCCTGGGAACCTGCAGCCCCTGCTCCTTCTCCCCTGCAGAGCCAAGGAATCCAAGCTTCCCTCTCTCTTTCTGCACCCTGAGGTCTGACATTCCGTGCACCCCCAGCTCCAACATCACAGCCTGCCCTGCAAGACAGACAGCATCACTGACACAGGGTGAGGGCAGGAGATGGGGTATCTCCTGAGAGCTGCACCAGGGAGGTTCTCAGAGCATCCTGTTCCACCTAGAAGCTCCTTAGGGAATTGGGTAGCTCTAGCAAGGCATGTGCCCCTCCATGTGTGTGATTCCTGCTTTATGCCTGGCATAAAGCTACTCATCACCTAGCTCTGTGCACAGGGGCTCTGAGCCCTGTCCCCCAGCAGCACATGTGACCACGTGGGGACCATCCGGCTGCTCGCAGCCTCCTCATTCTGCAGCGTGTCTGCAGGAAAATCTGTCAGAAGACCACCATGCCGAGGCTCTTCACAGGGCTGCCGTCAGGTCTGGCACCATCTGTGACGCTGGGAGGTGAGCCTGGCGGTGGCAGCGTGTGGTTTCCCGATGGATCCGTTTGAAATCCTTAAATGGCAAGGAACGGTAGGAATGCAGGAATTTCTTTGTAGCCAGGCTCCAGGATGGAGCAAGCTGTCTTCCACACGGGTCTGCAGGCAGCAGCAGTGCAGTGTGATGGGAAGATGCTGCACAGCCGCCTGTGACCCTCCTCCTCAAGTCCTATCCCACAAATCATCCCAGTTCGGAAGGAAGAGTTAAAAAGGGACTTGCTGTCATCCAGGGAGCATGTAGGAATGTGTTGGGTGCTCTGGGGCAAAGCTGCCTGCACCAGCCATGGGGTGAACAGCCCAGGAGGAGCCACTCCAGCCCAGGACAAGCCCTGCCAAGCAGGACAGATCAGCTCTGTGTGCTCAGGATGCAGTTATCTTCCTGGCTCCCTCCTTCACAGTTTCATGGCCACCAGCCTTTCTCTGCTCTGGGCTTCTCAGCTCCCCTTCCCTGACTGCAGGAGGGGCAATTCCTCCATGGATCCTCCCATTCCCCATCCTGCCCCTGCTCTATGCCAGAGTGGTGCAATTCATCAGATCCCACAGTGCAGGAGAGCTCCAGGACCTTTTGAGTGACTGCTAGAGGTGTGCAGCTGCTGGACACATTCCTCCCACCTCCTTTTGGGGGTGCTCCCTTCACACATGCTCCCTTCCCTCTAGAATAATGCAGCATCCCCATGCTCAGGTTAGGAGTTGTATCCAAAATCCAACTTTAAGGTTAGGAGTTAAATCCAAAACCAATCACAAGCTTAGCTAAAACTCCCCGTTTTTCAGAATATATTAAGACAACCATTGGAAAATTGCTTTTATCTGCTGCTTCCTAAACCCTCTGGCTTGTACTTTAAAGCCTTTTGTCTGTGAACAGGAGAGCTGGAAAGCCCTTTTTTATTTCCTTAAGCAAATAGCCCATATAATATCCAGCCTTGAGGGGCTTGAGAGAACAAAAATGAAGGGGGGAAAAAGGATGTAGCAAATGTTGTGACACACTGTAAAATCACAAGATCGCAGGACTCAGCAATGATGGGTTTGAAGCACCAGATCTGTGCCCATGAAGGGAGGGTGGCACAGCCTCTGTTAGGAAGGCAGAGCTCCCCAGGCCCCCTGGGAGCCCTTGGAGCCTGTCGGGCAGCAGGCTGAAGCTCCTTGTCTCGGTTCCCCGTTGGGGACAATAACACACTGCTGTTTATGGGTTGCTGACGTCCACAGTGGCGAGAGCAGCGAAGGCAGCAGCAGAGCAAGGCAGGAGCTGGTGGGGTTGGGCAGGCAGAGCATGGCAGGGGAGGCTGGGGGAGCCCCACAGGAGCAGCACCTGGCCAAGATGGTTCTGGGATTCGCCCTGTGGAGCTCAGAGCACTGATTATTTCACAGACTAATTGATACAATAGCTCTAATTAGCCCTGGAGCAAACAGCACTTTGTGTCTTGCTTATCCATGCACTGAGCCAACATTCAACCCCCAGCCATCGAGCTGCATTTTAGGTGGGAAGAGGGGAAGTATGGGGTCCTTTCTCCAGGGCTCAGCAGCCTGTGCAGATGCTTGGGCATGGCCAGTGCCATGTGTATGGTTTGTAAAGGGAGTGTCTCAGGAGAGACCTGGCAGCATTTGGGCACAAGCAGTGTGGGTGGCAGGGGGCTGTGCTTTTTCTTTGGGGTTTCAGTACAGTCCTGTGGAGATCAGCACTCCAGGGCTGGGTCAGTGCCAGGGGTGGCCTTCCTGCCTCCTCCCTCTCTTGGAAACCCAACAAGGGGTTTGCTTGTGCCTGTTTTTTCCCAGAGCACACACAGATGAGATGATCATTGATTTGGACAGTGGAACCAAAGGCAGACAAACGCCATGCTGCCAGAGCACTGCTCATGTGCTGCTCTACCATACAAGCTGGGCATGAGCCCCATCAGCACAGGGGTCCTCTACACTGCAGACAGATTTTTGACCTTTTCCTATATTTTTTTCTTTTTGCCCCTGCAACACACTAGTTGGGACCAGCTAGTGCTAGGTCCGTATCACTCCATTCATCCACACCTTTTACACTATTACAGTCAAACTGTAATGTCTATGAACTATTGAGTATATATGAACTATAAGACTGTCTATGAACTATTATTTAAACTTCCCCCTATATGTTCCTTGCCTCCAGATCACTGACATGTCTCACAGATCCAAACCCAAAACTCCTATATTGTCGATCCCCTCAGAAAACCCTTTAACCCCCCCACCTTCCTGTCTCCCTGCCAGCTCAAGTTCTCAGGGTATTTCTGCAGGGGCTGTTGGGGACAGGCACCTGCTCACTCTGCTTTGTGGGCACAGGCTTAGTTTGCTCATGACAGCAGAAGGAGGCTGGAGAACAGCAGAGCAAACACCCATCCTTGTGCCAAAATCCTCATGCTTACAACTTTCCCCACCTCCATGCATTTGAATGCATTTGAATGCTTGAGTGTGTGGAGAAGGGACCTCCTCAAAGCTCTCTGGGCACCCTGAGACTCTCTTGAGGCTGAATATATTGGGGAAAAGAGAGGAGAAATGGTTCTGAGCCTAGATATTAGGCAGCACCTTCTCCATGCTGCTGGGAGGAGAAGGAAGAGATACAGGGGAGAAGGAAACCAGGCACAAACCACACCATGGAGCCACGCCAAGGAAGTGTCAGCTCTGGTTTTGGTGGTTAGTCCAAGTCTTTTGCTGGGGATTTACAATGCACTTTGTGTTGTTGTAACCCCTTCCTTCCTGGGCTACATTGTCCCCCCAGTGCTGAGCAGCAGGTTTGCTGGGAACACCAGCATTGAAAAGAAATTTAGTGCTCTAAAATTGCATGCCTGGACCATGAAACACCATGTGAGCAGTCACTGTTACTCTGAGGCTTTTACCGCACTTGTAATGGTATAAATCAGAATTTCCCAATCCCTCAGTATTGCTGGTGGTGTGTAAGGTTTGCTGATAGCATAAGAACCATTTCCAAATCCTCCTTCAGGAGAACACCAGCCAGTACATCCTACTGAGCGTCATTAATGTCAGTTTCAACATTTGCAGTTAAACAGATCCACAGTCTTGCAGTCCCCAACATGAGAAATACTGCACCAGTGTGCTGAGCAGTGAGCCCACATATGCCATGGGCAGGAATAGGAGAAAGAGAGAAAGGTGACTGATGCTAGTTAGCAGATGCTGAGAGCTAAGAATTAATAATGGAGTCCAGGCACAAACCTTTGCTCCAATTAAACTAATGTTAAAGCAGCAACTTCACATGAAGAAATCCCCAGAGGACCTTCTTGTTGAGCAAAAATGCATAAACAAAGAAATGACACAAATACAGAAGTTACAAATTTAGGAAAAAAGGCTACACATTTCTGCCCACAAACTCAACTACCTGTGGCCTGCCCAGGGGACCACACTAGGGGTTGAAAGATCCTCTTTCCCACACATGATAAAGAGCTGCATCTCCTGATGCACAGTGTCAATCCATGCATGCAGGACTGGCAGTGCAAGGTGTAGGATTAGCACCCTCTCTGAAGTCTCAGCAAAGAGCTTCACAGTGTGGGACTCCCTGGCTTGTCAGGGCATCCCATGGTGACAGTGGGGAGCAAGCAGCTTTGCTCCATGGAAGGGAGAGCTCCTATATGAATGTATAACTCACATCAACAGGGAAAGCCTGAAGAAAAATTGGACAAAATCCAGTTTCTTTCTTTACACATGCTCCCTTGCCTCTCCTGCCACGTGTTCCCATAACAATAGTGCCACATTATGCACCTGTGTGGTTCGGGCTGCAGTCCCCCAGCTGCTCCCTTCAACCACAGTGTGACACATCATGCTGCATTGTCCTGTGCATGCCAAGCCTGGGCACACAGGACATGCCTGCTCCATGGCCCTTTTCACTGCAATGCTTCCTCTTTTTCCTTACTTACGCCTCAAATCTCATCAATCCAGTCCTCAGCCCTAGGGAGAAGTGGGTCGTGTAGTGAGCATGTGAAGGAGACCCCACAAGAAAAATATTTATGGGGATGCAGAGGCAAGGGACAAGAAACAGTGCAGATATGACCCAGATCCATCCTGCAGCCTTCCCTATATGGACCTAAAGAGGCATTCCTGGGATTCAGGTTATTTCTATTTTCACTTTGCAGTAGGAGCCAAAAAACCTCTGTATTTTGAGAAGCTTCAAACATTGATTGGATATGGCTGATCCTTCCATCAGCTGGTGCAGTGCCACCAGATGAATAAATCTTGCATGCATCTGTAATTACTGCTTAGCTTGTGTTTAAGTGCTGTGTCATTGATCTGCAGAACTCATCAAAATCCACACGGGAATGCATGAAATTACATTGGATGGAACAGAAAGGTACATGACAACATCCATTTTCAGCCTTGTTTGTTCACAAAAAAAAAAAGAAAAAAGCATTTCTTTATCTCCATTTAAATCCTTGGGTTAACTTGTGATTTTAGTCATCAGTTGTAACACCATTTTATCAGCTGCTCTTTGTGAAGGGAATATATTTCTTGCTTATAGTAGGCCTTAATGTAATATGTTCAGCTTCTACCAGCCCTGCAGTACCTGCCCCCAAGTGGGCAAAATCTCTATTAAAACAAGAAAGAATATTGCTTGAGGGTTATAAAACTCAGTGCAAAAAGGTCTTGTGGTCAATGCTTCTGACTGCATTTTAGGGAACCCAAAGTGACTTCCAAGTGCCACCACAGACTTCCCATTGTGTCCTCAGGAAAATCATCTATCCCCTTAATAATTCTATTCCTCCTAAAGCAAGTGTGATTGATAGTATTTCCCTGCTCCAGTGGGAGGCTGGGAGGACACATCAGTCCTGCTCAGCAAGGGCTGAGGTGCTCCAGCAGCAGGGAGCAGGGGCGATGCTTTGCTAGCCAGCCATCTGCTCGAGGTGCTCTCCTCCCCTCCTGCAGCCAAGAGGAAGCACACCAAAGGCATTTATTGGCAATAAAGCCCACGTTGTCTGGAAGAACTCCTGATGTTTTCCAGACCTAATGTTTCTCTGGCCCAGCTCCATCCTCCCACTGGAAGTGAAGTTCTCCTGGGTCAATTCAAACTTCTCCCACAAGCAGGGAGGAACTCCTGGTCTGCCCACATGGCTTACTGCAGCACCTTGGCCCATGGCTTGCTCCCAAGAGATGTGGTCACTGACAGGTCCATGGGCAAGCAGCAGAGGCTGCTTCTGGCAGGTATGTGTGCCCAGGGCTCAGGGGAAAGCCTGCACAAGCTCAAGTGCAGACAGCTGTCCCCAGCCCTCATGGAGGGACATGCCTCTGAGGCTGTGTCCTCAGCTCATCTCCCACAAAGCCACACCAGCTTTGTGGCTGGGCTGTCCCATACAGAGTATCCCAAACCAATTCTGTCATGCAAGTGTCCCTGATGCATCTTGAGCTGAGCACAAAGATCAGCCCACTCCTGCAGAGACCTAGGAGCAACCCAACCCACTGTCTGGAGGGCTGCAGGAGCCTAACCCCAGGGGTGGGTATGTGGTGACAGGAGACTATGGTAACAGACATCTGAGGTTGATTATGCCAATAGAAGAGGGAGAAAGAAAATATGGGGGACCAGCAGGTGACAGCCTTTCCTGGTGAGAACAATCGAGCTATTTCGATATAGATAAATAAATCTTCTCCTGATAATGATTCGGTTGAACATTTTCTAAAGGGTTGAGAAACTCCATGAATTTTCCCTTATGTGTCTCTGCTTCTGGAGGATCCGGCCTGGACTGAAACCAAAATGCTGCAATGCCACAAGCAGAGCTGTTCTCAAAGGAGCCTCAGCCTGACAGCTGCTGAGAAGGACCAGAAAGTCCATTTGCGTAGTACAGATTTTTCACGCCCAAGAGATCCACCTTTGTCTGGGATAACTAAGATATTTTTAGCATGCAGCCAAGGGTGAAATTTCCAGGTTTTGCTTTTGCTACCTATGAGTCACATCTGTCCATGGCAGAGCACTGGCTAATTTTGGTACCCATGTTTTGTGGCAGGGATGCTTAAATAACATTTGAAAACAGAAATCCCCACAGCTTGCTAGTAGATCAGGAAAATGGACAGATGAGAAGATCCAGAGATATGATTCCCACTCCATCACCAGCAATGCATCTTCCTCAGCAGGGTGAGTGGATAAGTGAGGCCCCTGCTTGAAGTCTTCTCCCGACAGACCTACTCCACTCCTCATAATTGTGCCATCATCCAGCCATGGGCATCCTTCAGCTACTTGATATGAGAACACAGACCTCATTAAGTGATGCTTTCCTTAGCAGCATTAGATCTAAATCCCTCACCAATGCTATCCCTACTGCAGACAGACACTGAGCACTATAAAACACTGCAGCTAAATCGAATTTTTTTCTTCCAGCTTAGAAATGAAAGTATTAATGCTACTTCACCAACAAGTGTGTAAATAAATGTCCCAGGCCTTTGTACACACCCTGATGAATATCTGTGGCCAGCGGCTGATCAAAAGGTTAAAGTCTCTGGGACTGGTTTCATCTGTGGTCCCAGCTGTCTGCTTTCCAGGGCTGGAGTAATTCTGAGTAATTAGCTCGTTTGGCCTTGGGGCCAAATTGAATGTCTGCTGTGCAGTGTGAGGAGCACTGGGGCGAGCGATCCGTCGTGCCTGTGCTGGTGTGCTCACCCGGGGCTGTGCATGCAGCACATGGGCTTAGTTGATGTGTCCCCCCTGTTGGGGCTCAGCACATGCTTGTGAATGCACCAAGGGCCCTGCTGCAGCATGGGCCCTGCATGCTCTGAGCAGGATTCCTTCCCAGAACAAGCCCTTCATTATCCTGAACTCCCCGGGGCTTATTTTTAGCCCCTCCTTTTCTTTCCTTTCTTTCTGCTTTTTACAGTACAGAAAACCATCAGCTCCACTGTCAGCAGGCTTATAACAGCAGTCCTGGAGCAAAGAAAAAAAGCATCAAACCCACTGACTCTGTTGCATAAAGGTTTAGGCACAGATCCTGCTCACTTCCAGGGTTCCAAGTCCCACCATTCCTCATCCCTTTTCCAGCTCAGCTACTGTCCTTCAGAGCTGGGCATCAGAAGGAAGCAGAAGCTTACATAAAGCAGGAGCAAGGCTGGAGCTCTGAGCCTCCCTGTGCTTCAGCTGAGGTTCGACCAGTGCCTGCCCTGCAGTGCAGAGGACACCTGTGTGCAGGGCCACCAGGAGAGGAGACCTTGCACAGCCTGAGCCATGCGTCATCCCGGGCTTACGCAGAGCCACTGCAAAGACACAGCCAGCCCCTGTCAAAATCCTTTGCTTATAAAACAAAGGCAAGGGTGCCTTGTGGTCAGCAGCTCTGCGCCAAACATTCACAGACTTTATATAAAACAGTGGCGTTGCCCAGATGAGGACACTGCTTGAAGGGATCACAGCATTGCTGGTGAGCTGTGGTCACCAAATCTGCCCCATTTGCAGTCCCAAGGGTCTGGCGTTACGCTGCCTTGTTCTCCAAGTAGCATTGGATTCAGTGACCATAAAACAGATGGTCACTTGTAGAGCAAGGCAGCTATGGCTCCTTCCTTCCTCCATCTCTGATAGAATTTGGGAGATGAGGAAAACCCCCTTCCTATGTGACGAAAGGCTCCAAAGTGCTTCCGTGCAGTAACGTCTTGGTAGCAGAGTAAAGATGCTCCACAGCAGATGTTGCAGAGGTTTCAGAGATGTCTACAGAGAAACAAGTGGGGGGATAGGGAGGAGAGAGAGAGGACAGCTGTTCACATTCAAAAATTTACAAAGTTAAATTCTGACACGGCAGTTTAAAAACCAGAAAGAGGCGGTTTTTTCACAGACAGGGTAGCTGAGCTTGGAAATTCCTTGCTGCAGATGTGGTTGTTAGAAGTTTAAATTGCTGTAAAAAGTGCCTAGACAAATTTCTGGAAGAAAAATCATTGCGGGGTAATAAATATAAAGATATCACACTTCTCTTTGAAACTCTGTTATCCATATGAAGTACGGGAGGCTGGGAAAGCTGAATACTGCATCCTTGCACTGTGTTCGTACTTTTTTTTTAACATCTGCTCTTGGACAGTTGCTAAGCTAGGTGAGTCATTGATCTGACCCAGACACACTGTTTTTCTCTTTTGTAAGGTTTCGGATATGTAAAAAAAAAAATCTTTATCATGCCATCTTACATCCCATACAATTTTCAAGCTTCAGTGCAGAAAGATGAGCCCACATCTTCTTTCCCAGCACCCCTCCAAAATCCTTTCTGGGTGAGTTGATCTTGCTTTTCCTCCACAACCCACCTCACAGCTCTCTGGTCACAAAGTCAAACTATAACACAGTGACCTTTAATTCCAGCAGTAAGGACAGATGGCCAGAGCTGACCAAACTGCCACCTGTGAGCAAAGCCAGCAAGCGCTTACACCTGGAGACCCCCTCATGTCCTCAACTACCTTTGTTACACAGCTGCTATTTAGTGACTCTGCTCATCCACATGTGATTCTAAAAATTATTCTGGATCCAGTTATGCCTTGGAAAACTTCAAGTCTAACTAGGACAGCTAAACTCCAACCTGCTTTTATTCATTCCTCCTGCCTATCATTAGTATTAATATCAACTTGTCAAGCTGATCCTGATGTACAAGCCCTGTACAGCCTTGCTTCAGTGCAGGGCCAAAAAAATAAAAAATGCATCTCAATGCGTCATCTTTTTTGTCAAGATTTGGCACCTTCCTTTAATAGCAGGGACCATCCTCCTCACTCCCCAGGGAAGAGTAATGAAAACCCATGACATCCAGCAAGGTTCTTTCAGGAAAGTAACCCCAGTAATCCCTGAGCCTGGTCCTCTTGTTAATAGTCTGCAAGAAGCAGGCACCAGAAGTGACATGTCACTGGTTGGATCTAGTTAGGGGAATGAAGTTGGGGAGTTTTCATGCTGATATCTCGTCTGGTTATACATGAGATGAGATTTATCATTTGGAGCAGCAGCAAGACAGCAGAGCCTGCCATGTAATTCATGTGATTGCCATGGAGGCAGGACTGGCTGATGGAGGAACAAAGCCAGAAACACTAAACACATTAGCCAAAGTCCAGGAGCAAATTCCCAAGACCTTCCTCCTCTAGGCTGGACTGAGAAAACACCAGACAATGTTCTTGCCCCCTTAGCTGAGTTATTTATTCCCTGAGGTCTTTTCCCTGCCTGCCATAACCCGCCTGGAAATGCCTCAGGAACAGTATGTGCCACCTCCTGGCTTTTGCTAGAGGGAGAGGAGGGCTCTATACCATCTCTGCCCTTAGACAGGATTGATTCCTGAAGGGACACCATGCCACTGCTTGGCAACATTTCAAGCCTTTCATAAGCAATGATTATTTAAGACACCTGTGACATCACCTCTATGTGTGCTGGATGGGTGCTGGATTCTGACAGTGGGCTGTGCTTGATTTTTCCCCTTTCCCTCAAATATAACAACAGATATAACCAAAGTGTCTGCAGAAAAAAATACTGATGCCATGATCTCTGGGTACTTGGGCAGCACTAGCTGTCCTGGGCAGCCAAACCAGCCTGTATCACACCTTCAGGCAGCAGTGCCCACATGGTTTTTCCCTCTGGTAGGAGATAGTACAAGAGTTTACTCTGCAGTTGCAGAGCCACTACTGACACTCCCTAAACCCAGTGTTTATCCGCTGAACCCTTACTCTATGGTCACTAAATATTAAGTGGGTTTAATGCTAAATATACATTGAATTGTGTGTTCATCATTGAAAGGAAGAAGATGAGGTGGAAGCTAAGATCAGATACAGGTAGCCTTCCATCCATGAACAAGGAAGGAGTGCTCAGGTAGAGCCATCTTTACATAAGCATTTAGATTTAGATGAGATGGACCCTGCTGGTGACAACCTTGATTAAAACTCAGCATTTGCCAGGACACAGTGCTGGAGCTGCCCCTTGAGTGCCTCAGTACACAGAGTCCAAAATAACCCAGCAGTGACTCAGCTGCGTGTGTTGACAAATGGGGATCTGCTTCCTCATCAAACACAACGCAAGCCAACAAATCAAGGCTGGGGTATCCCACGCACACGTGGCCTTTCCTTCACGGAGGAGACATGGCCAGAGCTCACGACAGCGGGGATGGAGGAGCCACTGGGAAGATGCTGCTCTCTCCAGGCTTGTTGTCTTGAAGCTCCAGCTTTGACTCCCTGCAGATCTGCCCCAGACCAAGACCCAGCTGTGACTGCTGCTGTAGTGCAGCTCGTTGAGCACTGAGGACATGAGAGTGGCATCAGCACAGTGTGAGCACCTTGGGTGTGCACAGGGATAGCTGGATGATGCAAAAAGACTGCCAAGGTGTCACCCTCAAGGCAAGAAAAAGCCCAACAGACGTTTAACCATCTTAATGCCGTTAAGCTCAACAAATGTGAATGTCTGTCTGTGTAAGCTTTGCCACAGGTATCCAGCCTTGACCACAGCCTGCAGCCTCAGCTGTGCTTCTTCATCCAAGAAAGCAGCCAGTGGAGCTTTTGGCATAGACAGCACAGGGAGAAGGTTCCCGTGGTAGCTCAGAGCCTGGGGAGAGGTCCCTGTCCACACACTGCACGTAGGCTGTTGCCACTGAGCTGTTCCCACAGGACACCTGGAGAAAAGTTCCTTTTCTCCATGCAGTGTCTCTGGCATCAACGGTGCTGCCACCACACGCTGTTGGGAACAGCAAGTGAAGGGGCAATACAACTGTGTATAACTATACACTATCAACCAGTCTATGTAGAGCTCCTGCTTTTCTTAGCCTCTGTTCAGTGAGCTCCTCTTCCTGTATTTGGGAATTGCCATTTCTTCTGCATTTTGCTTTTAGCAGCATAATATAGTTGGGCTTCACCTCCCTGAGCCTGGTAAACTGAGTGACTCAGAAACCTGCAATCTGCTTCAAAACAAAGCATTTCAAATAAAAGATATAAGCAGTACTGGAGCTACTTGGCTCAGGAGCAGAAGTGCTAGAGGGTTACTGATGTACTCACAAACCTTCTAACCTTCCTTCAGCTTTTTTAACCCCTGCAAACCCAGGGCAAGGCAGGCTGCAAGTAAGAGCTGATGTGTCATTTCTGATATGCTTCCACTCCAGCGTGCAACCCTGGAGCTGGGAAATGGAAGAGCTCTGATGCCAACACCGATGACGCGGAAGGGGGAGCCAAGCTCCCGCTCCATGGCCTCCAAAGTGCTCTTATTTCTGCTGGTTAAACAGATGCCAGCTTCTGAGGGGATTATGTGTCATAGAGCCTGTTGGCTGTGACAACTAATTATCTCCCACAACAGTTTGGCCTTGAGGTTTTCGGCTCAAAGGGCATACCAGGAGTGCTGCCATCCGACAGCATGTGTAGCAATTTGTCCCCACTTGGGTGTCCCTGTTCCCCAAGAGGTGGCACCCCTAAGGTACACTGTCCTCCCGCAGCTCAGGCTTACACCAGCAAGTCCTTCCAAGCAGCATCTGGTGAAACCTCAGAGATGCCTCCAGCAGGAACCCAGGAGAACAAACAGCTTGCCTGATCCTCCCATTCCCACAGCTGGATGTTCTTGTGGCAGCTATGCCATGGCACACTCTTCCAGCTGAGCTTCACAGGGTGCACACTCCAACAGGGTCCAGCTCAGCTGCAGCCAAGTCCAGGGGAAAAAATATCTGCTGCAGCCTGAGTTTCTCTCTGGGGGAGAGCAGCCAAAGGAGCAAACAGTTTTGGAATGCAGCCTCAAAACCGGCTCTGAAAATGTTTTATAACTTCATATAAATTGATGGCTGACCCCCATTGAGACTCCCAGGAACAGATGAAAAGCAGACCCAGGCAGCTGAAAGAATTTAAGTCATTGAAAAACATACAGAGTGCTGGAAAAGACTAGAGATGAGGAAAGAGAAGAAGAGAGGAGTTGACAGAAAAGGCAAAGGGTGTGCTGGCAAGCAGATATTGGAGCTGGGGTGCCCAGCAGCCAGGCTGGAGGCATTGGTTTGGGAGTGACATCAAGGCTCTAGACTTGCAGAGCTTGGCACACCTGCAGCCAGAAAAGGTTGAGTACTGGTGTACTGAGTATTCTTCTGTCACAGGACCAGTTAAGCAGAGGGAAGCAGGTGCTAGAGGGTCCCCAGCTGGGGTTCCTGTGGAGGTATCCCAGCTGGGATCAGAAACTGGATGCTGTCAGGTAGGAGAGGGTAGGTGGGATGGACCCTGCATGGCTCTCCCCTCTCTCTATCACTATCATCCTGCCCTCTCGAGAGGCTGGCAGGCTGCACCAGCTTCCCCAAACCCATGATCCCCCAGAGAACTCGGGTATAGCCAAACACATAAGGCTACATCACAAGGGAAGGGAGGAAAGGCTTTCCAAGCCTCAGAGCCAGGTAGAATGCAGGTTCAAATCAAATCTGGAGCTGACTTGCTGTCAAGCAGCCAGGGGGAATGCTGTGTGGAAGAGCCATGGTCTGGGCACGCTGTAGTGTGAGTGAGATTGCCCTGAAATTCCAGCACATAGCCCAGGGTTTAAGTGATGCTGCCATTCACCAGCAAATCATCGCAGGTTGAAGGCAACAATCACAGCAACAAGCTTCTCCATCACTGTGCTGCTGAGGACTTGAGTCCTTTGGCCAGTTGGCAGTAAATTTCTTCATTTGCTGCACTCCCAGCATAAAAGGAGGATCTCAAAGGCAAGAATAATTAATGGGGAATGTTCAATAGAAGAGAGTTGGAAATTTCTGCAATAGAAAATTAGAAAATTAGAAAATGCAGAAAATTAAGATGGAGGAAGTGATAAAGGACTTCAGGGTACTGCCAAGAGCTGCAAGAGGAAATGAAAATCCCCTCCTTACACCTCGACTTTTCAGCATCACCTTGAAGTACTCTGTTCCTGAGGACAGAGGAGAGCCTGGGTGTCTAAATACCAGCATGCAGAGCTGCCTCAGTCTGCAGGGCCCTGTGAAGAGATGCAGCTGCCTCTTAAATAACAGGAGTTGACACCAGTTGTGAATAGATGAGTGATCGTGGCTTCAGCCGTCACAGCCAAGGATCTGATTTCAAATGAAGCCCCATTCATCCATCCAGTGCCCATCACAGGGTTATTAAAGGAGCATCTGTCACAAAACCACAATGCTTTTAAATGCTTGAAAAAGGGTACAACAAAAATAAGCCTGCTTGACTTATATACTTTTCTCTGGGTGATGTGATTCTTGGAATTGTTTAGCAAAAATAAATTATAAATATGATGGATAGGGAAAATACATGATACAAGCAGGGTGAGGTTTGTATTTGACCTTAGTGTAGAGTTTGGCTCTCTGTTTGTTGTTCCAGGCTTGTGGGGCATGAGAGACAGTGGCAGGGAGTTTCCTTGGGTAGCAGAATGCACAGCCCCAGCACACCAGGTATCCTGCTCCAGAGCCCTGGCTCAGAGCACTCCCTCCAGGACACAAATGGAAAGCCATTCCCTGATTTTGGATACAGCAGAGATAGCATCTCCAGCAGCAGGACAGGGCCAAGTTCAGTCCAAGTGGGATGTGCTGTAGCAAGGCATGTGAGCTGAAGGGGGCTGGTTTGGTTACTCATCAGGGCTAAATCCACACTCTGTGTTTAAAAAAAATCACATTTAGCTAAACTGAGAGCTTAGATGTCATGGCTGTCTTGAGTGAATGGTTCCAGCTCATACCATCTCACCAGCAATCTCTTACCTGAGACAACAAAGTCTTTTCCTTCTCTCCAACTGTGCAGCTCCTCTTACTACTCTTTGTTCTCTGCCTGTTGCATTGGGCAAAGCTGCCATCCTCTGGCACCTGAATGGGTACCCTCCTGTCCTGCCACCAGCAGGTCACCTCCTGCCCCACTGCCTCTCTGGGTGACATCTAAGCACAGGGATCAAGGAAAAGATCACTGCTCATGCACAGACATGTGCATTATTATACACACAATATACTGAAAGCATCTCAATGCATTAGATTGATGCTCCTGGGGCTAGAGATCGGAATTTATGCCCTGTAATGCACATCAAACCCCTTTTAAAAGAAACTGGAGTGTCTGCGTGCAGCCTTAATGGTGGTGAGAGAGACTTTGCTGTATGATGCAGCTCTGCATTTATAATTCATATTAATTGTAATCCAAATTCCTCTTTTCTTTATAAATTGTTTTATAAAATTGTCTTGAATGTGGATGGAAAACTGGATTGTGGTCATATGTGCAAAGCTGTTGGGTTCCTGTACAGAAACATTTTCATGCCAAAAGACAGGACTTCCTACCCCAAGTTTCAGCCTAGGGAGGCATTGCCTGTGCTCATAGATTTTAAGCCTAAAGCAGAATAAAGTTACATGTTTTAAACTGTCCAAGTGTTTTAGAAAGCTAAATCTCCCCTCTATTCCCCCAAAGCCCCAGTTTGCACTGCCCGATTATCACCATCTTAGTGGGGTCCTGGATTCTTTCCAAGAGCTGCATCTCCTGCAGCCCCAGCCCTGTGCTTGGATTTCAAACTGAAGCAGTGACTCACTTGGGCAGATTCATCTCCCTTCATGTGAGCTGACTGAAAGCAAGGCATGGCATGTCCCTCCCTTCCCAGCACAGAGAGAGGAATGTCCAAAGGGGGCTCGACCTGTATGTTCTGGGAGCAAGACCTGTGTGCTCCAACCTCTTATCTGAATAAACCCTTGCAGAAAAACTTGTGTGTACAGGATCCAGCACAATGGACCAATTGGGACCCTTGTCCCTTAGGGAATAAAAATAGCAAGTTAATATTAAAACTGTGTATTTTCACATATTGCAGTTGGGGCTCAAAACACACCATGCTTAATTTCCTGCTTTCAGTTCCCTATCAGATATTATGCTTAGCTTAGTGAGGTTTGTTTTTCCCCAGAATAGGACTTTTTTTCTTTTAGCTACAATACATTGAGCCATAAAAAATGAGATTGAAAAAGATTAATAGGAAGCTGAAGGATTCATCTGAGATTGACAAAGATTAATGTGTGTCTCATGTGTTTTCTTTTTCTTTTTCCTTCTTTTCTTAGTTACCTAGACAGCTTAGATCGAATTGGAGCTGCAGACTACCAGCCCACGGAGCAGGATATCCTCCGAACCAGGGTCAAAACAACTGGCATCGTAGAAACCCATTTCACATTCAAAAACCTCCACTTCAGGTTAGTCTAAAACTGTACAGTAAATTTTCAGAACAATTATTTATCATAGGGTTTCCCCATAGTTCCTACGGGAGAAGTTGTTAAATTTCTGGTTAATGCATGGATAGCTCCCACTGCAGGAGACACAGTATTTTGGAGGGTCAACAATTTGAAATGTTTGGCAATCCTGTCTTGAAAGTCAATGCCTGTAAGATAGAAGCTCTTGGCAGCTTCTTCTAACCCAAACAACACCTCTTTGTTGGAAAGTATAATACAAGATTGACCACCAAATCTGATCAAGCCTCATAAATGTAGAAGTATTTGGCCAAATCTTTTCTCTTAAGTGGATCGGTCACACAGAGTTAGCACAACACATTGACCCTCATGATGTCATCCAGTAGAGAGAAGAGGGCACAAAGACAGAAAGCCACACACAAACAGTATTTAGAGCATATAAAAATCAAGAGTGTGTGCTCCCCACTTCCACAGACCCTTTGGGACCCAGCACGCTGTTAAGGTTCTCCCACAAATCCCCACATTCCTGTCTGTAACTGTTCCTCCTGGATCTCCTTGGCTCCAGGCTCTGGAGGAGAAGACAAGCTTTGTGTTTGGAGCCTCGCAGGGGCCATGTGGTCAGAATTTGCCAAGAATGCAAAAGTTCCCAGGTAACTAGGGAGGAATGGGTGGTGATGATCCTCCCCTGTGCCGCAGGCTCTTCGATGTCGGGGGCCAGCGGTCAGAACGCAAGAAGTGGATTCACTGCTTTGAGGATGTCACAGCGATCATCTTCTGTGTCGCGCTGAGTGGCTACGACCAGGTGCTCCATGAAGACGAAACCACGGTGAGTCTAACTGGGTCTTGGAGGCCCCAACACCTCTTTATTGGATACTGCATAGCCAACAACTCCTCAGAGATCGCCGAATGCTCCCTGGGGTGCTACAGTAATGTGCTTTTGTCCGTCGTTCCCCCTTGACTGATATCCTGGGGAGATCTGTCCTCCTCCACATTCTTTGATATGAAGTCTGCATGCTCAGGTAATGCTTCCTTATGCTGGTAAAGTCATAGTGGTTTGTTTCTCCGTTCTACCCTATCTGTGTTTTCAAAATGCATTACAGGATCCTATATGCAGCAAGAGGATATAGCTGGGTGGGCTTTAAAAGAGGGAAGCAGTCAGGCTGTGGTGCAGAGGTGCAGGACAGCAGTGCATGCCCGGGGCTCTGACTAGGAATATAACCCATTTCTTCAGGCTACAGAAATAATTTTCCTTACTGAGAATGGAACTGTTTGATTCCTCAGGTAATTTGCTCTAGGAGGGATTTTATGACTTCCCACTGTGACATTAGGCTCAAAATACCATCTGGAAATGAAGCTGGCAAGGACCTGTGTGCTCCCTGGTATTAGAGTGCAATTAATACAAGTGAATTGAATACACAGAAAGGATGCAATAAGACTCATTACTGTATTCCGACCATTCATTCAGTATGGTAGGGATGAATGTTTTTGGGACTAATGACAACTGCTGTAGGCACCCAGTTACATTTGTCTAATGAAAAGGAATTGGAGGCCATACTCAGACTCAGTAATGATTCAATCGGTGCCCAATCTGCAGCACCAGCAGCTTGGAGGGCTCGCTCCTGCCAGCTCTGTCTCTCTGAGGCTTTTTATGCTCCTGCTGGTAAAGATGTCAGGCTTGCAGAAAGCTGTGGATGAGGATGGAATCGAGGGAAGGATTGCTGTTAGGTGACACTTGTCTTTTTGACTATGGGGACTTTGCTTTCTAGCCTCTGAGCCAGGTTTGTGAGCTTTAACAAACTCTTCAATGAAATCATCTGGTTGTTTGAATCATATTTATGCTGGAATTCTAGGTGCTATGAACATTAACAGTCATAGGACTTGAGAGAATGGCATGAAGTGTCAGGGAGAGGTTTAGGCTGGAAATCAGGAAAAGGATCTTCACCCAGAGTGTGATCAGGCACTGCAACAGGCTCACCAGGGAAGTGATCAGCAGCACCAAGCCTGATAGAGTTCAAGAAGCATTTGGACAATGCTTTCAGGCAGGTGGTGTGACTCTTGGAGTTGTTCTCTGCAGGACCAGGAGTGGGACCTGATGGTCCTTGTGATTTTTTGATCATGATTGTGTCCCTCCAGACTGCCTGAGACACTCTACATCTTCTCGTGTCCACTTATTTGTAATCCACAGTTGTCTCCTCCCTCTGACCCTGGCCCTGATACACTCAAGGATGCTCAGCCTTGTAGGATTTACTGGGAAGGAACCAAAATCTCCTGACTTGAAAAATTCATTTGAATTTGATTTGAAAAATCCAGCCATTAGCTCAACACTATAGAGCTCTGCAGCTGGGCAGCACAATCAGCCAGGAGACACAGAAGAACACACAGGGAGAGGGCAGATCTGGGGGACAGTGAGGAAAGCTGTGATATGAGCAGAGAGCAAGGTGCTCTGGAGGTACAACTTGGACTATGACACCCAAACTGTGAAACCAAAGGCAGCTTTTAATACAGGTTTAACCCACGGGCAGCATTCATGTGTTTCTCCACGCTTTTATTTTAAATCTGCAAGGATGATAAAAATGTCATTTAAAATGTTCTGTGGGGAACCCTGCTTAAAAAATTGGTTAATTGTATTTGCTTTCTGTTCCCCTGACCACCCTCCGCTTCATTCTCTCCTCCCAAAGGCTTTGGGTCTCCAAGGATCTCGTATACAAAACCTTTGTACACCAGGTTTCTATGTGGTTACCATTTTGGCACCACAAGTCAAAGCCATGAAGCACAAAATGGAAGGGCCTGAATGCCAGTGCCATTTTTTAAATGTCAGCCTTAACTCTGCTCCTCTGAACTAGAGGTCAGAGCATCTCTCCTGGGGAGAGCCTTGCCAGTGATTGTCCCTCACGCAGCCCCACCCCGGAGACGAGCAGGGAGCCAGCTCAGCCTCCCACTGAAGTGCCACGCTGCAGAAACTGGGATTTATGCATCTCCAACTTCCCTTTTGCAGCAGGAGAGCAGCCTGCTGCAGCTCTGGCACAGCAGTGACATTTGCTTGCTATTTCGGTCCCTGTTCACAACACATTTTGGGGGATGCTGAGCAACAGGAGGGCAGAGGCAGCTGCTGCTCATTTACACATTCGGCGTAAATGGGGAAAGGATTCGGCATTGCCACCACCGTGCCGGCAGGACGCCCCTGCCTAACCCAAATAAACAACCCTGAGCAAGGCCAGTGCAATCAGGAAAAAACAGTGGTGTTGGATCTCACCTGCCCTATTATATCCGTATCACAAAAGGCAGGTGGAAAACGTGGCACCCACAGACCCTGACCTCTCCCAGGTGAACCCCCAAGTGTTTGGTCCCCTCCCTGGTAACGTGGTGCCTCCCCAAAAGCCCAGCAGTAAAACTGCATCTCCTCAGTCAGCTGATTTGGTGTCTGTCTGCATCCGTCACATCTGCCGGCTTTAATGACGTCAATCAGCTTTTATTGCTGCTCCCTTGGAAAACACAAAGAGGAGGCAGCTGAGAAAGTGAGCTGGATGCTGCTCCTCCAGCTTCATTTTCTAGAGATGCTTACTACAGTCCACGCACTTCCAGCTGTGTTGAGCTGCTGAAGGTTTGGGGGCTTTACAGATGTCTCCATGAGTATGAAAGGACTTGTAGAGAGCTTTCATTGCTGGCATGGAGCCATGAGAGGGAATGAGCCCTACTGCACTTCAGGGTCCAAAAAAACCCTTCCAAAGCTGGGTGTACATGAAGAATGGCTTTTCCTCCTACACTCAGCACCCTGTTGTCAGTGGGCACAGGATTTCACAGGTGCTTTTTGCACTTTTCTAAGTCAAACCACGCTTCAGATGGAGGAAACTGCAGTTCAGATGCAGTCAGCATCACATGGACCAGGGACAGGCTCACCTTGGTAAGCTCCAGGTGGGACAAGTGTAGGGTCAGCTTGTCTCACTGAAAAAAGCTCACAAACAGGTTTCTTGTGAATCCTTTCCAAAGAGCTGGTTAAATGAGGCTGGGTGAAACTCTCTCTGACCTGTCCCTGCCCTTAAAATTCAAACACAGCTCTGTGCTTGTAAAGTTGTTTTGTGGGTTACTGTGCTCTTTGTTTTAAAAAGACTGGACACGCATCCTCCTGCAGCAGCTAAAATAAGGCTGTTGTGTTTGAAGCTGTCCCTGTTCCTTAAGAGCAGGCAGTCTTTTATAAGGGATGTATTTTCTCTCTAATTCCCTGCCACAAAGAGCCACACAGCAGGAGTCGAGCAAAGCAAGTACTTCCCTATGTCCAGATCAGAAAGACATAAAGAAAATAAAGAAAACTTTCTGCGTCTATGATTTTTAGGCCTATACATCCATAAAGATCACACTTTTCACAGAAACTCCTAGTACTGCTGAATCCAACTTCTCCCATTGCTTCCAACACCTTATGCTGCTGTTGGCAGATCCAAACCATGTCCCTGTGTGCCCAGCTCCCAGGGGAGAGGAACAAGGCATGAGGGAGATTCAAGCAGTGCCTTCATCAGTCCCATTGCTGCCAGCCACAGCCCAAGCCAGAGCTCCAGTGGCAAAATGGTACCCTCTGCCCTTCCCATCCAGTGTACCAGCCGCTGCCCTCAAGAGATTACACCTGCCTGTGCCTTTACCAAGTCCTTCACAGGGAGCTGCCAGGCTCTCTGCCATATTTGTACACAGTGGGAACATCCTGCTTTAACTGGCAAAACATCTCTGTGGATTATGGCTTTGCATAACTAGGCTATTTTGTCTCATCTGTGACTTATCTTTTTGTTTCATAAGTTGAGGTTACAGAAGGAAAAGCCTCAGCTCTGTAATCTGTGAAGAGGGAGGGACAGCAGTCATATCACTCAGTAAAGCTAGAGAAGATGATTCACAAAGGTAGATTTCCGTTGTTTCTTCTAAATAGAATTCCTAATGGAATTCTTTAAAAAACAGCAATGGAATGGGGCCTGTCATGGGAATTGAGACTCTCCTCTGTTTTTTACCTTGCAAATTCAAAGGAGTCATGGCAAGAGAGGGAGATATTGGTGCTGCACATTGCTGCCTCTGAAGCTAAGATATTTAGGTCAACCATATCTAGCCAAGACATGAAAGTATTGTTCATGTCCCCACTGCTGAGGATGGGATGGGTTGAAGGCTCTGTGCTGGTAACCCTTGATGTGCATTAGTGTTGGCCTGTTGGTTTGTATTGCATTGCATGACCTGGTTAGTGTGCTCTCTGTGCTGTCATTGGGCAAGGGAAATGGATTTGCAGGGCTCAGAAATTGCCTTAGGAGTGACAAAGCAAACCAAAGTGGCTTGGGAATCTTAGGACATATAAGCAGGATGGGGAATATGGAGTTGCTGTGCTTAGGATAACCATCAGTGTCCTTATAGTTCTCATGACAGCTAGCACTTAATCACCAAGGAAAACAAAATATTGAATCAACTGAGTGTTGCAGAAATCACCAGCTCTCCTCCCATGCTCTGTTGAAAAAAAGATGGTTTTTATGCATGTGTTTCTGCCTGGGCAGAATCTTGACCTTTCTCCCTCATGCTCAGTGAAAAGCTCTTCACATCAGTGATGGGAATATGGTTGTGCAATGACATTTGAACTCAGCTATGAGCAATTCTGTCTCTTGTCCTGTGCAGGAGAAGCTAACTGGACTTTGAATATGCATGGGCAAGTGGTTACTGCTCTGTAATGTGGTTGATGAGGCTGCTTTTCTTATTGGGATACAAAGTATTTGCAGGTGTAAGGATTTTAAATACCAATTTTGAAATAGGAAGTGACATTAGGAAATTAACGATTGAAGAGCTCTTCCCTTAATGATAGACCCAACATAAAGTGAGAAAAAGCAGCATGATGGGTTCAAAACCAGGTGAAGTAATTTGTGTTGCTTCATCTAAAAGTATGAGGAGTGTAACCTTTAGTGCCTCCTAGCAGAGTAGGCCCATCTGCCCCATCACAGCAGCACAGGTGCTCCTGAAAGGGGCCCCAAGCAATCTCTAAGGGACTAAACTAGTCTTCCACTGTGGACTTCCTGGGAGGAGTGGGATTATTTGGGGGATTTAACTTCTCACTCCTCCTTTAGCAGCAGCCTGTCCCTTTGTGTGTCGTACCCAGACACTGCTTCCTCATCCTCACCTCTGCACCTGGGTCTGCCTGAGCTGTTGGAGGGCTCCTACAAATACCAATTAAACTAATAACAGTTGGGAAGGGAAGGGAAAGGGAGATAGTGAGGATTCCTGATGTTAGCCAGCACCTGGACAGCCTGGGCTCCCAGAAGCCTTCCTGGGATGCTATAGCATTTCCTATGTGGCATCCAGGTATGACAGCAGAAGCATCCATGCCTGCTCACCAGAATATTGTTCTGCACCTTTGCTACACACAGAAAGAAATTTCTGGCTTTTGAATAATATCATGTCTTTTTAGTGGTGGGGAAGGAAAAGGTGGATTTTAAGACCAAAACATTTCCCGTGTAAATAAAGATGAGTGGGCAGAACAGTTTGTTATATTTACTTGTCTAACTGGCAAAGCTGGAGAAAAAATCAACATGGAGAGATCAGAAAGCCAGGTCAGGCAGCCCTAGGAAGCTTTGAAACTTGTTTCTGGAATCTAAAAGAAATAGAGGGCATTTAGTGTAACCCTCATGTTGAGGTCTGTATTGGTTTGTGCTGTGTGTATATGATTCTGTGATTCTATATTCTGGTTACGACTGAACACTAAGAGTCACTGTTTCTTGGGGAAACTGTCTCATCTCCTAACATGCATTAACACAAATTGATCAAACTATATAAGAGAAGTAGGAGGACTTCTGTAGGATCCTTACACAGTCCTGCAATTGTAGAAAGGTTGGCTTCACCTGAGCTCGAAGCCCAGCTCAGAAGTCCTCAGCTTCCGTTTGTTAGACAAACCTGACATTGCCCATGGTGCTCCCCATGCCATGAGGAGCAGTTTCACCCCTCTGCTGTCGGCTGGGGCTGTGCAGTGTGGCTGCCATGGCACAGAGTTGCCCAGGTGGCTGACGGCTGCTGCGGATGAGCTGTGCGGATGAGCTCCAGAGGCTCCCACATCACCCAGTACCCAATGGCTTGGCAAAAAACAGCCCACAGGCACGGGATAATCCAGATAAGCAATGTGTTGCAACTGAGACCCAATGAGCAAATGCATTTTTACGTTTGTAGGTGATCGCGTCATCCCTGTGTGTCGATACAAATGGTGGGGAAGTGTGCAGTCATTCGAGACAGGGCACAACAAATCACACACAACCTGTTTCACTCTGGGCTGGATCACATGTTTCATTCATCCACAGAGCCTTTTCTGTCTATATAAAACATTCAGCAGCAGCTAAAGTGTATCAATGAGAAGGAATGTGATAATCAATGAAGTGCTGGGCTCAACTATGCTGCCAGCACCGGTGTGAAATGGAGTGGGAGAAGGGTGAAGGCCCCTGGCTGACTCATGTGCCACTCCACATTCCCAAATCCAGAGCTGGGGGCAACAGGATGTGCTGCACCCACCCCAAAAAACCCTCCAGTAACAAGCCCGTGCAGCCCTGTTCTCTCCAGTGTCTCTGTGGTGGTGGCTGTAACCGGTTTCTTACACAAACTGGTGGGTTTGGGGAGTGCTGTCCCTGGCAGATCCCACTGGGAAAAGCCGAGGAGCCGGCTGTACCATGCTTTGCCTTTGATAACCCCCTGACTCTTGGGTGTGCTTCGTCCTCACCGCGCCTGCTCTCTGCGCTCCCGGCTCCTGGCTGAGAGATGGCCACGCGACCGGCGTGCGCACTCCGGCGTCGGCCTCGGCGCCAAACGTCGCCAGCCTCGGCACCTTCACAGCTTTGCCTCGGCCGTCTGACCTTATCTAGCCAAACAAAGGCCAAAAAATGAGCATTTGAGAGATCAACCAAATTTGGCAGGTATGAAGCTTCTCTTGAACCGAGAAAAAAACAAAAAGAAAAACCGAATTGAGAGTTGAAAGCAGCAGGGAACATGACACTTGGTTGACTTTGCCGTGAGCTCTTTCCACCACCATAAACCCATGTGGCGGACTTTGCAACTCTCTAACTGGTCTGGTTTTCTCATTTCTCTTATCTCTCTCCTTTTCCGTGTCCTTTTTTTTGCATGACCTATAACCAAAAAGCTGACTTCTCACTGTGCGTACATTTGGATGTATGGCTCTTCTGCTAGCGAGTAGCTAATCTTATAGAGGCATGAGCTAACACCTGTGGTAGCTGCCTGACTTCTAGTCTGGTTGCTCTTAGATGTTCTTTGTTATGTTTTTCCTTTTTGTACTACTTCCTCTTCCTTTTTCACTTTTTTCCTCTCTGTGAGACACTTTCCATTGAGCCATCTCCCAAGAGAACTAAAAAAAAAAAATTTAAAAAATTAAAAGCCCAACAACAGACAACACTAAACAAAATAACAGAACCAGGCAAAGGTCACGGCAAGGTCATTTCCAAAATTATGTCACCTTGATGTCTGCTTCCAACTCTAGATTAATTCAAGGATCTTCCAGTCCTTGGTTAATGTATCCAACCAGTTGTGTGCTGCACACATTTGAGAAAGTGGAAAAAACATTTTAGACAAATTATTGAAAACATTTTAGAAAATCTGCATGAGCTACACCAACACATAAATCTGATCAAAGGGCAAAAATAATTCTCCATCCATGCATGGTGCATGATGATTTCTATGAGCTGGGATCCTGTAAATTAATGTTATGCAAAATCAAAACAGCTCTGTATTGTTCAATGCCCTTAAGTTACTAATTGTATGTCAAGTGTTATAGGGATTGCATCTGTGTATGTATATGTTCAGCTGTATGTATACATAAATTTATTATGTATATTGTAGATTTTCTTTTTTTGTTGCTTTCCTCCTTAATTTAGTTGTTTTAGATTTCCCTACATGTTGAACATCCCTGGGTCACTGGCTTTGGCCTGATGTGATCTTTCCTTTCTATTGCAGAACCGCATGCACGAATCTCTGAAGCTTTTTGACAGCATCTGCAACAACAAATGGTTCACAGATACATCTATCATCCTGTTTCTAAACAAGAAGGACATATTTGAGGAGAAAATTAAGAAATCTCCACTGAGTATCTGCTTTCCTGAGTACACAGGTAATGAGAAATGGAGCTGCACAGGAGTGCATAGCAAAGGGACCACAGAGCACTGCCAGCCAGGCTGATGCTGTCACAGGCAACAAGGCTAAAAATGCAGAGCTAGAGCTCCCATTGGCTTCACTGCAGGTTTTAGTTCAGTATGTGCTGAGGGATCATCCCCACCAGGGTCCACTTAAAGCAGGAGGATGACTTGACCCAAGTTCTTTGCTGGCAAAGGGCCACCATCACTGAGCAGAGTGTCTGGTCTCCACCTCACCAGTGGGTTTGATGCCAAGTCAGCACCTGCAGGTGGGGAGCCACTGTGCACTTCCCAAACCCATGTGCCCTGGTTCCCTGTGTCACACAGGATCATGAATCCTCTTGCAGGTCTCTCAGAAAGGTGCAGGGAGCATAACCATTATAAATGGGTGACTGGTCTCCAGGAGACCAACACACGGGGTTTGTTAGGCTGTCCTCAGCTAGAGTCCAGCTTTGTTCTTTCATACCCCACCATGTTCCCTTATGGCCACAACCAGAATCCCTCCGCAATTCCTGGCCACTTGCCCCACTTCCAGTCACTGTGGAGCTATAGGATCATCATGCCTCTGGAAACATTCATGTCCAGGCTGGATGGAGCTCTGAGCAGCCTGATCTGGTTGAAGATGTCCCTGCTCACCACAGGGAGGTTGGATTAGATCACGTTTAAAGATCCCTTCCAACCCAAACCATTCCATGATTTCATGATCAGCCTTCCAGTGTGCAGACAGCAGGTCTCGCAGCTTATCTTCTTCAGCTCAAGCAACACATTTTCATCACATTAGTTGAGGAGTCCCAAGTTTTGCTCTCAGCTTTGCCAACATCAAGTGTCTGGACATGGGAATACTTCCAGTTAAATCAGGTAGAAAACAAAGTGTTTGATTTTCTGGTCTACCCACACCTCTAAACCCATAGTGCAGGGTGAAGAGAGCCACAGTGAGCCATGCCCTGAGCTTGGCTGGGGAGAAGGAAGCCTTGGTGATCCATGGGGCTGAGAGCCAGAGCTCTGGGATGGGCAGTGTGCAAGAAGCCCCTGCCTGCTCTTGCTGCCTGCCTGGCATCTGACCCGCTAATGATGCGACTATATCACCCATGCAAAGGCTGCAGCTGCACCCTGCTGCTTCCCTCTGCATCTCACCAGCTTCCACAAACCCTCATTACCATTCCGAGATGGCACAAAAATAAACTTTGATCGTCATGAATTATTTAAACTCACCGGAGACATCCAGATGAATCAAGCCGACAGACTGAGAAGCAAATCTCTTTGTCAGGAAACATAGTTGTGAACCAGGAGCACCAAGAGTGTCACATTTCTGGGCAGGCCAACAAATTATTAACCAGAGATTCTTATCTCTGAGCACTTGATTTTTCACCATGAATAGACAAAAGTGATCCCTCATTGCTGCTTTGGGCTGAATGGTCTGTGGCCATGGAGCTGAATGACTCCAGCTGAATTCAGAACATCTGCAGGCTCCCTCTCTGGGGAAAGTTTTGGTGTTTGTCACTACTAACATATTTCAGCCATGTACATCTGCTTGGTCCAGACAGAACCAACATATTCCCAACACGTCTGTCTGAAAAGGTCTAATCATGGAAATTTCAGTCTTTACAGCTGAAAGCTCACAATAATGCCTATCTCAGATTTTCCTGGTTGCAAATTAGATTGCAGCTTTTGGATGGCTTGTAGAGCAGCTCATCTCCGTCTTCTTTATAACAGCACTTCTGGATGGTTTCTGTCATGTCCTCTTTCCTTTTCTCAGTGAAGCAAACCTTCACCTCTCACTCCTTCCTGATCACATTTTGTGCACCTGATTTTGTGGATCTTCATTGTTGTCTCCCAGAAACCTCATTCTGAAATAAAATTCTTACAGAACCCCTGATGTCAGAGAAACTACAACGAGAAGGAATGTCATTTTAGATATAATTATTTCTTTTCAAGCTATCTCAGCCCAAGAGAGAAGTTCAGTGGAAGAGGCAGGCCCTCATACACATGTAGCTAAACTCTTGGCTGACGAAACAGAGGAAAGCAAATAAAGCTTCTGTCTGGAGCACTTCAGCCCCAAGTGAAACAAACCAATCTTCCCCACATCTCATGGGACCCCAAAGAAGCTCTGAATTCCTTCAATATGCTTTTCTGGAAGCTAGAAGTTCTTGCAATGCCAGTGACCCTCAACAGATCTCCTGTCTCTTGTGCCATCAGAGAGGGCAGGAAGTCTGACAGCTGAAAGTCCTTTTACTGATCCAGCAGGGATCTGAGGTGAGGAGTATCTCACCACCAGGTGTGCAGCAATGCTGTTACAAGTTAGCTGTGCCAACATTCAGCCCAGGCTTTAGAGCCAAGCACACACTTCAGCCTGCTTGCCCCTGCTTTGCTGGCCACAGTTCACATGAAGCCCTCGTGGCCTCATGAAAAAGCAACATTATTAGAATGTTGCCCTGGAGTTAAAAAGAATTATTTGATGAAAGCCTATAAACTGAACAAGCAGACTTTCAACATCACAAGTAGGTTCCACAAAATGCTTTTAATGAAATGAAATTTCTGATGTGCATTAGTTCTGCTGACAGGGAATTATTAGAAGACTGCATCCTCAAATTTGCCTGCTGTTTGCTGGAGCACTGTTTCCATCCCCTTAATTCACTCATGCTTTTAACTAATCCACAATACTTAGTAAAGCAGCAGCAGAATCCGTGGCTTGTTTTAAACCAAGCTGGCATTAGTGATTCCCTGCTCTCCTAGACAGAATCAAGCATCTAAATCCTCGTGTCTTTGAACAACCAACTTCCTGTTCATAAAATACCTTCCTGGCTGTGTGCAGCATGTGGAACTGTCTGCAGATTATTTACACAGCTTTTCATGCAAGAGTCTGTGTCCAGAAAAAACTTCGCTTCTCTTACTTCAAGCATATTCCCAAGTCTCATGGTCTTTATGATCTTGAGTCTTCGACTGGCAGTGCATGTGTGTGCAAGTGGGATTTCCCAGAGCAGCTGCCTTCCATCACAGCACTTCTCCAGCCCCAGTAAGCTTCTCTCTAGCAAATACCAGCATTTCCCACCAGTAAAGCATCATGGAGGGAAAGGGACCCAAAAGCAGTAGCAGTGTTACTATTGTGGAGCCTTCTGGGGGTCAGGCAGTGCCTGGGAGTGCTGGGAGCTGCACTTCAGGCCAGCCAGAGCTTTCATCAGCCCTAAACAGGTGCCCAAGTGGAGCCATGTGTGAGTGGGGTCAGAGCTGGCCAGAGGAGAAAGGATTTACTCATTTGCATGACTCCTTCTAAGCTTTTTTAAACATAAAATTTGAGGGGTAATGAGGTGTGGCACAGACATCTCTATATATCAAAAAAAGAAACTCCTCACAGTGTGATTTTAGCTATGGCTCTAACAGAGAGCAGTGCAATCCTAATTCCTAAAAAACCAGGGACACTCTGTATCAGCTTTTTTTTTTTTTTTTTTTTTTTTTGAGAAAAGCCCACTTTGCCCTGTAACAAAGGGTGGATCTTTTCATGTCCCTTTCTCTTAATGACTTAGGGAAAGGAAGGCACAGCTACCAATACTGCTCTCAATTCATGTTAACTCTTCTTTTCCATCAAAAACTGAAGCTTTAATCAGAAAAAATCTAAAAAAGGGAAAAAAGCTAAGCTTTTTCCCTGGGTCAAGCACTTACAGCATTCCTGGCAGGTTTCTTCTCTTTTTTGTCACCATGATGTGGAATTTCTTCCATCATAGCCTGTTTAACACTCAGCTCCCCCATCCATTTCATCTCTATAAACAGCAACTCAGAATAAAAATACAGCTGAGCTGACAGTCAGGGAGCATCTCCTGCCTGGCAGCAATCCTGGCTGGTAACAGTGCCCATCCCTCAGATGGAGATGGGATGCCTGGGCTGCAGCAGCCCCTCATGAGCTCCCCATGTCCCTACAACAGGCACCCTGCAGATTTCAGGTCCTGGGGTTGCTTTAACCCGCTCTTCTCCCTCTCCTCTCGGCTCTCTTGCAGGCCCCAATGCTTTCACAGAGGCAGTGGCTTACATCCAGACTCAGTACGAGAGCAAGAACAAGTCTGCCAACAAGGAGATCTACACTCACATCACCTGCGCCACCGACACCAACAACATCCAGTTCGTCTTCGACGCTGTCACGGATGTCATCATCGCCAACAACCTGCGGGGATGTGGACTCTACTAAAGCACCCTCCTCCCTCCTCTCCTGGCACTCGCCTGGAGTATCCTCCAGTCCCACGGACAGGTCCTCCCTTTCCTTGTTTTTTCCTCCTCAGAAGATGACGAGGAAGAAATACATAAGTCCCTCCTCCTGACCCAGAAAACTTTGCAGCAAGTTCTGCTTTCCCCAGACCCATTTTATTTTATTTTGGTTCATTTTTGGTTCATTCCCTTGCTGCCCCATTCTACTCCCCCGTTCCAATTCACAGTGTTGTGCAGGGAGCTAACGCGTTTCCCACAAAGTGCATTTCAACTGCCAAAAGACAGGAATACTTCAGTTTTAAAGAGAGAAAAAAATCAAAGCCTTAAAGTACTGGTCAGGAACAGTGTAGTTTGGAACCAAAACTCTTTTTTTGCCTTGAAAATTAAGGGATATTGATCATTCTCCTGGTTATTTGCCTTTTCTTTTTAACACTATCCCTCTGGGAAGTGCTGATACAACCTGATCGTTCTGAGGGTACCTTACAGCTCCAGTTCTGACCTCAAAGCTGGAGGGTTTGGTGTTGAATGCAGCTGCCATAGCTTGGATTTGTACATTCTCCTTTTTTCCAAACAGCTATTTGAACAAGTAAAACAGCCATATCAAGTTCTGCTGGTGTCTGAATAACAGGGACACAGTAACAAAGCCTACTAAGCCTTGTCTAAAAGCATTCATTACTGGTAGCAGTTTACCTCAAGTTTTTCAAAATTAATGATAAAATTTATCTAGTGGTTGCTGTAACCCATTTTTGAGGCACTTCCATGGAGCCTCTGGGCTGGGACCTCTGGAGCAGAGGCAGTGAAGATGCCATGGGAATGGTGTCCTGATGGGGACCCCACACTCAGTAGCATCCTGACAAGGAATCCAGCCTGGGGTCTTGGGGATCTTTCCCAAAGCACCTCCCAACCTAAGTGATCTCAGCAGAGGTGATGCTCCTGCAAACATGCAGCATCACTTTACAAACTTCAGCCTTGAAACGCTGGGGTGAACGAAATATATTTAACTCTGGCTTCTTGTAGGCAGAGTCTGACCTTCAAGTGCCTGAGATGTGGAGAGGTGCTTTGGGAAATCTCCTCATGACTGGGTGGCAGCAAAGTGTGCAGGAGCCTCATGGCCCTTCATTGCCCCTTGGGCTTCTAAAAACCCCTTGAGAAGCCCAGCCTTGTGCTCTGAGCCTGCTTGGCTGAGCAGAAGCCAGTGGCTTTCCTGTGTCACCTCCTGCCTGAGCATCCCAGAGAGACAGCTCTAGGTTTGGTGTCTCCAGTCAGGGCATCTCTTCACCAGTATCTACTGCAAGATGGATGGTTAACGTTGGTAAAGGAGAGCTCAGGGAGTTCATTTGAGTCAATTGATGGAGTAGGAAGGAAAAGTACAAGGAAACAAGGAAGGAAGGGCAGGAGAGAGGAGTGGGAAGGGTGAGAGTAGCATGCAGCACAGCAAAACTGGGGGATCAGAGAAAGGCCAAATGCAGGTGGCTGAGGTACCTGTGGTCGCCTGCTTGCCATCATCAAGAACTGGGTGCTGCTGGGTCAAAGGCAGAAGGGAATGTGAGGCAACAAACAAAAGCTTGTTTGTTGTCTGGTTGAGACAACCACCTCTGAGGTCCCACTCAGGGCTCACCTCACCTGGGAGCAGGTAGGCAATGCTGATCCCTGCCTCTCCTCTGCTTCTCTTTAAAGTCCATGGTCTCAGAAAACATGAGTCTTTCAGGCTGGCCACAAGTTCAGTTGTCCTCTCTTGGGAGCCTGATCCAGGAGTGGCTTTCATGTCTCAGGAGGTCTCTCCAGGGCTGTGCTTGAGAGGGACAATATCTCTTCTTTCACTGTGCCCATTTAGGAGAGTTGTGTGAGAGCAGCCCAGAGCAGCACAGCCCAAAGGGCAGGGGCCAGTGAGTGTCAGTGTGCAGGAGGCAGTGACAGGAACATGTATGGTGGCACAGGAGGGAAAGGACGGTGGGAGAGGTTCAGGGAACGTTTTGGAAGAGAAGTTGCAGAAGGAGATGAGGCAGATTGAGACAACAGGGAGGATGGGAAGAGAAGGGCACCTGGGAGCCAGAGGAGAGTCCCCATCAGAGGCTGTGCTCTGCCAGGACAGTCTGTGGGACATCTGTAACAAATCCACAGCCAGGGATGTGAGCAGGAGCACGCCGGGGCAAGCAGGGAAGGCCTGCAGAGGAAAACAAGGTGTGTGTCACCCATCCAACCAGCTCACAGCCCAGCATAGCTGGTAACTGTCAGTAGCCCCTAAACAGCATTAAGTGATGCATTTGCTATTGTACAGCAAGGACCTGCTGCTGCTCTGCTGGGCACTAACAGCAATAACACTCCCTGCCTCCCCTGCTCTGGCACAGGCCAGTACCCACCTCTCTCTTCACCATCTCAGCCTTAAAATGCCTCCAATGACATCAGCTCCCACAAAGAGCTGGCCAGCAAAGCCAGGAGCTCCCGTCTGCTCCTCATGCCACAGCCCACCCACACATCTTGTCTGAGCCCCAGCAGTGACACCCAGCATGCATGTGGGTGTTGTGTCAAACCCAGGGCAGAAAAACCACATGTTGGTTATGTTTGGTACATGAAGTGTGTAACCACTGACCCAGAGTGCTGATGGCTGGTGCTGGCAGGGATGCAGGTCTTTTACAAAGCTCTCTAAGAAGAGTTTGATCAGAAGCACTGCAGTTTTGGAGATTTTCTGTTCCCACCCCTTGCTGTGAATGACGTTTTATCCAAGCAAATAAGTAACAGAAGCTGTTCCCAGGGAAGGCAGGACCACGCCAAGGCTTTATGAGCTCCCAGCGTAAAGCACACAGGAATATTTTGGTAAAGACAATTTAAATTAACTCAACTCCAAACTCTGCCAAGTGCAGTCAAGTGGCCAGTGCTGGCTCAGTGTGCTTTTGCTGCTCTCCAGGCTGGATTCAGGTAACCCATTCCCAGCTGTGTCAGCTGGGAGGTCCAAACCCCTCTGCAGCTCCAGCAGGTTCCTGGCACATTGGTGTTACCCAACAGCTGGTACCCTGTGGGGAGAAAAAGCAGAGGAAATGTTACCACACAGAGCCTCTTCTTGAATTTTCTTTGGCATATTATGTGTCTAAAGCTTCGTCTCAGCTGCTGCTGCTGACATTCCCTCCCTCACACGAGCATCATGAGGATTCACTGACAAACGCTGGAAACAGCCTTTGGAAGATGAAATGCTTCCAGTGTTAAACACTACTATTTCTCGCGCTTGATGGCCGCATATAGATTTTTGTCCCAGAACGCCTGCCAAATCATTACTCACTGCTGGCTTCTGCATCCTCCCAAGCCTTTCCTGACAGATGTGCCTTCTGCAGGCAATCTTTTGCCCCATGCTTTTCCTGAACACCAGCAATTCTTGCAGCAGTTGCCTAAAAAGTACCTTGAAATATATCGCCTGCTTTCAAAAGCCTTTTCTTAACAGCCCTTTGTGCTTTGCAATTGCCATGCTCTGAATCCAGAACCTTGGAGACCCAGAGCTGTGTTTCCTTTGCAGTCTTCATATAGCTGGGATGTTGCAACTGGTACAGCTGCATCAGAAATCATACCAGGACATGGAGGACAGATTTTAAAAGCACAAAATTGAAACAGCTATGTATAGACCTGCTGCCCTTCAAAGCTAATGTGGGAATTTGCAAAACAAGCCCTTTTAGTGATGCAGAAGATTTTTAACAATTCAGGCCAATGTTCCAGCAGCAGAAGCATCCAAGGGGTGTCAGCATTGTAAGTAGCATTAGCAACTCATGATGATCTTCAGACAGCAGCAAAAAGAAAGAAGCTCCCCCTCGGCTTGCTCCTTAGTCAATGAGAGGGTCGGGTGTGGAGCCATGAGACCACAAGAATGCAAATAGTTTCTTTATTTAAACAATAATTCCAATGAAATGAAGAAACCCATACAAGGAAAGTCTTGCAGTGCTGCAGGGCTGAGCTGCAGAGCTCCTCGGGAGGATGCAGTAGCTGGGCTGGTTGGGAGAACGAGCAATAACCACACACTGGGAAAGCACACAATAAAATACAGCCCCAGACTGCCGAGGGCAGTTTTTAATCTTGCATACAGAGCTCGCACACACTCTGGTTTTCACAGGGGGCCAGAGGAGCCCAGCGGAGCGGCAGGGCAGCAGGAATGCTCAGCGCAGCCATCTGGCTCTGCCGTCTGCGAGCACCGAGCGTCCCTGCTGCCTCTGCCCTCCCGCCGGGCCGGCATGGTCACATCCCTACTGCCTGCCCAGGAAAACTTCCAGCTACATCTCTCTCTGGAGTTTTGTACCGGAATTGGCTTCTTGCCTTCAGCCAGCTTTCCTGGATGGCCTGACAGCCTATCCCTCCATGGAGGGGAGAGTATCCTCAGGAGGAGCCTGCCGTGCCTCCTCTATTGATGTGATTCTGTTTTACAGGACACTAAAAGTATTAATGAGGGCAGTCTTTAATGTATATCAAAGTGTATCTGGTGGGTTTAATCTGTCATGGCATGAGCCCAGCTTGCCTGCAAGGGAACAGACTTTGTTCTCAGGCCAGGAGTGCAGTCTCCAAGAGGTCAGGATGGGACTTAGAAGTCTTTTGCCAGAAGGTCCTCATGTGCCCAGCCTCACTGTGCATCTCAACAGGGCAGACATTGCCCATGGGGGATTTTGCAGTCAGTGCTGGGAAAGGGACCGACCCTGCACTCTTAGTTTGTGTGACATGCCCCAAGTATTTTGTGGTCAAAAAGTCTCCTGAAGCCAGGGAGAGTTGCTGAGTTCCTGGGAAGAAGGCTGACCATCTGTCAAGTCAATTAGAGAAGCTTAGTGCTAGTGTGCTTGAGTGTTTTCATGGGACAGGTTTGTCTTTGGGCTTACCACCAAAAACTCCACAACCATTACCAAGGAGACTAAAACACTCATTAGTGATCTGACAGTGGACATGTCAAGGTCAGTAGAGATGGTGCTACTGAGCATCACCCTGAAGCACCCAGACCCATCACTCACTTGCATCCCCAGCGCACACATGACAAAGCAGAGACAGGGTCCAAATGGCACAAAATTGCAAGCCCTGGTCTTGCCTCTACCTCCCTGCAGGAAAGAGCAGGCAAACACCCTTGAGACTCCTCGAGACTTGTGGGTACTGTGTCATTTCTGAGCTCCAGCACTGACACGAGGTAATTGATGCTGACAGGTACAGGTACTTGACCTATATAGTTATACTGAGAATGTGCCTATGGGAAGGGACTTTGCACAGGACCACTCATGCCCCAGCCAGCAGCCTGTGAGTCTTTGTTTGTGTGCAAAGACAAGCAAACACAAACAAGGACAACCCTTCAACACCAAAGCCTTAGTGAGAGGAGGACCAAAGCCTCCAGCTGGCACCCTGCAGGCAGAGGGCAAGGGAGCTGGATTGAAGAAACAGCTCCATCTCCCCAGGAGGGCAGCTCTGTTCATGGACACTGGGGGCAGTAGGCACAGGGAGGAGAGAGCAGAACAAGAGGTAGAGGGGCTCACTGCCCCAGGCCCTCTTCCACCCAGTGTCTTGGGAATTAATGTCAAGACCCAATCCTGTCTGTAGTGTAGGCATGCATCTCCAGAGCTAAAGGCCCTACTTCAGGTGGGGAGAGGAGATCATGGCAGGTAAAACACCATTTTCCACAGTGCCTGAGTCTCACCAGCTTTTCCAGTGCTGGACCAACCTGGTGGCACTGGGCAAGCAAGTAGGGTTGTTTAAACACCAGCCATTGCTCTCTTAAATAGCCCAGTCCCTAATTTATGCTCCTCAGCCCTATTCCCCCACCTCCCTTCTCCCTCTTCAGGTCGACAAGGGAAGATGACCATCACCCTGCCTCTGGGCTCCCCGCTCCCCTCCACATTTCCCAAAGGATCACCGGAGGCTGTCACCATTTTCCTTTTGCTGGTTTCCTGCTGAATCATTTCTCCTGCATGTTTGATGGCCCAAACTGTATTAACTGTAATTTTGTACGAAGAGTGACTGTCCATTGGTTTAATAGAGCATTAGTTATTGTAATAATTTATTGGCTGTCGGTAATGTATTTATTAGTTACAAAATGTTAATAAAGTGCCAGCTCTTTTCTAGTGTGAGAGTGGTTTTATTGTGTCTCCTTTGGGTGTGTCCAGCTTCTCAAACTTGTTATTTAACCCTATGGCTGCTCCACAAACACTTGCACAACACACAGCACCAGCTGTCTGCCATAGCCTCATCCACTTGGAAATAAGGAACTTGAAAAGGATATAACCAAAAGATATTTCATTTTATGTAAGTATTTGGCAGGAATTTTTTTCCTTTGCTCACCAAGGCACCAGCAGGGCAGAGCATCCTCACTGCCCCATTGCTCCCTCCACCACTTCGGGTACAAATCCTTTACAAGTCACAAGCTTTGCTTTGTTTTTCCACTGTCTTTTGTGTGATCACAGAGTCAGAAGACCCATTACTGGTTCAGTTCAGTAAATGGTGTGTTCTCCTCCTTGCAGTAGCACAAAACATGGAGCACCCCTCCCTGCCTTTAAAATAATATGTGAGCCAGTTTGTTCTTTTATGTTTAAAGTAAAGATCTTCCATTATTTGGGGCATAAAATAGAAGTAAAGAACTTGAAGAAACCAAGAGAAATTTTTCTATAAACCTCAGCAAAAGAAAATGAACAATTGCTCCTACTGACTTCACCAACTTCCAGTGCTGTGGCTTCAGCTGGACCCATCCTCATGCAGCAATCCCCACATGGCCCATCCTACGGACCAGACAGAACTACAAGCCAGCCTTGAGAACAGCAAATGGCTGAGAGGGAAAAAATTTTTCTTTGTGTATTGCTATTGGGGATTTTTAAAAACTTCCTCCAGGACACCATCCTGCTTGGATCTTCTGCATGGTGGTCCAGGACTCTGAAGTCACCAGGGTTATTTTGCCTGAATGGGGATTTTCATTTCCCTGGGCACAAGATTTATTTCAGCTGCTCTTCCACCAACACCATCACTCCTTTATTTAAGTATAGTGCGTGTATATGACAACACCAGCAATGGACAAAGACAAGCCCACCCAGATACTCTCCATGAAAATCTCAAGACCCAGCAACTTTGCAACCAACACAAGTCAAGAAGAGCCACAATCTTTTGTGGCAGTTTCTGGTTTCCCTATGAATAAGGCCCTTTTTTTAATTTCAAGATAAGTATCAAATTGAAGTCCCAAGGCTTTGGAAAGCGCCTGCTTGGCATCCCCAGCTACTCTTTGTCAAGGAACCGACAGTGCAATCGTGAAGCCTTTCAAGATGAAATCAGACAGCTGCTAAATTTTGCATGCAAAAGCTACCGTTGAAGTGGAGCTAATAAAATGACTCACTAATAAAACATTCATGGAGAACTCCAAAATGTGTAATTGGGTCATCATTTCATTACCAAACACATGTGTTCTCGCGAATCTTTGGTGAGTCCAGAGCTCTCATTGCTGCACCTTGAAAAAAAGGGGCTGTGGGGGGGTGTTTGGTGCAGGAGGGCTCCCCACTGGCTGCTGAACCCCAGAGCACAGCTTTCCATGAGATTTCTGCAAGGCTTTTGTAACAGCTTTATCCCCATGTGAGCTTCAGGCAGTCGAGCCAGAAGTGGGGGGCTCAGCCCCCAGAGGGTTTACAGGGAGGGGCAGAAACTTCAGACTTCACCAAGCCTGGGGTTTGCACCAGAAGATTTGCAAGTGTAAGAGGTTAGTAAAAACAATGGAAGTGATGCAGGGACTTCCTGAAATGTCCCCCAAAGCTGTCAGTGGACTAGCAGGGAAGGGCTTTCTGGTGATTCTAAGAGCAAGTTAATGATGGAGAAAATGTCTGGGAGCTCCTGGAGAGCCAGATCTGTCCTGTCCAGTAGCGCCTTCCCACTAACAGTGAGTGCATGCACCTGCATAACACCCTTCTCTCTGGGGCCCTGCAGCAGCCAATGGGGCGCAGGACAACCTCACCTCTCCTCCTGTTCTGCTGTCTGCTCTCCTAAAAACACTTCTTAAAAAGCTTCAGTAGCACAGAGGGAAAATGGCTTTTTATGGGTTTTGTCCACATGTGAAAGGGAAAAAAAAGGGGGGAAAATGGAAAAAAAAAAAACAACTACAAAACAGCAGCTTTTAGAAATTTACCATTATGCTCCTACCAAAGCTTTTCCAAGCTTAGTCTCCCTGGAGCAGCCTGCAAGCCCAGAATATTCAGGAGAGCTGGGAAGTGGGCTGGCAGAGGCACCTGCACTGCTTGCTGCCATGCAGCAGCACTGGGGCTTCTTAGGAGCAATCCAGCCACAATCCAGCTGAAAGCAGATCTGAAGATTTTTCCAGGGACAGGACCTGCCCTATCCTCTGGGCAATTCCTTGACACTGATCTCACTACAGTGGCACCATCCAGTGCCAAGAACCCTTCCAGGCAGGTCCATAGGAACACCCTGGGATGGCCAAAGCCCCCCCCATCCCCGTCCCCATGCCCAGTGAGTCTCA
The DNA here is from genome assembly GCF_008360975.1 of Lichenostomus cassidix. Taxonomy (NCBI): domain Eukaryota; kingdom Metazoa; phylum Chordata; class Aves; order Passeriformes; family Meliphagidae; genus Lichenostomus; species Lichenostomus cassidix. Next base: position 8,210,687 of record NC_139492.1, on the reverse strand, counting down.
GATGCTGACTGATGTTATCTGTCCATCCTTTATTTGGGTTCTCCAAAGGGTGCTTCAGGGGTACCTAGTCACTGAAGAGAGAAAGGGTCCCTTCCCTACTCCTTTGGTGAAGCAGGGAAGGAGCCAGTGAATATTTTCCTGCTCTTCCTTGAAGTTTCAAGTGTCTGCCCTGCCAGAGTGGCCCACAGGGATGTGGGGGAGGATCAGGTGCAGCCCCATATGTGCCCTGGGCTCCAGCCCAAGAGGAGGGAATGCTCCATTTCCTCCACCTTTGTAACCAGCTCACATTTACCACTGCCTTATTTTAGAGATTTTTTTGCTTTCTAACTGTTTCAATTCACAAAAATGTTCTCCTCTCCTCTAACTCTCTGTCTTTGCCTTCCTCTCTCCCCTCTCCTCCCTCTGTGCTCCCCTTTGCAGAACCGCATGCACGAATCTCTCATGCTCTTCGACTCCATCTGTAACAACAAATTCTTCATCGATACCTCCATCATTCTCTTCCTCAACAAGAAAGACCTATTTGCTGAGAAGATCAAGAAGTCACCTCTGACCATCTGCTTCCCTGAGTACACAGGTAGGCGCTGGGGCTGACATAGCACAGCCGCTGTGACATCCACCCTGCACCACCAGGGCCGGGGGGACAAAGGGGACAGGGGCCTTTGGGGGGTGCAAAAGCACTGCCCACCTTCACGAGCTGTGATGCAGCTCCAGCACCCCAGTCATGGGGTGGGGCTGTGTCCTGGCTGGGGCAGTTCCTGTGGCAGAGGTGCACGAGCAGCTGGTGGGACAGAGAGGGTCAAAGCAAATGGAAATGAGCTGAAATGAGCCTGGGCACAGGGAGCTGTGGAGAGAAGCCTTGGCAGGAGCTGAGTGGCCACCACTGGAGCCATCCTGTTTGCTGGTGGTTGCTGAGAAGCTCCTGCAAGAGGAGCCAAGACACATGGTCCTCCAGGCTGCATCCTCCCAGGAGTGCCTTCACGCTGGGTGTGGCTGAGGGAGGAAGGAGCCACTTTACAGCAGGAATCCGTGAAACCACAAGAGAGTCATCCATTTTGTAGTGAAACCAACATGGCCTGGGGAAAAGGACAAATAACCAAGAAACTGGGCAAGAATAGATACTTTGGGATTCTCTGAGGGAAAGAAAAAGTCAGTTTAAATTCAGACTACAGCATCCCCTACAGATACTGAGATGTCTCTGAACTGTTCCACCCCGAGTGCACCCATCCTGGATGCCAAACCCTGAGGACAAGGGAGTCCCCCAGCAAGATGGCACCCACTTCCCTACAGCATAAATGCACCAGCATTTCCACCAGGGGCATTTAGGTTTCTCCATCATGAAGGCACCAGCACTTTTCTCACAGCCACCTGGCAGAACAAGCCAGACTATCCCAATTGCAGCTGTATGGCACAGCCAGGCTACCCCATGGAGGGGGACAGCCCAGGACATTGGCCCACCTTCCCTCTCCTTCGGCCACCCACTGCATCGGGAATGAGGGGAACCAGCGAGCTGGAAAAGGAAAATAAATCTCCAGATAATAACAGCTCTCGCAAAGGCGATTTCAGGGGCGTAACTCAGCTTTGTGGCTTCCCGCGAGGGGCCAGCACAGCCTCTCTCGCTGCCCTAAGCAGCTTAATGCAATAATGCACATTTTTTGGTTCAAACATCTGGCGCCTCTCCAGCCCACCTTCCCCAAGCAAACCTCCCAGTCACAGAGCCAGCAGGCAACACGTGTGTCCCCACACGGCTCGTGCCCCACCAGCAGCCCTCAGCCCTCCCAGAGCCCGGGTGAGACCCCCACCCAGAGGGGCTCAGCCCCACCAAGGGGTACGGCCAGCATCTGTGGGTGATGGTGGGGTGGCCACCAAGTCTCCTGGCCATCCCTCTCCCTGCCTGGCCAGGGGGCCACCAGGCCTTTCCCCCCACCATCCGCTGAGCGCTGTTGGGATGTGCCACCACCGTGGGGACTCAGCGGGGCTGCTGGGGACATCCCTTGGTCACAGCCCGGCTGGGTGCAGCTGGGGCAGCCTTCCCTTCCTGCCGGGAGATCGGGGACAGGGCGGAGGGGGCCAAGCAGCCACACCTGGGGATGAGGAGCCCTCAGCAGGGCCCTCAGCGAGGCGTTGTGGGGGAAATGGGACAGAGGGGCGAGGAAAACTGTAGATGGGGGTGGAAAGGAGGGAGATGGGGTAAATGGACCCTGCTGAAGGGTGAAGTAGGGGGCGGGAGGGGTGTAAATCAGCAGGTTTTGGCTGTTTCTGTTGCAATGACAGCACTTTGTGAGCAGCGCGGGGCCTGGTGTGGCGCAGGCCCTGACAGCCCCTCTGCCCGCAGGTCCCAACACCTACGAGGACGCGGCTGCCTACATCCAAGCACAATTCGAGAGCAAAAACCGCTCCCCCAACAAGGAGATTTACTGCCACATGACGTGTGCCACAGACACGAACAACATCCAGGTGGTTTTTGACGCCGTCACCGACATCATCATTGCCAACAACCTGCGGGGCTGCGGCTTGTACTGATCCACAGCGACTGCTCGGGTGGCGATCCCGGCACCGGGAGAGAAAAGAAACATAAAAATAAGAAAAAAAAAAAACGAAAAAAACCCCAATGCAACCACACACAGACACACACAGACACACACACGCGCGGGGGAAAAAAAAAAGGAAACAAAAAGAAAAAAAACAGATTGAAGGAGAGAAAAAAAAATTGTCATCATAATCATGTGAGTTGGTAAATAAAAAGGCATAAGGAAAAATTATATATATACGTATATATATATATAAAAAAAATCCACACCCACCTTTTTAGTTTGTTTTTTTGAAGCCCATTCCCCCATCAGGCTCCTCACTCTGGTCCCAGTGTCCCGGCTTGGGGACATCCCAGGGACAGGGTGGCTCTGCCAGCCCCCAGCATCCCAACAGCTCCCAGGGGTACCAGGCAGGCAGAGGGACAGGGCAGCGCCCGGGGTCACCCTGGCCAGGGGCTGCTCCTCCTCCTCCCAGCAGTTATTTGACCACTGGCTGCTATTTTTTAATTATGATTGTTATAATTCATTATTGTGGGTTGGCTTTTTTAAATTATTGTTGTTGTTATTATTATTATTATTACAGTAAATTTTTTTTCCAGCATGGGTAAGGCCAGGCTGCCCCTGCCTGCCCCCAGCCCCGCTGCCACCTTCAGAAACAAAAAGTTTTGGTTTGTTTTTGGTTTGTTTTTTTTTAAAGAAGGAGGGAAAAAATCGAAAACTGCCCCCGGCCACATGTCACAGCTAAAAAGGGAAACAACAGCAGCAAGAAGCAGATCTTCTCCCATTTCCCACCTTGGCTGTTTGGGGGGAAGGCTGCAGTGGAGGCATCCTCCTCCTGCTCCCTTCCCAGGGTTTCAGGGGGGTTTAGGTCAGATTTTTTGAATTCCCACACCAATTCAGGCCAAAGTCCTCACCAGCTGGAGCCGGTGGGTTTTTCCCGTTTTTTCCCTCCCTCCTAGTTTAACTCCCTCCAGGTCACTGCTCACTCTCCAGGTCTGTATCCAAAAGCACAGCTCGGCCCCCCCAGCCAGAGTCCCCCTCATCCCTCCTTCAAGGGCCGACCAGGGACATCAGGGAGGGCTATACAGATATATATATACATATGATTTTATTTTATTTTATTTTATTTTATTTTTTGTTTAGAGTACTTTTTTTGTTTTCGTTTTGTTTTTATTATTTTTATCTCTTTCCAGTGAATGCTTTTTTGTGCTGCTTTTCTCTCCCCCTCTCCTGCCCAGGTCCTCTCTCCCTTTTAGTGAATGGTGTTTTCTCTCTCATGTGGGGATGTTTGTGCTGCAAAATAAGAAAAAAGGAAAAAAAAAGCAAAAAAAAGTTTAAAAAAACAAACTTAAAAAAAAGCAAGAATGAAAATAATTTAAAAATTTTAAAAAACACACACAAAACCACAAAAAAATTAAAAAATAATAAAAAAAAACCAACAACAAAAATCGAATGTAGTGTTTACATTGAAGCCACCGTTTTCATGACCAATCCCTCGTCATTTCTACTTTGATTAGTAACCAGACGTCTTCACGGTTTCACTTTTACGAGTTACCTTTGCTGAAGAAGAGCAGTCACACCTGTTCAAAAGAAAATGAATAAATAAAGAGGAAACTTAAAAAAAAGATATTATATATATATATATATAAAAAGCGCCAGGTCTTTCTAAGCCTTTCTATTACCAATCAGTGAGGTTTCTGTGATATATTACACACTGCCAATCTCTTTCTCTGACTAATGGAAAAATTCATGTGTAGCTCAATAAAGAGAATGTTTGTCTGTACCCCGGGCTCTCCCCTCCCGTGCCTCTGCCTCCTTCTTTCCCCCTGCGCCTGCCTGCCTCCTTCCAGAGGGAGGAAGAAAAAATACCAAATTTGGGGGGGGATTTGCTGCTGGTAGCACAAGGAGAAAGGAACCCCTGGTTGGTGTAACTACAGGTTGGGTGTAAATCCTGGGAAAGTAGTGTATGGAAGCCCTTTGGTGCTTCAGAACATCACTGTGTGCAAAAGGTCCCCCAAAAAAGACCCCCCCACGCAGGAAAATGTTTTTATTTCTTTGGGGAATGCAAAGCTAATCACCAGGGTGAGACCTTCATTTGTGGTAACATCACAAATCCCACAATATTCAAGTTTTTCCCCCTAAGATCTAGAGGAAGGTTCTTCAAGAAAGCTGAGGTTTTCTCCCTGCTGCATAACTGATTCAGGGTTTGTTTGGATTTTTTGGGCGTTGGGTTTTTTTTCCACAGTTTGGGTTTTTCCTGCATTCTCCTTCGGCCAGCACTGCCAGCCGTGGGCACAGTGACCACAGGTGGGACACTGGGAGAGCCCCCAGCCCTGGGCACAGCCTGGCACAGCCTGGCACGGGGCTGGATCTCGGCACCACACTTGTCATCACCTCCCGTACCACGGGAACACTTCCAAACCCCACGGGACCGCCCGGGGATGGAGCCATAGGGAAGGTGACCCCAGCATCCAGGACCCCCCTGGGCCACCCCGGCATGCCCCCTGCCCAGCCCCGAGGAGGGAAGGGGGTTTGGCAGAGACTCGGTCACGCAGCAGCAGCTCCTGACCAGCACGGCTTTTCCAAGGTTCCTGCTGTTTACAGCGACCAGAAGCGTATGTTGGCACTGGCAAAGTCGATCAGGCCTCTCCTCAGATGACCTCCCTTTCCAGGGAGGCAGAGCCAGCCAAGAGGCCACCACTGGTCCCTGTGTCCTCTGCACAAACCAGCCTTTCATGGCTCAAGTAGGTCATTTTGCAGCGGTGCCGCAGGCAAAGGTGCCATCCAGTGGCTGGCCAGGGTCCACTCCTCAGGGAGCTCCCGGGAAAAGTCAGGAGCGCGACAGCAGCCCGGACAAAATAGCCCGAGTCTCTGAAACGTCCCCACCCTCCCTGGTGGAGCTCCAGGAACCTTCCTCTTCCCACGGATACCGGGAAGGCCCTTCTCTCATCTCTGCTGCAGCCCGAGCAACTGCAGGACCTCTGGCAGGGGTTTTTCCGGCACAGGCTCCTGCCACCCTCTCCTTCCCCATGGATCTGCTGCTGGTGGAAGGACTGGATTCCACAGCAGGGTCCTGCAGCAGGCAGGCAGGGCTGGGGAGAGTTGCTGTGCATGTGTCTGTGCAAGTGCCTTTTTTGCAGTAGTGAAACTGAGGGGGGCAGGCGTAGGTGAGGAGTAGGAGGAGGTGGCTGGTGCACTGCTGCTGCCAACCAAGCCCTGGGGAACCAGGGACTCCTCACCTTCTGAGGAAGGGGCAGGAAACTGCTCCAGGACAGATGATTCGCACCTGTGAAGGTAGGTGGGCTGGGAGAGAACAGGTCAAGGTGGTGGACATAGCCCACAGCCAGGTCAAAACCCATCCTTGCTGCAGGCAACCCCTCTGTGGAGAGGGAGCTGGGATCACTCTGCATCATCATGTACAAAATGCATGGTTGGGTAAAACATCTCGCAGAAATGCAGCAAGAAGAAACTCATGGAGAGGTGGAGCCCTCAAGGATTTCTGTGCTGTCTTCTGCACTCCCAGAGGAACATCGACTGCTGCCTGGATCACAACCCAAACTCTGCATTGCCCACACAAACAATAGCTCTCCTCCATTCCACAGGCTGCCAGACAGCTCAAAACCCACCTGATTTTCAGTCCATTGAGACATTGTTTCTCTTTTGTTTCCCTGTTCACAGCACAGACAAATTCCAATAGTAATTACAACCCCACAACCCAAGGCTTAGGAGAACGTTCCCAAGCCCAGTGTTAGGTTTTGGTGCTCCCTCTTATCAGATGGAAAGGGGGAACCAACAGGGACCAGAGTGCAGGAACCCCATTTACAGACCAAACACACACCAGGAACATGAGAAATCACACTACAGAAATTTACAAACAATTTCCAACACTGATCAAGGTTTTATTTTTGTTTGGTTGGGTTTTTTTAACAATAAAAACAAAACAGCTGTGTTCTAGGCAAAACCAAAGATCTCAAAAAAATTTTTTGAGGTTTACTAATAGCATTGCAAGGTAAGGCTTCCCAAAGAGTTTTATTGAAATAAATTATTTTCACCTAAACATCGATGCAATTCCTCTCATTAAATTCACCTTCACCTAAAAAACAACAGTAAAAAAAGTTACCAACAATTCTAGATAATACTGGGCTCCTTCTAAAGGATGGTGAAACTAGAACTCACTCTTCAGAAGTTTAAAAATTAAGTCACTGCCATGTAAAATTCAACTATGTAAGCTAGCGGCGGCGGCGCCAAGGGGATCTCAAAAGTTCCTAAGAAAATCCAGGTTAGCACATTGGGCTGCAGCCAGCAAAGGTCCAGCTGCCCCCATTCCTCCAGTCTTTCTGAATAAACTCATGGTGAGGTTGTGGGGTTAAAAATGAAATAAAAAGCAAGATATTGGAGCGATCTCCGCGCCATCCCATCCGTGCTGCGCCGGAGTCCAGGACAGGCAGGTTTTACTTTCGACTTCCTTGGCTCATGGCAATGCTGTAACCTCGCCTTAGGTCCCTCTTCTTCACTCGATCCCCCTCTGTCCCTCGCTTGTTTCTGGACATAAAAGGCAAAGGAAAAGTGCAGCCCTGGGGATGAACAGAGACAGACCTCTGCCAGTGCAGAAGAGCCCAGCAACAGTAAGCTATTTTATGCTGGAATCGGCGTGAATCAGCACTTTGCTGCACAATTCATGAATTCAGGTTTTTCTGTGTTGTGTAGCCAACTTCATCCAGTGTAAGAACCTCCCAGCGACGCTCCCCCAGCCCTTCAAGCCGCCCTACGTAACACCCTTGGCTGCTGAAGGAACAGGGACTGAGGTGCCTGCTTGTCTAACACAGGGCTTGCTGCAAGCTTCTAAGCTTCCATCCCTCGGAGTTACTGCCCCTGATCTCGAGCAGAACATGCCTGTGCACTCCATGACCTGCAACCACAGCTAACTCAGAACACACCTCCCCCAGCCTCTGCTGTGCAGTCAGCCCCATAGCTCATGCCAGCTGCAGAAATCATGCCCGTGGTTTAGAAATTGCCTTTCGTTTGTGGAGAGAATCAACGTCACATAGAAAATATTACAAAAAAGGTTAATTTGTCAGCTGTCCAAACATTATTAGACCACATGCTTTATACAGCAGAGAGGCAGCCAGCTCACTCGGCAGCACAGCCAGCTGAACTCTGAAGAGACACCTTCTTGCTGGTATAGAAAGCGCAGGATTTTTTGTATTTAATTTATTTATTCAACGTTGCTCACGAGGAGGAGGAAGGAGGGGCAGCAAGCGCTAGGAGTTTTGCTGCATCTGAAGTCTCCGTTCAGCAGCAGCGGCGAGGGTCCTGCGGCGCAGGGTGACAGCGTCGGCTGTCGCTCCCTCGGGCAAAGGCTTCTCTGTGCTCAGCTCCTCATCGGAGGTTTTGTTTAAGTAACGCCTGAAGGGAAAAAAAGAAAAGATGAGTGAGCAGAACCTACTTTATTCTGGCTCTGAAAAATACATCCCTGCAGTCAGGGGGGGCTGGAAGGCAAACCAGCAGGAAAATGCCTGAATAAAAGTGCACACCAGCTATGCGCTCCTAAAAATGCCCACGTCACCTACAACAGGCTCTGCAGAGTTGGCAGAAGCTCTTAGGTTTTGTGCAAGATCCTTGTGCCTGTGGGAAGGAGCCAGTTCTAAAGGTCAGGGCTGTCCTCTCGACTCGGAGCAATTCACAGCAGGTGAGCTACTGATTCCCTGTGTTCCCATTACTCCACTCCTCAGCCTCTGGCACTGCCTACCACAACAAGGCACTCCCCAATGACAGTGGGTAAGCCCGTGACAGAAGGGGCACTAGGGCTGCAAAGTGTAAGGTAAGGCCAGAGGACAAGGAAGCTGCTGCCACAGTTAACGTCCCAGTGAATTTTACACTTTAATAGCAAAAAACCAGTAGTTTGAAATTTAACAGCTCTTCAAACCAGTAAACCAGAAAGTCAAAAATACTTTGTCTCCCTAGAAGACATTTTTTCAAACATCAAGGAAAAATTAAGTCTAGAAGCAAGTCTGTTTTATAGACTTGTAAAAAGCATCACGCTCACAAGCAAAATACGGCATTTTAGTGTGGAAAACAGAAGCAGCAGCAGTAGCCTGACAACACCAAAGGACCCAGAACTCGGTGAAGCTGTTATAGACCCTCTCAGCAGTGTCCCTGTGACACAAAGGAAGGGAAAACACTCGTTAAAAACACTACAAAGCTTTTTCTACATCACTGAAGTGCTTTTCCTTCTCTGCTTAATCAACAACTGGATGCTAGTCAGGGCCACCAACATAACTGGAATACCAGTGAAGAAGTTGAATTCTACGTGTAACAGCTATTACTGGTTGGGCCAAAAGAAACAATTCAAGTTGGTCCCTCTCTTTTCAGCTGCTGACTGGCTGGTGTTCAGCTCTTCTGGTGAGGTCTAGTAAGGGTCACCTGTCAGCTCTGTGCTGCTTTGGGCTCTGTATTTGGGAAATATGGTGTCTGACAGGAATTTCAGCTGCAAGAGCACAGGCAGTGAGGGCTGACACCTGTGGCAGGAGCCAAACTGAAGACTACTAAAGGACTCGGCACAAGTAACCTTTTCACACTTAGTACTTGCTCAGACTAAAGCCCACTGAAGCTGGAAAAATCAGCCTCTGATTTCAAAGAGCTTTGGATCAACTGCCTAGGAGGCTGTCTGCAGGTTGGGGCACATGATGTTATTTCAGAGTTGGGTTTAGTAGTGTCAAACAGCATCCTGAACCTGCTGTGGCAGATGTATTCATTCCTCTTACTGCTTTTCACATCAACCCAGGCTCTCAGTGGTCCCAATCCATTTGAAACCCATTCTGGGGGACTCCACCTGAGTGGCCAGGCTGGAATTTTAGGAAGGAACGTACTTTCGAGCTTGTTGCAACAAGTCCTCCTTCCGCTGAACCAACATACGCTGCCTTTCGTCAGCTGACTTGGAAAAGCGACTTCCCCTGGCCTCAAAATCTTCTGCTTCATTAGGTTCTGCTTCCATTTCACTGAATTCCACCATTTCTTCCAGTCTGGAGTTCAGTTCAAGTGGCACTCTCTCGGTCTAAGAGAAAAGGAAATAAGGCATAAGTCTTTGCAAAATCTGGGCTTCTTTGCATCAAAACAACAAGCTACAAAGAACTGTCGCTTTCTGAGGCACTGGAAGAAACCAGAGTCTCACCTGCTGTACCCAATTCCCTTGGGTTCCTTTGAAAAGCCCAGCCAAAAAACAGAACAAAGATATTTCAAACCATGCTCAAAGATCCTGTATCCTATAATGCTGTATCTTTCATACCATGTTTGAAAGTAATGTCGAAGACAAACAGTAATTACTCATAATTAATGCTCTCTGAAAACGGGGCATTTGAAAGTCAGATTCTGCAGCTGACTTGACAAGGGATGCAACAGTAAAGAGTTGAAAAAGCAGAAATCCACATACTAAGGAAAGAATAACAAATGTATTTGCAAAGATTATTTGTGCTCGAGAAGGGAATTTATGAGGCTTCAGTTCACTGGGTTCTGCAGCGCCCAAATTATCCTGTTTTAGACTGCTGGAGCAAGGCTGGCAAATGTCCCAAGCACCGTGTGCCAAGAAAGGAGCTGGCAGCCCCCACATGGCACCTCTCCCCTCTGACAGCCAGCTGATAACACTAACACAAAAACTGAGCTGATGGATGATGGCACTGGGTACAGCAGCATAGGTGAAACAGCACATCCTGATCACACCCTGTCATACAGGATCAGATCAGTCCTGCCATGCAGAACCACAGTCATAGCCAAGTGTGGCGGCATCAAGAAGCAAATCACCTCAGGAAAGGGCTGAAGGGTGTAGCCATCATTTGATATCCCAGAGGACGACTCAGGCAAGTGGGATGCTCCAGGGAAGTACTGGCCAAGTCAGCTCCTACTGCCTGGTTTTGGGCCTTTGGCAGAGCTGCCGAGGAGCCCCGATGGCCAATTCCATGGGCAGCACAGTGGGATGGTGGGATTGCTGCTCCAGCCCAACAGCCCAGATACAGCAGTATCACAGCACAACACACAGGTTTAGGCAGCTGATGTGCAAAACAAGTTGAGTCATCCCAATGCCCTAGAGACAGGCCAGTAACGCCATCTCCCTGGCACAATGCCTTCAGAGAGCAAACACCAAGACAAATGTCACTTCCCATTAGGGAGGTGAGCCAAGCAGGAATCCCAGAGCCCAAGTCAGTGCAGTACGGACACTGCAACCTCAAACACAAGTATGGGTGTTCAGCCTCTCTCAGCAAAAACCCCAGTGCTGGAATTTACCAAAGGGCTCCAGTACCACACACATGAATGTGCTGGGATAATGTGGGGCACCACTGGACTGCCTAAAGCACTGCCACATCCCTGAGGAGGGAGGAAGAGCCCCACAGAATGATCCCATGGATTGTACCTGGGGCCAAGATGACCGTGGCAGACCCATTGGAACAGGTATGGAACAACTCAACTGCTGTTTCCAATTGTCACACAGGCAGGCAGGGAAAAGGGAAGCTCTGCTGGGGGAAGCAGTGAGAAGGCCACTCATTGCAGTCAATGTTCAGACAAGATCACTTGTTTTTTGCCCTGGGCCATTTGTATCAGAAGATGCAGGTTGGCTCACCTAAGGTCTGGGGGCTTATTGTAATGTTATGAAGATTCAAAGATCAATACCCAGAGCCTGATCCTCTATCTGAGCACAGGAACTGTTACCAAGGAGGTTTTAGAGACAAAACTATCACAACTAATTGCAGTAAAGATAATGACAAGCCTCAGTAATGTAACAGATCACAGATGCAGAAGTCCATATACTACGGAAACTACTCCTCTTTCAGGCTCCAAGAGAAAAAGTTTCATGAAAGTCAAGGATGCTTCAGAAGTGTTTCTAAACAGCCAACAAGTACTTAAGCAAGGAAGGGAAAATGGGATAGGGATGGAGAGGAGGCAGAGCATTATGCACATCAGTAGAAGCATCAGCATTCCAATGCACAGCTGGAGAGAAGCACAATGCACAGTGTCTCACTGAGGGTACAGGCCAGGACTGACAGAGGCTGTCAGTATTGAGAGCATTATCTCACAAACCTGTAACACGATTTATACCATGATGGTGCTCAGAGATGCCTCACAACTACCATTACATTATAGCAGCACTTAGTCCCCAAAACCACAAGCTACAACTGGGGAAATAAAAAAACAAACAGTCATTATCTCTATCTTAAGACCTTTGAACTTGAAGTAGAATGAAGTCATAATATGACATAAGGCACTAGGAAAACCAACACTACTCATGAAAAAGGTTTCTTTTATTTGAGAACCTTAGCTGCCCTAGGAAGTGTTATTTCCAACAAGCAGAACTGATGGGTCTGGCACCTGCTGCTGGAGATCTACAAAGACTCACAGTGGGTATGCTGATTAAAAATAAATAAATAAAAAATTAAATGCTTGTAAAACTTATTCTAAGGCTGCAGCACAAAGGAACTAGACTTTCCACAGTCTCTCTCGGAGGCTGTCTTATAAGGTGTGAAGAAGGTCTATCAGTCCACAGTTTGGAAATTCAAGTCACACTCGGAGGAGATGTGAGATTTTTGCAACACAAAAATACTCCTCCTTTTAATGGAAGTGTTTGGAGATGTACAGAATGGGAATGAGTAGAGAAAGGGGAAGAGCAAAGCACTCTGCTCTTCATATTCCACAGATGGGCATGTGCTCACCAGACATGAAAAGAGACATGATGATCTTCTGTTCTTTGTACCATTTGAGAGCCCTTTCCCTCAAAAAGGAAAAAGAAAAGCAGATAATCCTCTACAGGGGCACCATGCTCATATCTGATTTATCAGCCTCACTGTGTTAGCTCTGGTGTGAAATGCAAGGAGGAGCTGCCACCAACCTGACCTGGTAAAGAACCAAAGGCACCTACCAGTTCATGCAGCTTCTAATTGTGCTTTTTGCCCATTTTTATGCCAAATTACCTGTGTGACAGTTCCAGTATCCTCCTGATCAGTACTGTGCCTTTCCACAGAGTTGTTCAGTGCAGGTCTAATGCTATCTGCACGCTGAAATGCAAACATCATGGGTTTAATACAGTGTGGGAAATGGCAAAAAACCCCAAGTTCTTTGAACACATTCAAACTCTGCCCTCTGCCACATCAGGCGTTGTGTTCAATTTAGAAACAGATAAGTTAGCAATAAACAGAATGCTCTGTGTTGAAAGAGAATTCTCTCTGCTTCCCCACACGCAGACTCCAGATAACAGTACTCTCTGATGTGCACAGAACCAGAATTCAATATTCTTATTAACAGAAACATTGTCCCCAGACTGCTTTACTGAAATCTGCTGGCACTAATTAAGAACAAGGCATCATTTTGCCGACTTTCTTTGCAGAAAACCTTCCTAAGTGGTACAATTCAATTATCTGTCAGCAGAGAAATCAACTGGAAACGTTCTAAAAGCTCTGCACAAGAGAGACCGGGAAGAGCTGCTTTAACTGAGCAAATATTTGTCTCTTGTCTAGCTAGGATATTTTCAATATATTTTTGGTACATGACTGAATACACTGCCTTTACAGAGATTTAAACAAAGGGGAAAAACAAATCTCAGCTTCACCAGTGCTTCAACTTGCTTCATTCCCCTCACTCATTATTAACAGGCTCAGTGCTGTGATAAGAAAGAAAGTAATTTTAGGTGCACAGTCTTATGACTCACCTGTGTGGGGAAAGGCACCTGGATGCGCCCTTCTAGGATGTTGTCAGTGGTGATCTCTACAGAACGAGTTAGCTGCAGATCCTGCAGAACTAAATGATAAGGAACCTGAGGGAACATCTCCTGAATCTGATGGGCCTGGAGAAAGCAATACAGTAGATATCAGCAGTAAATAGAAGTTAGTTGATAAGTACGTCAACAGAAAGAGATTAAAAATATTATCAGCTCAAAGATGCTGCTTATGATAAGCAAACCCACACAGAGAAAGAAAAGAGAAAGAAAGCCCATGCTGGCATTGACTTACAGGGCAATATGCTGCCTCCACTGAAGTCAATAGCAAAACTGCAGCTCCTAGGGAGACACCACATGGCCCTGAACGGTGCCTGTAGATGCACAAAGGCTTCAAAAGCGTCTCAACCCTCTTCTAATGACAGCCTTTTTAATAAAGATCTATACAAAACTCATGGGTGACTGAAAGTTAACACCAGGAAGACAAAAACCAATTTTGCTTTGTGCCAGATTGGTTCCAAAATGGTACTGATAAGGACAACTCACTACCTCCAGCCACCCTGCCTACAAACCAGTTTAATAGGGTCTGAAAACTCAAGTGAATTAGACTGAGTTGTCAGGGAACTATTAAATCCAAATTAAATAAGTAAAGGTAAGACAGCAGACAAATAATATGCTTTTAGAGTAGAACAACTAGATTTCATTAAATATTAAAATCTCTATTTTTCACTAATGCCCAAAGTCATGGGGGGCAGGGGAGAGTGAGAACAGCAATAAGAAAAGAAAGGTGGAAGGAGTTTTGAGAGCCAAGCAAAAACCATGCACCAACTGACAGTGAGTTCCAACACAAGCAACTACTGCAAACCTAACTCTCCATTGTACTAACTTGTGACCAAAACAACTGATTTAGCATTTCGGGCTCTGGCTTTCCACTCAAAATAGTTCCCTAGGTTTTTGTTCAGTAACACAAAGGAGAATTTCACTTACTTTCTATTAAAAATGTGAAGCACTTTAATAATTTGCTAACCTGAGCTTTTCCATTAAATATAAGCCTTTCCATTTTGATATAAGCTGCTACTGTACTTTTGATAATACACAATCCTAAAAAACCATTACTCATCCTTAAAAAAAGCCAATTTGTGTCACTGTGTCCAATAAAAGAAAAATTAAACTGACCTCAGATGGAGAGTTCCTGCATATTTAAGTAATAAATTATCTGCCAACACCTTAATGCTCTCTGCCTGCCCTGCCTCAAACACCCTAAAAACAGTGGCCTTACCCTGCTGACATTTAAACACAAGTAAAGGCTATGGGAAATATCTGATATTCAGAAAATTCCATCACTTCCATGAGACACCTCAATGAACATTTATTAACACAGTATAGAACACAGTAGCTTGAAGAACTCAAAAGAAACAGCACTTCTCAAAAAAAAAATTAAGTGTTTTATCAGGCCACATCCTTTTCTTTTTATAGCACATTAGAGTGTTAATGGATGAATTCAAAAAATTTGGAATTTCATCTTCTACACTTCTATCATCACCATGAATCAGCAAGAGCTGAGGGTGCTAGAGAGTGCACCTCACACTGACAAGACACTGAAACTGCTATCTTGAAGCTTAGTGCTATTAAGGACTAAAAAACAAATCAAAAGCTATAGAATGAGTTTGATCAGCTACCACTTGACCAACAGCTAAATCCTCTGGCTGCAGACTCACACTCTTTGGTGCTGCAAGTTGTCAGTGAAATACTGAAAAAGAGCTGAAGAAGTTGCACTAAGTAAGCTGAGAAAAAGTGTCTGTCTACCCAGGAAGTACATGTTGTTCTTCCACCTAATTAACCTACCTCCAGACCTGTTCTTTTATGCTGGCACATTCAAACCCTAATACAGCCCCAACTTCACTAAAATTAAACTTCCCACACTCCAAAAAACAGCTTTCATGTAGAATCTAACCACTGTTTCAACTTCCTTCCCCTCTATGTTCTCCATCTCCATGTAACCCTTTCCCCTACACAACACAAACAGGAAGGCTGAGGTGCAGGCTTACCATAACATTGAGCTGGGAGTTGCTGGCTTGTGCAATTCCTAGGATGTTGGTGGTGTGCATCACTTCCACAGAAAAACTGGGCAGCCAGCTGGCAATTCGGGAGCCTGGGAGTAAGAAATCACCAAAAAAGTCAAGAAAGAGTGTGAGGATCTCAACAGGCCAAGTACTTCTACGTGTATTTAACATAAGTCTTCGTATTCCACAAGGTTTGTACTGGGAGTTCTGCAGTACAATCTATCCCTATGGTTTCCCAAACATGGAGATGGCTGGAGTGAATCAGGAACTGCCAATATTTTCTTCAAACACACTATCATAGTGGTTTAACAATCTGGGGGCTGGAAAAGGATCAAGGAAACAACACATTCTTGTTTTCTTTTTTTTAATGTTCCTATAAAAGTGCAAACTAATTTAAAATAATCCAGAGTCAAATCTAGTTCTGGAATATATGAACAAATCCAGCAATTTTACAAAAAAACAGGACAGCTTATAAGCAATCTGAACCCAGGCCCAAAATGGGTCATTACAGGAAATATTAGTTCAAAGGGACACAGAGTAACTGAACAAAGTGAGTGCTGCAATCGAGTGCTTCAGCTCAACAGAATAGGGCACATGGATGCCTCCTCCTTCTGTGCCACCACTTAAATAAACACAGGCTTTGGTCTATGCCACTTCTTCTATCTCCATGGCAATTCTGCAGGTCTCCAAGCCACAGCAGAGCACTGGGGAGGACAGTCATAAAAAAAACAGTGTTATGCTAAATATAAATGTCCTTTGGAGACCTAAAGCACCCCAAAAGAGGAGGCCATGCAGAAGCTATCAGCCAGTCTCAGTGTACCTGGAAATTGTCTGACCCTTCTCTGCCCCCATTATTCTCCCCCCACAATTTCCAAAGATTGCAAAACAAACACAGATGAGGAACAGGTCACTATGTACATTTGCAGCATCTCAACTGCCTCATGGGAGCTCAGCAAAGTCTAGCCCAAAGTTGAGTATTTGCTCAACTGAAATCTACTGAGAAGCATCAAGACTACCATCAAAACCTGGGAAATTGTGGAAGACAAGCACACACCAATACCAAAACTTTAAAAAAATCTGGAAGACAAGCAACATCAACTGTCTTTTTCAAAACAAATTGTCTCCATACACAGAACATATCATGGCCTGGAATGACATCTGCTTTGTGAGTATTTGTAACACACTACTAAAAATCCCCAAACATGTAAAACTGTTGTGGTTACATAATCCCTTCTGAGACTAATCTTCTGCACCTAACTAGGCATCACAAGTGTCTCATAAATTGAGAGGCAAATGGACTTCAGTCAACCACGCATTAGCTAGGGCATAGGGGAAAGACTGACTTTTAGACTGCACCACAGAGGGCTTTTTTTTTCCTCTCTCTGTCACTGATTAACCACCACATGGTAACAAAAAGACACACAGGAATTTCCCATTCTGCTTGTCAACATGGTACACAATAAATAAATGCCAGTAATTAAAGCTGCTGACCACAACAAATCCAGAAAAAGGCAGCACTTGTACAAAAACTTTCAAGAAATCTCCACAGCCCTGGCAAACCTCAGAGGCACATCTGAGCTCTTGCAAAAGAACCATCAGAAACACAAAGGTGTTTGACAAACAGAAGCAGAGCACTGTTTAAGGTTCAGCTGAAGCACAGACAGAATTCCCTTCAACAGAAGGCTGCTCTCTTTATTTGGGCAACAGCAGCGGATGTCAACCTGCTCAGCTCACCGTCAAAGTGGAAGAAGTGATTGTGGTGGTTCAGGCGTGGTCTGCCTTCTGCTGCAGCCACAGGGACCAGGTTCTCATCCAGGTTCTCCCTTTGGTGATCCTCCCTCACGTGATGGCTGTCAGTGATATTAAGAGACATTCTGCACGTGGGACAAGATGTGTCTTGTTCCAGCCAGGACCGCAGGCACGAGCTGACAGGAAAACAGTAATACTGTGGTGAGCTTGCAGTGTTCTTCCAAGACACCACTATCACAAGTACATCAAGCAGCTGTAGCATATTCTGTACACAACATCAATACACAGACTGCTCAGAGATATCTTTGATGAGCTCCTGATGACTCTGGCAGAGGTTTCCTATTTCTTTCAGCTGAAAATACTCAAGTGTTCCCTTTTTATAAACATGCAGGCAGATTTATCACAAACTTAAAACACTCTCCAAGCTTGCTGTCCCTCTAGCCCAGAACAAGCAAGTTTTGCCTGGAAGGGAAAAGGAAACATTTCTTTTCTCTCACCATTCCCAACTGAAAAAGGCAAAAACCAACTGGACACGTAGTTAATGTATCCTGACACATTTTCATAGCAGTTCTGCCTGTGATGAGGCAATGGCACCTCCATTGTTTTCAAGTAACTTTTTAAAATATCAATACCCAAACCACAAAAGTCAGTACCACTGCAGGAACTGTCTAAACAGATTTATTAATACTAACAATTTTGTACCATTACAATCCTGACTTAATTCTGAGTATTTGCCGTCCCGCAGAAAGTGAGAAGTGCTTGAAACACAGCTTGATTCATGCTGATACAACCCAATTGCAATATTTGTTCAAGTTAGACCTAATTTTCAGCGTGGAAGAACTGAATTCCACAAGGCTGAACACTTCTCAACACTGTAATACATACTTCACATTTGCAGGGTGAGATTTTTCCAGAAGTTCTCCAAACACTGTAGAAAGTTAAATGCATACAAAAAGATCAAATAAACCTGTTCCCCAAATTGTGTATTTGTAAACAAAATGAAGGCAAAGATCACAGGTTTGGGCTGACAGAGCAAGGGAAAGCCCTAATTGCAGGACTATAATGAAGTCAAGGATACAAGAATTCTGTCCAATTCCTGAAACTTTGCCCAAGTGTTTTCCACCACATTGCAATGGAGGGATACACAGTGATGTGCTTCCCAGAAACAACCAAAGCACCGCAGTAAAATTCTGCTGCCTTCCACCACCTTGGTCACCAGCACAGCCAGCATGTTGGCACCGGCAGTGCTGTCCAATGTCACCTCCCTGACCACAGGAAAACCACCCTGCCCACAGCAAACTCAAACCTCTGCTAGAGCTGTACTCCAAAGGTCACTTGGGAAACACCCAGAGTTTCCCAAGCTGCCACCATGCTGCTGCTGCTGCTCCTCAACAGCTCAACAGCTGAGATGACAATCCCATGTCAGCTGTGGTCACACCCATTGTGTACCACACAGGCAGAAGGGCTTGGTCACCCACAGCACCTCAGAAGGAGGAGGGCCAACACCAGGTCAAGGCTGACAACTTTTCAGAGCAACAACTCTTGAAATTGCCTGCTTCCCAGAAGGTAAAGGAGGGAGTTTCAACATGCCTAATAGATTCAGACACCTACTGCCATTAGATTTCCTTAGTATTTAGGCACAGGGTTGATCGAAGCAATGTAAATCTTCCCTGCCACCTTCTCTTCCACTCCAAATAACTGCTGGTTAAAAAAAAAAGTCCCACGTAATTAAGAATGGACACAGTGTTCAGCCTGTTGACAAAATCACCAGGCTTTTATGAGGAAAGAAACCACTTTCAGGTTGTAAATAGGGTTATTAGTTACATCTGGTTTTATATGCAAGCCATTCACTGTAAAATGTTCTCCCCCTAAAAGCAACATGGAGTATAACTTGCTTCAGAACTGTAATTGCTTCAGAAAAAAATACAAAAAGATCCTTTTAAATACAGAGAAAATGCCTTTCTGAAGAGAAGACCCTGGGCTTCTCAAGTGCTCAGCAGGTGATTAAATATTCACATGATTCAGTAGCACTGGAAGAGGAGTTTCTGCTATGGAGGCACATTATCTCATTAGAGACTTCTTGGAACACAGATAAATATTTATGGCAAGGTTTGTCATAAATGACAACAAATTAGCACACAGATTACAACCTCTGGTTTGACAGTTACCAGAAAAGTAAAAAGCTATTTACAGAAACTAACACCACTGGGACAATTTAACTGACCTGTATATTCATCACATGGCCTTCCAGAAATGCCTGATTCAATCCCTGTATCTCCTTTCATATTTAAGCACAGGCATGAAAGTGTAAGCACTGCTACAAAAGATCCAAGGAAAGTCACATCCAGCTCAGCACACTGTGTCCACAGGCATCTGCTACTACTCACTACTGAATGAGCTTCAGAAGCAGTGTATAGCCAGATCCTTTGGCCAAAAGTCTCCCTCTGCTAAATACCAGCTGCTTAGGGACCATTTGTGCTGATTTGGTTAACCTCTTTTACAGCCTTGATGGACTCATTGCCCCTTGAAACTACAGCTTCAGACCTGGCCTCCACAATTGTCCTGGGGGACTCACCACCATCTGAGGATGCACTACATAAAAATATTCCCTGTTTTCTCCATAAAGCTGGTATCTGGAAGGTACTTATGGATCCAGCTCAAATTTTTCTCTTCACCTGAAAAATCAACACAACCTCCACACAACAGACCTGCATTTGAGAAACTCAGCAGTAGCTATCCACTAGCTGACATGGTGTACACTCTTGGTTTGGGGGAAAAGGAGTTTCAGCAGGTGGAACAACTCAAACATGAAAATGACTGGAGTGAACAGGACTTGTACTTTTTAATCAGAAGCAGACTAAGATGACCCAGGCAGCAAGCACCCAACAGCTCTGCTAGTAGTTTACTTGTCACCCCACTGTAAATATCAGCCATGCCCATCTATCCCTTCCCTTCTCAGCTGGGTGCACCCTCTCCAGCCCAGACACCTACTTGTGGAAGAGGTGGCCACAAGGGAGTTTACGTGCAGATTGCATGGAGTCCCAGCAAATGGCACAGTCATCATTGTTCACTGCCAGCTCCTCTGGCGTTGCGACTGCAAACCTACAAAGAAGAAACAGGGAGACACAGAAAAAATTACTATACAAGCTCAGCATGGCTTCTTCTCCAGAGAATCCAGCACTGAGAAAACCTTACCCTCCACGTTAACTGATCATTAAGAGAGCTATGCAGGTTTGTTATTTTTTTGCTAACTCAGGCTAAACTACAAAGTAACACACACACATTCCTCTGATACCTTTGCAGGCACTTTTTTCGCACATCTCCTCATACATCCTAAATGCAAAAAGCTTTGACTTAGTACCTTCCAAGAGACAATTATACGATCATTTTGTTGAGATCCTTAAATTATAATCTGTATAGATTTGGCTTATGTCATTTTTCTAAATGAGTTTTAATAGCTGTACCCATTAGGTTGTCTCTTCGGGATCATAAGCATTTATGGTCTGACTAATTTTGGCCTGTGACTCTGCCATTCCCATTTGCCTTGACTTTTTTTCCCTTTTTTTAAGCGACAGTGCCATGTAAGCAGTTACTACAGAGTATCCACACATGGACAGTATAGAGATGAGTGGTGTAACAACATTTCACAGCACTGCTGGTGTGGAATGTACTGAAGTGCAACCACATTAAAGGCAGCTGCCAGTGGCAGCTTCAGAAGGAAGCTAGAATGTGTTTGTTCCAACACAATCAGAACGACATCAAGTCATTCAGACAAGAAGTTCCACATGCAACTCAAACAGCTTTGTGAGCAGCTCAAAGGGGTTCAGTGGGTTCATCTTATTGAAAAAAACAATGAGTTGTGGATGAACTTAATCATGTAGCTCTTAACTTGATATCACAGCCATTAAATGACTTTTCAAAAAGAGAACCTCAGGAATTTGTAGACAAGTCAGCCTTCTCCATCTGGACTACAGCAGGAGGAATCAGAATTAATCAAACACACAGAGGCCCAAAATTAAAACAGTACAGTGAAGTACAGAGAGTAAGACTCCCTGTGGCTCTTAAAATTTTTAAGAACATAGCTGAATTTTGAAAACACTGGATCAGAGATGCAGTACTATCTAGCACAATACTAGGCTTTAGCAGGCCTCCCAACTTCTCCATATTGCCTCACCAAAAGGGAATGGACTAAAGTACTGCCAAGGTGCTCTCAGCTCCACTACAAGTACAGAGTCTGTTTAGAGTTGGCTTCAGATTAATAAATACATAGGTAAAGCTAGGCAGGTGTAATTAATAGTTTAATTTCATTTCAGTCAGTACACAAATAGTATGGCCTGTTGAAATTAAAAGCATTGATTTCTACCCCAGCCAAAGCTAATATTTGACAACTGAAACAGGCAGAAATCTGCAGAGCTTCTGTCATCCCACTACGGTAGTATGCAAGAGAATACAGGAGAAGAAATAATGGACAGGGGAGTTCACTTTTTGCCACTTAATACATTACCAGTAATACTGCCATTATATCTGTTATACACCTGTTAAAACCAGAAAGAGTGTCCCCAGTAACAAATAAAAAAGGGTAAAAGCACACTCTAAGTGTAGAGACATAAGGGTCAGGTTTGCAAAATTGCATCTGTCCTGCTTACACCATGCCACTGTGTGTCAAAGGAAGTAAGTGAACTTCTTTGTCAGGATCCTCTCTCCTAGATCTACATCACAATTGCAGAGCAAGTAAGGGGCTCACCTGGCTTCCATGTTTCCAACCACACGCAGGTAGTTCTTGTGCCGCCGAATTCGCCGCTGCACCTCGTGGAACAGGTAGCGCAGCTGCATGAAAATCACCAGGCTCGCCATGGACAACCAGATATTGCCAAACAGCTTGGGAAAAAAAACCAGCAGGGATTAGATACAAGCACCATGGGAAACAAGAAGCTGCATCAGAGCTTAAGAGACAAAGAAATCGAGAAGCCAGCCCTGAAGAATTTCTCATTTGTTGGGTTCATTCAGACCAAGCACACATGTTCAAATGTATTACCACTATTACCTCTGCAGATACAACTTTGGCAGCACAGGATTTATAATGAGGATAAACTGTATTCAGTCCTGTCCAGTTTAGCATCCCCTGCTGCCAGTGAAAATAATCCAGTCTGATATTACTCAATAAAAAAGCTAATCAAACACCTACTAAACAGATAATTACACACAGTAGTTAATACTCCTTAACAAAGTTATTTGTGATGACTCCAGCTACACAGGAGGAGAGAATGCCAGAATCCCCACTCTGTATTTTCATCTCTATTTAAGTAACTTTTCTGTAATACCTGGTTTCTAAAATAAGCAAAGTAAAAAAACATATAAAATACGTATACCCAATGCCCTTTACTTTAAGGCCAGTCTATTTGTTCAGCATTATGTCCAGTATTTCATACCAGCATATGAATATGATGCATCAAGTCCAAGGAAAGCAGAGTTAACTCCATGACAAAATCTGTGTAGTAGACGTAAGTTCCTTTGCCCTCCCACGTTCCTTCATGGTTGAGATCCCAGAGATGAACTACATATCTGCAAGAGTGGGGAAATTAACATTATTCTTATCTTTTTTGTTAAATAGCATATCTATAATTCACACTATTTTGTCCATTTTTCAAACAACTTCTGGATATGGATTCTTTGCCCTTGCTAGGCCCTGTGCCCACAGTCTGTGCTTTTCCCAGGGGGACTTCTTTTAATGTTACTGGTTTCAAACATTTTTAAAAAGTAAAAAGCAGTCAATGCTTAGCCCACACTGGCACTGCAGACACTGCCAGCTGACAGAAGAGATGCAGCATTTGCTAAAAACTACTTCATGTACCAAAAGTCAGCCTGAAGATTATTGTAACTACAGAATCCCATTTTTCAGGATGTGAGGTGTTTCTCAGGTGAGTCATTACAGCTTGGTGTCAGACCTGAAATGCTAACAGTGGCCTGCACAAAGAAGCTCCTTTGCTACACACAACGTCCTGCATATGCACACACAGGTGTGTCACAGTGCACATCCATGTGACTTTTTCAAAGCCAAACTTTGAGAGACCAAGACCTTAAAACAAACCCTGCAGAATGGCATTAGTAGCATATATATCAACCCTCATGCAGCAGCACCCATGCACTTTAATCCATGCCTCAAGCTATCAGCACCCACTAAAGCTATCCATACATAGCAACCCCCATCTGTAAAAACATTCTTAAAATGCTTCTATGCATATTTAATCCTTTGTCCTATCCAACATATCTGCCAGCTGTTTACTAGCTGGCTTTAAAATAAATGTTCCTGTAACTACTTAAACACCAATACAATATTTTATTCAAATAAAGGCTTCAGGATAAGATACACACATCACACAAATAAAACAAAAAAAGTCAATTGTAAAACTTGTGCTTAAAAACAGCACAGGCGAAAGTTAACCACCTTTGCTCATCTCACAGAATCCTGCAGTGGTTTGGGTTGGAAGGGATCTTGAGGATCATCTCATTCCAACCCTCCCCTTGGTTGCCTCATCCAGTCAGGCTGTAACCACTTCCAGGATGGGGCATCCACAGCTTCTCTGGGCAACCACTCACTGTGCCAGTGACTCAACAATGTCACAGGGATGATTTTCTTTTTCCTCGTATCTAATCTAACCCTGCCCCCTGTCAGTTTGAAGCCATTCCCTCTTGTCCTATCACTCCATGCCCTTGCCCAAAGTCCCTCTCTAACTCTCTTGGAGCCGCTCTAGGTAGTGGAAGGGGCTCTACAGTTTCACCAGAGCCTTCTCCAGGCTGAAAAATTCCAGCTCTCTCGGCCTGTAGCCATGGCACGTACTCCATTCCTCTGAGAATCTCTATGGACTCTTCTAGACTTGCTCCAACAGGTCCACATCTTTCTCATGTTGGGGGCCCCAAAACTGGATGCAGTATTCCAGGTGGGGTCTCAGCAGAACAGAGCAGAAGGGCAGAATTCCCTCCCAGGACCTGCTGCCCACACTGTGGAGATGCAGTCCAGGATGTGGTTGAGCTTTCTGGGCTGCAAGCACACATTACTGGGTCACGTCAAGCCTCTCATCCACCAACACCCCAAGCCTTTCTCCTCAGGGCTGCTCTCAATCTCCAAACATTCATTTGCAATCCAGTGAGGTAATTACATACACCTCTGACACCAACATGCTATATGCACTGCCTTCCTGAACAACCACCCATAAAACATAAGCTACTCACCGTAAAATCACATGAGCAGTCCTGACTGTCACCAGCAGAGACTGCAAAAGAGGAATTAAAAAACATACATGTTAACAACATTCTGGCAGGGACAGTAGTTCAGATGCAGGAGCTCAAGGGCAAAAACACAAAATGCATTTATTGCAGCTTAACAAGTTCCTGTGAACCAACAGTGACTGTGTGCACAATATACCTGTGACAACCATAAAGCTTATAAATAAACATGGAAGAAATTGTTCCCAAAGACATGATGCTATTAGAGCAGCCACTAGTGTTACTGTCATTTTTCCCAATCACACAGGACATACTGCGTTTTTCAATTATTTTCACTCAGCAAGTGTTGAGACCACAATCCCACCAACTACCTCTGCTCATCCCACTTCTTAAACAAAAATCTGGAAGAACTGAATTATGACAGAAATTTGAGGAAGATAATTTCAAATAATTCCCCCTCTGCTGAGATGTAAATGCTGCTAAAGTAACTTCTCTCTTTAATCATACTTACATTTCTAGGCTAAGTACACAGGAAAAAACTGAGTATATCAGAAAGTGTAAGATCAGAAGTGCAAAGGCAAGTCACCAAAAAGGTAACTACATTTTCATGGGTTCTTATCATCTAAGAGATGCTCTTAGATCCCCTCTCTCTAATCCATCAAGCCCACAGCGCTCCATCGCTTCATTCTATCCTCACAGTGAAAAAAAACAGACATGCTTCCTCCAGAGACTGCCCACACCACCCTGTAGTTAGCAGGGGCCAAGCGACACTGAGATGCAGAGGATTGCAATGAGCAACTGAAACCACTTCTGTGGAACTGGTCTGATGGCATGCCTTCAGCGTAAGTGCTACAAACAGGACAGCAGAACTATAAAAACCACTAACTTCCCAATGTAGCAATAAGCCAGTTGGTTTGAATCATTTTTTCCATCTGTAACAAGCACTCTTAAAATGCTTCTATGCATATTTAACCCTTTGCAATACCCAACATATCTATCAACTGTTTACTAGCTGGCTTTAAAAAAAAACGTGCAACAATAGACAGACTGAACACTGCTTGCTATACTATAATTATAAAACACCATATATTAAGGCAAAAAAGATTAATGTTTACTCAAAAATACATACAAGGCCTTACTCAACTTTCTCTGGGCATTTGCACATTTCACATCCACCCTTTGCAGTAAAGAAAATGCTGACAAGCAACAGAGAACAAGGGGAAGTCTACCTAAAACAGAAGAAAAACATCTATATTGCTTTACTGAAAACCCTGAGGCATCAAGCTAAATCAATGTTTGCAGTAGAGAGATTAATAGTTTAATGTAACTTAATGTAATTCATTCACACTAATGGAATAAACTTGGCAGAGTTCCTCTCGAGGAGCATCATACAAGCCACCACCAGGAAAACATCTCTGTCTGAAATATTTAATGTTTTTTGCTCAGAGCTTGAAGTCTGCCATGAGGTGTCACTGCCAGTACCAATACAGAAAGAAACCTAAATGTTTTATTCCACTCACGTGAATGCTGGCTATTAAAATCAAGGAAACTATTCATGGTTGCCCAGTCCATACAGGGAATATTTAAAACGTTCAAAAATGGCAAGGTATTAGACAGTCTCCTATGAAAAAAAATTAAACAGACTAGAATTCTTTTGTTTAGAAGGGAAGGCAGCAAAAAGACAGCAGAAAGGATGGTAAAATCACAAATTGTATGAAAAAAAGTAAACGGAATAATTCTTTATATATTTTTATGACAAATGTATTTGATGACAGCTAAGGACATTATTCCCTGCCCATGGCAGGGGTGCTGGAGCTAGCTGATCTTTAAGGTCCCTTCCAACCCAAATCATTCTGTGATTATCAAACAGAAGATTCAGAACAATTCAAAGAGAACTTTCGTGTACACAAAGCCAAGCAAATATGGAATTTGTTGCCTTTGGATATTACAGAGGCTGACAAACAAACAAGTTCAGTGAATGATCAGATGACTTTCCAGTGTACATCTGGGGCTACCAAACCTAACAGGCTTGTGCAGCCCTCAGCTCAGAAATGTTCTCAAACACCAGTGGCTGTAAGCAAAATTAGGAGACCCTTCCTTCTACATTCCCCACAAAATTGCTCACTGCCCACCAGCAGCACAGCAGGGGATCCACAGCTTGTCTGGAAACCCCACACTTACACTGACTGAGCCACTCCCTTGTTAATCAGCACACAGAACAGCTCCCATCAAAATGAAAAGCTGGACCACATCCTGCATCCCAAAACACTTACACTACCACACAGCACAGCGCTAAGGAGGCAACACAGTCACCACAACACTCCCTGACAAACTACCCTGAGCTGGTGCAACGCTGATAATCCTTCTGCCAAGCCAAGATAAGAGACATGACACCAATGAGACCCCACCTTTTAGAGACACTTAAATCTTCCAATACCCTTCCACTGTTTAATTACAAATCTGGTCTAGCACATTCTCATATTCAGGGAAATATAAAGCAACATATTAAATAACTGAACTGTGATGTGACAAGCATCATATTCTCCTATCATCAGTTGTTTTCCTTCCTGCTCCCTAACTCCAAGTAAGAATTCAAGATAGGGGAAGAAAAATGAATTGTACATGTTACTCGTTATCTGAACTAAGAATGTGCTAATGTGACATACTTGCAATTATATTGGATTCCTCTCCTTTGTATAAGATTATCGCTTCCTCAGGCAGAGTGCAACAACCCACCACAACATCAAAAACATACTGATGCTCACTCCAGAAATATATTGATGTTTACTCCACAGTGCAAAGGGTTCAGGAGTGCACAAACACGCCTTGCTCATCTCAGCTGAGACACAACTCATTACACAAACATAACCAAATCCCACCAGTATGCCTTAAGGAAAGGATGTTAGTTTCTTCTACTGCTTTTGGAGAGACATGAAATAGGAAATATACAGCCTCAAAAGAGAGGCTGAAGTGCACATTATACTTTCATACACACTCTCTCCCTCTCTCATGCGCCGTTTCACCAACCATTCTAGCACTGCTCATGAAGTACAATCATTACTTTTTCATAAGCTGTCATTTGATTTCAGCATCATTTTATGGGTTTATCCTATCATTATTTTCTTCAGAATAAGATTTTTTTTCAGGGTTAAAGGCTAAAGAGAGAAAGCATGCCAATCTGGCAACTTCTGGAAAACAGGGGAGGATTTGTTTGTGTCTTTCTTATGGGAATTAAAAGCAAATCCATGGTGTACCAGGATACCCCCAAGTGAGGAGTCAAAGGTAAAGCAGAAACCACAACACATACGAAGGAAATCTCACCTCTGCTGCCATGAAAGCCAACGTGTGCACACCATGGGTGTAGCCAACAACTCCACAGACAACTGCTAATCCACAGCAGGACAGGAGCATGGCTATGAGCAGGGCCAGCACTCTGATGTGGCTGCTCATGGGTGTGGTAGGAGAAAAGGAAAGCTGCAACACAAATACAGAAATACATGATAGGTTTAAAGGAGTACTTCATCCACCCTGCGTTCCATTGTCACCTCACCAAACAAGACTGCATTCAGGAAAACCTTTTGCTTCCTAGCATAAAACCAATTTCACATTGCAATGTAGTAATAAATTACAAAGAATAAAGCTAAACCCACACACCATCCCAAAGCCTCATTCATGTTATGTCATTTACATTTACTTTTTAACAACCAGTGACAATTTTTTTATTTACCATTATTATGATTATTTGACCTAATGTTTAAATCATCTGTGCAAGAAAACCAGAGACACAGTAGTTTCTGCACCAAATCCAGAGCATCTGCTTAGGATTAGTATGTCTTTAGAAAGACACCTAACCTAATACACAGTCTTTGAGCAATGTTTTGCCAATTTTTCACCCAGCAGCTGATATGAATTTGTCCAGCTTGGTTTTCCATCCTCTAGCTCTTCCATCGTCATTGTCTCCTGGAAGACAGAGATATCTACCCCAAAAAATATTTAAGCTGCAGCTAGAGACTGCTGGACACTCTATTGAAAATCAGCTGTCTCATTCAATAGCATGCAAAGTGTGTTAAATGTCTAAACTACCTTAACAGAGGGCTACACCAGGTATGTCTAAATCAAAGGTGACCCAAGGGGACATTGGTCCATCCTCTTTTTTCCAAGGCAGGATGAGGAAGAACAGGACAAGGAAAGAAGAAGTTGCCCAAAGCTTCACTCTGGTCTGATTAGCAAAGTTGATTCCCATGCTTTGTTTTTAAATGGGTTCTTTCTTACTTCTTTGTATCTGGTTCAGCTCCACATGCCCCTATCTTTGCAATGCAAATCACACAAGTATAATTTGTCCAAGCAAAAAATTACTATGCATACTTTGAATGCAAAAGGAATATAATAGGGATTTGCTCCCACGTGACTTTTGCTCGTTCACAGCTTTCTGAACAACACTAAAAATACCAGATGACTGCCCTGTTCACTGCTGTATCAATTTTCCTAACCCCAGCCAATCCAGTTTAAAGTTTAAGTGCTTAGTTACCTGAGAATTAACAGGCCTTACTGGACACTGTTGAAAAAACAACAACAAAAAAACTGCAAAACACAGATCTGCCAAAAAGAAATTCATGGATTCAATTTAGGTCAAACTTCTATTCCAGGAGAGAGGAGCATAGGAAAATGCAGGCCCATTATAGTTTAAAGGCCAAGATTTGCTGTCTAAATTACAGTTCCTTCTTTCTTACCTAGCCTTCAATTTCTACATCTTTACTGAATTTATTCCTGGTATTAATAGAAAGTGCAATGTAGCTTAGAGAGAAAATTGCACTGTATATTGTAAAGACACTGGCAGTCAAAATTCAGTATGTCTAAGTGAATGTCAAACCTGAGTATAGAATCTGCAGAAGCAGGCTCCATGGGCCAATCCTGAATAGCACCAATTTAAGGGATGTTCTGTTGTTAAGATGTCTTTACTAAGGAGAGCTATGAAGCCATCTCATGCAGTTATGTAATAGTAATTACAGGGCACATATAAGGAGCAATTTATTAAAGAAAATAAGTATCTTCAGCTCCATTTGTCTCATGGGAAAACTGAAGGAGTAAGATTGACATTGCTCTTTAAAATAAGTATTTGAAGCTACTGGGAAGTGCACGTGTTCAGCACTGCAGGGTGGGGAAAAGGTCTAAATGATCTGTTTGTATGTTATCATGAGCCAGTGCCTGAATCAGAAACAGAATTTGCATGTCCCAAAAGACAACCCTTAATCAAAACTTACATATTCAAAGCGATCCTTGCAGAGCTGAACCATTAGATGGAGAAACACAAGTCCAGAGAACCAGAGGCACCACATCACCACTTCTTCCACTGTCTGAACATTCAGCACACCAAAAATGAAGATGAACTTGTAGAAAATGAAATTCCAGAATTTATCCTTCAGATGCTGTAATGGAAGATACTTGGTTACTGTAGTGAAAGCACTGACAATCCACACACAGGGGAGAGAAGGAGAAGAAAAGAGAAAAAGAGAAAAGCAAATGAAAAAAAAAAGATGCAAGTAGAAATGCAACAATAGGTCAGCTAAAGTCTGCTGCATACACATCTTCAATAGTATTTGTTACCCTTAGTAAATTAAGAAATTAATTAATAATATTAGCAGACCTGAGTATCTATCTAGTCTTTTGTATCATGGCAGCATAACTGTGCTACATAGCACACCATGCAGTTTCCTACCATACTCCTAAAACAGTACTCAGCACAAACCAAGTCTGATCTCCATTTGTTTCTTCATGCCCAAGTTACTCAGCTATCAGGCAGCAAACACAAAATCCTCTCTGCTGGAAGAACTGCCACAGTTATTCAAGATGCCCAAATTGCCTAACACCTTGCTTCCAAAAACCTGCCAAAAAGTATGGATGATTAAGAAACGATGACAAAGTCTGTTCTTAAGAATCACAATGCCTACTGTGGAGAATGAGATGGATGAGCAATGAAAATAAAACTATTCCCACACACATGAAGTATGAAAGAAACAATATGATGTTCTTGAGCAGCAGACAGTAAGGCAGCTTGGAGGGGATAAAAAAAATTTATGAAACAAAATGTTTTGTTAAAGAACACGATGAAATCACTAGGAGTTTAGTTAAGACAGGCCCTGAATTTCTTCATGATGCTGCTGTTTTGGGCTCGCCAGTACTAATAATCAGTTTTCCTCTGTATGACAACTGAGGCAAACTCCCACCGTCCAAACACAAATGGATCCTCACTGCTACTGCTTTTCACTTCAGTTTTCAGGCAGAGAACATCCTGAAAATCATCACTGGTTAAAATTCCACATCCTTATAGTCAACATGGATTGGAAAGAAAATCTAGCCCACTGCAGTTTGATAGTGCCTTAGTTTTAACATACCACTCAGACTCTATGGGGTGTGAATTACAAATACAATAGGCTTTGAGAGATCCATGGTTATTAATGAGGCTTTGTGTGCCTCAGTTATGCATGTCAAAAATCATCATGGCTTGATTCCTCCTAAAGAACTGCATTGATAAGACTTCCATTTTTCAATATGTGAACACATTCCAAACCACTGCTACTGCATTTACACAGAGCAACTTACGCATTTGCCTTACTTTAAAAAAAAATATAGAGAGATACTATTCAAGGTCCTGCTTCGATCTTCTGCAGGATCCTGTTTTCAAAAACTCTGGGCTTTCATGGCTCCCTTGCTGAATTTTTAACATCCCCGGGTAGCCAAGAGCAGGACTACACAGCCTCAGTTTTCAGTCCTGCTCACCTCCTTTCTCTGGAGATTTTCCTGCCTACTCCCTCTTAAACCTGAATGCTGATAAACCTTCCACTCAGTGAATGAGGAAGGAAAGCACTTCTCCAGCAGTCAAGGTACAAAACAAGAGGGAACTCAAGACTGCCAGTGCTGACAACTACAAAATGCAATGGAGAAATGCTGCCAGGTGCAGACAGGATAGAGATGAATACGTTACAAGAATTTTGAAGTGAGGCGCACTTGTAAGAAATCTGACAGAGTTCATTAAAGAAATGGGATTTTCAAGTTGACTGTGGGCTTATAAAATACAACAGGAAAAATTCCTTTAGAAATAAACTGGAAACTTGTGGCTGTGGATATACAAGCTAACCCAATAGTAAGATTTATGTTGTAAAATTTACTTTTCTTGTGCAGTTTCAGCAATTCCATATAGAAAAATCACATCATTTGTCAAGTTTCACAGTTTCCTTGTTTGCTGTCTCACCTGCCTCTCGCTGACACGAAGAGGACCAAACACCATACACTGGATTAGCTTAGCAACCAGCATCAGAAAACAGCATGCAGTGTTCACTAGTACCTGCAAAGAAATAAAACAGTCAGCGACAAATACTTTTGGCCTGTTTAGAAGGAGGGAGAGAAGAGGAATGGATGAGTCTAACAAAACCTGCCATTGTTCACAGAACAGTATTAGCTGCTTTTTTTTTTTTTGGTGAAATTCAAGCCTAGCGTCTTCCAAGACACATGAAGTAGCTGATAAGTCACATTACTTTTTTTTTCTAGAAATACTAACACAGTCAGTTTGATTCAGCAGTACAGCCAAGAAACTGATCTACCTCTTCAAAGTAAATTACTTCATACAGATTAGCAAATTTCATGAAGGAACATGGGGACATAAGAGATCACCAAGATGCTCATTTTGTTTAACATATGGCAGATGAGAAAACTCCAGTTTGAATCTGTCGTTACAGTAAGAGAATTCAGAGGTTGCCTCAAAACATGCTGAATGGCACACACCCCTTCAGTAACAACACTGCTTGAGGCTTTCTTGGGAAACTGCTTTACAGCAAAGGAGCAGAAAGCAGAACGCATGGGCCTGGGAAAACTGCTATCTCACATTTGGCAAAGGCACTTGTAATTAACTTTTGACCTAAGCAGGATGCTAAAAGGGCGAGAAGGTGGATGATGAAGAAGCCTCACCCTGTCATTTCCAAAGGACATACAATAAACTTTTCCAGGACTCTTAACTTAAGGTCCTGAGACCAGGTTTCAACAGAATGACTGTGTATGGTATATTAAAAAATCAGCACCTCAGTCAATCAGGGATGTTGTGAAGCAGATTTCCAACTACTGCCACGTTTGAGGGACAGACAGATGAAAGTTCAACTGCAACAACTCAGCAAAGCTTCCAATATCCCCTTGTTGAGCCTTAATTTCAACTACAAATCAATGAGCCAAAATTCATAAACCATTATGAGGTTTGGGTTTAAACAGATACAGAATTTTTTTTCCTTAAATGGTGAGAACGTTTCCTCTTACCTACAAGAATTTAAATGCTATTTTAAAAAAAAAATAAATTAACGCATGTAAGGCTTTGGCTCGAATACGTGACAGTCCCTTACTCAGATTTCTGGCAGAGCAGGTCGGGCAGTGCTTGGCGAAGCTGAAGCCCAGCACTCGCCTGGGACCGCGGCAAACGCTCCCAACAGCTTCTCCCGAGACCCCCGGGCAGGGCGAGCGCGGGGCGCTCGGGGAGAGCAGCACAAGCCGCGGGCTGAGCTCCCGGGGCGCTCGGCTCCAGCGCTGCCCCACCGCCCCGACCGGGCAGGAAGGGAAGCGGCTGCGGAGGCGGCCCGGGGCGGGCAGGGGGAACCCAGCCGAGCCCCCTCTTTATTCCGCGAGCAGTTTTCAAACAATAACGAAAACCTCCCCCGGACCCGCCCGCCTCCCCCGGCCGCGGGGAGGTGCCGGCAGAGGCCGATCCCGATGCCGATCCCAGCCCCGCAGGCCGCGGGCCCGCAGGCCCTGCCGCCGCCCCGAGCTCACCCAGACGCAGAGGCTGTCGGAGAGCAGGTAGTAGGCGACGTCCAGGGCTCGCGGGCCGGCGCAGCGCTGGGGCTCGGCCGGCTCGCTGCCCGCCGCCCCGCCGGGCGCCTGGCTGAGGGCGCGGTAGGCGCTAAGGCCGGCGCCCAGCAGCGCCAGGGCGCTGAGCGCCGTGTAGGTGCGGAGGCTGGGCCAGGGGAAGCGCTCCAGGAACAGCAGCGGCATCGCGGAGCTCTCGCCGCCGCCCGGCCCGCCGCGCTCCCCCGGCTCAACGCCCGCCCCGCCGCCCCTCCCCGGGGCCGGGCGAGCCGCCCCCGCTGGAGAAAGGAAAGAGACCGGGCCCGAATCCCCCGCCCCAGCTCCGGGCGCCGCGTCCGCCCGTCACCCCGCGCGCTGAGTCACGGCCGGGGCGGCGCTTGCACCGGCCCGGCCCTGCCCCGCACCCCCGCGCCCGGGACAGCGGCCGCACCGCCGAGCCGCGCGTGGGGCAAGCAGAGGGGCCTTCGGGAGCCCCGAAACCTGCAGGCCGGGTGTCGGAGCGCATAGAGACTGCGGGAGCAGCGCCCTTCCTCAGGCAGCCTGGAACAAGAATTAGTCTCCCAAACCACCGTTTGGTAAGTAAGGTGAGAGGTGCTGTTAACTACGAGGGCTCAAAAGCTGCACTCTGCTCCTTGTTCTTGTACCATCTGACTTCCAAATTTCCACCTGCCCTTTCTTACTTCTACAGGCAAAAAGGGTTCTGTTGTCCACTCCCCTGCTAGCTTTATTTCCCCCAGCTGGCAGCTAAGAGACCACATATTCCACTCACCATTTGTCTTGGGCCTTCTGTCCATAGGACCAAAGTGAACAGCCCTTCCACCACCTTCCCCAGCATTTGTCAGTACATTTCCCATACAGCACAGCTTCAATTTGACCAAAGCACCAAGCTGGCTGGATTGTTCTGTACATTGCTTACCAGTGCAGACAGCAGCAGAGCCAAGCACTTTGGCAAGATTAAGTTCTCTTGGCAGCAGGCACTCTCCAACCCTGTCTTCACAAAAGAGGACAGTGCACAAGCAACAGTACATCTTCTGATCAGAGGCAGAACTTGGAAACAAATCTTTTAAAGACTCATTAAGCAAAATTATAGAAGACTGAAGGCATTGGGAAGTGTCACATCCAACTGGAGTTTACGTTTAGCCAAGCATGTAAAAACCCCAGAATTAGAAAGGCTGGTATTTACTAGTTACAAGAGATTGAAATGTGGAGGTGAAAAAGCAGAAGCGCGGGTATCCCTTGCAGGATGAGACAATACCGGTCAGCATAACATGGAACCACTTGTACGTGGCATTGGCAAAGCGTTTCAACATGACCCTAATTCTGTCCCATAGCCAAGGATAAATATACAGAATTAACTTCACTTTCCCTATTTTAACTGTATCTCAGACCAGTCCAACAGAAATTTTTGGGTTGTTACTGTCTTAAGAGGGCAGTGAAGGAACAGATGCATGTTGCGTCTCCTCCAAGCTCTGTACAAACAGATGAGTTCTGGTAAAAAAAGGCAAAGGATACACTTGCCGTTAAGTACCTATACTCCCTCAAAACAGCGGTTCTGGTCTCCAAGTTAATTAAGAATCAAAATGATATTGCATCTACTTATACCACTTCATTTCTCCCTGACCCCAGGGATATTCCCTGCTGAGGAACAGAGATGACAGCATCTGAATGGGCCCTGAATGGCTAAGCTCCTCCTCGTTACCCAGATCATCTGTATTCCTGAGGGAAAGTAATAAAGTTTAAAATATGCACCTAAAAGTAAGAGACAACTAAAGAAAAATAAAACACCTAAAAAACCGAAGGAAAAAAACTCCAAAAAAACAAAAAAAAATCCCAACAAAAAACCAAACCAAATCCAAGACAAACAGAATCTTAACCATTTTGTTTAATGTTGTACAAAACAAAAAAACTGGTGAGTATTACAATGAATAGGGATTAAAACACTGGTATCCCATTGCCATCTCTCTAGCTCAACAGTTGAGATTCACTTCTGTGTTCATACCATAGAATGTTTAGTGGCCTTCAGGAACAAAATGACTTTAAAAAGTCCTTGTGTTACACGTATTCATTTCTCTACAGTTTAAAGCTGTGCTCACAGAGACTGCTTCTTCTATTGGAGTCTTCAGGTAAACAGGAATTCAGTTGTAAATAAAGTTGAACCTAAAATTAAAAGGATTATACCAAGTGAGGAATTTCTGTTCTTTTTATTTAATGGCATTTTTTAATGAATGTTTTGTTTCTGTTCTGGATAAGCCTCCACCTGACAGGACAAAAGTGCATTTTTTAAGTCAGCTTTACAGTATAGCAGGAAGCATCATTTTTAACAGCACTACTACTAACGACTACACTAGTATTACAAAACTGTCTTTTAAGGCTGCAGAATTAATTAATTATTAACATTTCATCTCCTAAGACAGGTTCATAGATACGAAAATCACAGTGAGAATTACATTCCTTCACCAGCAACTCTTTCGCAGCATTTCTGCTGCCAGGCCAACCTTCAACAGAAGAGAGAATTTTTACCAACTAAATTTCATTGAAAACAGTGAAAGTGAGCATCCAACTCAGCTTCCAGATGCCCAGCCTTTGGATGTGTCTGTTGCACTACTACCCAAGCTGCATAACAGACAGTGTTTTGCTGGTACTCAAGAGGAAGTACCTGCTGTCTTTAGAGGAGGGGAAGCCAAAATTTGGGCTAGAGAGAAAAAAAACTCAGCAGGAAACAGAATATTATGGGCAACACCAGTGCTAACATTCTGCTAACATGCTTTTTTCATCATAGTAGGTGGGTGACAGAACTACTTCCCTGAGGAAGAGCTGGCAGGCTGGGGAATACCTGGCATGCCTGAACATTTTCTTAAATAAGAGACCAGTGAAACTAGTGAGCTCTGGAGAGAAAAGCCACAAGCCACTTCCAGGTAAGGAAGCTAAAGCATGTATACATTGGAAGAGGAAGGAAAAAATACGACTGTCTGTACAGATAGTTGTGTCATAAAGCTACTACACTTCATTAACTCTACTACAGAGCATAAAAAAACCACCACATTTAACCAGCACAAAGCTGTGATAATGTGCACACCTAACTCAGTGCTTTAAATTCACATCCTGGCTTTAACACTCCAGCTGTCCCCAATAGCTACAAGAAGCTGTTCCACAGTTTGTGCACAACCTTATCCTCACTATTTTTCATGTCTTCCTTAGCTACAACTGCTAGGCAGGACTTTGGTGCTAGCCAGTTGTGATCAGTGCCTCCAAGCTGCCCATCACACCTCGTCTGAGGCAGAATCTTTGGGATAGATGCAACCTTTTCAAGTTGGCTTCTATAGCACCTTGCCTTGCTCTGGTGTCCCACAGCAAACATATTCCCAAGAACCACTATACAAATACAATATACCTGCTCAAAAGTTGAGGAAGGCTGGAAATAATGGGTCCATATCCTGGTGCATTGTCATAGAGCTCGAACAGTGGTGCAGCAACCAGCTTGTAATTTTTGGGGACTGCAAACAAAGCTAAAAAAAAATACAAGCTGATGAATCAGAAAGTCAGCACACATCCAGCCAAGGCATCATCCCACATAAACCTCAAAACAAGTTCCCTACATGGAACACTCAAGCAGGTTTATTCCTTTTCTAGTTAAATGTGGGATCCACATGCTGTACACAGACTGATCTAGGAGCAGGAATGAAAATTTACTAGGAACCGATGTTCAAAGGATCATCTACCTTCAAAACAAATACCAGCGTTTAACTTCGGTAGTGATCAATTGCGAACAACTGCAAGCATACAATCACAGCTTGCTAACTACATTTCCTTGTGTGAAATGCAAGCATTTAAACATTGTTACAAATACAACCCTTTGATGCAAACAAACACTTACCCTTTTCTTGAAGCTGGACCAAAAAAAGCTTTTTGTGTTCTTTTGGCTTTGTAATATGAGCTGGGATATATGGATACTAGGGAAAGAAAAAGATAAAAAACAGTTGTACAGAACTTTGAAAATATTGTGCAATCTTAAATGCTACTTTATAAATTATCAAGCACTGTACAAGCTTTCAATGTGTCATATATTGTTCTTTCATGGCATCAAATAAAGAAAACCATTTCCATAAGAAAGTACTTAAAGGAATGCTGTTACTGTCACAACTATTGACAGGATCTAAAGTGGCACAAATACTCACGAGCAGTTAAAACAACCCAATAAGACAGAAATGCATAAAAGCAAACTGAGCAAGGATTTTCAGTATTAAAGCCCTCAGAAATAGGGTAGTGAGACTAATTTATTCACAGGGCATCTGTTCCATAAGCTGCAGTGCAAGAGTTTCCATTGTGGCTACAAAATGAATTTAAATGGTGCATCTGTCTCAGCACAGAACTGGAAGCTATTATATCCAGTGGTTTCTAATCCATCAGGACAGGTGTGAGGAGGGAGACAGGAGTTTTCAGGAAAAAAACGGCTGTAGTTTCTCTTCAGTCATAGAAAGGAGATGAAATAGATAAAACCCAGAAAAACTAATTGCTCATGCAACAGGCACTCAAGAAGCCCATCTGGTAGGTTGAAGGCTTTAGAAGTACAAACAGAACTTGACCAAAGAAGATGGAAGCCCACAGGAGTACTCACCTGTGGAGGTTCGAAGTTTGGTCTCCACCAGTTGCCAATGCAGTCATCAATCACCCAGTCTTGCTGAACACCATCCTGACGACCCAGTATCTATCAAAAATCCAGTAATAATCAAACCTCTAACTACCTCAAGGAAATTTTTTAGTAAACACGTACTGGAAGCACAAAGACTTGCTGTAATATGTGTCTGATGTAATTCATAACTGCTCTGAGACAGCTTTATATAGAATTGTAGAGTATTTTTGTATGAAGTGACATTTTTTACTAAAAGCCTTGCCTGGTAAGACAAGGCCACTCTAGAAAGCATTTCAAAATCTATGCTGTTCTCAGTTGGACTGAGTCCTATCAGACCAATGGGAAGAATGAAATACATTGTTACACTATCTGGCAGAATTAATTGAGCTACCTGGAGAAAATGGTGCATTGGGAGGACTATCTCAAAGGTAAGTCCCCATCAGTTGTCCTCCACAACATATTTTATTGCTCATCTCTACACTCACTTGCCTGAAGCCAGAAAGCAAAGCTGCAAATGAACACAGGACTTGAGCAGCAGGCAGGAGTCAGCCACACTCATCATGCAGATAAATGAAAACTTGACTGCTTTATTTAACTACCTGAGAACATCACAAAAGCAACAAAACAACAACAGTGGTAAGAAGACTACTCTAATGCTTTATCTTATTCTGGTAATTCTAAAACAATGCAACATTCCACTGTCGCAACATAATGAAAGAAAACAGACCTCTGTCATTAAGCGTTTGAGCCCTTCTACTTCATCTTCTCCTGGATTGAGTTCGCCACCAGGTCTGTTAAAATAACCAATGGTGAAAGCTAAAGTTATTTTATTGTATTTACCAATCTTCACACATAAATTCTGGTGTGCTTCCAGGCAGGTAGTTACAAATTCACTTATGGCTCTTAAGTCAGAAGTTCCAAATCTAGCTTTGCTGAATTTGAAGACAGCAGGATAGCTTTTATCAAAACTGAAACTAAAATGGCTATTTATGTCCCTTATAAAACTAACTATTACATTAAATACTTTCATTTCAGCAAGACAAAGCACAACATTACACATGATAATAACTGGGACACTTAAAGGATAAAGTTTTAACAATAATAACCAGAAGCTGAAGAGCTGTAAATGGTGCCCATATTTGTTCTTACCACAAAACCAGCTTTCACTGAAAAGGACAGAAAGCAGAAAATAAAATTTGTGGGAAAGTTATGCAGTATTACTGAAATCACATTTTCATCATTACAGCATTTTGCAAGTCATTCACAATCTTGCCTAGTTTGTCCACAAACACCCTTCAAATCAAGATGTTAAAAATTAATCTAGATATAAAAATAGACTTCACACACACACACAAAATTGAGAACAGTATAAGATGTTAGAAGAACAAGAAAACAAGCAAGGTAACTTGAAACATGTCAAGAACATCTAGTTAAAAAAAAAAAAACACCACCATCACTGCAACTGTATTCAAACACTAAAATTTCACTCTGGCTAGAGATGAAATGAAGCGATTTTCTCAAAGTTAAATGCCTATCTTTCTTGCTATCCCAACTCACCTAGTAGTTTGCAAACAGGTATCATTCTGCATTTACAGGGCTCTTGAACTCCACTTGCCCATTTTTGTGGGCATAGCGTAAGCTACCGAAGCGTAAC
Organism: Lichenostomus cassidix; assembly: GCF_008360975.1. Classification (NCBI taxonomy): domain Eukaryota; kingdom Metazoa; phylum Chordata; class Aves; order Passeriformes; family Meliphagidae; genus Lichenostomus; species Lichenostomus cassidix. Next base: position 8,171,299 of record NC_139492.1, on the reverse strand, counting down.
AGCTTTCACAATTCAAGTACAACACACTAACTGCTGATAATGAGTTTTAAATGAGATTTTACTGTAGTGATGCACTGTAACTGAGATTCCCAGTTGGTTCCAAACTGAGCTACCCCCCTCATGAGCAGTCAAACAAACACATTTTAGATGAAAACCTCACCATTCAAATATTTTCCAGACTAAGTCTTTACAAAAAATTAATCCCATTCAACAAATAGAGCAGTTGGCCACAGTTTAAGCTCTAGCCCACATGTTTAGTGGTCTGTGACAATAAAATAAAGTAACACTTAAAAAACAAACACTTACAGCTTGAAAAAAGTTGTACCCAGCTGCAGTAGCAGCACGTGGGGCAGCCTGTGCTCATGCACGATCAGAACCCCTTCCACTGTCCGCCTCATGCCAATCTTGTCAAACTCTTCCCTCATGCGCTGAAATCGAGCTGCCACAGAACTGTCCTTCTCATACAGAGGCTCCTTTGTGCCAAACGTGTAATTTGTCAGAGGATACCTACAAGGAGGAGAAAAAATGTTACTGCGTGGGAAATTTAACTTTAAATCACTATGATACAGCATCTAGCCCGAGGCAGACCCTTCATTGTTTGATGAGTAAGTCATAGTGCAGGGTGAAAATTCTTGCTGGCGGTTCATGTGGCCCCTGTCCCAGGAAGATCTGCACTAAGGAACAGATCTTGTTGAACAACACAATCTTGTTGAGCTACACTCTAGCCTGGTGCTGGCTCAAAAGAAGGAAAAGAAGCACAGAAGAACCAACTGTCATTCAACAGCCACCCTCTTTGATCTCCACGCCGCAGGGAAAAGGCAGCTGAAGCTCTGAAAGGAGCTGGAAAAGCGACTGGAGAAAAAGCTCTGCTGGGAAGGAAGGAAGCTGCACAAAACTGCAGTTTTCTCTGCAGATGTAATGAGAGCCTGAGAACTGTACTGTTAGAAGTGGTTTTGTTTTGAAGTGGGAAATCAGGCATGTGGATCACAGAAGTGGAGAAACGCTGAATTTCTGAGTGCAAGGTTGGGACCTCAGGGTAAGATGAAGAGTGTGTGCAGATCCCTCTGCTGGGCTGGTGCTGGGCCCCTGCACTTTTGTGAGAGTGCAGCAGAAACTCGGCGATTTCTCCAGGTAAGAGGGACTGAAAACAAAAAAGAAAGGAAAGGCAAGAAATGGGTCAGTCCAAGAGAGAACAGAGGACAACAGAGGAGCATTCTTATACAATTAAATCCACATAACATAGAGGTCTGATGGCAGGAGAAACCTGGAGGAAAGACAGAATCTCCCTGCTGAGTCAAAAGGGAGAAGTAAATGTTTCTGGGCAGAGCAGTGACAAGTTATCACCGTGGTTTTACTGACTCGTGGCACACAGCAACTGAATTAACAGAATGATTGATCTTATGTTTTCCTTGAGATGCATCTTGTCATGGATTCTTTCCCCAAATATGTCATACTTAAGTCGAATACACTCTTCCCCCCTCAAATTCCAGCCCCACTCACCCTCCAATTTTCCTCATGTTTTACAGAGGTGAAATCACAAGCCAGTTGCCATTGTTAGAGCTTTTTCTCATGTAGACAAGTAAGCCAAAACAACTAGTTTCCAAACCACAGACTCATTTACTAAGCTCCCCCACTTTCACTTACAGTTTAAAATCATCTACATTTCTTTTTCCATTTGCTTCCATTTTTAGATGCACAAATAGCTTTATTAATAACCTACTACATTAATGTGGGTGCATTAGTCTGTACAGCAAAACCCTTAGCCTAGAGTTTAGAAAAATGCTGCCGATAACACAAATTCCTGATGAATTTTTGCTTTAGAAACCCTATAGAATATTTCAGTTTCTAAAGTTCGTATTTGAACTTTCACAAGACTGTGAATAAATGCAGCTCCACCAGAAAAATACACAAACATGTCAGCCAAAATTGAATATTGACTGATGCAGTTAACATCTGCTGGTTTTTGAAACTTGACAGATGCACTTAGCAAAGAACACATTCCACATCCATCAGAGTTTACTGAAAGAAGCAAAAATACATGGTTTCTCATTAAAAATACATAAATACCTATTAGGAAATAGTTTGTATCTATGCCAGTTTTCTCTGGTAGCAAACACTCTGAATTTAAACTCCAACACCAGACAATCCACAAACACCAGGCACATCCAACCACATCCTACTGACCGCCCAGGATCAGCCCAAATCTCAGCGAGGCCAACAAAAAGCCCTTTCTCTCTCTGCCGCCTTTCTGGATGCCTGTGAGTGCGCGAAAACGTCTGTGATGCTCAACACACCTAAACCCTCCCTGTGTTACTTGGGGTTCACACCTCCCGAGCCAGACACTGTTTCTAAGCACTAACGCGTTCACACCATACTCCACACTCCCCGAAGGCCGGCAAGCCCCCGGTACCCACAGCCCCTGCGAGGGGAGCGGGCCCACCAACACCCGGGCTCTGCCGCCGCTGTGCCCCCAGCCCTCCCAAGGGCCGGGACCCTCCGCATTTCGCACGGCGGGCACTGAAGGAAAATCCCGCCGGGCCTGACAAGGGAGCGGGGATGGGCTGGCCAGCGGGGCGGGACGGGAGGGGGCAGAGCCGAGCAGGCCCGAGGCGGCGCTCACAGGTTGATGGTCCTTTCCAGCGTGAGCGGCTTCGTCTGCTGGATATACTTGTTCCCGAACTGGTTCACCCCGCGGGGCCAGCCGGTCTGCGAGCGGTTGGGCGGCACCACAGACATGGCGAAAACCGGCGGGAAGAGGCGGCGGGAAGAGGCGGCGAGAAGCGGCGGGAAGAGGCGGCGGGCGCAGCCGATCAGCGCTGGGCGGCGGGAGCGCCGTCCGCCATTAACGCCCGCCCAGCCCTCAGCGCCGCGCGCCGCCTGCCGGGAGGCGCCGCGCTCCGCCCTGCCTCTCCTCGCTCATTGGCCAACGGCATCCCGTCCCGCCCCTCCCGCGATCCGATTGGTCACTGCGGGCGGAGCGCGGGGGCCGCAGGGAGTTGTAGTCCGGTCGGTCGGTGCCATGGCCACCAAGCGTCACGGAGCGGCGCCGCCACCGGGAGCGAAGCGCGGGAGGCGCGAAGCGCGGGCAGAGCTCTGCGCGGCCCTCGGGGACGCGGCGCTGCGGGAGCGTGCGGAGGCGGCCTGGGCCCGCGCGGAGCGGCTCCGGCACGGTACGGCCCGGCCGGGCCCGCGTGGAGCGGCTCCGGCACGGCATGGCCCGGCTCCCCGCCCCTCACCGGCGGCCTTTCCCTTGCAGAAGCGGTGGTGCTGGAACCGGCCCCGTTCCGGCACGGCGCCATTCCCGGTTTCCTGGCGGGCCCGGCCTTCGCGGAGGCGCTGCGGGATGAACTGCTGGGCCTCGATTTCCGCGGGCGGCGCAACGATCTCCTCTCGCTGCGGCAGGTGGGCCCACGGCCGAGCTGAGCTGAGCCGGGCCGTGTCGAGCTGGGCCGAGCCGAGCCGCCCTAACCCCCGTCCCTTCTTCTCTTCCATGGGCCGCCGCAGTCCGAGGAGCTGGGGGCAAACCCGGAGCCCCACGTCGCCGCCCTGAGGTAAAGGGTGAGCTCGGGGCTTTGCCCGCTCAGGGTGGGGAAGAGCCTTGGTGGCTCCCCGTGGAAGATGATTGCGGGGTGGGCCCGCGGCGTGGCCGCCTTCTGTCCCTGTACTCGGGCCAAAAACAGGCCTTGGGGAGCTGAATCTGCTCTGCGCTTGTCACGGCACCGAAGGCTGTTGAGCTTTCCTCCATACTCAGCTCCCCTGCACCTGTCACCGCTGGTCACCAGAAGCCCTTCTGGTGCACCTTCCGGCTGGTTGTATGCTTGCTGCTGGTTATTGCCAGCAGGGCTGTGAGCATGGGCTGTTTCCCTGGCCAGCTCCTGTGTGGTTCTGTAGGAATACACTGTCACTCGCAGCAACAGCACCTGTAACTATTCAAATAGTTGGCAGGAAGATAATAAATGAGTTTAGTCTATGGTGATATGTTTTCTAACGTAGGACGCTTACTATGTGCTTATCTTCTCAGGCATGCTCTGTGTGAAGAATTCAGAGTGTGGCTTTCTGCTGTGACCCAGATAGAGCTGGAGCCAACTATTGACATCTCCTGTGCCAAATATGAATATACTGGTCAGTCTGGAAGTTATTCTTTCCCTAAAAATTCTGTACCTGTGTAGGAAACAAAATATTTATAGAGTCCGTAATTTTATTCTACTTCCAGAGGGTCCCAGAAGCTGTCAGCAGCAAAACAATTTTTGAAAATGAAGTACCAATGATGAATGAACTGTTGCTGTTGTATAACTGCCTACACATTCAGAGTGGGCTTATCTGCCAATTGCAGTACAGTCCCACAGGAGTTAATCTTGCAGATCTGATATGGTGATGCTGATGAGCAAAAATGCAGTTCTTGGAAATAACATGTTTTCTCTTGTCATATCCTTGCGGGGACAAAGATGGGAAGCAGTTGTTGGAATGAATCATGCATGTACTGGAAAGATGCTACAGCAGCAAAATGTGTGTAATTGCAGATGTCTTGCTGTGCCACGATGATGAACTGGAAGGTCGGAGAATCGCTTTCATCCTGTACCTCGTCCCACCCTGGGAGAAAAGTGATGGGGGAACGCTGGACCTGTACAGCACAGATGGTAAAAGCTCCAAGCTCAGCTTCAGGTGGATGAAAAAGATGAAGCTTATGTGCTTGCAGCAACTCTCATCTCAAACAGTAGAAGGGCGATAAAGAGTTTCTCCTTTGTTTAGAGAAGCTGAGGTATAGGTAATATGTGCACCGTAGGGATGGGCTGTAGCAGGCTTTGCAGACAGTGCTAACAGGCAACAGCAGACAAAGGAACTTTTGGAAGGGCCAAGAGTTAGAGGCAAGATAGAAGCAATGCTAGTAACTGTGCTCAGAACTCCAGATTGATGATAATAACTTTCTTTTCCAGCAACAGAACCACAGAATGGTTTGGCTTGGAAGGGATGCTAAAGCCTATCTTGTTCCAGGCTGCCTGCTGTAGGCAGGGATGCCTTCTACTAGACCAGGTTGCTGCAAACCTCATTAAGCATTTCCAGAATGGGGCATCCACAGTTTTTCTGGCCAACCTGTGCCAGTGCCTCACTGCTCATAGTAAAGAATTCCTTCCTAATATCTAATCTAAACCCACCCTTTGTCTGTTGGAAGCCATTCCCTCTTGTTCTGTCATTCCATGCCCAAGTCCTTCTACAGCACTCTTGGAGCCCCTTTTGGTACTGGAAGAGGGTTTAGGTTGCCCCAGATCTTTCTCCAAGCTGAACAGCCCCAACTCCCTCTGCCTGTCTCCATGCAGAGGTGCACAGATTCTTCACCAAGCCCTTGCTCTGAGCCCCATCCCTTATACCCAGGTGTCCCACCAGTCATGGTGTCATGAAGTCAGAGGGAAATAGCAGTTTCTAGCAAGTTTCAGTTCATATCTTAACCAGGGTATGTTTTCTTCCTCAGAACACTTTCAGCCACAACAAATCACCAAGTCATTAGTGCCTTCATGGAACACACTGGTTTTCTTTGAAGTGTCTCCAGTCTCTTTCCACCAGGCAAGGAGCTGTCTCTTGTTAATTTTCTGATCCTCATTGTTGTGGTTATTCACTCTATGTATTATTACAATCCTGATGGGGAGGGAGAAGAACTGAGGGTAGAGGATTCTTATGCTAAGTGCTGTGTGCTAAAGAGAGGGCATCAAGGACTTTAAGGAGGACAAGAACTAAAGCCAACTTTAAATCATCAGTTTAGCTGCATCATCCTGGGAAAGAAAATATTCCATTTCTATTTTGTTTTACTGTGCTGGCAAGCCACTGGCGTGAATTTGGCTCTCATTTGTTTCTGTTCATTGGCTTGTTTTAAATTAGCTCACATTTTTGATGTGACTGTCATGACTTTGCTTCAGAAGAGCTCCTCAAGCCATCCATTGCCTTGCCAACAGTGCAAGGGCACTATGCAGATCTGGCTGTACCCCCTCAGTGACACAGACATGGTGCAGAGCCCTGCAGCAGAAATGCTGATACAGTTAAGGAGCACTCTGTGACACTTGTCAGGAAAATGCCTGGGAACAGGATGAATAATTTGTGGAACTGTGTGACACAAACACCTGACTGAAATCTAAATTCCTGTGTACTCAAGAGCACCAGGGATTGTATCAAACAGGGCCAGAGAGCAGAAGGCTGGAGAGGAAGATGGTCAGTGGTATAGGTTGGGCATGTCCTCACCTAGGCCACTTAGGGGTGTATTTTTGTGTCATTTATGTCTTACAGTTGTTAATTAACAGAAGCATCTACTTGGTCACTGCCCTGACTGTTTTCAGGTAGCAACTTAATTTTGTCTTAAAAATCCGTGACTGAAAGATCTCTAAGGGAGAGAGAGAATGGATTCTCTGTGAGCTTGGAGTAAAAGCTTAGACTGGAATTCTGGAAACCTGCAATAGACTTCAGAATAATAGGCCTCTCTCTGATAGTCCGTCCTGGTCTAGCCCTGTCTGAATTTTCTGTGTATGCAGTGGGCTCTGTGGACTCAAGTCCATCTCCTGTCACAAGTTTGCATGGTACCTGTTTCACCTGGTCCTTGACTAACCAGTGATGTGCTGCCCAATGTTGTTGCAGGTGTCAGAAGTGCTATCGCAGAAGTGCCGCCTGTCGGTGAGCGGTTGGTTCCACGGCCCGTCTGTGGCCAGACCTGCACGGCACATTGAAGCCCCCTTGGCCAGGAGCCCACACATCCCCTACGATGTGAGTAACAAGCCTACATCTGCATATCTGCATTTCTGTCTCTGTCCTGTTCATGTCATTCCTGTTAGGGAATGCACCAATGCACTGGGGATGTTTTAATCTTCATCTCGTTGTCCTTTTTGTTTCCTGTCCATAAATTTGTATTCAGTTTATTTCTTGTGCATCTTTGACTCTGTATGTTTTGCATACCTGCAGTAGTTCAGAGAATGTGGTGAATACTTATGGTACAATGAAATAAAGAAGGAAAAGGAGAGTGTGTGCGTGTGTATAGAAATCCAGCCCTGTTCCCCAGCTTGGTAGGGGGAATTGGGGAATCTTGTTCATTTTTGAAAATTTAGTGTTCTAATCCATTTCCCTTCCAGCATGAAATATTGTATGAGTGGATCAATCTAGTTTATTTGGACATGGACTCCCAAGCTCAAATCCAGGAGGAATTTGAGGAGCGATCAGAAATTCTTCTGAAAGACTTTCTTAAGGTGAGCTCAGTGGTTCAATTTGATGTGATCTGCCAGAAGAGGTTGCAGGGCTGGCAGGTATCACATAGCATGAAGGCTGGGAAAGGGTTTGCTTGCACATCTGTTAAACAATACACCTTCTAGTTTCACACCTAAAGGGGAATAGACCAGGTGACCTCCAGAGGCCCTTTCCAACCTCAGCCTTTGTGATTCTGTGGATGGATCCCCTCTGACTGCCTGTGCACTGCTGCTTAGGGACTCATCAAAAATTAAACACTTGTCTTCACCCTTCTTTTTTCTGGGAGCTAAATGTTAACATTTCTGCATATTTTTCTCCTAGAAAGAGAAATACCAACTACTCTGTGAAGCATTGGAGAATAAAGAGATCCAGTGGAGTAGTCGGGGGCCAGCCAATAAAAGGTGGGGAAAAATGGCTGCTACACCTGTTGATCAGGCTGAGCAGGAGCTGCCATGAGGCTCCACTGCTCAGTGTTGTCCCTCTGGACATGGTCCTTGTTGGCTCTCCAACAAGGAGATAAATCTGCTGTCTTTCAGACTCTATGAGGCAGCAGAAGAAGACAGCCTTGCTGACACACTGAAGAAATTCTTGCAGCTATTGCGCTCCGAAGCCTTTTTTTTACTGCTTTCCAACTTCACTGGCTTAAAACTGCACTTCCTGGCTCCCTCTGATGAGGATGAAGATGCTGGGGAAGGACAAGCAGCAGATACCACTGGGCACAGCAGTGCCAAACCTGAGCAGGAAGAGACTGAACAGCCTGCTAGTGGCAATCCCCATCGGCCACGCCAGCCTGACAACACCCCTGAAGACCAGGATGGTGAGATGCAGAGCGGTGAGTAGAGCAGCAGCACTGTGAAAGGACTTGAAATTCCCAGTGATTTTCATGGAACTAGTGTTTCATCTTGTACTGCAGCCAGCACAAGGCACCAGCAAAACATGGGACTTTAGGCATGTTAGATTGATTATCTGAAATCGGTGACCATTGCAAAAGAATTTGGAGTAAATTAATGACTAATTTGAAGATACCATTTTGAACAGAGCAAGGTCTTAAAGATGGGACTTCTGGGAAGGGGCTGTTAATCTTTTGTCAATGGTTTCTACATCCACATACCCCTGCTTCATGTAAAGCACATTCTTGTATGAGATAATAAATCCAAAAGAGAAAGGTGAACAGGTCAGAAGTAAAGCAATTTCAGAATTAGAAAATTGCTACCTAAAACTAGGATTCAACCTTTCAGAAAACATTTGTAAGCCTAAACAGCCATTTAGTTTTCAACAGTGACAACTATCAAAGGTAGGATTAATTTTGGATTTGTGGATTGGTGATGTTTATTTAAAACAGTGGCTCTGAAGTTTAAGGTTAGAATTTTTGAAAATACTCAGCCTGCACTGAGTCAGGCAAAGTCAGTGGACACTGGAATAAAAGGTAGTAAAAACAAGTCCTACTGAAAAAATCTCACCAGAACACTTATCAGGAACAAAGGCTTTGTTTTTCTGATTTCTACAACTAGTCATTTGGCTTTGCTATTTGCCCTGTTCTCACTCTTTCATTTTGAACTCATGTATCAGGAGGGCATAGTTTGGGGCTGCATCGATTGAAAACTGAGCTAGACCTATGAGAAAAGAAAGCTTTCCCTAACATGACATACCCCTTGGATTGTACAGAGTGTGTTTGGAGCAATATCCTTCTTCCCTAAGGCTTCTGGTTAGTTTCAGGGTACTTACCAGAGCAGAGAGGTTACTGGCTCTTGAGGTTTGGAGCTCTACTGTAAATTCAGGGGGAATATTAAAAAAAAAAAAAAGGAAGAACTGTTTAAACCAAAGCACATCAAAGCTTGGAGCTATATGGAGCAAATCTTGGTCCCACTCCTACACATTGTTCAAAGTACCTAACCTAGAGCCACCTCTAGGAAGGACGTTGACATATGACATGTGATTTTTACCTTTTTTTCACTGAGGCCAACAGACAGTTTCACAGTGATGAGATCACTCAGCTCCCCACATTCCCTGAGCTCAGCTGTTGTGGCTTCATGGCTCTCCCTGTGTCTCCTAGGCTCAGGCACCCCTGTGTGTGCAGGGGAGCTGCGACGCTGGACCCATGGGCACTACACTCTTGTCCACGACTCTCAAGCAACAGAATTTGCTCTCGACCTGCTGTTCTTCTGTGGTTGCGAAGGTAAGTGGATGAGAGAGATTTCAGGCTCTCCTTCTACAAGGTTTGCATAAAGGAATGACTTTTCATTTCTCAGCAGTGCTAAACCAGCCAAAATCTCCCCACCGTTTCCTGCATAGAAGGTCTCTGTATACTTTGTCCTAGTTCTAATTTCGGGTTAAACCGTGGTTTCAGTAGCTCTTATGTGAAGGTTTGGGACTGCGGTCTTGGAATCATCTCTGGTCTTTCCCGCTTTTGCCAGGAGGTGGCGCTTGGGCAGAGGGAAAGGCCGAGCCTCCCAGAGCTTTTCTCTCCTAAGCAGTGGCTCACAATGACTCTGAGCACGCTGGAGGGTCAGGCGGTAGAGCACCAGAAGTGTTCCACCCCTTTCCTCATGAGAATTATCACTGCACCTCCAGTTCACAAAGCCCAGGGCTTTCAAAAGTTACTTTAAGCATGTCTAGGCATTTTGGGTTGATTACTAGTTAGATAGTGATAAAAAAACCCCTAAACACAAACATTGTAGACCAGATGAGGCCAGAATGTACAGCTGAAAGCATCTGGCACATGCTGGTAATTATACTGAAATCCTTTGGCCTATCTGCTAAGGCAGAACTGTTCCACATGTGAGGAGCATTGCACCAAACAACTTTAAATAGCCCATCTACCATAAAAGGCAAATCCAGTACCTTCGCTTCAAGTTGTTTCTGAATAGAAGAAAAAAATACACTGGGAGGAGGGAAACTGGGGCTCATCCTGCATTCAGTAACTTTGGGGAGCAGGGTGAAAAAATGGCTTCCCTCGAAGACTGGTGCCTGGACAGCATTGAGGTTTCTAAGAATCTTTCTTTTCTATTTTAAGACTGGGATCCTGAATATGGTGGCTTTACTTCCTACATTGCTAAAGGTGAAGATGAAGAGGTAAGGGCCTCAGTTGTTAGCTGCAAGTCAGATAAAACTGTTTAGGGTGGCGAGACGTAATTACACTTTGTCATAATGCCAACATAATGGTGAGGGTGCTCGGTAGCGCACTGGAGCCTTCCTTTCCCAGTCACTACTCACGGGCATAGCTCTGGCCTCAGCTTCAAGAGGCTGCTGTTCACCTAAAGCATGAGACCTGGGCCTTGAGAGTGCTTCACAGCACCTGCACCTGGGGCTGTTTGGGAAGCTTGCCTTGAAGGGACACAAGGCTGTAGCAGAGATAACATTTCTGCAGGGAAGTGCTGTTCACTGGGGTCACATTCAGCATCAGTACTAGTGACAGTGCTGAGTAATCATACTAGTAAGAAGTCCAGAAGCTCTTAATGAATTACAATGCTTTAGGTTAAAGGGTATTAAAATAGTGTCACAGTTCATTTTCTAACACCAGACCTTTGTTCTGACTAACTTTTGAAACAGTTTTGTTTGATTTTTCTGAAGAATTTTATCAAAGCTATTTTTGTGAAACTAATTTCCTTCCTAATTTTTGTGTCCTCTAGCTGTTGACTGTGAATCCAGAGGACAACTGCTTGGCCTTAGTTTATAGAGACAAAGAAACTATGAAGTTTGTGAAATACATCAACCATCGAAGTTTGGCACGCCTGAACAAGCATCCAAACAGAACAGGATTTTGGGACTTTTCCTTTGTCTATTATGAGTGATGGTGCAGTATGACCACTGTCACAGAGAACAGTGGGGGGTGGGGGGCAGGTTCCTAGCCAGACATTCAGCTCTGACCTAGCACAGACAAACTTTCCTGATGCAACTCCATCACACTGCATAATGTGGGGGCAGGTGGCTTTTTTTAACTGCACCAATGGAAATTCAGTCTTCTCCTGAGTCCATTGTTACACATGCTCTCACTTGCTTTTAATGCTGTGTGGGTGGGGTTGTCATACAACTGCTTTCCGGCTGTTTTCTCAGGGGAGCAGCACAGTGGCATCTCTGACCTGTCAGGGTGAGCATTAGAACTGTACATTGCTCCAAGCTGATAACTGATTTTATTTAAAAAAAAAAGAAAAAAAATGGGTCAGTTAAATGCTTCATACACTGGTCAGGCAAGTTTTGTTACAAAATGCCTAAGACATTTTCTGGGGCTTAACTGTATTCCTGTTTGTAGAGACAAAAATAAAGGAGTTGCCATGGGAAATATGAGGTTTTTCCAGCTGCACAGCTCTGTGGAGTTGGGAAGGAAGACAGTGAGGCTATAAAGCTTCTGGCATTGAGAAGGACTTGGCACTGTAATAAGGATGAGGACTTTATTATGCTAAATGCTGTGCAGACAGACCCAGATACAGCCCTTTTTCCAAAGAATTTACAAGCTCAACAGCCAAGAAGAAGCCTGTTCCCGCACACTTTCCTTGGGTGGGTGTGCAGATAGCTCCCAGCTCCAGTCTCAGAACAGGGGCCAGGGACTGGCAGCAGGAATGAGGCAACTTACCTTTTACTGGCTTAGCATCGATAGGTGGTAGTAAGGTCACCAACAGCACAGCCTCATGTCCTTTTAGTTATGTCCTGGGATCTGCTGGGTTTTAACATGGCTTCTGTCACTGAAGATCAGCTCAGATCTTTGGAGGCAGCAGCCAGCCAAGTCTTGGGGTCCACAGCAAGAAAGGCAGTGAGTGTGGCCTTGGTGCACCTCCCTGCACGTTTTCAGTACTGTGCACCTGCCCCACATTCACTGCAAGCAGGACTGTGCCAGACTCACCTCTGAGGTGTCCAGCCTACCACGAGGTGCAGCAGAGCTGTAATGATACTTCAGGAGACAGCCAGAGTGCAGAACACCTCACCAGAGGCTTGGCCCTGGCCTGCACCTGCTTGCCTGAAACTTCTTTTTGGCACTGAGACACAGATGTTCTTTCACCTCATCCAAGCCAGACAGTGCTGGCCACAGGCTTGCAGTAAGCTGGGGAGTGTCCATGTTTCATACCTCACTTCTAGGAGAGGAGAGGGTAGCTTTGGATTAAAGTCTGCTCCTTGTCCTGTTCCAGGCCTGCTGGAGGCCACCACAGTGGTGTAAGACCACAGCTCTCAGCAGAGGAGCAGTAAGCTCAAAGTAAGGCTCGCTGTCAACATGAGTACGCTGCACCCTTTCCGAAGCAGGTGGGATGTCCTGTGGGCATGTCTTCATGAAGGATCAAGAGCAACAACTTTCAGCTTCGATCCCAATACACGAAGTTCAAAAAAGGAAGCCTGGAGGCAGTTGGCAGGAGCCCTTGCCATAGCTTCCAAAGGGAAAGGTATCTCAGCCCCCACAGGTGCCAGAGCAAGGGGCCAACATTGGGGCCATAGACTGTGCAGGACTGTCTAGCACCAGTGCCAGTTCCATCCCAGATGATGAGCAGCTGCTCAGTTCTAGGTACTCCCTTGTGCTCTGTTGGGCAGGAAGGACGGCTGAGAGGCGGTTGCCCCAAGCTGCTGTTGCAAGATCTTGTTCATATTCCAACTCATTTCCCTAAGCCAGCATCTCTATGCACTGCCAAAGCTTTCTTGCTCAGTTTTAATCTTCCTTTGCTGCTTATAAAGTCAAGGGAATGAAGCTAGAAACAAATCCTGAAGTGAGGACAAAACTCTGTGAATCATGATTTCTGAGGTACTCTGCTGCCTATCAGGGCAGTAGCTCTTCCTGGGAAGAAAACAGCTCTTATTCTGAGCTCTCCACTAGAATGAGACAAGTAATGAAGGTTTCAAAGAAAAAAAAAACAAAATTATTTGGGTAGTTTGGAACAAAAGTGACAGACACCACAGATACTCACAGCACAGTCTGCTAGGCAAAGTTGGGAGTAAATTCATTAACAAAACAAAGTTACTTCTTTGACTGCATTGTGAGCCTAAGAATGTCCTTGGTAAATCTTGGAACCGCCTTCCAGGAGAGTGTGAACAAGCTGGACTCTCTAGAGCTTGCTGCTTTTTAATAGTATTACACTAGAGGGCATACCAGCCTCTGCTTGGGCAAGCTTGTATCTACCTGATCACACAAGGAACCACCCTTCTTCCTCTGGTGACTCAGATGAAGTAATTTAAGAAGCCAAATTTGCAGTTAGCTTTCAAAGGTCTAAAAATGAACATGTCTCTGCTCTCCCACCCTTCTTGTTAGGTCCTCAAGCCACAGGCAGCCCCAGGCATGGTACAGGGGAAAGACTTCACTCACCAAAATTGCAAATGACATGAGCTACTGGAGGAAGAGGGGCCTTCATTTACGTAGTGCCAGTAATGGAAGCTTTCTCTATAGATGCTCTTGCTGGATATCAATCTCTATCTACGATTAGCTGTAGCTACTTGCGAACTATGTGCATTTTTCATCTGGCAAAGATAAAAGTTGGTTTTACAGGAAAATAAATTACAAATTTGCTGTCAGAAACTTTGATAAGGGAAATCAGCCTTACCAGAGGTCTGGACAGTGAGTGAAGGACTGACCTCACTGCCAGGAGCAGAACAGAGCTGGGACTGGCAGTACCTGGTGCATAGTCCTGAAATCAGGTTGATGGGAAAGCTGCTTTCTGAGCAGAGCTGCTCTCTTGCTCACTTATCATTAAATGGAGTACATAAATGTAAGCAAGCAAGCATTAGGATTTTGAACATAAAGAATAAGAGGTTGAAACAGTGGGAACAGGTATAGCAAGTGGCAGAAAGCCCAGGACTTATGCCAGGAGACTGTTCCATAATCAAGTCTCTGAGCTCACTTGCTTAGAACAGCATGGGTGGCTCACCACCCTTCTACCAAGCAGCTGGATTTGACTAACAAGTTTCTTAAAAGGATTCAAATGAGCTCCTGCTGTACATTCTAACTGACAGAGGTCTGTGCTTTCAGCAGCACAGTTCTCCATATGGAAGGGGCCAAAGCAGTGGCAAGGGGCAGTTTTGGGGATAAAACACATTGCAAGAATTACGTTCCTATTCAACTGGTAACATGCTCACCAGTGGCTCTGTAACAAAGGGTAGGTTGCTGATTTTAATTCAGTAGTGGCTTGTAAGAGAGACCAGTTAGAGGACATGACTCCTTCTGACAGCCCCAAGAAGCCACTCAGGAACTTCAAGGTGGCTGACTCCTCCCCACCCGCGTCGCAAACACCACAGTATGGTGGCAGGGGCGCTGGGGCCCAACCTCCATCCTCTGCAGGTTATTTTTAGCTTCTAAAAGAAATTTGCTTTGGCAGAGGTTCTAAAATACCTTTAGATCTGAGATAGAGCCTTACTATAATGTTTGAATCCCATTCTAAGAGATCACACAATTAGACTGGTTTGAGCCAGGAGCCAAGTCATTTTTCAATACCTTCTTCTTTTGATCCCATTAAGTACCACCAGCTCTTCATGATTATGCACCAAACTTGGGTGTGTAGCTTGTTTTTGTTGTTCCTGAAATGCACCCTTGCCCACCTCAGTATCTGCAGTTTTTCCAGCAATAGCACAGAACCAGTAGCTGGAAGCAAAACTTCCTGCAATCCAGGTGTGGGGAGAGCGTTGGATACAAAACAGACCACTTCCTACCTGTTCAGATCATGGAACTGGATGCCTATCAGAGATCTTCTGGCTTAAAAGCCAGCAAGATGCTATCCCTTTGGTGGTTTTCATGCACTGCAATGCAGTTTACCTAAAGAGCCACACATCCCTGCAGTGAAACCCAGGACTCTCCAGCACAGGAAGTTCAAGTGTAAAGAGACTACACAGCAGAAACCAGAGAAGTTGTTTGGGTGGGGATTTTTCAACAAATAAATGTAGCAGTACACATCTCCCCAGCTAAATCAGAACAAAATCAGTCAAGCCAGTCTATGTTTTAATGGAAAAAAACAATGCCATAACTACAAAATATATTTAAATACATAAATAAGTTACTGTAATAAAAAATAACTGTTTGAACGTTGTATTTCTGTCTTATATAAATAGCACATCTGCACTTAAACTCTGATGCTCTCTTCATGGAGCTTTGGTCTGTATTATATTTCTCACCTGACAGCTTAACTACAGCGCTACCTTTGCAATTACTTCACCCTACAGTGGAGTAGGAGCCTGAATTAACTGCTTGTCTTCCATTATCTGCCCAGTGCATGGAATCACTGCCTCTGTGCAGCTGCTGCTCCTCAAGAAGAGGCTGTTCCCACACGCATTATCCTGAACAGTGTGTTGAAGTTGTTGCTTCTTATTGCATCCCGACAAGCACTGATCACTTGTGTTTTAGGTTTGCCAACTGCAAAGAGGAAAAAAAATGAAGAAAAGAAAAAAACCCTTCCGTTTCAGAGCGAAAAACTGGTAAAAATACTTATTTGATCCAGTCTGAAAATTTAGGGGTTTCTTTCAAATACTTTTTAAACACATGATGAAACACCACCTTTTTTCTAGTACATTAAAAAAATCCTTTCTTTAAAGAAGAATTACTTGTAGCTCTCTGTTTTATAAGAGCTCATTGGAAGGGGAATGCTATAAATAGACAAAAAAGTACCTCCCTCCCCAAAGACCTACAGGACTAATAATGCAGATAAAACAGCCCTGCTTAAGTTGGTAGTTGATTTTTTTTTAGCAGAATTATAAATTAAGAACTGAAGTAAATCTAAAAATATTTTAAAAGTAGTATGTTCAACAGAACTATCAATTTCTGCATCATTGAGAAATGTGGACACAATTCCAAATTGTTCTAAAATTGTGATCCCAGATCATACTGGACATTCACAGTTGACTGTTACATGTAATTGGCTATGACTAAAGAACGAAAGATTACTTCTAATTGAGTTTTAGGCCAAAAAGCCTGAAGTCACTTACGTCCCAGAGGTCGCCTGGGTTAGTTATCTGCCTCACTGGGGTCTGAGACTCCACATTCCCTCCAAAAACACAGACTTACCACGTAACCGCCCAGCTCTCTGGATTGCCTGATTCACGGCTTTCAGATTATTCAAGAGCTCTGTGTGATTGTTGCAACGAATTTTGTATTGGTTTATTAAATCTCTGTTCAGGTCATACAGCTCGCTGTACCGTGCCTTCATGTTTTTCCTGGGGAACAATCAGTGCAGTTATTTGCAACTCTGAGGACAAGAAAGTCATTCCTGGTTTGTCAATGTAGCAATACATGGTTATGATGGCTACCACAGCAACCTGCATGTCTGCCAGCTACAAGGCAACAGACCTGTCTAGACAGGTTATACTCATTACTATCCTAAAAACCCCAAACAGTCTATTTTTGCAGTTACTTTATCCAGCAAGCCGAAATGGAGATGCCGCTTTCCCCAGTGAAAGTACCACTGCCCTGCAGTAGCTTGGGCCTCTTTACTGCTGCTCTTCAGAGTAAAGCTCAGCATTAGCAGAAAACAGCAAATCAGAGTGAAAACCTGACACCTAAAACTTCTTTCTTGGTGTTCTCAAAAGCTCATACACCACAGATAGCTTTTCCTGACTTCTTCCCTTAATATATCTTTTCTATCACACCATCTTGAAGTGAATTCACCTCACCAGATATACATTAAACCCCTACCCTTATCCTCTTGCCTTCCCCTGACTGGTTCCCCACCTAAAGAGCATGACAAGGCTCAAGGAGAGCTCATGGTGAGACCATCAAAGGTGCACTTTTCTGCCTGAAAAGCAAAGACTGGCCGTTCTAAACCTCAAACACACAAGCCAGGCAGCAATTACTCACATGTCTCCCAGGAGCCGTGCATCTTCTGCCTGAACCAGCATGCCGCGGATGAGGTTGGAGTGTTCAGCCATGTCAGCAGTGAGCCTCTGATTCACTGCATGGTGCTCATCCACCTGTCCAATGGAAACAAGTCGTGAGCAACTTGGCATCTTGGGCACACAGGGCTCAGGCTAAATCTCAGCCCAGTGCAATAGAAAGTAACATCCCAACCTAACCAACCAGCACCCCTGAGATTATTCTCCTTCCCCTCACTGCCAGAGCAGTACCTTGGCCCCCAGAAAGGGTGATCATACTAAGATACAAATCTCACATGCTGACCCAAACCTATAGCTACTTTATCCTGAACAACCAACTGATGGGAAGCAAGGGCCTGTTCTACAGAACAAAAATAGACAGAAAGTTGAAGCTGTCCCACAGAATATACAGCAAGCCATTGTGGGCTGATTTCCACAACAAAGATAAAGCAATTTAGAGATCCTCTCATAAAAACCCCTAGTGACTGCTTATCTGGGGTGTCCTACTTAGAAACGCCCAAAGCCTCCTCACCTTCACCAACACTTTCCGCAGCTCCTCAAAGTAGGCAGGAAAATCTGCTTCCGCCTGCAAATCCTCAATGGCCAGGAAAGAGGCCATTGACTGGATAATGTCACCAGCTAGATCAATATCATCTGTGTTGATGGAAATCTGTCAGAAAGGAAAGAATGCACTTTAGCATTCTTCCATGCCAAAACATCTCCTGGAACTGCCTGGCAGTACTGCCTCTCCAACAGTTACTCAGGCTCAAAGCAGGTCCTTTTATCAAGTGAGTATGGGCAAGCTCTACAGCTTTCAGTAGACAAGAAGACACTGATTTCAAAGGGGCTTTTATTCAGGTTTGGGATAGAGGGGCATCTGTGCACACAGAACCAGTGCAAAAGTTACAGGCAGCCTCTGTGCCTCACATTATGGCTCCCTGAAACCACTCTGTATGAAAATAAATTCCCTTCTTCCTACATATCCACAGACTAAGTAATTTACTTCACTAACAGACCCTGGAATTTTGGCCATCAACAGCAAATGGACACAAGTTTCTAAAAGCATGAGTATTTTCTCTGCCTGTTCAGTTGACCTTCATTTTTACTGCCTCATACTGGCAGTGTGAGTATACTGGTTTCACTGGAGTATCATGAAAGGTACTCATGAAAGTACCTCATCCATGAAGGTACTCACCTCTCCACCAGTCTTGATTTTAATGCAGAGCTGACCTGCATTACGAAGGGAAGTGAAGCAAACCTGAAAAGGAGCGCTCTGAAACTCTGCATCCTCTGGCAGCAAGAAGCTCTGATTCAGCCACATAACGATCTTGCAAAAATAAAATTAAGAGCATCAGCCATCCCTTGTGTGGAAAGCCTGCGGAACCACACAATGTCCCTGTACATGATGTGCACCAGAACACTCTGTTCAGGTTACCCCAGAAATTCCATTTACTAAATTTCATCCCCTAACTCCATGCCATTAACTTGTGAGAATGAGGACAGTTGAAACCTTGCATCAAAGCTGAATATTCCTAAAAAAATCGAATCAAACAAGCAGAGACTGCTATGAAACTGAGCCACTACCTGAGCACTGTGCTGCCTTTTTCCTGTTCTCTGCTCATCTACAAAGCTCAACACTCTCTACAGGTCTCCTGCTATCAGCAGGCACACAGCAAACAAGATAGTATCTGAAACACCTCCTGATCTCAGGCCTTTATTTCCTGCAGGAATTCCTGATGCTTGGAACGCCTCAACTGAGTCATCTTTTAAAGACAGAGAAATGCAGGGTTGAGGGGAAATACACAGACTCCAAAGGCCAGTAGTGCAGCTCACCACAAATCTTTTCCTTTGCTTTTGGAAATCTCAAACTGATTGCAAACCCACCACCTAGGCAAGACCTGAAACCAGGAAGAAGAGTAGAAACTCACCCTTTGTGGCCTCTCATTCATGGTACAGTTTACAAAGCTCAGGGGCTCCGTGGCTGAGTCGGGGCTGCTCAGAGCATACATGGAGAAGCGGGGAAGCTGTCTCGTCAACTCAAATACGTGGAACTGTGTGCTGTAAGCAATCCAATGGAAAAACAGGGAGTTACTAACATAGCAGGGATTCACCTATTGAAATGGTCCCTGGTTGTTTTTTAGCTGGGGAATGACATCCAGACATCCACAGTTTCCAGTTACATTATCAGCTGCTTACTGCTTCCCAGGAAGAAACACTGAAACCTGAAAATTCCAGGCTTATCACATCATGAGGTTGTATGATTCCTCTCCATCGCTGTCATTTTCAATAACCCTTCCACTCAAGTATACACTCTAGGCTAATACAATTTTACTATATGATTGGGTATTTTCTTTGCAAGTTCAGTGATGTCTTATTAAAAGCAGTAATAAAGACAAATAGAGAAAACAGAAAGGGAATTCAGTCCCATATAGTCTTTTTGCAGTGGGTGGCTAACTCTCAAAATATGCCTCCCTGTTCAGGTAAGGATGCTGCCTCCTCAGGCCCCAAGAGCTCTGGCAGATGTGAGCAGGAAGAAAGTTGTTTTCAAGGATATATGAAGAGACATTTTATTTTCTATGGAGAAATATTTCTATGGGAGACTGGAAAAATGTTGTCTCAAAATCAAACAGGTTCTACTTTCTATTTGCCCTGAAGTCAAATGGGTTCAGGGTTACTTTACAGCTTGAGAGACACGGCTGTGTCTCCAGGCTTGCTCAGGTACTCCATCCAGAGCAGCTACCATGCAGGACCCAGAGAGGCAGCCCCTTAGAGATGACAGGATAGAGTCTCTCCATCTCTTGATTCCCTCCACACACCCACAGTAACACATCTCCCAGACAAATGTGCATTTCTTCCCTAAAGGCAGAACCAGAACACAACAGATCACAATGGTTGCAGAGCATTTAGACCTAGTCTGGGAAAGAACTCAGTGCCACAGGTCCATCAGTGTTTTTAAGAAAGCATCCCAGCTCTTCTTCCAGTAACACAGAGAAGTAGGGCATCCAGGAATTAACGGTACACTTCTCATGGGACAAGCATGAAGTCACATTATTGCTGTTTCCTGGTCCCACAGTTCTGGAGACCAGCAGAGATCACAACAAAAAACTCACCTGTTTCGGTAACCCACAAAGGCTTTGATGTGCAAATCCACAGGGACATCTTTGGGTGGAGTAAGGGGAACACGAACACAGCCTGAGAGGTTCTGGAGACTGGGGTGGACCACATGGCTCTCTCCTTCAAATATGCCCTCAGCAAAGATCAGCACAGCACGGATGATTGTGTCTTAGCAACAGCAAGAAAAAACAGTTCCTAAATTAAAAGCTGTCCTCTGGCAACAAAGCACCGCTGTTTTCATAATTAAGCATGGTCAACTCCTTGCACCCCTTCTCTGAATTACTGAAATATCCCAGGTGACCAGGACTGCCACACCTGAACCCAACTGCATCTGCAGTGTGCCTGGTGTGAGGTGAATGTGCTGTCTTGGGGTAGTTCCAGTTTTGCATGTAAAGCCAGCTGAGATCCAGCTGCATTCATGCAACACCCTCACTAATGCAGCTGTGGGTTGGTGTTTACAGTCAACACAAGGAGTGCTGCAGTGCTCCAAGGCTGATTTCATCCAAGTTAAATGTTAATTGCCTCAGAAGATAACATATAATAAGAAACAAATTCCATCAAACTCCTGTCCCCTAAGACCCATCCAAGGAACACAGCTTGACTGAAAACTCTGTGAAAGGAAAGAAACCACAAAGGGGACATTACAGACAATAAAGGGGAGACATTCAAATCACCAGCTAAATATAACTAAAAATTTGCATGAATTTACATGAAGTGAATGTCAATGGTTGCAGGTTACCACTCACCGTTTGTGGTGGAAATACACAGCTCCACATGGGCAGACTGGCTGTCAGAGCCCAGATTAACTGAGAGGGCTGTCTGGAGTTGGGTGTTTGCTGGAATCACACCTCTCTGCCCATCAGCTTCCTTCAACCGAGTGTTCAATTCAGCCTGTTGCAAAACACATACCCTTCAGGATCAGAATTTCAATATTTTCATTCAAAAAGCCTAGAAAACATACACACAAGTCAGTTCTCTTTCCTTGGAGAAGACTGCATTACAGCAACTCCCAGATACTTCCAACAAGCTATGAATGGTGGCTGGATTAGGCATGGAGCTGTGGACACTTGGACTATAATGTGCTTGAGTGTTTTGCCATGGATGGATCTAAGTTCTGTATCCAAACGTTTACTCAAAAAATCACTTAACATGTATCAGTTTTAAGCACAAGCTTATAGAATTCCAAGCTTCTGCCACTGGTGGTCATTTGCTGTTCAAATATGAGTTCGCTCTTTCCTCAGACTATCTTTTGAAACTATTTCTGCACATTCACCATCAAGCCACCACTGCACTTCCTACACCCTGGCAGTGCTCCCAGCCCTCACCCAGTGACCTGATCCTCTCACACAATCCCCTCTGACTCCCAAGCTGGCTTATGCACTGAAAATTACAATCTGCAGTCATAAGCCAAAGCACAGGGCTGAAGGGAATCCAGCTCTGAAAACAACTGTTCTGGCAAGAGGAAGGAGCAAAGAAAGCTTTATTAAAATACAAAAAGCAAGTTCTGAACTTGCACAAGGAGCAAGCCAAATGCAGAAGCAGGAACCCCCAGCAGACAATCTCACTACATCCTGACAAGCTACAGCTCTGACTTGTCTGGACTGCCCCACAACTGCTTCCCAGATTGCTCCAGGTTTATACCAACAGGAATATATGTTTTAGACCTACACATTATTTAAGCAGTACCTTTGCATTTTCCTCGTAATTTTTTAATTCCAGAAGCAGATTCTGTCTCTTTTGACTAAGCTCTCGGATCAGATCCTGCTCAGCACTCGTATCCATTAGGTTTCCTTTCATGTCCTCACCTCCTGGCAGATAGCCTCGGACTGTACAGAAACAAAACATAGCTCCTTTCAGCAAAGACTTTCACAGCCTCCCCAGAACTTCTGTTTCTGTGACATGACTCCCTTGTATCACCTCTGCAGCAGATACTAGTTCTGGTCTCTAGATAGTACTATTCAGCTGAAAACCTGAGCACTGATTTAGACCCACAGAGGCTCTCATTTTCTTGGTGACTGTGGCAAAAGAACTGCACATTAAATGAAAAGAAAAAGGTAATTTTCCAACCTGTCTTTAAGCTGTACTCATCTGACCAGACAAGTGCAGCACCCAGTCCTTTTGAAAGAGGATTCCCCCTGCAATCATTCTTTCAGGTGCTTAGGCAAGTTTACAATTATGCAAAATTAATAAAATGTGTACCTAGATTTCTAGAGCTGGTCAGAGGAGTTGTTGCTGTCTGGAAGTGACTGTAAGTCGCTGTTAATCAGCCAGTAAACAACATTTATACACACTCGTTTTTCCCCAAATCAAGGGATACTTCACTTCAAGGGGTAAGACTTTCTTTTCAGTAGCCCAGTAGAGCATAGAGTTATGGAAATACCTCTACCTGTCTGTGGAGACAGAGGACCTGAATAGGTGATGAGACAACTTTCATCTTGCTCTAGGGCTGTCTGACTGCAGCTGACAATGAAAGCCAGGGACAAAAGTCTTTTACCTGGGAAGAATATGCTGCCTGATTGCACATGACTGCTGTCCTTTAAAAAATTGCATGAAACGTGAAATCATTCAACTTTCACACTGTCCTCCAATGAAAGGACCCACTTTATTATTTCTGAGTGATTCATTTGTTTAAAATGAGAGCAAGACAAAAACCACACTGCAACACAGAAGAACACCTCATGTGAAAGGATGCTAGTCACAAATAGAACTCTAATAACATTGTCTATATAACCCCAGCCACATTAATTACTAAGGCCAAAAGGGATCCCCATCATGCCAAGGCTTGTTTACAATGGACCCATCACAAAAGGATGATCGTATTCAGTGATACCAACCTACACACCTCTGCTAGGATAAGGTACTCCAGAACTGCTTACAATGCTCCCCTTCTGTAAGCTTGGGAAAAAGGTTTATACGCTGAGACCCAAGTGCAGCAAATCCCCACAGCCTGTGATTAAGACAGCAAAACACTCTGCTATTTAACAAGAACAGGCTTTTGTTTCAAATGGGTTATGCCAGACCTGCTTGTCTCAGGCCACTGACGCCAAGGAGTCGGATAATCACACCAATGTCTTTCCTGAAGCCATCCCTGTAAATTCATATTGAGCTTATTTAAATAATCTGTGATCATATTTGTTTCCACTCACAATAACCAGGTCTGACTTCTTGAATGCATGGTGGGACAAATCCACCACTTCCCCAGTTTCAGGATAGCATTTTCCAGGAAACAAAATGCTGTTAAGATCTAAAATTTCTAACATAAAAACTCTTCATCTGCAGAAGAAAATCTAAACACACACACCCTTAGCTCTCTAAACACCTTTACCTACTGTAAAGTAGCCAAAGAACTAAAACATAGAAAAAAAAATTCATCTATTATAATGTAGCCTGAAGAACCAGAGTCTGTACTGAACATCATTATCTTTGCATTAGGATGAGGCTTCTTCCATTAGACAAATGAATTTTGATGGTTTCTTAGATCATAATGAAACACACGCTGATTCTCACAGAAAAGGCAATATTCAAAATCCTGTTTGCAGATAGCGTAACTCAAAATTCCCTTAACTGCACATAAAGCAAAGGGAATTTGGCACACAAAATGTTGGAACCAAAACAATGTTTAGCTAATCTGAGATGATGTGATGTGCCTGATATTACTGTATTACATTAATATCTTGAGCAATGCTTTTACCTTCACCATCAATTGAGCAGCAGATTAACTGGGTGCTCCCATCCATTCTGTAATCCCCCTCCACCAGTCCTGCAATTGAGGAAGCAAAGTTGTCCTTAAAGATGACCTCCCCAGTGCGGTCACTGCGTGCATCAACCTGGAACAACAAAGAGTTCTGAGCCTCAGTAGGAAGAGAAAAGCCAACCCCAAAACAAGTGTCGTGCCATACTCTGAGCTGTTAACTGAAAGCCAGCTCTATTCACAGAACTGCAGGTAAAGCTGCAGCTCTGCTCATCTGAACACCACACATGAAAAAAATACCACCAAGAAATGACCTCTAGGCAGACTCTAGAAGGAGCTCGAAGGAATTTCTCTTCAGAAATGCTTCCTTAAGTTACAAAACCAGAAAAGGAAGGAAATAAAAGGGATTGCAAGTCTGCACTAGAAAGTTTATACACATAGGATGCAGCAATGATCGGACTGAACCAGAAATAACCTTAATGCAGTATTTACAACCTCTCCTCTTTGCTGCAGCCCTTGTGTGGTGAATTATTTTTATACACAAATACCACAACCTTCAATTATCTTTCACTGGATAAGAAGGGTGAGGTGGGCTCAGTTCCATGCACTTTGTATTTTCCAAAGCACAGGTCACAGGATTGCTCTTTCTAGGAGTTTGGACCATTTCAGACCAACAAGTTGGGTAGATACTGCCAATAGAAAAGAACAGGAGTAAAGCAAGCAGAGGTTCTCTCTTTAACAATGTTGCACATCTAATCCAACGTAAATTACAACATCTCTGCACTCCAGACTGACAGCTTGATAAGAAGTTATTAAAGTGCCACAGGCTAATGAGAGTAATAAGAGGTGTGAAGAAAAAAGCCAAGCTTTACAGAAAAACCTGGCAAGCTGCATCCAAGAGATATGTGGCAGTTAAAACAGTCATTTCTGGCAAAGAGGAATACCAAGGAACAGGCTTAAAAGACTAAGACTGAGCTTTAAAGAATGCCTTTACATAAAATGAAATAATGCTTCATTAATCCTGCCACAGTAGAGAGCAACGCTGCTCTTCTCTTACATAACAGCATTGTCTTCCCTGTAGTTGGGAACATTTAGAAAACACTGCAGAGGATTATTAGCGTGTCCTCAAGACACACCCGAATAGAGACACTCAAGAACTCTAGGATGTGGCATAGGATCTCTGCTGCCATGGAAACAACTTGCCACACCTTAGCAATTGACTCCGAGCTAAGCAGGGGAAGCAGCTTTTCTCCGATCTTGCACTTGGCACAGAACTTACCAGCCAAACGAGATTTATTGCAATAGATCTCCAGTACTCAGGTTTCTAAGTATTTTCAGTTTTTGGTTGTTGTTCTCCAGATAACTTAACAGCCTGGTTCAAACACAGCCCCCATATCTACAGCTCCTCATTCTCCCCGTGTACAAACTCACCTTCCCATTAGACCAGCCAGTGATCAACTCACACACTCCATCAGAGTTCAGGTCAAAAGCATGTATGCTCATTGCTTGGTTTTTTGACTGAGGACAGAAAAGAAAGAACAAATTAAGCTTGGATATGTTTTCTAAATTGTGCATGTTTGACACATGCCAAACACTGGACTACAAGGCTACAGAGATTACAGAAATAAATACAACTATGTCTCTTAAGAGGAAGTCTGAGCACTACTATTTCTAAGGTCACACACACGAGAAATCTTAGCCATTGCACTACTAATCTAATCCACTGCTTTCAAAAGATCTGATCATTCCTTTAAATACATTTCCACCCAAGCAGATGATTAGAACTCACAGAAACTGTGTAAAAAACCAAATCCTCTAGGAAAAAAAATATCAGGGCTTCAACACTGTCATAAAACAAGACCATTGAGGACAGCCATGAGCTTCTTCCTGCCACCTCCTGAGGAGTTTTCTTATTACTATGAAATAGACTATTCTGTGTTATATTAATAATATTAAAATGAGCATCAGGAAAGGATCTTGACAAATTGATTTGCTGGAACAGCAAATTGTTATTGATGAGAAAAATTAACTTTGAACATAGACAATGCAAGATTTCAGTCTCTGAAAAACAGTTTACTGATTCAACCAGTTTCCTAACATGAACTCAAATGTCTCTGTTGTTAAGCTGAAGAATCCCTAGTTGTATGGGTGCATCCCTGCCATTTAAACCACGACCAACAGCCCAAAAGTAATGCAGGAACTGACATGGTATTTTATGTGAACCAGTATAAACAGGTAGATTTTGTAAGAACAAAATCAAGTTCTCTGCTCAGCAAAGTTCACCTAAGGATAACATCTGCATGACCTGAAATTAGATACCAAGTCTCCTGGCAGCCTTCAAGCTTCCAGTGACAATACACCAACAATGGACTAACCTTAATCCTCCAGTAGCGTGCTGTCTTGTTGTAAACTCCGACAGTGCCATTAGCAAGAGCATAGCCAAAGCGACTGCCATACATGGGGCTAAGTGCAGTGATAGTCTGGCGGGGAAAGGAGGGAGAGAGAGGATACAGGAGTGAAAACTTTTGCAGCTTCAAGGAGCAGGGAACAGGCTATAGATGTATCATATGAATCCTACAGTACTTAAAGGGTAAGTAAGTCTGTTGTAGGAAGTATTGAATACTGAAGTAACTACTTTCAACAATAGGTCTGAAATCACTGAAGGCTTTGTAGGATTTCTTCACACAAGCTATATTGCCAGTGTTAGGACACACTTCAGCAAGGATTGCAGAATTGCCCACAAACTGTGTACTTTGACCAACTATTTCCTACCACAGGCAGCAAAACAACTGGTCATAGGATTCCTGTGGTCATCAGTGCTAACACACTATTATTGAGAAATTACACACAACATTCCTTAAGCTTAAGGAGTTCACGATGCCAAAGGTTCAACTTGCCTGGGTTAGGAAAGCCCTGGAGATATTATTGGTAGAAAATCTTTGCCCAGTACTAGTGAGATAAAAATTAACAACTCCCACAGTTGGACTTCTTTGGAACACAACTGGAACACCAGGCTAGGTGTCCTACCTGAGTAAGTTTCAGGGAAAGACCTGAGAGTCATAACTTGGCCTGTTTCTCACTCCTTTTAAGACCCATTCCTCATTGAGCAAAGGTTCTCCAGGCTTGGAAATTCAGGTTTTCCCACACACTGAGACTAGAGATTTTAATGTCAGGAGAAATAATTGCAATCATCTCTCTGGTCTTCTGTACAATGCAGCACAAGAGACTTCCTTCAACGAAATTCTTCCCCAACGCCTTATTTAAACTCCTCTGACTGTGCTCCTTGGAAGTTTTTGCCATGAAACCTTGTTTTCAAACAATTTTCTTTTCTTCTCACAACCTTCTGCAGAGTCTTTCCTAAGTATCAAACTAAATTATGTCCAGTCAGGACAGAAGACTCGAGCAACAGTCAAACACAAAGGTAACAATACTCCCTAAATGTATACTTGATTGTCTATTTAGAAGAATCACAACAGTCTACAGCTTCCGTTTAAGCAGAGTAAGTGATTAAACACAGCAAATGCAAACTATCCAAGACTTCCAAACCAAACGTAATGTATACAGACATTGTTCCCTGGATTTACCTTCCTAAAAAGGTTTAGGTTCAGCTGTGTCCTTTTGTATTAGAACAGCAGAATTGTAACAGGCCTCCTACGACTGCAGGTGTAAATTTACTACAATTCTAATGTGGATCTGGAAATAAATCACACTTGAGAGTGATAAACATTTAGCGTCCCTTTAATGAGAATATCTACGTGACCAGACTGGCCACTGCACAGAAAGCAGGACATATTACAGGCCCAGTTCTAACTGCAGTGATAGCAACAACCTCCTTTTCCAGAACAGTGCCTGGATTTGTCTTTTATAGCTCTTCGTAAGTGGTTTATTAGCTAAGCCTTTTAGTCCCATCTTGGGCAGCAGGGAGATCTTTAAGGACAAAGGTCTGTAACCTTACTCTACCTTGGGTCCAGAAGGGCTGTGGGAAGACTGAGAACTCTTCTAAATGCAGTGATAAAGGTATTTTACTCCCTCCCAAAAAAAACAAAATCAGTGGGGATCTTCTCTCAGTTAGTAAGCTAAAGAACAACTCCTACACCTATTATTCACCCCTCTGTAAACCTATCTGCCCAATACCTTACTTTAGTCACAGCTCTTTTTATGCAGCCAATGTGTAACTCCAATTACAGTATAAACTTCCCTGGGCATCCCCCTAATACCCTGACATACACTGTCTGGACAAGTTACATCATCATGATTGCATCAAGCACATTTGAGGAAAACTGTAGAAGACATCTGTTTACGCAGAGGACGCTACGAGCTTCAATCACAATCCAGCAACTTTAATCACCTCTGCACAGGGTCCTGACTGTCAGCCAAGCAATTGTCACCTTTCTCAATGGGGTGAAAGGTTTGTAAATAAACAAAGCAAAAAACCCCCTGCATAATGAAAGACATTATTAAACTCCAACTTTTGCAGTTCTAGCAGGATACTGTGCCAAATAGTTAAATAACTACTTAACTACACAATAAATCTGAACCAGAAAAGCTTCAGAGTACACAACACTTTCAGCTCCATCAGCAACTATAATAAACATTAGCCAGAAATAATTTACCTCTGTCTCTGACATTTCTGCCACAATCTCATCTTCTTTAAACACACGGATGTCAAAATCTTCAGAGCCAACAAGAAGCTGAAAAAAAAATAGTGTTCCTTTAAAATAATTATGCAAGCTAAGGAAGCAAGCAACAGGATCCAGAGGACAAAAGAGTATTTCAAGCCCAGCAATCAAGTGGTTTTAACAGATCTACGAAATGTTGCCAGCATTGCACTGAACATCCCTCATTAAAAAAAAAACAACACATTAAAAAAAACCCAAACCAAAAAAACAAACAAAAAACAATAAATCAATGTACAACCACCTCTGTACCTCCAACCTAAATTGTGGCTGCCACTACTGCAAAGTATGAGTAAAATTATCAAAACGATTATACCACTAGGTATTGAATTGGGTGTTCTGCATCCTCATTCCTTACAATTTCTTATATTTTAGTTCTTTTCCTATTTCCTAGTTCATCAGGTAGAAAACATTTCAAATTCAATGAAAAGGAGCCCAGTGGAAAAGCTCATACAGAAGATGGTGACAAGTCTCAGGTTCTCTTTTGAAAACTGAGGAACAAGGGTGCAGATCTGCTCAGTGCCTTGTCCATAAAGTCATCCATCAAATCAATGACAAACAGAATTATAAATCAAAGTCTAAAACCTGGTAGTACTTTTCCCCACTGGAACCCCTAAGCCTTTCATCTTTACTTGGCAAAAGAGATACAAATCCATAACACAGTTGGATTTTTAAAAAGATTAACGGTTTTTTTCTTCCCAAGTAAAGATGCTTCAGATTATGTCAAACTAAATCACACCAATCTTAGTCTACTGCAGCTATTGAAATAATTTACAGCAATTAACATATTTAAGAAGCATACATTTACACATTTCTTGACCAAGCTGCAACCACCAGCAACAAGCAACCACCTAAAAACACGCAATCCTGAAACAATTACTGGGGATGTTGTATTTTCCAGAGGTTCATTACTTTGATTCACCACATCCACCTCAGTGACTTTCATTCCACTAGACAGAAATTTGAAAGAGCAAGTCAAAGTTTTGCCCCACAAAACTTTTTGCAAGACGGCAGAAAGTAACCTTCATCAATCCAAAAATCCTGAGGAAGACAGTGACAAGTTAGCTCTGTCAGCTACTAAAAGTATATTCGTGCAGTTTTAAAATCAGTCAATTTTAAATGCAAACGTTTTTACTGGGGTGGAAAGAATGGAAATGAAGCTAGCACAGTCAATTATCAGGTAAGATAATTTAAGAAGCTGTTTCTGTGCATATTCTCAGAACTTCAGTTTTAAACCAGAGGCAGTTTCACAAAAGCCACAAATAGAAGTAAATAAATATGCCAAAATGCTTTAAAATCACCTAGATAATTAAGATCAAAAAGAACCCTAAAAAAAATCTCAGTAAATGCATGTTGGGGTAACTGGCCCAACAAGGTAGTTGGATAATGCACCCAACTCTACTCAGCTCAAAGTAGTACCAGATTACACGAACTGCCGAGAATGAACCTTTCTCAAGCAGAAAAATATAGCAAAACAATACAAACCCACATAAAAGCACAATTGCAAACCATTTACAACTAGTGCTATAGATCACTTTCCTGGTTTTTTAATCGTTATACACTTTGTTTAAATACCTCTCAGCACATTAAAAAAATACAAAGAGGAGCTGTGAAGAAATTGATTTGAAACCCTGAAATCGTTTCACTTCCTGAAGATCCCAATTAAGCAGTGTCTGTATCAGTTTAGTGCTTATAAAAAATACATGGAAAATACTGAGGCCCTTTACACCTCACTATTATATAATCCAATTGGATATTCCAAATGAGGATTTTTCAGGAACTAAACAAAGAAGCTTATGTAATTATGTTTAATATTTTAAGACAGATGATAAAATAGTGTTTTTAGCATAATGATTTAACTTCATATTGACTTGCATCTGATGTATACTAGGAAACCATTACTCTTCTTAAAGATTCATATCTAGAAGCACAGTTGTTCATTTGGGATGAAGAAATGTTTCCAAAAGAGAATGCCATACTAATTCACAATTTCATCCATCTCTGGAAGCCTCCATTATAAGAACAGAAGCTGTTTCCTATTGTTTGTCTCACATCATATCAGCAAGCTATGTGTTACAAGTTATTGTCATTTTAAATCAGCAAAGCAAAGACTATTTCATTTTCCCAGGTCACTACAAGGAAACAGGAGAGTTGGATGTGAAGACAGATTTCTTGATTTTACCAAGTGAAGCTTTTCAAAAGGACAGCTTTTTAAAAGTTCACTTTTACATGTAAGATGCTTGCAAGTTGTTTCTCTGAAATTTAAAAGTGTTTATAACCATATGCAAGAAACACCACTGAAAGAGATGCCTTGCCAACTGATATCACAGACATTTCATTGTATTGCTCCTGGTGTAAAGAAAAATCAGAAACTTTAACTGGTAATATAAGTCAGTTGTATTTGATAACCCAAGGATTTTTTCTTATCATTTCACTGCAAGACCACAAGAACAGCTGAATTAATGTGTAAATGGTTACAAACCTCAGTTTTCCCATCACCATCAAAGTCACACAGTGCTAATGAACGGACATTGTCTCCAGTAACCTAAAAGGAGAAGGACAGTATTCAATTATGGTCATAGCTGTTAGAAGCTGAATTATGTTTATTATCTCAACTGCAACAGAACAGTTGACACAGTCAGTGTCCAAGCAATATCTGAGTATTGAATATGCAGCCAAAATACGGTTTAAGGGCTGAGATAAATTAAGAACAATCAACAACTAAATTAATGTTTATCATATTCAAAAAAATTCAAGATGAATCAGTAGCATTGAAAGAATCTAATAACACCAAAACCATTAGGCCTACCGTCCAAAAACGGTCATTTCCTTCATAATCAAAGCCCTGCAGGGCACAGTTCCCACCAATAATAGCAAGTGGAGGTGAAATATCTCCCAGCTTTCCAAGAACTATTGCATTGGCTCCATCTGAAACCTACAGAGAAGTATTAATGGAAAAAGAAACAGCAGACAATAATACATCAGAGTACACAAATCAAGAAAGCTTCCAACACTACTGCTGTCAGTTTAGCTGAGCTCTGAATGCCTATAATTTTTTTTTAATTTGGTCTTGCTAGATGATGTGTGACATATGAATGTGATGTAGTCTGTATGTGTGAGAGTAAATTTTTATGTATTTTTAAATACTGCAGATATTCTACAGACAAAATGTTCTGAATATAGTAGTAGAAATAATGCATAGCACAGATACATAATTAATTGACAAAGGAATGTAAAAACTGTAATCTTTACAATTCAAAGAAACAGAAAATTATGGAGATACTAAAAATGCACACAGTCATATTAACTTGCCTCTCTGTAAAACAAATCCGAGTTGTTATACACATCGTAAGCCAATAAATTAGTCTGTGTTCCAACCAGAAGACAATCATAACCCAGCTGAGGGTTCAGCACCCCTGAAGTCAGACAAGTGATCCCTTGATTAATGTTGAGAAGAGAAATGTCTGAATCTTGGTTACTTTGCACCATTCGGTTTGTGTTTGTTGTCTGTCCTCGGGCATGAGGATTGTGAATAAAAACCTGCAGAAACAAAGACATAAATATTAATACAACACATGTATCTGTTTGCATATAAACAGTAAATACTATTGTTTGAATAGTAACTGTGATGGGGAAGAAGGCATTCACTCAACCTAAATGAGGACAAAAGACTGAAGGTTTTACTGACAATAGTATTTCTCACAGTTATTCTTTCAACTCTGTCAGAAAAAGGGAAATGACAGGAAAAACTGTGCTCTGGACAGTAGGGTTGCAACACCATTGTTTTGTTTGTTTCTGAAAATGACAACTGACAAATCTTCAGCGCAAGGCAAAAATAGGAAACCAAAGGCAGCAGCAACAAACTAAACAAATTACATCTAGCTGGTAACAATGTTTGCAAAACACCCCAAACATTTGGGACAATTTACCTGGTACCTATCTGTAACCTCCATCTGTAGGTGAACAGGGTTAATTTGAAAAGGAACCCATGATGAATATGGTTTTACTCTCACTGACCAATATTCAGTCACTGCAATTGTTTGGAGCCAAGTCAGAGGATCACAGGCTCAACAGTTTGCTTTCTGGCTGTGCAGTCTGTCCCTCGGACAAGCCCTCGTTCTGTGCTGTTCTTAAAGGCGCCAAAATAAAATTAATAATGCTGGGAAACATCACAGATTAACCCTCTTTGTATTTACAACCTAAGTGCCTCTGTGGGTTTATGCTTTAACCTATGCTTTATTAGTCAGGTTGTACTTAATCCTGTTTTGTTTATGCTTCTAACTCAAACAGAGCACACAGGATGCTCTCTGTTCCCGCCAGGCTCTTTGTGCATCAGCCACAGAAACCTCAGCCCCGTTATCAGCACAGAGCTTGGTCTGTAACAGCGCCAAGGCTCACTGCTCTGTGAACGGCACAAAACCGATGGCTTCAAAAAATCCCGTTGTTTGCTAGAAAACGTGTAAGTTTCCTTGGCAACTTGGGTTTGTGGAATGGCTCAGGCTGGAAGGGGCCACAGAAGTCACCTAGTCCAACCTCCTGCTCCAACAGGGTCCCCCAGAGCGTTTTACTCCAGATTGTGTCCAGACGGCTTTTCAAATATCCCCAGGGCTGGAGACTCCACAGCCTCTCTGGGCAGCCTGTGCCACTGCTCAGCCGTGTCACCAGCTACTAATGTTTGCAAACTCTCTTTTGCCACAGAGTGACGTTTCGAGCATCGGGTCCCTGTGCCCGCACGCAGCTCGGGCGCCTCGGCCGCGGCTCTGCGGAGGGCGAGGGGCACAAGCCCCCAGCCCCTGGCCCGGCTCAGCCCTGGCGCCAGGGAGCTGGCGGGAATTAGTGCGGCTTTCGCGGCGGCCGGCGGGGCTGCTCGGCCGGGCTAGGCCGCGCCGCAGCCCCCGAGGCTGCTCCTGCCCCGTTACCTTGCCCGCCTGTGTGGCGGCCGCCAGGCAGGGGTGCGTCCCGTCGTACCGGCCCAGCGCCACCATGCGGGGCAGGATCTTGTGGTTGAGCTTCAGCGTGAACACGGGCACCAGCATGATGGGCGAGGGGCCGCGGGGCAGGGCGGGGCACGCCGGGGGAGGCCGGGCCGGGCCGGGCCGGGCAGCGGGGCCGCCGCCGGACGCGAATCACCGGCACCGGCACCGCCCGCGCGCACGCGCAGCCGCCGCGTCAGCGTGAGGGGCGCGGCCCGAGGGGCGGCCGCGTGGGGGCGCTGTGGGGCTGGGCCGGGTAGAGAGCTGAGGGGGAACTGGGGGGCAGTGGGGGAGATGGGACTGGGGGAGCAGCGCAGTGCGACTGGGGGAGCAGCGCAGTGCGACTGGGGGAGCAGGGCAGTGCGACTGAGGGAGCAGGACAGTGGGATTGAGGGAGCAGTTGGCGGAGCTGGGGGAGATGTGGTGGGATTGGGGGAGCAGTTGCAAAGGTCAGGGGAGCTGGGGTTCAGCTGAAGTGTAGGACTGGAGCGGGGCCACTCACAGAGGTCAGGGGAGGCAGGGGGTGCAACTGGAGATATTAGGGTGCATCTGAAAGAGCTGGGGTGTGTGTTAGGGGTCCGGGAGGGCAAATGCAGAGGTCAGAAGAGCTAAGAGGCAGTTTGAGATGCAGGGGACAGTTAGGGGAGCTGGGGGGCAGTTGGAGGTGTGGGACTAGGGGAGGTATTTGTGGAGGTCAGGAGAACTGGGGGAGCAACTGGAGGTATTGGAGAGGCCACTGGGGACAGGAGGATAGAGGCACTTGCCCCCCTGGACTGTCACAGTGGCCCTCAACACCCACATTGCCATCTCAGTCCCAGCTTCTCTGCAGGGTCAGCACCCAGCTGGGGCCAAGGGCTGTCTCCTCTCTGTCCCCACTGCCCTTGCCTCATCCCTTGCTGCTTGCCGGCCGCCACACACACCCTTATTCACACCTCAGTTGGAGTAGATCCAACTGAGTGATCTCCAAGCCAGTAAAACCCAACCCAGAGTTAAAATGTCCCATGAAGCCAAAAGCACAGCCTCAGAACATCATTGCTGCTGTTTTATGGGATTAGGCACTGGCTCATACAGCATCCAGCCATTGGGGCACTGGGAGGAGGTTGTAGATGGGGCTAAAATAGGGCAAACCCCCACAGAACCACAGTGTAAACACTGATGCTGGTCCTGGTGTGGATTTTGGCATATAGATCCTCGTGGGTCTCCCTGCAGTGCCCATTCCCTGCCTGGACACAGGCTGGATAGGGAAACACTTGCTCAAGGACATGACTTTTGAAATTCTTAAATTACTTTAGGTTTGAGAAATATTTTAACATGGTAACCCTCACAGGTGCTGTAAATAGGCAGTGCTCTCTGACAGTGCTTGAGTCCAGCACCTGCACTGGAACATTATCACCCACATCCCAGCAAGAGGCAGGTTTGGAAAAGGATGCCCTGGAAAAACAGCTCTTCCTTCCTTGCAGAGGCCACTGGATTAAGGCAAAGATTCATTTATTTCTAGGAGAGCTGGCAGACACGTCCCAGTTGGCATTTCATTGTGCGTTGGCTGAGCCCTGGCCGGCAGTGGTGTCCCTGCCCCGCATGCAGAGGAGGGCTCTCAAAAGCAGCACTCGAGCAGGGATCATGCGATTCTGAATGTGACAACCTCCTTTTTCTCTTTTTTAAATTGTTTTTACCAAGTTTCTCTGGCAGCTCTATCAATGTGCCGTTATGCTTGGAAAAATGAGGCAGCAGTCACGTGCAGCATATTAAGGAGGGTGTTTTTTCCCCTTTGTGGCTCTGTTTGGGGTGAGTGTGGGTGTCAGTGCCAGCCGTGCAGTGGGTCCCCCCTCCCTCATGCTGGTTTGGGTACCAGAGCACAAAGGCAAAGCACTGGCATGAACTCAGGCACGCAACAGGGTTTTGCTCTAGGCCAGCAAACACTGCTGTCCTCGCAGGAAAAATAGTAGAATTCTAGAAAGGTTTGGCTTGGAAAGAACATTAAAGATCACCCAGTTCCAACCCCCTGCCATGGGCAAGGACAAAATCTTCAGCTCCCCTTCCAGCAGTGCTGAGCATTGTTCTGCCAGGCTCCACAAACCCAACCAAGCAAACTGGGGGGAAAACTGAGCTTAGAGACCTTTTTAAGCTGATAACATTGAAAATAGATGGAAATTTCAACTTCTTGCTAAATATGTATGATTTGAGCTGTAAATATTATTTTGAATCACTAATTATGGTATTGGGTTTGGCACGTCTGCAACATGGTTAAATTACAGCTGCCACTTTGAATCAGCTGGCTCTGAAACTCTTAATATTGAAATCGTGGCTTTCAGCATTCATTTCCCTTCATTTGAAAGGCCCATCATCTATAAAATTGAATTAAATTTATTTATTTTATAAATAAAATAATAAAACATAATAAAATTTATTTACATCCAAATGTACGGCATCCAGTCCTGGATCCTAAGCAGTGCTCAGGACAGGGGTCCTTCCCTTTTGCCACTTTTACAATGAGGGAAATCCCGTAAAATCCTCACTAAGCCCCTGGGTTTCACTGCTGTACAGACAGGGGCTGCTTTGTGGCCAGGATTGGTGTGACAGTACTCGAGGGATTATTCAGCTTCTTCACTGGAACAGGGGTCTTAAAATCCAGCAAGACATCATCACTACCCTCCTGCCTGACTACTCTGCACAGGCTTGGCAAGGCAATGCCCTGTGACTGGTGTTGGCTCTTTTCTAGCTCCTACTAACATAATTTATATACTATAACCATTTGATATAATATTGTTTAAGCCAATACTATTTAATATAATATAATATCATATAATAAATTAGATATGAATGGATGGATGGATAGATAAATAGATAGATAGATAGATAGATAGATAGATAGATAGATAGATAGATATGATATCACCAGACATGCTTGGCACAGGTCCTGGCTTTCTAGGCAGGTTGCATGGAGAAGCTGGCCATGACAGCACAACAGTTATGAGGACCAAGAAGCTGTTTCTTGGAAAAGACTTCAAATCTAACAAAAAACACACTACACTTTCATCTGTCTGGCAGAGGAACGCTGAGGAGCACTCAGATATTGAGTTTGGGAAAATGTTGGCAAAAATAACCACCCCCAGCCTTCAAGAAGGGGATAATATGGCTGTAGGGAGTGGGGAGGGATGAGCAATTTCATCTGCACACCTAAGTACTCCTTAAAATGAATAATGAGCCTATCTGCAGGGACTTTTTCCCCATCCCAGGTTTGCTGCCTTAGCTGGAGCAGCATTTCTCCCCCACCATCCCATGCCCATTCCTGGGATAGGAGATGCTTTTGGACAAGGATGGAAAGAGCTGTGCTGCTCTCGGGGGAGGCAGGATCCAGCACAGCAGCTGCATGAATCATTCCCAGGATAGACAACAAGGATCTCTGGATCTCAGGAGCAGGGCTATAAAGACATCAAGGAAAATATCACATCCTTTTATTTCACACCTTTATACCAAGAGGGTTGGTGTTTTCTTTGCAAGCTCAGGCAAGTGTCTACTTGACATCCCAGGGAATTACTCATCCCCTCTACTCTTGGCTTCTAATTAACAACTAAAGGGGAATAAAATAATTAAATATGCCCAAGGTAACGATACTTGGAAACTTTGGGTCACGTTTCAGCCAGGGGAGGCGGCGAGTAGTTGGAGCAGGTGAGTTTGAAGTCTGTGGGAACCTGAAAGACACAAAAGGGAAGGAAAGATGTAAGGAAAAAAAAACAAAGAAAAAGAAAATCCAAGTTGTACACTGGGAAAGCTTTAGATTGGTCAATTAAAATCATGCCTAGAGTTAAGGTGATGCTTAAAGCCTGTCATGCAGTTGCCAGCAGTGTTGGGCAAAGTGGGGGATACCTGGAGAACCCCTTTCCCAGGAGAGTGCGCAGGGATGCTGGACAGCCCCTGACCCACTGTTTTTCTGCTCTTGTAGTTGGGGGACAAGGTAAATTCAATCATTTTTATTTCTCAGACAGAGCTTGGTTGATCCTCACCCCCTTCCTTCCCTTGGGGGCTGCAATTCAACCCTTGTTAGACCTCGAAGTAATTCCCATTAACATTTATGAGAATTTCATGATCAAAAGAGGAATCAGCCCTTTCATCTTCCAGACATGCCCCAACACAGATCACCTGGTCCCAAAAGCCTGTACTGCCAGGTGGGAGCTCCCACCTTGTGCCAGGGTCTCTCAGGATGCACACCCCAAAACTGGCAGGGGCTTTGTAGGGTCAGTTCACCTTCCTGGACCCAGTTCATGACATCAGTTCAGCATTTCTTCCTTTCCCTTCTCCCTATAAATCAGTAATCAACAAACCCTCACCCTCTCTGCACTGCTTTTTCAAGGGGAAGGTAATATTGATAGCGACGTTCCAGATAAGAAATAAGGAGTAAGGGCCAAGCCCTTGCCTGGAGCCAAAGGATGAGCCGGCAGCTGAGCCCGACTCATAATCCCGGCTTTGGGAGTCCCAGCCCTGGCGCAGCCGGCTGGGTCACAAGGCGGCTCCCAAAGAGCCCACATCAAAGCGTACTGCCGGCTTGTGAAAGCGTCCCAGGATTGCACGCCGTGCAATTCCTACTTAATGGAAATCTGCCCGTCCCCTTCCCACTGCCAGCGGGCCCTCGCTGAAGGTGCCTTCCTATGGTTACAGACGTGATGTGGGCCAGCAAGTCCCCAAGGAGGGCATTTCCCCAGGAAAATGGGGACATGTCATGTCTTTGCTGATGGCTGGTATCTGGAGAAGCACCAGCTGGGATGTATTTTCCTAAAGCTGCAATCAAGGTGCAGGCAGGGAAGCAGGGAGCTTCCCAGGAAGATGCAAGGAGGGAAAACAGGCAATGGGTTTAGCTAATGTCTGCCACTGGGAGCAGAACAAGTCTTTGCTCCCAGTTTTCTGGGAGACAGAAAGAAGTCTCCACAGCCTGAGGTCACCCCACTGATCCGGTTTCACTCCCAAGTGTTTCCAAGGCTTTGCCTATGCACATGGGGAGCGGTTGGGAATGGCTTCCCAGGGCAGACAAGGGATGATTCACCCTCTTCCTTCTCTGCCGAAGGGCTGGCAAGCGCCGGCAAAATAAAACGACGTCAGCACCTATTTCCCGTGTTTCAAACACTTGTTTATCATCAGCAAACAATAACCTGAGATTCAGATCAAAGCCGAGCCTGCTTTCTAAGCAGCAATCACTCCTAGGGTTTCCTACTGGCTTTCAGCACTTGCATGTGTTGGGTGATTGCTGGGTGCTAAAATAAGGTCCCTTATTTTTTCTATTAGGGTTTGAAAGGCCAGTCCCAGCTGGGCTACAGCT
Organism: Lichenostomus cassidix; assembly: GCF_008360975.1. Lineage (NCBI taxonomy): Eukaryota > Metazoa > Chordata > Aves > Passeriformes > Meliphagidae > Lichenostomus > Lichenostomus cassidix. The sequence goes on along the minus strand of NC_139492.1, from coordinate 8,132,551 downwards.
CTGTGCACCTCTGGCAGCTGAGTCCTGGCCAGTCGTGGCTCTCCTGCCCAGAGTCCAACACAAAGAGGCAGCTGGAGCAAGCAGAGCTGAGCTGTCCTTGCTGCTGCTGCAGTGTTGGGGACACCCGTGGGTACACTGCATCAGCACCCTGCCTGGCAAGCAATAGGCAATGGTGAGGGACAGGGTACCCCCAGGGACTGTCCCCCAGGGTCTCTGTGCTTTGCCCACATTGGGTTCGTAGCTCCCTTCACCTCTGCCCACAATCCATACCCATTGGGCCAGCAGAGGCCCCCAGCTACCTGGGATGTTGTATCTGGGGGAAGGAGGGGTCACCAAACCCATCACTGCTCCAGAGGGGATGATGAGCCCAGAGCAAGTGCTCTGGGGGGACATGTGCCATGAGAGGGGCACCTGTGGTGGTCTGCAGGGTTCCCTGAAGGCGATGTGCTGGATGGCGGCACCACGGGCAGCTGGAGGTTGATGCTGGTCCATTACACACCTCTGCGTGCCCACAGGTGACCGGAGCCACATGCCCTTCAACAGAGAGCCAAGGCAGACCTGTGCCAGCTCACCTCCACGGGAGCTGGCTGCTGTTCCTCCCTCCTCGCCTGCCTGGCACCAGCCTTGAGTCACTGCCAGTCACCGGCACCAGCCCTGGCACCTTCCCATGGCTTTCATCAATCAGCTGTAGGCGCCCCAGGTGTCACAGCAACAGGTGCTTCTGCCACTTTGTCCTGAAAGCTGTCAGCCTCCTTCACTCCCGTCCAGGGAGCCTTGTACCTTAATGTGCCTATAGTGATGCTCAGCCATCACCATCCTGCCGGTGAGCATCATCTCCTGCTCTGCCTGGAGCACTGGAGCACCACGCTGACTCACCCGTGTTAATCTGCCCAGAAATCTCGGGGTAATTGCCACGGACGTGCCTGGGGACAGAGCCAGGAATCCCACACAGGGGACATGAGCGCCAAGGGGCACAGCTCTGGCATGGCAAGGGCTGGTGAATAAATGCTATGCAGGGATCCTGCCTGTTTTGCTCGGCTCTGGGGAGCAGCATTGGGCCCATTGAAATGATGGAGAACCCCCAGGCAAATGGAGGGCAGGGCCCGGAAGGCAAACTGAGGCTGGCAAGACCTTGTCACAGAGGTATTTAAACAGCAGGAAGGTGTCCCCAGCTCATCACCTCAATCACAGGTTGCTTCTGGAGGTGGCCTGATTGATGTGTGTCTGCCTGACAACCCACTACTCCAGTCCTATCCCAAATTAATTATAAAATGTATCCCAAATTAATTACAGAATAGACCAGGAGCAATGCAAGATCTACCAGAGCCCTGACTCCCAGTCCTACATCACCTGGAAGATGTTTTTTTTCCTTTGTACAGAAAGGGAGGAAAGAAGGTAAAAAGGATTGGTGTCTGACTGAGAACACATGCTGGAGAGCTTTTCCTGCACCCTGTCCTTTCATGGCAGTGATTGCTCTTTTCCTTTGGTGTGGGCTTTACCTTCTTCCCCCAGGCTGGAGAAGAGGAATCCAAAGAGGCCACCTGTGTCTGTATCTCTGGGCCACCATCAGCTGGGGACAGGGCCAATTTTTGCCTGAGTCTCTGGGTGCCAAGCAGTGGGGCATGACACAACAGATGCCACGGTGGTATTGCTCTTCCTCATGTATCCATCATAACACAGCAGGAAACATTTCCCTGGACATACTACTGCACCACAGGAGTGCTTGGCTGATTATTTCAGGAGCAGACCAAATGCAAGATCCCAAGGAGATGTTGCCCCTCTGCCATGACACCAACACAGCACAGTGGGTCATAGCCAGGGTGGCAGGTGACCATTTGCACGTGTGTTTCCCATGTTTGTGTTTCCCTGCTCCCACAGGAGCAATAACACCCTTGGCATGCGCCTGGTCCCTGGCACTGTCCCCTGCTGTCACGCCCCAGTGCATCAGCAGCAGTGTGACATTCACACGACCGCAGGCAGGGCTGACATCCTGGCATGTCAGGGCACCAACAAGCTGCTCCAGGGTGGTGTTGAGGAAGGGACCCATCGGCTCTGCCTTCATTAGGCTTTTCCATACTGATTTCCCACACTGGCCTGGGGAGGCTAGAGGAGACACTGAGTTGGGGTGCTGGCAATGCTCCCCATCGGGTCAGCCAACAAGCTCCCAACAAGCCCAGACAGCTGAGTGGTAAAAATAGTCCCTGGGCCGCTGTTTCGGCTGGATTAGCATTGACAAACCACCTCAGGCAAAAACCCAGCTGGGATAAAACCCCAGGGTAAAGGAGTCACAGCAGGGTAGCTGGGATGGGGTATCACTGACATCAAAGATCATACAGAAGCCCAGGGATGAGGAGGAAGAATGCCCCACAGCTGACAATGCCTCCTGCACATGAAGTAGACTGTCCCCACACCAAAAATCTCAGCAAGCGGAGAGTTTTTTGTGCCTTCCACCCCAAACCCTCACTATGCTTTCGAGTGGGTGGGTAAAACCAGCTGGAGGAGTTGACCAGGGTGATGGCAGCTTGCCCGCCACCCTCCTCCCCTGCATACCCAGCTAATGGCACACGGAAATTAATTCAGAGGAGTAGGATGGAGCACCGCAGTTGGGAAGGAGACAGGGCCCCGAGGTGCCATGCACGGCGCCGAGGGGACGTGGGTGCCACTGTCCTGGGGCACTGGGAGGGCATGGCAGGCTCCGGCCAGGCCAGTCCAGCTTGTTGCTGCTCCTGCTTGTGGGGAGGGTGTAGGAACCACAGGACAGGGTCTCGAGTAGGGACTGCATCCCTGTCACCTCACAGTGCCAGCACCCCATCACCCCACTGTGCCAGCTCTGAGAGGAGGAGACAGATTTCCCAGCAGTGGTGGCACTCCCTGGATTAATGTATCCCCCAAGTCAGATTAGCAGATTGATTTTGGCATCAATCAATCAATCAATCAATGGCTGGACTGTGGGGGGCTCCCTGGGTGCGCCCCCCTCAGTCCCCAGCCCCGTCGAGTGGAGCAACACTTCCGAGACAGGTGTCATCTATGTGATGAGTTCTGACCGTTCTCTGCACCCCTCCCGACATCTCAGCAGAGAAGGGTGGTCACCCCGACAGCCCCCCATGCTGCCACAGCACCCCGGGGAGGGGGGCACGGGGGGGTGCAGGAGCCCCGGGTCACGCTGGGCCGCCCGGGGAGTGAATCAGCAGCGCCCGGGGCAGGAGCCGCGCTGAGCCGTGCGCAGGCTGCAGGGGCGGAGGTTTTGCACTCGCTCTCGCCTGGCCAAGGATAAATAGGAGGCGGCTGCGAGTCCTGCCAAAGCTTCTTCCCATCGCCCAACGCGTCCGACAAGCAGGCAGCCAGCCCAGCCAGACATGGACTCTCAGGATTGCCCTTGTGCCACAGGTAAGGCAGCGCTTCTTTCCATGCCGGGGGGCAGCGGGAGCCCCCACGTCCCAGAGGGAGCTGACACTCCCGCCTGCCAGCCTCCTCCGCCATTCCCGAGGTTCTCTCTCGTACGGGCTGGGCCAGCAGCTGAAGTCCTCTCCCAGCATTGCGGTGTCACACGGGGAGCATCTCACTAGGAAGCGGCTGGGAATGCCATGACCTCCCTTCTGAGCGAGGCTGAAGCATCAGTGGATGCTTGGAGGGGAGGCAATGCTCTCTCCCGCGGATCTCTGGGTTGTGGGTATCCCCTCCCACCACCTCCTCTCAACCTCTTTTTCTCCTTTTCTCTATGTTTTAGGTGGCACCTGCACCTGCGGGGACAACTGCAAGTGCAAAAACTGCAAATGCACATCGTGCAAAAAAGGTAAGAGGGATCCCTGAGCCCCCGGGGGAAGGAGGCGGGGGCAGAGGCACTCGGAGGGGTTTCATTGCACGTCCGTATATGCACTGAATCAAATCAGTCTCAGCATTGCCAGAGTTGATTTTATTCCTCACATAGCATTTTTTAACCCCCAAAGGAACACAGTGTGAATCCCACCCCTCTCCAGGCAATACAAGTCACCCAATATTACCTAAACCTGAGCATTGCCCTCGATAGCACCTCATGCTCAGCACAAGAGGATGCTGGGGAGGAAACCGGCACTGTGATTTCTTCTGGGTGCTCCCGATGCTGTCACCCCTAGCAGAGCCGTGTGCCGTGAGGGTTTGCCAAGAGAGGGACTGGGGAAATCCTGGTGAACCCCTGAGGGTTCCACACTCTCCTGTTGCCTCCCCAGTGCCAGCTGCGGCTGCACAAACACCCTGGGAGATACTGCCAAGGATGGGGATGCTGCTAAAAGGGAACAACATGCCTACATGGGAGGTCTCCAAAACAGTGAGACCTTGCAAGCTCCAGCCCACGACTTTCAGAGAATGTCCTAAATATTTTTTTGTCTTTCCCACAGGCTGCTGCTCCTGCTGCCCAGCAGGATGTGCCAAGTGTGCACAGGGCTGCGTCTGCAAGGGGCCCCCCTCCGCCAAATGCAGCTGCTGCAAATAGGTGACCCCTGGCCGCTCATCTGGGGGTGATGCACATCCAGGGGGCCAAAGAAGAATAACCTTATTGTGTGTGTTGCTTGTCTTTTTTTATATATGTGTTCATATTTCTTTAGTGTTTGTCACTTTGACATGTAATAAGCTACCTAAATAAAGCTATATGTATATAAAGGTCTATAAGGAACTTGGTGCTTCTGTTGGATGTGGCAGTTTCCCTGGGGAGCAGGAGGACAGTGCATGTGGGGGGTCATGGCAAAGAGCCTGAGTCTTATTTTTGCAGTCTTGGCGCTGCTCTCCCTACCAGCAATTCTGACTCTTCTTTTAACACTTTCCCTACACAACAAGGGATTTTTTTCCCCCTCCCACCCTCTTGTTACCCAGAGGCAAATCCCATGCTGTCTCCTCCACCAGAAATCCTCAGGGCTAATGAGCAGCTTATTATAACAAGCTTTCACTGTAATAACTACCCCAGCCCTGCCCATTTCCAGAGGGAATGTTTCCACTGCAGGTGGGGTGGCAGAGAAACAGGTTTAGTTTTCCTCCTGGCAGTTTTCCTCCTGGCTGGAAGAACCAAACTGCTTATCCACTTGCCACCTCTGCCAGCCTGGCTGGGTGCTCCTGGGGAGCCTCAGGTGGCCTGGTTCCCCACCATGGGGTGCAGTGCCCACGATGGGGTGTGATCCCCACAAAGGGTGCAACGTCTGTGATGGGATGTGATGCCCAAACCAGAGTGTTATGCCCACTATGGTTTGCAATGCCCATACCAGGGATGCAATGTCCATGATGGGATGTGATGGGGTGCAATGCCTGCGATGGGGTGGAATGCCCAGGATGGGATGTGAAGCCCACACCAGGCTGTAATGCCCACAATGGGATGTGATGCCCATGCCAAGGTGCAAAACTCACGATGGGATGCAATGCCTGCAATGCCCATGTCAGGGTGTGATGCTCACCCTGCACAAACACAGCCAAGCCGTTGCCAGAACACTGCACCCCAGGTGCCACATGCCACCCTGCTGCTTCCCAGGAACATGACAGGTTCTGCCTGTCCCTGCACTCCTCAAATGCAGTCGTTCATGGCCTCTTTTTAGGTTCAAAACATTTCCTGACCCACCCAGTCACTACTGCCAGGACTCAGCCAGGGATTTGGCACAGCCAACAGCACAGCACCCCTGCCCACAGGGTGATAATGCCAATCTCTAGGCTCCAGGAGGGATCCTCCCTCAGGGTGTCCCCCGAGATGTCACCATCACCCCACACTTCTGAGGGGTGCAAAGGCCACCCCTTTTTCAGCTGAATGTAGGACAGGGCAGGCACGTGGCAGGTAGGGGGCAATCCCACTAAACTCCACCCTGCGAAGAGCAGGATTATCTCTTTTTCTCCCTGACTAGAGAGATGTAAGTGCCAACCATACAAAAATATCACTGGTAAGACCACAATAAGAGTGAAGGAGAGGTGGCTAATGGGATTTATCACCAAACACATGGTTTAACCTGCAAAGCTCGCAGCATCCCTCTGGCTTTGCTGGCCCCTGGGGGTTTGTGCTGGTCCTGCCCCATGGCTCTGTGCTGTACGGATCCCTGTGCCCCATGGCAGTGTGATGGAGAGCAGCTGTCAGATGCTGTCCCCTGCCTTCAGGAGAAGGAGAGGGGGTGTAGATGGGGGTTCCAGCACCCCAGCTCTGAGCCCTGAGACCCGTGCTGGGCAGCTGTGGCTCTGCTGCTCACTTAGTGGTTGCTATAAAATCAGAGTTGGACCTGGCACTCCTCTTACATGGGAACAGACTTGGGTTTAACTACTCCAATCCCTGGGAAATTGGAATACCAGCAGTAATACAGGAGACCCCCCCCGAGTACTCCTCTCCCCATTGATGTCTGGCACAGCATTTCAGCAAGTCCATGGCTCAGGGGATACTCATTCATTCCTCCCTGCCCTGCTTGTGGGATGACCTCATTACTTAGTGGAAATGCACAGATTGGGAAATCAGGCATTTTCCAGGCTTTTTTGCTGTCCCAGCTTCAGACACAGTTCTGTGGGGATGCTGTGCTCTCTCTTCCCGCCCACAGTGACGGGTCTGGGACAATGTGTCCCGGGATCCAGCACAGCCCCTCCATGTATGACATGCAGGATTTCTAGGAATCGGGGAATTCCCCTGCTTTCCCCGCAACTTTGGCCCTGCACAGTCACTCCCCACTTTTGGTATGGTGCCGTGTAGGGGTGCACCATCCCATTTCGGTTGGTCAGGGCTCTCTATTCCCCGAACATGGGCGCAGCAGAACCCGCCCTGCTGGAGGGGGGCCCGCGGGGACAGCACATTCCCGAAGCACTGCGCTGGGGGTGTCCAGGAGGGAAGTGATTGCACAACCCGTGTTTATGTGCAGGAACACCACACGTGCTCGGTTATTCCACCTCTCCTCCTTCCCGCTCGGCCAGTGGCGTGTGCAATGCCCGCTGGCTTCGCCCCGCTGCTGCTGGCAAACCCTGCCAGGAAAAAAACGACTCCGTGCTTTAGCAAACAAGCACGAGCCGTCCCTGGCACAACCTCCCTGGCACACTGAACCTCTCCTGGTCCTAGAGCCCGCTGGCCCAAGGTCCAGGGGGATGGGTCCCGACTACAGCACCAGCTCTGAGCCCAGGCTTGCCCCATCTGCGACACCACCAAGAGCAGCGGGTGCAGGCACAGGGACAGCCTGGTCCTGGCCCAGCCAATATTTTCCATGCTGGATGTTGAACTGGCGACCGGGACATGCGAGGTGGTGGAAGCCAGTTGGCACACAAACACTGTGACAAGGTGGAAAACTCACAGGGTTGAGAAATTGACTCCCAGCAGCTCCCAGCTGGCAATGCCATGCTCCCTCACTGCATCCCCATGCTCACCCGAGGAAACAGCATGAAGCTCTGTCAAGGGAGGTTTAGGTTGGATATTAGGAAAAGGTTCTTTACGCAAAAGGTGGTCGGGCACTGAAATATACTTCCCAGGGAAGTGGTCCCTGCACCAAGCCTGACAGAGCTCAGGAAGTGTTTGGACAACACTCTCAGGCACGTGGTGTGCTTTTTGGGCTTGTCTTGTGCAGGTTCAGGAGTTGGACTTGATGATCCTTGTGGATCTCTTCAACTCAGGGTATTCTGTGTTCTGTGATTCACCCCTTCTGGGAGGCCATCTGAGCACTCCAGCCCCACGGCCATCCCACTCTCCAGTGGGATGCTGAAACAGCCTGTCTCATCCTCAGGGACAGCGCCCTGCACCCCATAGCCACCCCTGAAGTGAAGGGCACTGCTGCACCACAGCACTGCACACATGGGGCAGCGTCACGGGGATATCCCAAGTGTGCAGGACCTGGTGGCAGTGCCATGCCAGCGCTATTAGCCCCACACCCCGCGCATTTCAGCGTCTCGGGGTGCAGCACCCTGCCGGGGAGAGGGGTGCGAGTGGGACATCCCGGAGCGGGCTGGGAGAGAGGGTGGGTGGGCAGGTCCGTGACCCGGGTAAGCACAGCATGGCACGGCAGGGGCCCGGGGTAGGGCACGGCCCCGGGGTGAGCACGGCCCCGGGGTGAGCACGGCCCCCGGTGAGCACGGCACAGCCCCGGGGTGAACACAGCCCCAGGGTGAGCAGGGCCCCGGGGTGAGCACCACCTCCCGTGAGCACTGCCCCCGGTGAGCACGGCACGGCACGGCACCGCCCCCGGTGAGCACGGCCCCGGGGTGAGCACAGCACGGCACGGCACCGCCCCCGGTGAGCACGGCCCTGGGGTGAGCATGGCCCCGGGGTGAGCACCACCTCCCGTGAGCACGGCCCCCGGTGAGCACGGCACGGCACGGCACGGCACCGCCCCCGTGGGGGGGGTGGGGGGGGGGTGGGGTGGGGTGGTGGGGGGTGTGTGGGGGGTGGGGGGGGCACCGCCCCGGTGAGCACGGCCCGGTGAGCACGGCCCCGGTGCCGGCAGCCCCACTGCACCGTGCGCAGCGCCAGCACCGCCCCGCGTCTTGCCCCATAAATAGCGGGCGGCCGGCACTGGTCCGTACAGCTGCCAGCCCGCCGGACCGAGCCGACCCGACCCGACGCGAGCCAAGCTAGACTGAGCTAAGCCAAGCCGAGCCGAGCCATGGATCCCCAGGACTGCACATGTGCCGCCGGTAAGTGCCCCATCGTGTCCCGCTGAGTCCCGCCGAACTCCCGGCCGCCTGACTCCTGGCTGACTCCGCTCTCCTTCGCTCGCTCCCCAGGTGACTCCTGCTCCTGCGCCGGGTCCTGCAAGTGCAAGAACTGCCGCTGCCGGAGCTGCCGCAAGAGTGAGTGGGGGGATCAGGAACTGCCACTGCCCTGTGGGACATCCATGGGGACCTCTCTGCTCATAGGGGAACTTCTCCTGGTACTGTGGGGCTCCCTGGGCACCTCGCTGCTCCATAGGGGAACCCCTCCTTGCCCTGTGGGACCCCATGGACACCTTCCTGCCCCACAAGGGAACTCCTTGCTCTGTCGGACCCTCATGGGGACCGCCCAACTCTTGTCCTGTAGACAACCCCTCTTGCCCTGTAGGACCCCGTATGGAGACCCCACTACTCCTCCTCTTACCCTGTAGGACCCTCATGGGATCCTTCCCTTTTCCCCTGGCCCATCGAGACACCCCACCACACATCTCCCCTCTGGGGGTCTGCCACTGCCCTGTAGGACCCTCACGGAGAACTCCAACCCATTGGGATCAGCCCTGCTCACGCAGAGTTAGTGTTTCTCACTCTCCATCGGGTCGCCCTGCCCCAAGGAATCCCAATCCCTTCCACTTACCTCCTAACTCTTGTGTCCCCCCTAGGCTGCTGTTCCTGCTGCCCCGCGAGCTGCAGCAACTGCGCCAAGGGCTGCGTGTGCAAGGAGCCGACCAGCAGCAAGTGCAGCTGCTGCCACTGAGCCGCTCACCTCTGCCTGTAAATAGCCGGCACGCTTCAGGGATGGGGGGTGGGGGGCACAGAAGAGCCTATTTTTTTTTGTTTTTCACGTTTTATATTTTCTGTACCAGTGGTGAAACTGGATGGAAATAAAGGAGTTTGTCTGAAGGTACGAGTGCTGTTGTGGGGCTGGGCTGGAGGCTGAGCATTTTCGCCACGTGGGACACCTGTGTGGGAATTGTCGCTGCGGGATGGGAGAGGGCTGCTCACAAACTGCCCCTTGTCCTTCCCTAGGAGGGCTCTGCACCTCTCTGAGGGAGGAAAGGAGCTTCGCAGGGCATGGGATGGACTTCATCCTGCATGTGGTGTGGTTCTTGGCATCTTTAAGGTGCTGGTCTCCCACGGACGACAAATGATATGCCCAGGGATGTGGGCAAGCAATGAATGGCAGGAGGGGCTCCAGTCCTCTCCAGCCTTTCTTTGGCTTCATGGCAGGTGCCTCTGTACCACACTGGGGCTCCCTCTGGGTGAAAGAGCTTGTGAGAGCAAATGTGGTGGGTGGGAGGGTGACCTGGGCTGGCAACATGCCTGCCCCGAGCTGCTGCTAGAGAGCACTTGGGCAAATTCTAGTGGGGACAAACCTCTCTTCCTCAAGAGCTCGTGCTTTGCAAACGCCACTCTACTGCAGAGTAGATCCATCCCCAAAGGGACATTTCCCTTGCAGCCTCCCCAGGCCAAATACCTACAACTACAGTGCCTGACTCCAGCTGTGGGCATAACCTGCAAGCACTTTTTTTCCAGCTCATTTTTGGGAAGCACCTTGCTCAAAGCTGCAATGACCTCTAGATGCAGGGGGGCAGGTAACTGTAGCCATGAAGGCAGTGGTCCGCTGCCTGGATGAGGGGTGGCTGCTGGGCTGGGGGAGGGAGGGCAGTGGGAAGATGCATGGGATGTGTTTTACTTCCGAATGTCTCCGCCAAGTGAAAGAGTCACTTTTTAGGCGCCTGCTTGCCCATGCACGTCTCCTGGGTGTGCCCCACCACAGACGTAGGTTCCCAGCCCTGCTGCCCTCACCCCTTTTGTGCCTCTTTTTGCAATTGCACAGCTTGGCCTGGCAGGAAAGTCTGCAGCCCTTGGTGACAAGGCACCACGGACAGGACAAATTTAAAAAACAGCAAAATGCCCACTTGCATACCCAGGTAGTCCTTTCTGCTAGGCTGGGTGACACAAAGTGGGGTGTCTGCACAGGGGGAGCATGACAATACAGGGATGATCCAGGCATCCAGGATGATCCAGGCTCACCCCTTCCCCACAGGTTTGCCCAGCTTCAGCACATGGTTCTGCAGGGGGTGCCCAGACTGCTCAGCACCCAGCTTTGCCAGTGAGAAAAGCAACACCCAGCTCAGCACCCATTTGCCTTTTAAATGTGTTGCGTTATTGCATTAGTGTCTGCCTAAGCAGCCTCCCAGCACTGCTTGTTGCAACAGAGATGTAGTGCTGGGGATGGGTTTTAAGGGTCTGCCCTGCCCTAAATGCATTTAAAACCAATAAATCCCACGGGAATACGCTTTGCTGGCAAAGAAGACTGGCATGGCTCTGGTGCTGGAGCCACGTGAAGCACGGCTGGAACCCCGGCCACTGCAGCGGAGGGGCTGCAGCCCGAGCCCCCCGGGGCCAGGCGCCGCATCCTACACCAGAAACAAAGCCGGGCGCGGATGGGGTTTCCCCTCACAGGAAGCGCCCCAGGCATCAACCGCTCCCCGTTCCCAGCAGCGTGCCAGGGTGGGACGTGGGCACACACCTCTGCACCCTGCCGGTGCCAGCCTGTCCTTCCTGCTCCTCGTTCTGTCTGCACGCCCGTCTGGCAGAGCTGGGGACCCCCAGCCTTGGTGTCCTTTCCAGCTTCCTCAGGAGGGATTGGAGGTGAGGAAAGCCACAGGACCCATGTGAGGAGCTGGCCTGGGACGTATTCAGTGCCTGGCATTGCCTGTAGCTGGTGTCAGTGAGGTGGGTGGGGGCTGTCTGGTGCCCTCAGGAGTATTTTCTATGAAAAAAAAAAGAAAGTACTTTTTGATGAAGGAAGTGCTCTCAGCCTGCGGACAGCTCTGCATAGTGGGAGCGTGAGGGGAGCAAATAGAGGCTGATGTGCTTTATCCAGCCCCCCGAAGAAAAGCCCAGGTCAGTTTGCAGAGGTGGTTTGAGGTGCTCATGCATCCCTTCTGGGCACGCAGGGGAGCCAGAGCAGGAGGTCCTGGGTGCACTCCCAGATGAGCAGCCCTGCAGCTGCCCATGGGGCTGCATTCAGTTCCGCTTTTTGTGGCTCACTGTGTGAATCCCAGAGGGATGATGGATGTCCGTGACCCTGCGTGCCGCTGCCATACACCATGTGCAGGCGGGACACGTGTCCTGTGCAGACAGGATGTGCGCTCTGTGCAGAGGAGTGATGCGCTGTGTGCAGAGGAGACGAGCACTTTGCACACACGTGACAGGGACCTCTGTGCTGAGGGGACATCGTCCTGCGCCGAGGGGACGAGCGCGGTGTGCAGAGGGGACATCGTCCTGCGCCGAGGGGACAAGCGCGGTGTGCAGAGGGGACATCGTCCTGCGCGGAGGGGACAAGCGCGGTGTGCAGAGGGGACATGCACCCAGCGCAAACGCACCTTGTGCAGCGGCGATAGGCATGTGTGCACAGGGGAGCTAACGCCCCGCCCTCAGGGGATGTGCGCCCGGGACAGAGGGAAAATGCACGGCGGAGAGGAAATGACAGTCGCAGGATTATTGCAATGTTGGAAAAGCCCTCTAAGGTCATCAAGTTCCGCTCCTACCCCAGCATTGGCAAGCCCACCGCTAAACCAAGCCACGCAACGATGTGTTTTTTAAATCCCTCCAAGGGTGATGACTCCACTGCTTTCCTGGACAGTCTGTTCCAGTGCTTGACAACACTTTCAGTGAAGTATTTTTGCTGATACCCAGTCTAAACCGCCCCTGGCACAGAGAGGAGAAGCACTCTATGTCCAGGGGATGGGCACCCAGTATGGAGGTACAGGCATCTGATGTAGAGGGCACAGCTCCCTGTGCACCCTGGGCAAGGGAAGAGGCGCCCTGTGCGCCCCGTGCAGAGGGACAGGCACCCGCAGAGGGGACAGCACTCCGTGCCCTCCGTGCAGAGCACCCGGCTCCCGCCGCAGGAGCGGCTCTCCCGGGCGGCTCCGCTCGCGGTGCCGCCGAGCCCTTCCGCAGGGATCTGCTGCCACCTGCCTGCCCGCAGCACTGCCGCCCGCCCGGCCCCGGCTCCTGCCTGTCCCCGCTCCTGCTCGCTCCCCTACTGTTCCCTCTGCCTTCGGTCCCGCCCCTCAGGGCGGCTGTCCCCCCATCCCACCCCAGGGAGCACCAGCGCCGCTCTGGGGTGGACCATGGCTCTCCTCCTCGCTCTGCAAAGGTGCCCGGGAGCCTAGACGGACTCAGGGAGAGCTGGGGTGGCACAGCTACCCTGCCAGGCCGCCCATCCCATTAGGACACCGATTTTGCCAAGACACCCGTCACAGCAGGACCACCGTCCCACCAAGGCATCTGTCCTACCAGGGCATCCATTCCAGGGACAAGTGCTCCACTCAAACGGAACCGACAGGCAAGGATACACCCCTGACCCCCTGCATGCACTTTGCAATTAGGGGGAGCTACTGCAGCCCATGCCAGCGCTGCCTCCGGCCTGGGAGCTGCTTTTTACATGGGATTTTTTTGGAAATAGAGGCTGTATTAATGGGGAAATCTGTTCAGGTTTGAAGGTTTGATTGTGATGATTTGGAACAGTGGCAAGGTCCAGACATCATCTCTTACACAAGCAGGCTGTTGCACGTACCCTCGTGGGTCCATGAAATTCCCAGTTCCCAGATTTTGCCCAACAAATCCCGTGGCATTGGCAGTATCTGCTTTAATGGTATTCTGCGTGTGTGACCAAGAGGGGGCCAAGCACAGCAGACCCCTATGCACCCTCAGGACACCATTGCACTGGTGATGGCGAGAGCACCTGCTGGCTGTGAGGTTTGTTTGCTGGTGTATTTGGCCATAGGAGGTAAAATCGGTAAAAAATTCGTTACCCTCATTTCACCTCCCAAGGAATCAGCTCACAGACGGGGTTTGCCAGCAGGAGTTAGCGGTGACTAAGAAAGGAGGGGAAGAATAGAGAGGAACAACCCCATGCACTTTATTTCTGTCTGTACGTCTCTACTTTCGGTGATTACAGCACGGCACACGCAGCGAGGGGAGGCGGGAGGCAGTCTCGAACCTGGGACCTCCGGAGGCAGCCGCCCCGCCCACATTCTGTCCGCGCCCTACTCCGAGCTCCTCACAAAGTTGTTCTCGCGAGGGGGCGGGAACCGGCGCGCGGCGCTGAGCGGCGGCTGGGCCAATAGGAGCGCGCGGCGCGGGGAAGCGCGGCGGCTCGGCCAATGGGAGCGCGGGCACGGGAGACGGGGCGGCCAATGGGGCGGCGCGGCGCGGGCACGGCGGGCGCGGCGGGCGGCGCGGAGCGCAGGTGAGGTGAGGGCGCCGCGCGGGCGGGTTGGGGCTCAGTGTCCCTCTGCCTTTTATCCCCGCTTCTTCCCCACCTCCGGTGCTCGCTTCCCGCTCCCCCCGGGTCCGCAGCCCCTGGCAGCCGCTCTCCGCCCATGGCTCCCTCTCTGCAGGCCGCTGCGGCGGGAGGTTGGCTGGGAGCACTGGCAGGCCTCCTCGTGGGCCCTCCTGGGGCTCCCGGGAGTTGCCGCTGTCAATAACCCGCGCTACCGCAGCGGGGCCGGCTGTGGGTTGTGTGAGAAGGGGTCTCTTCTACCGAGCGGCTTTGTGCTTGTCGGCAGTGCCAAGCCCCGCTGTAGAAGAGTAGTTTAGTGTTGATCCAAGGTGCCGTATTGGTGCTTCAGGAAGCAGAAGTTCGTTGTCTGGGAAGGTTTCAGGAGAACGGATTTGTGCATGTGTGTGGTTTGGTGTCTGTTTCAAGTGCTGTGCAAGAGGGTCGTTGTTCAACACTGGGGTTATTGGTTGGCTCCTAGTAATTCACAGAATGTTAAGGTTCGGAAGGGGCTTTAAAGCTCATCTGGTTCCAAACCCTGTTACTGTGGGCAGGGACACCTCCTGCTAGACCAGGTTGCTCAAGGCATTATCCAGTCTGGCCTTGAGCACTGCCAGGGATGGGGCAGCAACAACCTCTTTGGGCAACCTGTGCCAGAGCCTCACCTCCCTCACAGTAAAGAATTTCTTCCTAAATCTAGATTTCTACCCTCTCAATATTTACCCATTACTCCTTGCCCTGTCACTACAGTTCCTGACAGAGTCCCTCTCTGGCTTTGCTGTAGCCCCCCTCAAATACTGGAAGGTCTCTATGATGGAAGTGTCACCTGCTGTCAGTGTTATGATGGTGACTCACGAAAGGCACGGTGCTCGCAGCCCTGCCCCCGGCTCAGCTGCTGTTTCACAGCAGGTTTTGGTAAGCTTGTGTGCCCTCGTAGTTCCTAAAATCATATCCTGAGCTGGAAGGGATCCACAAGGATCATTGAGCCCAGCTCCTATCCCTGCACAGCACAGCCCCAAGAATCACCCCACGCAATAATCACAGAGTTGTTAGGCTTTCATACACGCCTGGCAAGATGCAGAAGGTAAAGCGTTTATGATATTTGGGTCTCTGGTCTTTTTCAGATCAGTAGGTTTGATGCAGGACAGGATAGGTGTCTTTAAATGCTTAACGTGGACCCTTCATGTCCTTGAATGAGATTATGATTAAAATAAAGACTAACTGTTTGGAACAGGGAAAGTGGTAAGATGGCAAAACTGCCAGCTGAGTCAGTTACTCAGAACAGTGGGGACTTGAGACCATTATGAGGAATTTATAGCAGGTAAAAGGAAGTGTTCACAAATGTGTGATAGTGTGTATTGGAAGAAATCACTTAAAATGCCCACTCTTTAGATTCAGTTTAAATAAAGAACAGTGTAGAGTAGAGTTGTGTGCTCTTTCTTGTCCTTTCTCACAGTGGAAGAGCAAGTAACTCAAGGTTACTGCCTTTAAAACTTTGAAAAAAACATCTTTATTCAACATACCTACTCTAAGGGCTTTCTGGGGTTATAAGAAGATTGGACTTTGGCATATCTACCTACAGATGAGATGAAGAAGAAAATATGCAGGACTGAAAGCCTATTTATAGGAAGCAGAGGAGCATTAATTGATCGGTGGTGGAAGAAACAATAGGTTTGGAAGGTTGTTGTGTGGTCTATTCAGGTTTTTCCTGTATATGCCTTTTGTTGCAGAGGGAACAGGCTGTTGTACCACATGGGATACCAAATATAGCTTGAAGCTTTTAGATATTTGTTTTTATGCTGACCTATTGTGGTTTTATCTGGGTTTATCGTATGGAAATTTTCCTTCTGTTGGGTTTGACAAACATTTATTACTGTGTTTTACAGATGAGAGGATGGTGTGCTGAAAATGTGCAGCAGATATTTGGGTTGTACATTTGTCCACCTGCT
This sequence comes from Lichenostomus cassidix, assembly GCF_008360975.1. Classification (NCBI taxonomy): domain Eukaryota; kingdom Metazoa; phylum Chordata; class Aves; order Passeriformes; family Meliphagidae; genus Lichenostomus; species Lichenostomus cassidix. The sequence goes on along the minus strand of NC_139492.1, from coordinate 8,116,690 downwards.
CTTTGATTTTCATCTGTGTGTTTCCTAATGAGTTCCCCTGTCTGTAACACAGGGATTAAGTTGCTGACTTCCCTTCTGAAATGTCTGGATGTCTGCTTGTGCCAAGTGCCATGCAAGAGCTGGGTATTGTTGCTGCTGCTCATACAGAATTCCCCAGGCCTGCAAAATGGACCTTTTACTTATTCATGTTTAGCTTAACAGACATTCTGCTGCATTCTGTAGCAGCCCAGGCTTGGAGCCTGTCTAAAAAGCAGTTTTGCCTCAAATAAGCAAATAGAGCATTGCCAGCTTGCTCTTAACTACTTGTGCTCTTGTGTTTTCTTTCCAAAAGAAGCTGATCCTCACTCATCAGATGGGTCCTTCGAGCATTTTTAGGTGGGAATCTCTTTGAGAGGCTGACACTGAATTTCTTCCTTTTTGTTTCCTATTTTGAAGAATCTTTCTACAACTTGGGGAACTCTTGGCTCATCAGCTACTCTGAAGGTTGTGGGTGAGGCTTTTCTTCTCCCCTATGACGCCTTCTTCCTTTCTTTTTCCCAGAGCACTGGAAAAATCTAATTTTTTTGCTGTTTCTCAAAGTTAATTAGTTAGTTGACACAAACCCTGTCAATATGTGAAATACAACAGACACTTGCACATGCATTGGAGTATTTCAGCTTTGTGTCTTTCTGAATCTAATACTGTAAAATGTTCATCGTGGCCATATGTGGAATAGAATAGCTACTGTGTTCTTCCTTAGATAGCATTGTAGTGCTCTTGAGGAGTTTTTAGTGTTTTTTAGGTAAGAAATCATCAGTTATAATCAGTCTGAATAGACTTAAGAAACCGGTTATCTTTTCTGTTTTCTTTCTGGTTTAAACTTAGACAACTTGTACAATATATAGTGTTTATGTGTGGTTTTAAATGTTGGGGAGACATTAAACTGGGGTTTAACAGAATTGCAGTCTATTGCAGCAGCTTCTATTGATAAGTTACCAAAGTTGTTTTATAGAGGAGCCTTTTCAGTCCTGGCTTTTAGCCCAAGGTCAATCTGGCCAATTAACTGAAGTTAATTTAATTTCTGAAGTATTTTCTTTCCCTCAGGTGTCAGTTGTTGCTCCTTCCCCAGCCAGACATGAAAATCTGCCATTGCTGTGCTCTTTACTGTGGTAGCAGTTTCCATCTTGCACAGCAGCAGCATGAAGAGTCAGACTGCAGTCTCTTGAATGCAGTAAATTCTGTCAGGGTGGAGACAAAGTTGTTTGTGCTGTTATGAATATTCAGTCTAAATGTTTGAATTCTGTCACTTAGAAAAAGCTATTTAGTGTTGGCTAAGTTTTGAGGTGTTGCTTCCAGTGCTTGGTTGTAATCACAAGTACTTTAACTTGCTTCAAAATAACCAGTTTATTCCATATTTGCTGAATTAGGTTCCGTTTCACAAAGTTGTTGCAATTGTCCTGCACAGGCAAACTTACATGACAGACCTTACATGGAATTAATGTGGTGTCTGCAGCTAAAAAGTGCAGATTTGGGAGCAGTTCTGTAGCACTGATTGTTCACACTTTCGGTCTCAGTGCTCTGAGAAATTGGTGCTCCTTACACTCCCAGCTTTTTATCACAGTAATGAAAAGAGGAAGTAGACCAGATCGGATCAAATCAAGCTGATCTCTGTGTTGTTCTTGCAGTCACTGCTCCTGGAGGATCTGATCAGTTCTTAAATGTACAGGAGTGTGGCTATTCTGGTCAGTGTCTGCCAACAGAGGCTGTTCCTGGCAGGGGTGCATCTGAGTTATTGCAAGTAAACACTGGAAAGATGCTCTGTACTGCATTGCAGGGCATGAAGCTGCTTATTTCCACCCTCCTCCTCCCTGTTCCTCTCCATCTCGGTGGCACGCTAATCTGTTCAAACAGATCCGGTCTCTGCTATCTCACCTGCTTAACAAGTCATTGCAAATACGAGTATTCCCTCCCCCAGCTTTCCAGAAGTGTGTGGGGAGGGCTTATGAAATTCTCCATTCCTGGATGCTGCTGTTAGGGTTTGTCCTGGCACCGAGGCAGGAGGGATCATTTCCTCTCTCAAACTGCATATGTCTGAATGAATCATCATGCAGTGCTTTTAAATCATTTGTCCAGACAGAGGAAAGCACTGCTACTGCTCCTGGGTAGTTGTACTTGGGAATGATGGTGAGACTGAGAATGTGAAGAATGTTCAAATTGTACTGTAAAATTGCTTTGGTATGGTTGAGGGGTACCAAGAAATACTCAAACTGCAGGCTTTTGTTGATTTGTAAAAATCCATGTTTTCTTCTTAGTGGGTTCCCTTGAACCAGATAGTCTCCACTGATTTTTCTTTTGAGTAAATGATAAACAGCTGGAGTTGATGCTTGAGATCTGGTTTGTCTTATTTCATCCCAGGCCCTCTGGTTTTGGGTGCAAAAGTTACAAGAGAGGGGCCGTACTGAAGATTTCCATCTCTGTTGCACCATTCAGCACCACAGATTTCTGTGCTCTTCTGTGGCTTTACAGAGGTGCCTGATGCTCACCACATGTAGCTGGTTTAGCTGCAAACCATGATATGGCGTGTGAAATTGAGATTTTGGGTTTCATATTTCATTAATGTGGACACCATTGCAGCTACATGTCTTTTTCCATAGTGATCCCAAGCACATACACTTTTGTTCTTTCTGTAAAAATAATGGGTTCCATTCTGAATTTAGAACTGTACGATGCATTTAATGTCTCTTCTGTTACATCCCTTGCCTTGTGCTTTAGTTTCTTTAATTGTTCTGTCATTGGGTCAATGCAAGGAATTGTCACACTGGTAAAACTTTCTGCAGGCATTGAATTTAGACACAGGTCTTCTACATTGGAACAACATGAACTTACTTCTTTTGGCTGGGGGTTAAAGACATACAGAGTAATACATTTTAATAGATAGCTAGTTATGGCTGTTTATGTGCATCTATAGCTTGACTGTTTTGCTATTAATTTAACTTAATGTTTATGTGTATTTTCAGCCCTCCTATATTCCTATGCTTGCACGTGTATGCATCTTTCTTTATAATATATAAAAATATAGAATCACAGAATGGTAAGGACCATCACAATCATGGAGCCCAGCTCTCCAAGCTATCTGTTTATGAGTGTATGCAAGTAGTTTATAGCTATTTTAACACCAAGTTCTTCACAGGGACTTCTCTGCTTTCGCCCTCCTTTGTATCAAGGCAAAATATTCACTGGGATATGGCATCTGCATCCCACTTCTGACAGGTCCATAGATGGTAGTCCTGCAAGGGAAAGCTCTCTGGGACCACTTGAAAGGATTTCCTTGATGTTTAATGCCTGGGGAGGATAGACAGTGTATCCTGTTAAGAAGACTTTCTCTTGCCACTCTGTCTGTGACCCCACAAATGTAGAAACTGTTTATAGCTGAGCAAGAATTTTCCGTTTTTCTCTGAAGGTTTCTGTGTGTCTTGAGTGAAACCTGCAGCAGAGATGGACACAGAAGGCTTTGGAGAGCTGCTGCAGCAGGCAGAGCAGCTGGCAGCAGAGACAGAAGGGATCTCGGAGCTCCCGCACGTAGAACGCAACCTGCAGGAGATCCAGCAGGCTGGGGAGCGCCTGCGTTCTCGCACTCTGACCCGCACCTCCCAGGAGACTGCGGATGTGAAGGCGTAAGTACGGAGCTGACACTGGAAACTGCACATGGGGTGGAAGCTGTTTACGGGTTTCGTTTCCAGCGTGGGGGGAGTCCTGCCGGAAGAAATAGAATGACTGCAAAGCTTGTGGTTTTTTTATTTTTCCTCCAACCTTTCTCCCACTTCCAAAAAATAATGGGATAATTGAAGGATTTGTCTGAGGAGCTACTGTTCTTGATTTTGGACACTAAAGCCAAAAAATGCAGTACCTTGCTCTGGCTGCTGCTGAAGATGTTTACCAATGTGGTGTACATTTTTTCTGTTTGGAAGGACTTGGCAGCTGTGCAGCACTGCAGTGGAAGAGCAGAAAGATTTCAGCAGGGCTGAGATGTTTAGATAGAGACGTAGGGCTGTTCGAAGTTTGGTTCTGTGCAGTTTGTATAACACATCTGGGAGCACTGTCTGTACATGGCGAGCTGCTGACCTAAATATTGCCAATGAGTCTGGGTTTAGAGTTCTGTCTGTTCAATACTAATTTCATATCTGTACAATTTCTTCCTTATAGATCGGTTCTTCTTGGGTCTAGAGGGCTTGATATATCCCACATTTCTCAACGACTTGAGAGTCTAAGTGCAGCTACTACATTTGAGCCTCTTGAACCTGTGAAGGACACTGACATCCAGGTAGGGACATTTCTGACGTGTGAATTACACTGCCCTTGCCACTGCTCTTCCTTTGTTGTGGTTCAAAGCTGTTTGAAGTGTTCTGTGGAGATAGCCTTGCTCTCTGTTTAGTTCACTGGCTAGAGGAAGTGCCAGAGTTAGCCATGAGAAGCAGCATTAAGTACCAAGATCAAAAGAAGTACTTTAAGTTCCAAATTCTTGCTGAAGTCAAGAGAAGCTAGGTACATACTTACTCCCTTTGTGGACCTGTCTTTCTTGGCTATGCAAGCCTAAATTGCCCAGGGATACCCCTCCCTCATAGTTTTGAGATTTTTTTTTTTTCTTTATCTGTTTGGCAAAACATGTGGAACCACTTGGCAATTTTGAGGTGTTTAAATAGGGAGCATTTAAGTCAACAAGCAAAAGTGAGTATAGCTTTTGTCTTTCACTGTATCTCAGATGTTATGACCTTGTCTTGGTAGTAGACTGAATTTGCCATGTTTCATATGCTTTACCAGATGATTTAGTTTTGTAAATTTCGCTATAAATGTCTTAGATATTATAATGACCCACCTATTTTTGCTTTCTGATCATTGCCTGCCCTTGTAGAATATCTTCATGATGAAACCTGCAGTATTCATTACTCAGTTGAGAGCTGGTAACGGAATTGATGTTGTGGGTTGCATTGAAGGCAACGGTCTGAATTACTGGTCAATCATTTTGAAGCTTATCTTTTCTCTCCTTTCTGGAAGATGGCTCACTTAGGAGGGTCAAAGGACTTGTAAGCACTTCTTTCTTTTTTTGCAGAAGTAGTATGCTCTAAACTACTTCAGAAGGGGAAGGGAGGCATGTGAAATTACCCCATTTTTTCTAATGTATGCTTTATTTTAGCATTTGGTGCCATCCATTTTGGGTGGAGGGCCCTTAGTTTAATCTCATGCTAGTGTTAGGAGCTCTGTGGTCTCCTGTCTTCAGGCAGACTTATTTAACTCGTTTTCTAAGGCCTCTGTTTCACTAAAAATCAGTGCTCTCTGGAGACTTTATGTATTGCCTGATCATGGAGTGAGAGCTCTAAACCACTGGCATTGCTCACTTTCTGTTTTTTCCCATTTTATTCCTTTGTTCCAATTTCTGATGTTGTTGTCTTTCTAACTGGTGATGTTAAACTTGGTACATGTCTTTCTTGACCTCATTCTGTCTAGATTTTTTTCAACAACTCTTGCCTCTTTTTTCTTTTACTTTTTTTTTAGGTTTACTACTGCTGTTAATTCTTTGATTTCTACCTTTTTTCATTTATGCTGTAAGAAGAATCTGAGTGTAGATTCTCAAGCCCAGAAGCAGTGGAGCGCTTGACTCTTTGGAGCTGAGATTTGTGGTGTATGAGAAAATGGATATCATTGCATAATAATCACATTTTTATATTATTACTAGTTACCTGATTAAAATGTGATCTTCTTCTTTCTTAATTATAGCAGATCACAAAGCTTTATTTGAAATGGTAATTATGGCATATTCTGATGGTGATCTTGGTATGTTTTCTTATCTCCAGTACATATTTTTAATCACGCTTGTCAATATTTGAATATATCCTCCTGTTCAGGAAAAGCTCAAAATTTAACATAAAACCAGTGGTTAATTGCAAATCAATGTGTTTAAATGGCCATATCAGCCAATAAGATTCAGCCCTTTCTTTAGGAAAACAGCTAAAAAGTACAAATGAGAAACAGGATTAAAATCAATCATTTAAATCAAAGTTCCCTGTTTGCTGTTTTGAATCATGATTAACACTAGTGATTTAATCACTGATCGCTCTAACAACTCATCTCTGAGGCCTAACACTTGTGTGCTTTGAATCTTAAATTTTTTTGCAGGCCATGTGCAAAAAACATAGTGAATTAGCTAAAAGTGATTTTGCAGGGGTTAAGGGGCAAGGGGCTCCATTTTAGATCGTCTTGGAGGCACATGAATAAAGTGTCGGTTTTAAATGTTTTGTCCCTGCTTGTTTTTGCAGTTGACATGTGCAAGGATTTTATGTTGTCTTGTAGAACATCGTCCTCTACTCTGAGGATATTTGCAGTCACGCCTGGAGCTGGCTGGTGTCAACAGTGCTCTGTACTTGAACGTTACTTGCTTAGAATATGGACAGGTATCTTCACTCCTCTGTAGGTTCTGGTATGCAGTCATGTCATCAACACTTTAAGAATAGCTTTTATTAAGATTTTGTTAGTTACGTGAGAGTACCTAACACTTTTATTATTCTTTTGTGTGTGGTTCCTCATATATGTGTTCCTTAAGCTTTAGTTTGACCATGTGGTGTTATCAATTCATAAATACTTTACAGCATCATTTGACAAAGAAACTGAAACTTTTTTGAGGAAAGCACCTGAAACTGCTGGTCTGTGCCCTCTTCCCCTGTGAAGTGGTGGTGGGACTCTGCATTGGCGCAGCCTCTGTGCACCACAGCACAAGAGGAGGTGGTGAATTTGGGCACTTGTGCCAGAGGCACAGACCTAATGCTTAGCCTTTGCTGACTGTTGCAGTTGTGTGAAGGCTACAAATATGATTAAATCTTTACTGCATGAATTTTAGGGTTCTGCTGACTTTTAAATTCTATCAAAGCTCTTACAGCATTAAATACTCCTTGGACTTCCTGCCATGTGTTCCCACGTCACTCCTTTGCATCCAGAAATTTCTCTGGCAGTTTGCTTGAGTTTTTCTGCATTCTTACCTAAAGCATTTAGTTATTGTCTTTGTTCCTTCTTCCAGTGCAGTCTGTTCTAGCAGCCTGTGGGAGGCCAGCACAGAGAGATATGCTAGAATCTCATCTCTCAAATGATGGCAATCAGCACTGCAGAAGGAGAATGCCAGGAAGTACCCTATTTCTTATATAGAGAGTAAAACACAGCAAGAAAAATCAGAGGGGAGCATCCTAGGGCATGAAGTCCTAGGATGCTGGTGCAAGACATTCAGAAAGTGTTAAGAGAATCTAGGAATTCACCTTAATAGAAGTCTTAGCTTGGGTTAACGAGCAAGAGGAACTTTCTGTACAGAACCTCTTTAAATGATGGTCTATAGTGCTGACTAAAAAGTGCACCAAATTGCAGCTCAATTAATTATCTGAATTATTTATCAGTTGTAAAATGTAGATTGCTTGCACATAAAAGGGTTGTGAGTCCAGGAAATGTCTCCCACTAGAGCAGTAGGCTGGGAAGATTATGTAAAAGATTCTAGGCTTGCCATTAAATTATAGAAATTTGTATTTTTCCTCTCTTATTTCTAAGTTTGTGTTCTTAAATTGCATGCAGAACTACAAACACTTTGCAGTAAATCTGTTTTATAATAATTCTTACGTCAGGAGTTTATAAAGATTTTTCTTGTCAAAATGCCCTATTTTGGCAAAATCTTTTCAAAATTAAATGTTAGTCCAGTGATTCTTAATCTCATATTTAGCATGAATTTGTGTGCTTGAGTCTTTTTGTTTGTTTCTTTTTGGCTTTTAAAAATTCAAGGTAAGGTTTGATCATCCAAATCCATGTCCCAAAATGGGGTGTGTGTGTGTCAACATAACATTGACATTCTGTTCAGAAAAGGTATTTCTTCACTCTTCCAATGATGCAAACTATGATGTCCTCTTCTAGTGAGCACTGTGATAGCAGATTGTCTGTCAGGTCACAGTAATGGCAGCCAGAGGAGGAATTATTCCAAGATTGTGGAAAGGCTGTGTGACTGTAATACGTGAGGTGGGACCTGGCCCCTGCACTTGTGCTGTTTGGTTTATGTATGGAGGTCAGAGAGAGATTTGGTGCTGCTCTGTCAAACTGATTTTTGGGTTACCAGGCAGGAGTTAGTTGTTAGATCAAGGCCTGATTTAGTCCTTCAAAGGTCATTTGACTGGTTACAGTGAATGTTATGCTTTACTGTGGGCTTTGTGTTTTGAACATGTCACATTGGCTTGATACTAGATTTGGTCCCCCACGTGCTTGTTCTGAAAAATCTAAGTCCAATGTCTTGGCTGTAATTTTAAAAAATGGTTTTGCTCTCATTTTTCAGCCTTGATCCAGCTCTGTGCAGATTTGTGAAATGAATACTAGAAGCAGACACAAGCTCTCCTTGCATGCCTTGGTTATCTGCTTAGAAAGTTGGAGGTGAAGGGCTAGCTCCATTACACTGAAGGAAGATTTTGTTGAATTATCTCATTTGTACAACAGATTCACCTTGGCCTTCTAATCTAGGCACAACTGAAAGGTTGCATACTAGGGTTTGATTTTGATTTCTGGGTGTGGATATTCAGAGTAGTGACTGAGTAGCTCTCTGGAGGTCCAGATACAGAAGAAGGAGCTTTTATCTAAATGAGGGCAGAGGGTTAGACTGAAATCTGTCCAAGTGGCAAGAGAGACTGAAATTAAGTATGTGGGATGTTTTGAAGCTTTTCAAAATGCTGTAATAGGTTTTGTATCAAAAGTAGCTTTGACTTCTGCTTTAGTGTTGGTAGAATCTGGGACCCACGATGCTTCCCCCAGCCCTGTATATTCTGTTTGTGTGTGTGTGTGTGACTCACAATTTAAAAACTCTTACTCTGACATCAGGTACTGAAAGGGTGCATTATTCAACAATTGAGCTCTTACTGCTATTTTATGTTACCATTTGTGATATACTTTGTGGTATCTGCTAGAATAATACCAAAGCCTGTGGTAATCTACTGGAGTGTAACTGAAATCAGAGTTTATAAATGGAAATGCTGACACAACCTTAAAGGGCCAACCTCAAGTGCTGTTCACCATCCATTGTTTGCATTAGCTTAGCCTGAAAATGCATTTTTCCTTTTGCAGATTTTGTCCTTTCTCATTTGCCAAACATTGATTTCTCCCCCCCGCCCCCAAGTCCTTCAGTTCTAATGGAGCTTGAAATTAAGGTGGCTTTATTTTTCTGTCGCTTCCTTGTTCACCCTAATCGATGATGCCAGCACAGCTGTGGGGACCTTTTAACCATTGCAGAGCCATGATGGTGAATGCAAGAGGACAACCTTTGACCTTGTCTTTTTAAGGGTTGGTCATTAGCTGTTGGTTTCTTTGCACTGCTGCAGCCCAGATGAAAAATACTATTTGTGATCATAGTTGGGAGTTCTTCAAAATCTGTAGAAATATTTGGCTCCAAAAATACCTCTCTTCAAAGGTTAAGTAATTTTTTGTCTTCCCTTTACTAGTGCATGCTAGTATCCAACCATGTTGTTTTCTTTGCCTAGGCAGTCTGATTGCATTCAGGATTTGAGCCTTAATGTACACATTTAGGCATGTAAATCAAGAATATAAATATCCTGGTAATTAAATGTGGCCAGAGGCAGTTTGCACACAATGGAAGAAGGCAGTGGTGGGGAATGAATGAGTAGTTTGACATGCAGCAAATGGAGCTAAGGGATGTGGACCTTGGAAATATAAATTACACAAACTTCCTCAGCTCATCTCTGATGTGTTTGATGTCTCCATCTTCTAAGTAACGTGCAACAATTTTACATAAACTGCAGCCTGCCTGTGCTCTCTGCTGGGTGATGAGGCTTGCAGGGCCTTGGGCAGTTTACAGCCCCAGTGAGGAAGCCAAGGGATCAGTGGCCTGTCTGACACTTGACAGTCTCCCAGGGCCCCTCTGAATGAACAGGCTGGCCCAGAGCCTCCCAAGGCCTGTGCTGACTAAAGGATGCCCTGGGAAGTGCCAACTTGTGTGTAGATTGGGATGTGACTAGGATTTAAGAGTGCAGGCTTCTCTGATAGTCAGCATGGGGTGTTGGGGTTTGTTTTGTTTTTAAGTTAAAAGGAATAAAACCCAACAAAAGCAAAATGCCCCCTTCCTTTTGGTATCAGGTAGATGAGTGAATAACACTATCAAAAATAAAAAAGGAGGAGGAAAAAAAAGCCCAAAACATTGGGAATGTTTCTGGAGGATTTGGGGTTTTTATGATTTTTGGTTTCTTTGCTTGTCAATTTTCCCCTCACATTTGTAATTTACATCTAAGCAGCAGTTTCCTCTAGTTTTCATTACTGCTTTAGTGGCATCGTTGAGTGCAATTTAAAATTACCCTGGTCTTAATTAACCTTAAAAACAAACATGTGCACCCCCAAAAACCCCAAATCATGGTACCTTTAATGTAGAATACTCAGGTGTTTCATTAGTTGGCCAGATTACAGTCATTCAGTAAATTCTCTGATACTGAATTATTTTAAATTTTTTCTGTTTGCTTGGTTGCATACTAATTGGAATAATTATGTGGTGATCTTCCAGTTCATCATGGTTCTGATCATGGATTCCTAACCCTAAGGGGCTGGGAACAGGGAGAGAAGATACGTGATCTGCCTTTCTCTTTCATCATGGGTAAATAAGAGGGTATGAAAGAGATATTTCTGAACTTTATGCTAATGCAAGGTCATGAGATGGAAAAATTGGGTACTCTTGTAGCTGTATTTATTGATCTATTTAAATTCTGCTACATCCTGGCACATTTCACATTTCCTATCTGCTTTATCCAGATAGGTTCTTTGCATCTCAAATCAGGACAACTGTAGACTTAAAAAATATTTTTGTAATAGATACTTCAAACATCTTAAAACATACCAGATTTTGAGTCATAATGCTTGACTTCATTCCCCCTCCCCTGTTTTACTTCTTTTGCTGTGCAAGCTCTGCCCTTGCATGAAAATAGTTCCAGTTTCTAATTGAATGTTAACTCATACTCCTGTGAAGGAGCAAATACAGTATAAAATGTAGTTTGGACATGACGTGCCCAAAACACAGCCTCCCCTGTGCTGAGGTGTAGACATCTCTGCTTCTCTTGGTAGCAGTGCAGGATCCTTTCATAGCTGAAACTCAGGAGCAAACCTGGATGTGAGGATCTGAGCCAGAATTTCCCCTAGACCTTACTTGTAGCAATGTCACTATTGCAAGAAGTACCGTGGGATTATTAATGACTTTCAGGATCTGTGTTGCATCTACCCAGGAGGACGTCATTTCTGGCAAGGTGGTACCTCTTAGTGTCACGCTGTCCCATTAATTTAGTGCTCGCTGAGGTCTTGTATTGACTGCTGACCTAGACAGTGTGTGCTCAGCATGTGCAAATGAATTGTTGGAATTGGTGTTTTCATGGTGCTGGAAAGATTTAGCAGAATGGTTTAATCTCTCCCCTTATACAGATTGGTGAGAAGAAACAATGCTGAGATGCAAATTCTTCCAACCTGGCTATTTGCCTTCTTCACATATCATGTCATAGAGCACTTACTTGGATTAAAGAAATGGTTTTATTTATTTATTTGAGGCTCAAATGTAGCTTTTGCAAAGCAGAACTCCTGTTTTGCTTTGTAACATCTTTTAAACCACTACAAATCATAGATCTAATAGGAGAGGATTTGGAGTTTTCCAGTATCTTGATTATAGCACTGAAATAAAAGATTTGCAGGGCTGTGCTGGAATTTCACAGTGGAACTGATTATACACAGAAGTGAACCCAGTTCATCTGTGTTGCAATTAAAGGGAAAAAAGAATTGTCAAAAATTAACAAGAAGGTAAAGGAGATTTCTAATATATGAACAGCATTTTGTGTAGTAGCAGTATAAGACCACAATTGCAGGGGGGTTATTGTTTTCTATATATTTATTTTTAAAGCAATCCAGTTTTCTCCTTGGACCTTGCTATGACCTTCTAGTGCCTGTGTGGAAATTGGAAGTGGAAGCTCTTGGCTTTGGGAAGCCCTGCTCACAGCCATGCTGAGGTCTTGTTGAAGGGACTTCTCACAGGTGGCAGAAACTTTTAGTCCCAGTGTTGCAGTGGGTTAATGAATTTAAGCCCACACATAGGTATGGGATCAAAAAATTAACATTTACCTATTTAAATCAATACGGCTTTTTAGCTCTTCTGAAAAAGAGAAGGAAAGAAAGTTTCCTAACTGCAGTAGGAAAAAAAGAATTGTGATCTTCAGCAATCATGTCTGAAATGAGACAGAGGGGCTTGGAGCTGACCTATAAGAGAGGTGAATTTGTTACCTTTCTCCTGTGCTATTGTTTTTGTGGGTTTTTTTGCTAGTCTTTATTACATGAGCATTGTCTTGACCATCTTTCTCAACTAATCCCTCATGGTGCTGTGAGCTGTACAGACCAAATCACTCTTCCACAAGGGAAATCTGTAATGTGAGTAGGCCAGACTCTTTCACCGAACTCCTGTGGTCACAAACAGCATAAAAAACCTTGGACACTCTGTTTTCAGTGAGGCAGTTAATCAAATTTATTAGGAAAAGCAGCAGCTGCTGCAGCTCTCAACTCCCTCCCCTCCTCTCAAGATCCCCTCATTTACTCAAGCCTCTTGAAAGTGTTACTCCACTGATGAATTCCACTGGGGTTTATTACTAAACCATTTGCGTAATTTAGCAGTCTGGGAAAGGCCACAGGTATATTGTTGTGCATGCCCTCCTCTCCTCTGTAGTAATTAGTCAGTTTGACTCTACATCCAAAATCTTAATCCTAGTCATTATCAAGCTTTGGTTTAAAACAGTCGCTAACTAAGAGTGTGTCAACTGTTTCTCAATGACTGGACATCAAACTGTGGATGTACTTACGCTTCCCCATGTAAAACAGCAGCCTGAAAATCTGGCAGTTTGTGGAAGAAATGTTTGGGTTGTGTGCAGGGATGTTTAACTTTCCTTTTTGAAGTAAAAATGAAATCCTTATTCCTGCCAAGATACGTTCCTAAAAGAAAGTTGCAGCCTTTTGAGGTAGAACTAAGGATACGTGCATTTGTTTCACTGATTCAGATTTTTGGCACAACTTCTCACTGTCTCCTGTTTTCTTTCCTATCCTTTATTTCTCATCATTTTCCACTTTAATTTTTTTCTCCTTACTCCAGTTGCATTCATTCCCTTTGCCTTTCTGCTCTGAATTCATGTATTACCTCTTCCCCACACTTTAGTCTCTGCTTTGACACCCTTTTGGGTGGAAAAGAGTTATTTGTTTACTTTGAGCTAAAAAATTAAACTGTTCAAACAAACAACAGTTACTGCAAGATGTCTCATTGGTTTTCCATGCATGTGGAAATGACTGAAAGAAGCTTAGGGAGTTGGATATTTTCCATACCTTTCTAATATTTGTATCTCAGCAAGCATGCAAGATGCTTGATGGTTTCACCAAAAGCTTATGCAGCATTTTGAGCCACAACTAATAGATAATTTTTAAACTTTATTGGAGCAGCATGCTTAATTGTTGTTTGGTAAAAATGGCTTGAGAAGGTTGGAGAGATCTAGTTTTAAAATAACTTTATGGGGGAATGAAATATATTGCTAGCTGGTGTGACTGCAGTGGAAGTCTCTCTGGACTATGGTCTTCAAGTATCAATTTCTGGATAATCCAGAAATTGTTACCTTCCCTGTTACCTTCAGGGTCTACTGTGGGACGGAGGTAGGAAAGGGGAGAGAGGTTTAGTCACATGTGGTATGTTTGTGGGAGCAAAGGGAAGGTTTGCCAGTGTCACACAAGGGCTGTTCAAAGGCTGATGAACAAGGAAAGGTAGTGCTAAACACCTCAGTGCTTAGTTTCAGTTTCAGCAGCTTTATTAAACCTTTCTAAATCCTTTAGTTGGCTATCCTAGACTTGATTCAGGGATAGAGGTTTAGCTGATACCAAAGTTGTCAGGTTGGTTGCCTTTGCATGCTTTCAGTCAGCACTGGATAACTCGGAGGAGAAACACGGCAGAGATGTTCATGGGGATACCCACTTGCTTTATTAGGCTTCACCTTGTTTCCTAGTAGTTAGAGACTGGTTATCCTGAAGCATGAGGAATAATATTTATTTCCACAATTTCAGTGTTGAACTCAGCTCTGGGTACTGTCAATATCCATATACATACTGAGTCAGTTTTTAATCCCATTATGGTTTTGGCATTGCCATCTTCCTGTGGCAGTAAGTTCCACAATCCAATTACAGACGATGTTAAAATTTATTTCCTTTTATTGGTTTTGAGCTGGACATAATTTACACAGACATTGTTTCCTTTTTGTTCAGACCTATATGAACTGGATTTCAAGATCTGCCCTTTCTAGAACACTTATTTCACTTGAAGTACCAGCTCGTACTTTGTTCCTTTTTTAAAATGTTATTCATCCCAGAAGTGTTCCCAGACCATGTCACATGCTTTTGACAATTGCCCAAGTCTGTCCTGCAGTTTCTTTTTTAAAGGGTATCTGTTCAGTTTACACAGTGTTGTTGATAATGCTAGGTTGTTTGGTTTTTCTGATAATGATATTTGGTGTAGCCAAACTCAGTGTGAAAGGCAGAAGTAGTAATCTGTGAAGGATTTGATTTTAATCTTGGATAAATGGGCGTGCATAGGTGGAAGTACTGTACAGTATCATGACAAATCCTTATCTCTAAACACAAACCAGTGGGATTCTTTGGGCCAGATTCTAGTGTATGAGAAAAGAAATTTCTGAAGAGAATGGGGGAGAAAATGTGGAGGGAAAAAAACAAATCACATTTCAAATAGATGATAGAACCTGCATGTTATCTCCAGATCCTCTGAGCAGTAATTGATTTTGTCTGCTATGGTTACCATACAGTAACTCTGAAACATTCATTATTTCTTTCCTGCCTCAAGGCTTGTAGCAGAAAATGGCATATTTAAATCCTTTTACTCTGTCTGGTAAGTAGATACAAAAACCTGAAGGTTTTAATGAATCTGAAATAACTCCTAATGCACTAGTCAAAAGACTTGCCATTGTCTTGACTAAATGAGACCATGACCATCTTTAGGTCCTATTGAAAGCAAAATGCTGGAAGCTGGATGCACAGATCCGTCTCACTGTGGAATTACACATTTGGACCCTGTACTCTGGTTGTTTGTTTTTCATAGATCCAACCCTGCTGTATTTCTTTCAGGGTTTCAACCCCTCTATCATGATTTAATTTTTCCAAGGTTAAAAATGGCTTATCCAGAAAATTTGGAACTCATTGCTAATGGTAAGAAGCTTGATTACTCAACAGATACTGTGAATCAATATCACTTCTTTATTTTTGTTTTGCTGTTTGACTTGAGGTTGATGCTTTGGCTTCATATTTGCTGGTAAGATGAAGTGCATGACGTTGCTGTGCATAATTAGTTAATGTTACAATGAATGTTTTGTTGTTTATCTGTGCTTTCATGCTCTTAGATGCTTTATTCTCTACCTTTTCTAATGTCCTCTTGGTTTCTTCATTTTTTGTTTTGTTTTGTTTTCCTCATCTGAGGAAAAGTTTGGGTTTGTTTTTTGTTTGTTTTTTTTTTTAATGAATTATGGAAATAAGCTCTCAAGGTGGACACCTCCTCTGGTTTGTTGCTGGAGCACTGAGGGAAGCTGAGCTGGGAATGATTCCCATCAACTAGTAGTGTGAAATCTTTAGCTAAGAGTTGATGGTAACTTGTCACTCAGTTATATCCCTGTTAGTAACTCTAGCAGAACTGTAAGCTCTTCTTCTTTCCTTCCTTCCTTTGGGTTACTGTATTTGCTTTCACCTTGCTTTGGGATTTTCTCTGAGGAATTTCTCCAGCAGGTAACTGGTCTGTGTCCAGCACTGTATCTCTTGGAAGCTGTCAGAAGGCAGCTGCAAATCTCCAGGCCTTCCTGCCCCCTGGTGTATATTGAGTCCACAGAGTCAGCAGGGCAGTCCTCTGTGTGAAAAGAGTCTGGGACTTGTTTTGAAGGCTGGATAGTTCTTGCTGATATTTAGGGGTGCTGGATTTGGGGAGGAAACATTATATATGAGTCCATATGTCCTCAGCAGTGCCAGAAATGGAATGCCTTTTGCAAAGCATCACCAGGAAAAGAGACGCAAGTCTTGTTCATCAGTCAGAAGTTATTCCTATAATAAATACCCAAAGCTAAGCTTTGAGAAGTAACATTCTTCTGCAGCAGAATAGCAGAACAGATCTCCTTCCTGCAGGGGATTGAATCTGCAGTGTGTCTTAAAGGGCAGGATTTAGTTTTCTGTCTCAACTAGATCTGTCTTCTCCTCCTGGTTGTAGGTTTGCCCTGTTTGTCCTCAAAAATTTCTTCCTCAAACTCTTCGGCATGCATTGATTCTGAAGAATTGCCTGTAACATTTTCTCTGTCGGAGATTAAATACTAATTTCCAGCCAATATATTATGTATTAGCAATGCATCCTGGCAACAAATGTTGCTTGAAACCACATATTCCAAGAGGAAGGTGGGAAGCGCAATTCAAAGACTCATGTTGTTGCAGAGACAGTTCAGCAGAACATGTTGCATGTGGGAAGTGCCCCTGTGGATCCAGAGAAGGTTCATCTTGCTGTCTTGGGGGAGTTTCTAAATCCTTTTATTTTACGCAGACCTCTGAGGTGGATCCTTTTACTTTCAGCACCCCTGGTTGGTGTCATCTACAGGAAAGAACACACATTGGTACTGGGATTTGCAAAGCAATGTTTGTCTTGTGGCAAGCAGTCTGGATGGTCATGGCTATCCAGAAAAAACAGGGTTTTTTCCTGATACTTTACAGGAACCTTACCAGGGAAGCTTGAAACTGGAAAATCAGATGCTGAAAGAGGAGAAGGATGGCCACTGTTTGAAATGAAAATGGTTTTTGCTGGTGCTCTTTTATATGCTGATTAATTGACTTTAAGCAGTTTATACAGGCAAAAACTCACTGTTGCACTGCATCTGGTGCAGGAGTTAGAGTCTGGTTGTCCATGCCTTCACAGGCTGTGCCTTCCCATTAGTGAGGCTCTTTCTAGTGTCAAAGGCAATGGCTTGCTGATTTCATCCTATTCCTAACTGAACTTCCAGAGTGATAAATTGAAAACTGTCATGACCAGTATCCTGTTCCTCACTGCTTTATAGAAAATGCATGCAGTAGAGAGTGAAATTGAGTCTCTACTATGTGTGACTAAAGAAAAGGGCTTTTTGTGTCTTTGACAATTTATTTTCCAGAGCGTTGCAATTTGGTTTTGTAAGCTAAATGTGTAGTTAATTCACTTTATTAAGAATCTGAGGAGTTGTGTTAAATATGTGAATTTGTGCAGGGAAAGTAGGTAGGTAGGACCTCAGAGTTTAAACAACTCTTGAACTTATTTATTTTACTCAAGTTTTTTACGTCTTGAAACAACAGTTTCATAGTAGTAGTTATAGCACTGGATCATTGGCCTTGCTGTGTAGTATTGACTAATTATCTTTTAAAAAATGAACTTGCAGCTTCCAGAGCAAATCCAGAGTGACACCATGTCAGTACCACAGGTGGCAACCTTGTGTTCTGACAGAGGCCTCCATGTGGTCACACAGTAATGCTACTTAGTGTAAGGCTGCTGGCCCTGGGAAGTGCCAGATCTGAAAGGCTGAAGTTCTGGCCTTCCTAATACCGTTTGTGAAATCAGTGCAGTGAATTAATGAATGTAGCATTCATTGATGGGCACAGCTTCACAGACTAAATCGTACTTACTCAGACTGACAGTGTCACAGCTAATTCCACTGGAATCTTCCATGGCCATTGTGAGTGTAAATAATTTAAGTGCAGTGCTGCCTTTTGAAGTGTTTGTATGAATTCAGAGCCTTTTGATATATTGTGGTACATTCCATTAGAGTAATTTTACCTGTGGGTACATTGCATCAGAGTAATTTTACCTGTGGGATCATCAGAGCTTCCTTTTGTGTTAATATCAAAGATTTAGTTAATTGTTACTTCTGATAGCCCAGCGAAACGGAAAGGAAGAGATGTCTTTTGTCCCTTGGTTTTTGGATATGGTTTGGGTCTGGATTTTTGTTTGTTTTTACTGTTAATCTCTGAACTTGGCCAGGTGCAACTAGAAGCATCTGCTGAACAAGTTGCTGCTACCAGTAGTAGAAGCAAAGCTCTGCGGGTGTCAGATGTAATGTCAAATTTTTGTGGTTGGTAGCTAGATGTGTTGATTTCAAAAACCCTTAGTGATTCTTAGGATGTGTTATTGAAATATCTTTTAAAATACTTTTGGACTTTATTTTCAAGAGACATTTCAGCTACTTTAGAGCTTAGGTACATTGACAGGCCCAGGACATAGAAGCACAGGGAAATAAAGGCTGAAATAGGAGCAGGTTCATGCAAATCGGTATTGAGTGTATCTGTGGAGATCTGAGGACTGGAATCTCCAGCAGAGCTGCAATTCAATGTATTGAATTGTTAGTGTGCAGCCAGGTAGGTTATTGGCAATGCACGTCTGCTTGGCTTCTCCCTCCAGTTACAGCAACTTCCAGCTCACTGAATGTCACGTAGTTTAAAAGTACGTGCTGGGCACGGCAGCACAGATAGTGACTGACAGTAGGGAAATGTTGCCCTGCAAGCTCATAACTTATATTAATGACTGGCTAAAACAATTGGGAGTTTCAACTGCACATGGAATATCAAAATGCATTTGTCCCTGGCCTTTGACTTCTTGAGATCTGTATTGAGATCTAAGCAAATGTGCGTCCTCCACGGTTTGTGTCTGATGACAAATTGCATCTTACGTTGTTTTATAGCACACTTTGTGTGCTATAAAACAACTGAAATGGAGCCCAAGCAATTAGCTTTTGAAGCCAGAGGTTATAAATGAGATGCAAAAATGGGAGAATGTTCTGAAGTTTCAGGGTTTGGTTTTCTATTTGGGTTTTTCAGGGAAACTGAGGGCAGATTTAGAACAAGAGCTCATAAAGACCCAAGGATATAGTATTTCAGCACTTGAGATTTATCTATTTGTACTCACTGACTGAAAGCAGCACATTCAAATCAAACCAGCAAACTGCTGTCAGATGTATTGTGGATGAACAGGGAATGGGTTTTTTTCAGAGGTTCTGCAGGACAGAAGGAAGCCCAAACCTTGGAATGATAGGATTGAGCAAAACTGAGTGTGTTATAAACTTTGAAAGCAAGTGGCTGAAATATGTTCCAAGAGTATTCTGGAGCAAGAGTGCCAGTTTAAATATTTATGCAGTATTTTATTGTACTGATTCAAATATTGAATAGCACCTGACCCTTGAATTTTTGGATCCTTGCCTGACTGGCACCCCCTGATGCATATATTTACTTCGAAAATGGCCTTCTGTGGCAGCTGCTTTTCATTGCAGGAAATTGGGAAAGCTGGATTTTGATCCAATTTTTGTCATGATTGTCATGCTTGACTTTGAGTTCAAGAAATGCCTTCCTATGCCTGAGTTTCTTCAGCTGAAAATTAAAAGTTGCATTTATCACTGGCTCTCACAAGATTGTGAGATCCTGTAGTGGAAGCTCATATGGATG
This sequence comes from Lichenostomus cassidix, assembly GCF_008360975.1. Taxonomy (NCBI): domain Eukaryota; kingdom Metazoa; phylum Chordata; class Aves; order Passeriformes; family Meliphagidae; genus Lichenostomus; species Lichenostomus cassidix. The sequence goes on along the minus strand of NC_139492.1, from coordinate 8,097,148 downwards.
TTTTCCTTTTTGCTATTTTCTCAGACCTCTTTCTTGTTCACAGTCTTGAGCAACATTAGACAACATTTAGCTGGCCTCCTTGTGAAAAAGAAGGTTGTTTCTTTCCATCAGTAGTTTTCTAGTTTGGCAGTGCTGAGCAGTCCTTGGCTGCCGCTGTGGTGCAGACTGTCAGCAGAGCACCTTTCCCCACCTGAAACAAGAAACTGAAGCTGTGCTACAAACACCTGTCCACTGGCAGTTCTGCTGAAACTAGCCTTTTATCATTAAGACAGCTGCAGTGGCTGTCACCAGTCTGGTCTGGAGATGTTCAACTTCTCTGAGCAGAAACTGGGCAAAGACTGCTGTTAGTTGCTGCTCTGAGCCAGAATTGTGGCCATGAAAAAACCCTTTAAGCTGGCAGTTGTTTATAGAGTCATAGGCTAAAACTTTGGTCAATACAGCTACTGCCTGCTACACAATATAATCATTTTATGCAGCAGTATTTAGTAGTGTGGTGACTCTCACTTGAGATGGATTATTTAGGGTGTGCCTGATGCAGAGAGTGAGATGAAGTAGCAAAACCTAATGGTCAGAAGTCTGGCCTAGGCTATTGCTGGGTGTATACCCTGCTCCCAAACTTGAATTGTGTACTGGCAAACTGCTCCGTGTTCTGTGAGGACTTGGGTATTCCTGCTGTGTTGCCTGCCAGACTTGCAGCGTTGGCTGCTTTTGCAGAGCTCAACCTCAAGATGCAGATGTCCTGACTTCAAAATACCAGCAAAAAGTCTTTCCAAATTCCCAGCCATGCACTGTGCTTGTTTATGGCTGAAACCCCAGGGATGTAAGATGGTTTTAGCAAATAAACTTAAGGGATCTGTGGAGGGATTTCTGAAACAATCATTCTCTGTTTCCCTCTGTGTATTTGCAGACTCGGAGAAGAAAATGGAGAATTCAGTTGGCTTGTTTACCCAAGCTATTACGCTGGCTTAGCCATTCCATGATGAAGTTCTATTTCAGTACTGAGCTTACTAGGCTGTGAAGATAAAAATGATCAATTTGATTGTTTTTGTCCTCCTGTTTTTACATTCAGGTTTCACAGAGTTAGATCAATGTCTGCCGCCATTTCTTCCTGTAAAGCATACCCTGAACCTTTCTGCAGACATACACAGCTTCTCCAAGCATCCAAAAACTGTGGGTTTTTTCCACTGCCAAGAAATACAGTGGTGGCTCAGCATTATGGCCGTGGCTCTGACTTGGAAGCCAGAGTTAACTGAATTTAAAGCATTTGCATTTGCAGAGCAATATGGCCTGATGGTCTCGCTTTCCAGTGGGTGTCCAAAACTCATGCTCTGCAGAGTCTGCCTTTGGCTTCATTTGATCAAACTGATAGGATGGATGTGTTGAGGGATGGTGCAGGACTGATGCTGTGCAGGCAGTTAAAATCTATGAATTGGATTAAAATCCAAATGTTAGTATGCTTTGATGGGATTTTTTTTTTTTTTGTTTTCTTTTGACTGAGATGCTTTTTGGAGATAAAGATGGAACCAGCTCCTAATTTGCAGTTGCTTGGGGCTTTGCTGTTTGAGGTTTCTTTATTTTGCTGCTCTTACGTATTGACCTGCTTGATTAATTTTGTGTATGAACTTCTGTCCTTTTTATTCCTGACTCTTCTGCCCTGTCAGAACACAATTGAAAAACAAAAATCTACAGTTTAGGGGACCAGTTAGGTCTAGACTTTAAAATAAATGCTTAATGACTGTGAAATAGTATGTACTTCATTTCTTGCTTTGAGACTTATTTTTTTATTAGGAGCTGAGCTTGACAAAGAAGGATGAGGCCAGCAGCAGTTATAAAGGGTGCATTGTATTTTTACTGAAATACTGAAGTATTGATTGTTGACTTATTGATAGCCTTAATGCACAACCATTTCCTTAGTTAGTGTTTGAACGTCCATTAAAATGTGGCTTGGTGCCAGAATATTGAAATCTTACAGTTATAATGTAATTTGTCTGTCCAAAAGTACTAATGTGGTTTGGATTAAAAAAAAAAAAAGATAAATAGGCAAGTTTTGAGTTTCTTTATGTTGTATTTGTTAACCTTCACATGCTGAACCGAACCTCTGATGCAGGAGATGCTGAAAGGAAGACAGAGGGAAGCTGACAGAAATCCTAGTGTTTTGAGGTTTGTGCCTCTTGAAATTTTTCACCTTTCATCTTTGACATGCCCAGCATTTGCTGAGCTGTTGACACACATTCAGGGATGTAGAGTAATATTGCTGACTCTAATTTACTAATTTTAAACTAGTCATTGTTTTTTCTAGGGGAAAGTTTTTTATTTGTATAGCTTTACAAATGTGTTGCATGTTAGTAGCACTACTCATACAAAGATGCCTGTTGTGTTCATCTCTTTTTCGAGGCCTTTGCTGGTATTTGTGTTAAAGCTGACTTTTTTTTCTGCCATGGAATATCTTGGGCTTAGTGTTTGTTTCCCCAGTGATCTGACCTCCTCCATTCTCCTGCTTCAATAGTCTGCTGGAACTGATAGTTCTGTGCAGAGGTTGCCATCTCCATTGTTCACCATCTTCCCAAAACATACAAAGATGATGGAGAAAAACTTTCAGATTTTTTTTCCCTATGCAGTTCATATCCATTCAATTACTGTGGTTGGTCTGTGGAATTTTATGGTGGTTTTTCAAAATTTTGAGTTTGGGTGACAGATGATGAAGCAGTTTGGAAATTAGTCTCTTCTATTTCATCCCAAGTAGGAAAGAGAGAACATAAGAAGCTACTTTAGATTTTCAGCTCATCTTTGTGTGGAGTACAATACAACGTCTAAGCATTTGTACCCACTTTCCACAGACTCTTGTATGGCATGGTCCCAGCTTACCTGACTTATTCAGAGTTTTGCTTTAAAAGGTGGAAAAGAAAGGACATTACCACATAGCAATTTAATTAACACTATGGTAACAACTATTTATAGACTTTAAATAATTGCAATGCCAATTTAAGTTGCTCTGTTCCACTTTTTTAGATACTAGCAGTAGGACGAGATGATAAACTCCCTCTCTACAGGAGGGTGAATTAATAGGTGCCCCAGAAGGCCTGGAAGGGGCATGATTCGATTGCATTCCTCGAATGCCAGATACCTAAATCTCTCAAATTAGATAGCAAAGAAAATCTCTTGAAAGATTGACTTGCAAGAAAGGCCCTTGCTGATAATGGAGTACCCTAGGGAAGATGCATTTTGGGTGGTGTTAAACTTCAGCAGCTGAAAACAGGATCTTGTTTGGAACAAATATTAATAAAAGTTTTCTTTTAAAAGAAAAAGTCTTTTAAAAGAAATTCTTCTGTATCTTTGCCTCCAGGTTGTCCTTACTTCCAATAAATACACACAGGAAATAATGTTATTTGCAGGAGCCTAGTTCAGTAATAGTACATAAATAATACGCTATATCATAATTGAGTAGCAACAAATATTTTTATATATACTTTTATATATAAAAATATGCATTGATATGTGTAATGATAACCATGCTACTGAAACTGCAGGTCCACAAGGAGGTACTTGCTCAATAGGTGAAGAGTGGTTTACACCCCCCCTGTAAATACATCTGCAACCTGTGTTATTGTGCCCAGTAATAGTGAGAAGGGTAATGCTTCAGTGGGGATGTCTTGTGTTTTACAGCATGGTGTGGTATTAGAACTGCAATTCCTTGTGAAGATAGATGGGAGACACTCAAGTTGTGCTTGATGACCAGAGTTAAAGCAGCTACATTACTGGATGTACCTCCTGAGTGTTAAACATTGTGTTTACTGCTTTTCATTTCTGAAATGTATGTTGTGGAATCCTGTCTGCCCTCTTTGGATGTCCTCTGGAAGGATCTTCTGCAGTAAGGCTTCTCATAATTTACATCTGAGACTGCAGTGCTGTTACATCTCTAGGGATAATTGGAGCCTCTTCTGCTCCATGTTGGGGGAAAGGATAAAGGGCTTTTGGTGGTCTGTTTTTCACGAATATGTAAGTTGTATGACATTAGTGAATCAGCAATGTAATTTCACAGGAAAAGTTTCTGACAAAATAATACCAGAAACCTGCAATGTGATCTTAATGCTTGCTTATAGATACTAAGTGGGTGTTGTTCAATACAATATCTGATGTATCCAGAAACAAACATGTGAGCACACTAAAGTAGAGTATCATAACCAGAAGGAATAACTTAGCCATTTTAAGCAAATGGAGCGGTGCAGCTGTCACACTTCTGCATTAACTGGGGATAGGCACTTGGTGTCTGGGTACCCACCTAAGCCCTGGCTGTTCCTCTGGGACAGAAAGTAAATTCTGCATTGCTTTCTGCATGGATCTTGCAATATGGGCTCCTGTGTAGTAGGAGCTCAAGGAGGATTAACAGCACATTTTTGTTTACATCACTAATCAGTCTTTAGATGCTTTAGTCTTGGCACTACTGATCTAGTTCATGTTTGAAATAGTGACCTCTATTTGAAAGTCACTTTGTCCTTTTAATAGTTTTCTGAGTCAGCCTCTGTCCCTTCCTGAGAGTCTCTTTATCTATACACTTGAAAAGGTTGTTCTTTTTTTGTGAAAGACTAATCCCCATTTTGTATGGCTATGCACATTGCATTAAATGAAAGCTCTGTGTATTCCCCTCACTTGCCTGGAAGGAGTCCTTGCTTTTCTTCTAATCTAACAGCTGGTGATGCAGTTTCAGTGGGCTTGTTACCTTCAGTTTTGAAGGTTTGGATGGACAGATGAGGAGAAGGTGGTGGTGAGAGTCTCATTCCCTGCAGCCCATTGTTTCCCAATCTCTAGCAAGTTTATTTTGACTTTTGTCTAGGCATTTGCTAAAATGCTTTTATTGAAAGCATCTGCCTAGCCCCAGCTAGCTGACCTTAAGACATACAGCATTGCCAATCCTTCATCATCTTGATTGAGTCTAAGATTTGATCCCTCCCAGTTATTTTCCTTCTAGTTCTTCCCATTCTCTAGCTATCTGTGTCCTCACAATGTCTTTGCAAAGAATTACTGGGTGATAACCCAGAAGCAATGGTGGCATAAGTACTTTTCAGTGTCAGAACGACAGATATATAGATGGATAATCATTGGGAAAGGTGAAAGGCACATGAGTACAAAAGAAATAATTACTGACTTTAGTCTTCTAGTTTTGATATCCAGACAAAACCTCTGTACCTTTAGGATATGTGTTTTGTAAGGGATTTAAGGCCAGGATAAGCTGGTCATACCTTTGTTGTCCTTTTTCAGTCAAATTCGACAGATGGATGCTTTTATTTCCTCTGCTGGAAGTTGCATCCTCAATATTGCATCCTAATGTACGATGACAAGGCAAAGAGGTTCAGGCAGAGAAATGAAGTGATAAAACTCCAAATGACTTAATTAGGTCCACAAAGGACAGATTTTTGTTTGTCTTCCAATCATGTCAATCCTGCATGGAAATGTTGCTGGGAGAAGACCTGGTGCTTTTACTATGTATAGCTGCTTAATCATTCTGCTGATGACTATGATATAAAACCATTAACCAAGCAGACATGGCCATGCTCTGTGTGAGCCAGGGCTGGAGGAATCTCCCTTCCCAGTTGCTGGGTGTTCTGTGATCTGCTTGAACACTGTGTTTCCACTCCTCCAGGAAACAGAAGAGAACAAACGTTGACAGATGTTAGTCATGTCACTTAATGCAGGACTGGAAGGCACTTGGATATTAATGTAATGAGCACAGTATAAAGACCTGAATAGAGTAGACCTGACTTCTAATTAAGCCCGCTGACATGCCAATACTGATTTCATTTGTACTTTCACTATGGGAAATACATGTTTGGTTTGACAAAGCAGCCATGCACTGCTGTTGTTCACTTTAACCAGCATGCTTGTGGGTGTTCATTTCCCATGCTGGCCAGCAGTTCCAGTGCCACTTTCTTTAGAGCTGGCAGCTGTAATTAAAGCAAAAGCACATATTTAGCTTCTCTGCCAAGAAAAACCTAAAATGCTGTCTTCGTCCTGGCTTTTCACTGTTGACTTCAGAACAGCATGGCATCCCATCCCAAGAGAACATCCTTGTGCATTTTGGTATTCAGCAGGTCTTTTTAAGTCTAGTGCTGGTGTTTGTTGCCTCTTTGCACCTTGTGGTTTAATATGGGGAGCTGTCTGGATTCCTTTGGCAGAGAATTGAGCAAGTTGTTCTTCCTGAATATTGGGATGCTGCTAGAGGCCCATAGCTCACATCTAACTTGCAGGGTGGGCCCTTCAGAGGGAGGCTGGGGACACAATTTTGGGCAGCACTCATCATCATAAGGGGTGAATGCATCTATCTTTTTCTGTCTGCTGTTGGTGACCAGGCTGGGAGCCACAGCTTCTTCTGTCTGTGTGCCCAGTCAGGCCCTGGGCTGTAAACAGCTTGTGCTATGTGATGTAACGTGGCAAAGGATGAAGGTTCTGAATCTGCAGTCAAGTTTCTGTTACTGCATGGATTGAATTGCTGTGGAAATTAAAAATATGGACTTGGTTCTGCATATGTGACTCTTAGTGTTGCAAGTCCATGTATAATTGCTGTAATGCAGGTGGCAACACAGAGCTTTCTTCTGTCAGACCAGTCACAATTGATAATGCAACCCTGAAGAAACAAAGGTAATAGCACAGAATTGTTTCTGCTTTCATACATGTGGATGTGCTTTTCTGTGTGGTGCCTTTTGGGTTTTATGTGATGAGGAATTTGGAGACATTTTGTGAGAAGCAGGAGCATTGATAATTGCTTTCTGGTTAATCATCATAGAAGGCTCATGTTTGCTCCTAGCTGATGCTTTGCAGCTTCTGCCAGAGTTAATAATTCATTGCTGGACTGTGTCAAAGCATGCTCTTAAGTCAGGTTCCTCCGTGGATTGCCAGCATCAGTAGGAGTCAGAAAAGATGAAAGATGGGCTTAGTGTTTGACAGCCATTAACTTGGTGTGGGCCTCTAGGCAGTGTTAGGTTAACTTCTTCATCCTGTGCTTCCCTGCATTTGGGAATGTGAGGGACGTGGGAATTCAGCTTCCTGTGAAGCTGTGTTAAAAATTTCAGTAGCCAGACAGAAGAATGCTGCAATGAAGGTGTGAATATCAGTGGCCATATGGTTCTGGTTTAATAGGCTGTGGGTCGAGAGGATTTGCTTGCCACGATGCTGAGGTGACAGTTTTATAAAAGAGCTCTTTCACTACGAGGTTGAGTTGCTTTCCAACGGTCTGTGCCAAACCTCCCAGGGAGAGCATGCTTTTACCACCGAGAGTTGAATTTGGTCATGTCGTTGCTTACAGTCCTCTGCAAGAGGGATTGACATGCAGCGTTTGTACATAAAAAAGGGGTTAGCAATCTGAATTAAAAATTAACACATTCTCCTCATAATTACAGACTTACAGCAGGCTAATGCAGTACAAAAGAGGGCTTTCCAGACAGAGTTTAATGGCCTCAAAGCAGAGCCATCACTTCTCTCCCCCCTCCTTTTAAATTAGCATTGGCATGTTTAAAACACTCTTCAAATTCTGCTGCAAAATAGCTGTTTGGCTTTCAGTTGTGGTTTTTGGTGGTGTGGGTTTTTTTAAAGGTGATTATTCTTTTCAATGCTAAAGATGGAAAGTGGTTTGCATATTCATGTCACATTATAATTTTGAAAATAATCTCCTAGTGGATATTTAACAATGGCTTTGGGTAAATGGACACTTGTTGCGCTTTGTTTAAACGATTACATCTCAATTATCACTTGATGGTGAGAGCATGGGTAATACCCTCCGTTCTTTGTCAAACAGGCTCTAATTAAAACTGGTTCCTGCACTTGCCTCTTGGATAAATATGGACGTGAGGTAGTTCAGTGACACTCTGTCAAATTGCCGAATTGAGTGCAAGTTCCCCATTCATCCTGACAAATGATACCACTAATTGGGGTGTGGATGGCAGGAACAGCACTGCCAGTGTTGGTGCTAATCCTCTCTGCTTGGCTGGGCTCCCCCCACCTCTCCCCTGCTCGGGACCGGCACTGTTCTAATTTTACAGGATTTGTGTTTCACTTCCCCCTGTATCTGCCTGGTCACACAAGACACTGGACCTCAATCCATTCTCTCAGGGGTGTTTCCCACTCTCTGCCTTTACATACTGTCTCTTGTTTCTTACAAATTTAGTTCCAAAGCTGTGTTGAAACTCAGGTCTCCTTTGAGCTCTGTAACAAGCCAGTGACTCCCAGTGTGAGTGCTTTGGTGGTTTTTCCCCTGCAGGAGGATGGCTGTCTGTGATGATGATACTGGGTGTTACTGGAATTGGTCACTTCCCAGTTCTAGTTTTTCTTTTGACTCTGGATGACCCATTTCTCTTGGTCTGTGAAAGTTACCCTATTGCAACACAGCCCAAATTCCCTGCTAGACAGGCCAGTAACATCATAATATACTCAACCTGACGTTTTGCTCTTCGCTGCTTGTGTGTGAATGTAACTGTATTAACGTTAAAGTATTAGCCTGGATTTTCTTCCTCTTCTCTTCACCACAATCTGCTTGGAGAGGACTCCTGAACTCTCTGGCTGTTCTTTCTGCATCCTTCTGAAGGGGTAGAATGAGTGTGCAGAGCTGAAGGCAGAGGAAGAGACCTTGCCGGTCATTAGTGCTGGATAATCACCCTGCTGGCCTTGCAGAGAGGACCAGCTAATGCTTTCAGGCTTTCTCCAGAGCCAGTATGACAGTGCAGTATTTGCTGCTGCTGCTGCTACAGTGCTGGTTTAAGCAGAGAAGAAATTTTGGGAAGGAGCTACCTATCACTGTTACAACTCACTGCCAGCGATGTCTCTCAATTTTGCTGGCTAATCCTCACCAGCAATGGTAGACATTGAAACTGCAGAACTTCAAAAAGGAGCTAATACAGGAGCAGATAGAGGGATGCTGTTCCTATTCTTCCCCTTTTCCCTGTCCATTGCAAGACTGAAAGAAAATGAGATTATATCACTGATTGCAGATTACCATGTTTTATGGTTTGTTGGTGGGGTTTCTTTAAGGTAAGGGTGATTGCATCTTTTGGTTTTTGTAGTCATGATGAAGGAATCTGCTTCACTTCAGAGATGATGCTTTACCTGACAAGGCAGGAGGTCATTGTCGACACCCAGAGATGGAGTGAAGGAATGATCCTGACCCAGAGAAAGATATTCTTAGTCCAATTGCTTCTGCATTCTCTTTGCATTCTCATTCCCTTAGAGGATAGGATGCTTTCTACTCAGAAGGAAAACTTTTATGTTTTTCCTTAGCTGTGGCCCAGCAGCCCTGAACAGTAGTTTTCCCTCTTCTCCTCCCACAGTCACATCAGAGTGCAGAAGTGATTGATGCATGAGCTGACTGAATGCTCCACTAAATTGATTGCCAGTGAAACAGATAGCAGTTCCGACATCTTAGCTGGGTTAGCACTCACAGTTGTTTACACTAACAGCCATTTGGGGTGGGTAGTTTCTGTTCATATTCCTCAAAGCTGTTGTTTTAAGAAATCCATAGGTAAGGGGAGACAGTACTGTGCTGAGCTACACTGGGAAGGCTTTTCCTGGCAATGCAATATGCAAAACAAAGTATAGATATATAATTGTGCTGATTGTAATGCAGTTGTGAGTAGCTTCTGCAGTAACATTACATGGCCAGAAAATAACAAAGATTGTCTGTTGATAAAAGCAGCATCTTTAAAGTTGTGGCTAGCAGCTCCAGATGGATGGCTGTGCTCCTGAAATCCCTAGGAGGCTGCAGTCAGCCGTCTCTCTAGATACCTTTACCTGTTTCAAGGTTTGGCTAGAAGGCAAAGGCACTGTGTATCCTCTGTGCTTCTGTCTCTGCACCACTAGTGGGTTATGCAAACTAGAGGTAAATAGGGGGAGAAACCATCCAAAACCGGAGCAGTGTGTGTGAGGTGAGTGGCAAGTTACTGAGGGAAGCACAGCAGCAGGGATGGTGCCAGTCACAGATGCTCAGAAATGCAGGAGGAATGCCAGAGTTAAATTATCCCTGCAAATGTATTAACCTTCCTCTCCCAAAAGGGACTTTGCCGGCACTATGGCGTGTAGCTGGTTGTGATCAATAGTTTTCCCTGCAATGCAACTGACTGCAGTTTTCCACTGAGAATGTTGGATTTGGACCTCTCTTCTCCACTCATGAAATGCCTGGTAGGAGGATTCAGATACTCGATGTTCATTTGGTCACAAGCAGGGAGGTATTGCTCCTTGCAGTCATTTGAGTAAAATCACCTTTAGGATCAAGTTTGCTAGTTTCAAAGCCAGAACACACTGTAAGAGATCACTCTGCCACCTGTGAAACTCTGAACTGTGTGAGGTGCAGTGATGCCTTTGGGGTAGATGAGGCTGTGGCACAGAGGACATTCTGCAGACATAACCGTATTAATGGGAATTGCTCCCAAGCCAGAGAGTACAATGTTAATTCAGAGACTTCTGGTTTTTCCCTATAAAATGTCCTGCACCATATTTTTTGGTATTTTGTGTCCAGCATATATGTTGCAGCGTTGTTTAAATTTAAACAGAAGTGAAAATAATGAATTGGTGGTACTGGTGGTGATTCTGCAGATACATTAGTGTTCATGCACACTAAAACACTCTCCTGGTAGCTTTTTGTTCTTCATTAAACGTAGACATCCCAAGTCTGGATTTTTTTGCCTGTGTGTGTTTGCAAATCCAAGACATGGCATTTTGTGAGCAGAATTACTGAAGTGTGAAATGAAGTACTGTGGCAGTAGGGCTGTTCTGGAATTTAAAAAGAATGAACTTTGAATTTGGGAGTGTCACCAGCAGTTTGCAGACTGGAGCTGGGTTGGTAGCATGGGTTAAATGTGCACTTGGGACCTGTGACAGTAACTTCCCGATAGTGTTACACACACGTTCTCTGAAATGCTTCTTCATGGTTGTACATTTGGCATATTAGCAAATGCATTTTTTATTCCTTTGGTGCATCTAATTTTTTTCTTGAAGATAGGGGTGGTCTGTTTCTCGATTTTTCTGTGGCTTTCTGCACTGTAATGATGGCACCATCACCTGACTGCTGGAATACACTGGCCTGACTTTAATCATCGGGTGACTGGCTCTTAGCATGGTTTCATCTCTGCCGTTTTACATCTCCTCTTGTAATTGCATGATAGCTTGCAGCATTGTTTTTCTATTGGTGACAGTGAAAGGCACACACTAAGTATTTATGTAACCTTATACTTTTTCTTTTGATGTTAAAGTGTAGGTGAAGAAGCGGTACTTTGCAAATAAAATCCTCTTTATTTGATTGTAAGCAGCATATTTTCACCCCTCATGTGCAATCATTTGTAAGACAAGGTTATATATACACACACTCTTAAGTGTTGTATGGAGGAAGTAGGTTGAGCCTGTATGAATAACAGGGCTGCTTTTTGTAGTGCTGACATTTTCATTGATATATATATGCTTACAATTAAATAACCTGTGTAAAGCTACAAAAGAGGGATGTTCAATGTATATAGTATCTCAGTCTTTTAACTGCTAAATAACCAAACACAGTAAAACAATAGAGAATCAAAGCTCCCCTTTAAAGAGCATCAACACCAATTAATATGCAATAAAATCATCTGGATGTACAAGTTGTACCAACAGCTCTGCAGGTCTAAAATGGCAGAAGCTTTCTGTTGCTGTATAAAAATCAAACAACCATTTATTTCAGCCTCATGGTATGTGCAAATTCATGCAGCTCAGTTAAGGGAATAGCTTCACAACTGGTGTTACAATCTGTGGCTGGAGTGCTGCATCACAATGCAGCAAATGCATTTTCCACATTAACCAAACATGACAGCTGAAACGATTATTAACCATGCAATATGTCGGAAGTCATCAAAAATTCACATCAGAGTAATTGCAGTGGCTCAGGGAAAAAAATAGTAGCATCTCTCTCCTCTAGCCTGCCTGCCGCCTCACCCCCTCCTAATTCCTACATGGTACAGTCCGTTAACAATAAAATATCCTTCTGTAACCTATAAACTGTTACTCCCATCAGTTACTGGTTTCAGACTGATGCTTTCCCTAGAATTTTAATAAAGCACCACTGGAAAAAAAATATATAGATGCTTTACAGGCAGTGGTGTTCAGCCGTGGAAAGCAGCTGCTTTCTTATTGTCTTGCTGGACTCTTGACTGTCTCAGCCATTTCAGGACTTGCAGGTTTGATTTATATATATTTTTTTTAAGATGAGAAAACTTGAACATTAATAGAGATAGATACAGCTGTGTAAGCCTAAATAACAGGCAACTGAAGTGTGGCAGTTACAGCCATCATTAACAGGTTTGTAACTCCTCAATACTGAGATCTACAGGTAGGAATGTCTATCTTTTAAAATATATAAAATGGGGCTAAAAAGCTTGCTTTGATAAGAGAGAGTTTTCCTTCAGGTGTCTTGTATGGCGGTTTTTGTTTGTACTGTTGCTGCAGGTCGTTTAAATTTGTAGGTGAGTAATTAAAGAGAACAGGTGGGTAGTGTTGGAGGAAAGGTCCTTTGCTCATAGAAAAGAAACAGGAAGGTCTGTGTCTTTACCTTCCAATGTTCTTCGCTAGAGCAGCTGTTGGGTGGGGCAGTCCAGCGTCTGCTTTGGGTTTCGTTTGTGTTGCCTTTCTAAAGACCCTCTTGACATTGCTGACTTTGCTTTTCATTTAAGCAGAAATACAGTAGCATAACTTTCTCAATGCCTTTATTCCTGTTTTCTCTTCCCTAGGCTATGAAAAGTCTATGGAAGTATTTTAAACAAAAATAAAGATGCTACTTGATTATGATTTTTTTTTTTTCCTCCTGATTTTCATTGTGGTGCAAATATACTGGTCGACTCTGTTTCCCCTGTTCTTACAGATGTACTTATGATTTATTTAGAAGATATGTTAAACTTTCTTTATTTTGAAGTAAGGATTTCAAATGTGGGGTGAAAGTAAGAGAGCAAATAATTCTACTCTTTCAAAGTAAATTAAGACACTTGGAGATTTGCCTTTTTTGTTAATTTCTTAAATGAGATAGTGAAGCATATTTGCTTAGTCAACTGGAGTTTGCAGCCTAGATCCCACCTCTCTTTCAAGTGAATAGAATACGTTATGAAAAGGGTTAATCCAATAAAGTCATAGTAAAGGGAACCAGTCAGGGAATTAACATTTATATAAATGTGGTGGCCGTGACTAGCTGGGTGGGTGGCAGCTGATTTAATACTCTCAGATCTGGGGACTTAGAGGCTGCATGAAACTGGGAGCTCTGCCTGGCTTTGGTGTAGGGACAAAAGTACAGGGTGGGTTGCTTTTTCTCCTTCCCTTTCAATTCTATTTTTGTATAAGAAAGAAGGCAGTTTAATAAAACATACTGTGCTGGGGCAGCGTCTGAGATCTTGCAGTAGAGAGTGACTTCCCTCCTTTGGGGCTCCCTCCCCAAATATTAAGGTGTCTGTGTGCCATGTTCTGCACTCTTCCTTTTGTCAACTGAGAAATGCTCAGAGGGAAGACATGGAACAGTGGCATAGCATGGCCAAAAAGTTGCCTCTCTCCAACCAGATCTGCTGTGCAAAGTGGGGTCTTGCCACAAAACCAGCTCAGCAAAAAATCAAGTAAAGGACAATGAAATGTGTGGTTTGCGTGTGTAAAAATATGGAGGAAACCATCCCATCCCCACCGACCCCGTATTGGAGATGGCTCAGTTATCTTTGCAGTTGGTACAGTGTGGCAAATTATTTTCCTTTGTTTGAAGTGGGTGGGAGACAGAGTTCAACTAAGCTCCATAAATTAATGTATGAAAGAATGACTGAGCCACTGTGATGAATAATTAGCTGTAGGTCTCTTGTAGCAGGGTTTTCCGTGGTATCTGTTGGCAGCATCTGGACTTGACATTTAATTTACATTGAAGTCCGAAAGCTTGTGTGCCTTGTTAATGCAAGGCGCAAATAAAGGCATGCACTGCTAGACAGTTCCTTAGCCAGGGTGGAGTACAGCCGGAGGAGAAAAATGGAAACCTATTGTCTCTGGTGTATCCCCAGCACACCAGCCTCATGCCCCAAGTCTGGAAAGTTTAAACCTTAGGTTTATTACACAAGAAGAGAAATAAGCTGAAAAAGGATAAAGTGTTTATTGTAACATATTTATTGCAGCAGGGAATTTTGATGTATGCTTTTCTCTCTCAGAAATGTCTAATATTTTTAAATATAAATTGTATAATTATAACAGGCATATTTCAGACTTCTGTTCCTTAGTTTAATGATCTGTAATTAATAATTCATATATAATTTAAATAATTAACTTTGTGAAATGTATCAGTAACGCAGTAAAGAAAAATCTTTTCTAAAGACCATGGCATGTTTAAATTGAGGATTTAAAGATATCATGACGTGCATGAACTCCAAGTTGCTTGCTTTCACTGTCAGTAAAATATTTATATTTATTCCAGGGGATAAGGTGTCATGTTGAAAATAGCTATTAGGTGAACAAAGTAGCTATGATTTATTTACAAATATTGAGGAAGGATGGGGTAGCTAACTTGGGTTTATTTTTTTTACTCAGGTGGATGATTTTGCCAAATCATCTCATGTTATTTAAGAGGGCTGAACTTCAAATTGGCACATTTTCTTGACATTCCAGTATGTATTTAAAAAAAGAAAGTTATATTTTTCACTCTATAGTGAATGTAATTTTGTCTCTTTCTTTGTTGTGTTAGCCACTATCAGTGAAATAAAGTAAATTTAACTTGGGAAAGGTTTTCTTTCCCTGTGTGGATTTTTCCGAGAGACTTCAAATTGCAGCAGAAATGTTACAGGAACCCCTTTGTGGAGGAACAGCGCTGGGGAAAGCCACCTATGCTGGTTTAGGATTTGCATCCTGGTGTAACTTGGTTGTGGCATTTGCAGGGCTGACAGGATTTTGATGTCTGAACCAGGCGTTGTCCCTTGAAGGCAATGAGCATTCGCTGCCTGCATTGCTTTCTGTCTGAAATGCAGATGGAGGGTGGAAGATGCTGCTTGGCTTTTCTTTTCATGAAGCAGAAAGATAACTGGTGCTCCTGAGGAACGTTCAGGAAGGCAGTACGCAGGCTTTCGGCTGTGGGATGGGGGCACAGCAGCCGAAATCTTTCCGCTTGAGTCAGCCTGAGAACAGGGAGAGTGTCAGGCTCAGTGCTTCCAGGCGCACTACTTGAATCCAGAGCAGGTAAAGAGAACCAATTTTTTTCACTATGATTTTTTTCACCTACAGCTTCAGACTAACTTGAAGGCATTTAACTGTTTCTACGCATCTGAAACTGTGAAGGAAGAGATGTGGAAATATCAACCATGTTTTTGTTTTCAAAAAATCCTGAGAGCGTCCTTGTTTCCCACAAACAGCAGGGTTACGTGTTCTCAGTCAGACAAGCAGAAGGATAAAGCACTTAACGGGGTGGTGGAGACTGAAGGACTGCACTAAAATTTTTAGAAGTGAATTAGAGGAGGCTGGATGTTAATGAGTAGCAAGTTTGTTTAATAATTTGCCCCTCTTGCTGGTGATCCATGGGAAGTGTAATTTCAGGATGGGGAATACTTCACTGACTGATTGGGATGGCAGTTTGGCTTTTGGATGTGATCCTGAGAAATGAATTTTCTGCTGTCAGGTTAAGTGGGTTATTGTGGTTGCCTATATGTTAATGCTAATACACAATTAGTCCAGGAGCAGGCACTTCAAGCTTGTTCCTGTGCCTCCTTTATGCCTTTTGCTTCTCTTTTCAAACTACTCCCTTACTCTAGCTAGTGTTTTCTGTGGGGTTTGGAGAAATAACTCCTGTAACAGGGCTGGACACTCCTCTTTCCTCAGTTGTATCAATTTTTCCTGTGGTGCCCGTGGATTTCCAGTATCTGGTTTCTCAGTTTGCACCATCTCGGGAGACTCCTCACCAGCTCTCAGTACAGGGAATTGAGGTGTGGTCTGCAATGGCAGCTGTGGTTCATCCCTGCCCCTACCATGCAGGGACGTGACATGGGAGAAATTCAACATACAGGTTTCATTTGTCACTGTGTTATTTGAGCATGGTTTCGTCTTAGAGCAGGGAGAATGCACAGCTACTTCTTGAGGAAATGTGGAGTTAACCACGATGCTAAAATGGCAGCGAAAGAAATAAGAAAATGGCGTCATCAGTGAAATTGGTTTCGATGGCTTGATTTGAGGGCGTCCTGTCTGATGCAAGGATGTTTCCAGCAAGAGGTATTACATTACAGCCTTAGTTATGACTATACAATGAGGGTATTAAGTAATTTAAATCTGTAGGTTTTTTCTCACAGTATTCCCTTAAAAAACATGGTACTGGAGAAGCGGGTATAACGGCTTATTCTAGTGGATGATCAGAAATTTTTTTTGTTTGCATGCTATAAATATTTTTACTATGAGGTTGCTTTGTGGATCTCAAGCCTGCTGGAATTATCTCATAATTTAATTTATTTAAAATAAATTCCAAAAAAGAGGCAAAGCCATAAGTTTTATTTTGATTGTAGATCTCTTGATGCGCTTGCGATTTTTGTAGCATTGTATTTTTTAATCGTGATGCTAATGCAAGGACTTGTATAGTGCAGGGGAGAGGCTGTAGCCACTCATCATAACGCTGAGCAAAGCCCCACACTGAGGTCATCCTTCTGCATTTGAAAATGTCGAGAAAAACAGGTAGCCGTGTATTTGGAAACTCGATGAATGAGCTCAGGTTGCAGACTGTGGTCTCTTTGCTCTGTGCTGATGCCATTGCTGATGGTGAAATGCGAGTGCCACGGGAGATGGGCTTCCTGTGGGTCCTGCTGGCTTCATCTGTGTGGACAGCTTTCCTCACTCAAGAAGCTGTATTTCAAGTGAAGTAGCATTGTGTTTAATTGCCTTTGTAGCATTTTGGTTTCTTTATCTTGATTAAGACAAACAGAAACACCATCTAAGATGTTTTTAGGTGCAATGTGCCAGTCTTCAGCTGAATAAGTTCCTTCTGGTGTAACGTTTCCTACTGCCATAGTTGGCTGGCAAGAGTCTGTCCACCTTCTTTCTCTAGTTCTAGATATAGATTTTCATTGTTAATCCTCCTGTTCTTTGCATGACCTCTCAGCAGGTTAGGGCTATTCTAGACTTTCTTATTTGTTATTGCACAGATCTCCTTGGTGCTTTGTACCTTGATAGCACCTGGGATTCTTGTTGAACCACTCCCAGTTCTATCATAGGGAGAAGAAAAATAAGTATATGCCTGGGGAGAAAGACAGGATCACTAGAGAAAGTAACACTGTTGTTTACACTACTTTTGTGTTGCATTAACAATTGCTGTCAAAAATGATCTGTGCAGTGGAGGCTGATAATTGTATGTGAAAGAGAGCCTCATTCTAATCAACTTTGCTGTAAAATTTTGGATTAAAAAAGGTATTATCTTAGTTTTATGCCAATAAAGTCTTTGTGACTTTGAAAGAAGCCTACTAAGCTCCATTTTAACAGCATTCCCATGCACTGTGCGGCCCAATATAACATGGCAATGGCTTTTGGAGTAAGAATGAGAAACTAACTTGTGTAATTGAAGTTATTTTGGTTTCACTCTGATGGAGGGGACAGACAGAAAAAACAGTATGGATAATTACTAATGTATTAATAATTAGGTACACTGTGTAAGTAATATATAAATTATATATATTGCTATGGTTGATATATTGTAGTGTTTCTTAAAACAGTGTCCTACTTCACTAATTTTAATTGCACTTGTATTTGTTAAATCTTGCAAATGTCTCTGACATATTTTGTAAAATCTAAAATACACAGGAAGAGTGCAATGTATTTCCATGTTATGTTAGGCGTTAAGCTACTTGTAAGTACAATTTTAAGTAAAATATTGAAATCTCATAGTGCATGAAAGCCTGAACTCACTGAGCATCCTGCATTGAATTAGAAGAAACTAAAATTAAGCGGAGTCATGTTTCATGCCAGCAGTGATGATCTCCATTTATACATGGAACAAGCAGTGCCACATAGCAGAGAGTTCATTTTTGGCGCTGCTGAGTGCCTGGCACAATATTCCAGCAGGAAATCTGAGCAGTGGTATTTTTCTAGACATTTCCAGTGTGATAAATGTCTAGAAAAATGTCAGCTCCCTGTATGTTTCATGGTAAATTTTGCCTTTATTCACTACAGACACCTTGCACTCTCCTTGCTGGCCACATGCTGCAGATGTGTTTCAGAGGACTGCAGTTGGGTGAGGGATATGCTGATGCCTTTCAGTGCTGGTGATGGTTTGATATTAACTGATGGTTTGAGACCATCGAGGCCTTCCGTGCTTAATGGATGGTGTCCTGGCTGAAGTGAGTGCTAAGAGGTGTTTGTATTTCCTCCCTCCAAACCTGTATGTCTGAGGAACACATTTCCAGTCTTCACTTGCCAGATTCAAACAGGCCCAGCAAGAGTCAAAGAGCGTGCACCATCTGCCCCTGCTTATGTTAGAGCTGATCTGTGATTTCCCAAGGAATGCTTCTTTCAGCAGTTTGAGTTGTTCCTGTCACGGCTAGAAGGAATAATGATGTTTATCCAACACAGCAAAATTCTATGTTCCTGGATACCGTCTTAAGATTACTGTGAAAACTGCATGAGTTTCACAGATCAAACAGTCTAAACCAGTAAAATAATACAAAAAAAGTACCAGATCTTTGCATTGCGGGCACTAAACTGCGGCAGAGAGCTCTTTGTAAATATTTGCTTAAGGCTCACTCTGCAACATAAAGACTGTTCGAGCCTGGGCACTGCATCAATGTGTGCCAATAGCAGGGTGGGGGAGCTCTGTTCCTGCCCCAGGGCTTGTTTCTGGCAAAGGGTGCTGCTGTGCATCTTCCGTGGTGCATACAGCCCTGGGGAGAGCCTTGTGGGCAAGTGGAGGTGCCCCTCTTGTTCTGCGCCGTGCCTCGGCTCCAGCCTGGCGTGCATAGACTCCTGCTGCTGCTGGGGTGAGGTCCAGGTTGCTGCTTCTCCATCGTGAAGGGAGACAGTATTGCAGCTCTGCAAAATTTGATTTTGCTGGAGCAGGAAGCCACTTTAAAATCTAGCCACTAACAAATGCCTAGAATTGTTAGTCACGCAACAAAGCAGAGATGAAGCCAGGCTTTGTATATTTTAATGACTTACTGCCACTCAAATGCTATCTGCTTGCAGGGTGGAGAAGAACTCTCCTAGTTTGACTCTAAACCAACTGAACATGAGTATTGACAACAAGTGTGAAGCACAGTCACAGTGCAAGGGGGGATGTGATTCGAGACCCCTGTCATGGCAGGTAGCAAATCAGCAGATCATCCCCAAGCCAACTTTTTGCCTTTATTAACACAGTTTTGTGTCCTAGCTATTGCTATGTGCTTTTCCTGCTTCAACATGGCTGTTGCTTTGAAAGTCTCTGATGCAAAAACTGACTCTTAGGTCTTTCCAGACTGTAAAGCCTTCTGGTTTTTCCCTGCTTCTCCTGTTCAGTCAACAGGGAATTAAAAATGTTGCAGCATTTCCCACTCTAAACATGATGGTAAGGAAGTTGAGAAATGTATGTTATAGCTTGACAAGTGCAGCTGTCTTAGACTAGGGAATTTTTTTATTGCTAAGTCCTTAAATTGAACAACGTATAGAGCTATGGGATGAAACTCATGAGACTGTCCTTTCCAGTGGACCTTTGTGTCTGTGTACAGTGATACATTCCTTGCCTCTCACGCAGCTTTGAAGTGATACTGACTGGTGAATCACCATTTCTTGGGTTCTCTTCCTCTCTGAGGATCCCTGCACTCAGGCCCTCAGTCTGTTTTGGCCACATAGCAGTTTTGCCATCTGAAGCTCTTCAAGGAGGAAGTGAATTTCACAAATGCTCTTGGCTTATTGTGCTTGGTAGCTGATCTTAGGGCATCTGTTTTGCTTCTTTGAAGGGCACAGTATTACACAGGCTAAGGTAGGTAGGGAACTTGCTTATCTGCATGGCTTTAGCCCAAAAAAGCTGGTGCTTTCTGAAAAACAAATAATAGGAGACCTATGGAAGCTTCCAAGACATGTTGGTGTCATGCATACAAAGGAAGAGTGAATAGACTGAAATACTGCTCATGCTGCACTGGTGTGTCCCCATCCTCAGGAATACAGTAGTTGGCCACCCCATGGCTCATCCCCTTTGCCCTGTCTATTTAAAACCAGCTAGCAAGCGCTGATGCTTGTGTCAGCACAAACAATAATTTAGATTTAAAAGGTGCCAGTTAGTCTTGCTTCATTTTCTGTTTCCAGAGAAAATATGGCCAGGAGGATTGTGCCAGGGTACGCCACCTCAGGAGTCTGCTCAGATGCATTCACATTTTCAATACAATTGTATTTAGCAAATTATTTCATAGAATTGCTAGCAGAAATAATAAATTCAAGTGCCTCACCTGCAGTTGCCAAAGAGTGGTTTTTTGGTTTGTTTTTTTTTTTTTTACTGTCCCTGCTGGATTCACTGGATCTACTGGAAATCCAGCACTTGGAAATATTTTAATCAAACTGCAATTGACTTGAAATGGTCCCAGATTGTTCATTTCATTTTCTTCTTTCTTTCTGTGCCAGTGAAAAAGTACCCATTGCTGTCAACATCCAAGGCCTCAATATACTATTTGGCAACATTTTCCTTCTCTTGACAGCTTGAATACTGAGATCAAGTATTAAAAGTATGGCCTGGCTGATGAAAGTAATTAAGAGACTTCTCTCAGCCAGGAGAGTTTACTAACCTCATTTACTGCAGTAAATGGAAGAGACTTTCAGTCTCCTGTCAAAAAGAGACCATCGGTGCGTGCACGTGTGCCCTTTTGTACCGATAATGAACTACTGGAACACTCTTGCTGGAATTCAGGCTGGAGCAAGGCAGGTGCTGGTTGCTGTCAAATCAGTCTGTGGCAGTGGTTGTCTGAGATGAGAGGTAATAGTGGAGCAAGCACAGGCTGCCAGGGGTCCTGTCCTGCCCTTCTGCTGTGGGACCACTTCTACAAACCATGGTCGGCTGAGAGTGAGGCTGGATGGTTGCAAAAAGGGGAGGCTGTGAGAAGAACAGGCTGAAATTCAAGGTGTAAGAGGTCCAAGAGGATCTGGGATGTGCTTAGGAAAGATGCTGAGAGTCAGTAGACATGTGAGTGTAAGCGGGACTAACTGAGAAACGGGAACCTGAAGGTGGGAGAGTGGGTGTATTTCTATGCCTGTGTCCCTGTTTTGCAAACACCATCGCATCGGATATTGTACAAATGGTGTGTGGGAAACATTCAGCAGTGAGTGTTGCAGAGAACTGGTAATAGAGAAGAGTTACGCTGCTTCCCTTCCAAACTAGATGCAGGAAGGATGTGTAGGAGTCAGACAGTAACAGAGAGGAAAATCAAAAGCCACTCACTAAAGCAGGACAGAGTGATGTGACATTAAGACTTTGTGAGCTTTTTGCATAAACCTGCCTCAGGGAAGTAAGATTTTTATTTTCAAGCAAAATCCGGACTACGGTGGGATGCCTGCACTGGCAGAGCTCATGCACGGAGAGCTGCAAGGTGAGGTTTTCACCTCTGAGATTATAGCAATGCTTCTGTTGGCTGTTCCTATCTTTGCCATCTGCCTCTGCGAAATAGCCTTTTGTCTGCTAACAATAATCTCTGTTCTCCTCTTGCATTTCTCTTTGGATGCTGAATGCGAAGCAAAGTCTCGTTACTGTTGTACAATCAGCAGCATCTCCCCGGAGAGGGTGGCTCCTGCTTTGTGGGTCGTGCACTCCCCGTGTGTGCTGAACGCCGCACCTCCGTATCCTTGTTACAGTCTGCCAGCGTTCGTGGCTAAGTCAAACCTTGCCTCTGGGATTGCGGAAAGCTTTTAGGGCAGATGTAACTGGTGAGCACAACCGGCACTGTTCACAGCCCAGCCTTCTGAAGAGATACGTGAAACCTTAAAGTTGTGACCCGGGATTTCTGAGGACAAAAATTCTCTAGTGTAAAGTGCATCCCTTCCATCTTTCTGCGCATCCTTGTTCCGAGGCTCTGCTTTTTCACGCAGCAGAGGTGCATTTGTGTGCATTTATGTATGGCCGTGAAATCTCCATGTCTGGTGATCAAAGTATAGTGTGCCGCTAGGTGGCAATGCGATAAATCGAGGGAATCCTGCAGCCAGCCGGACACACCTCACTTTTTCTTAACGCGTCAAATTCTGGCCCCCAAAGCCTGCAGTGACACCCCCAGGAGCTCTGGTTTGGCCTAACTAAGCAGAAGCAGTCACACAAGCAGTAACAGGAGCTCCAGCATCAGTTACTGAAACTCCCTCTTCTGAGGTTTAACAATTAGCCTGTAATTAACTGAAGCAGCAATTGTCATGCTAGAGTCATAATGTTTAGTGCAAGACATAGGGCAGCCTTTTTAAAATGTACCACTCCTCAGTGAGGCATTAAAGATATTATTTGGAATGTGTGAGGATTTTCTTTTGCTAAAGTAGTAGTTTTTGAGATTGAAGAAGACAATTATCATCCTCTAATTGGCAGTTGGTGTAATGTAATCCCTTAAACAGACCTAGTGAACTCTCTGGGTGCTGGGCGGTTTCATTAAGATACTCAGCCTGGATTTACTGACATCAAGGGAAGTTCGAGAACATCTTAAATTACTCTGTTGATTATCATCATTTATGTGTACATTTTGTAGGCAGGTACCTGCTCAGCTAAGGGCATCCCTGCAAGGAAAGAGGGGAAGACCAAGGGCGGGAAAGGTAGGATTCTTATCTCTTGGGGTTTTCAGGAGTCCAATACTCACAGAGCGAGCAGGGAGCCAGGCATCCAGGACCTTTGCAAGCTCACGCCCTCCATCACATCCAGATAGCTGTAGGTCTGCATCTTGGAGCCAGTGGGCTGCTTTTGCCTGTAAAATTAGCAGCATTATTAGAATACAGCTAACACACTGTTCTCTGCAGCATCAGATATCTGCCATCAGAAACGGATCTGTCTCTTCTGCTCATATATTAGTATGTGCTTTGAAGGTCTAGAAGCATGGCTTGTGTTAATTCCAGATAATTTTTCTCCATTTTAGGTTAAAGGTGGGGAAATTAAAAAAAAACCAAAACAAAACAGAAAACTTCTTTCCTTCCCAAAGTCCTTCTATCTATGCAGGCAGGGACAAGCCTTACAAGGCATGTCTCCATCCCTCTCCTACACAGAGCTGAGGCTGGGTCTTGGCCCAGTTAGGTGACTGCGGCAACCCTTGTCTCAGTGACAGCTGCTGTAATAGCTGGTCCCCAGACGTGTGCAAGGATCTGGATTTAGCTTCCTTTTTTCAGATTGTAACTGTGATTTCTCTGTGGGCATTGTCTAAAAATAAAGCAGGACCTGGCGGCTGGTGGAATGAGGAATAGGCTGGGTAGCAGTGACCGCTCTCTTCGTGTGTAATTCAAGGGCTGTTTCTGGGGAACTGCACCGCACGTCTCTCGGAGGATGGTGGCTTGTTCTCTCTCTGGTGCACAGAAAGGGGTCACATTCCTATTTCCAGCTGAAGGGGGTCACAGCCTGTTCCATGTACCTCAGATGCTTGTTCTACATATTTCAGAAGGAAAGGGTGCAATGCCCTTTATTTCACGTGCTGGTGCTGGGTAGCAGGAAGGCAGGCACCACACCTATGCGGTGCGTTCCTGCCAGATTGCTTCAGGTTGGGGAGATTTCAAATGCTCCTCACCTCCCAGAGCTAAGTATCACTCTGTGATACTTGTGGTTGTATGTATTACTGCTGCAGGGCTGTTTCTAAGACCTGCCATAAATATATTTTTCCAATGGTCCAAATCTCCCTGTGTCACCACAGAAATTTTTTGCAGGAAGATGGGGATACTAAAAGGCACAAAATCCTGATTCCTGACAAATTCAGTTGGACACTGCTGCAATTGTGTTTTCTCTTTATAGAAGCATAAAGCATGGTCCATTGAGTTCCCATCTCTGGGTTTGTTAGCAGCTTTTAGTTTTAGAGCTGTGGAGTGAGTGTACAGACTTTTAACATATTAGCACTTAATGGAGTTGATAATTTATAGTTGATTACTTCAGAGTGAGACAAAGGCTGCTTTTTCTTTTTTATGACCTGAATAATGATTATGTTGAAGTCTGGGAGTACAGATCAACTTGGCTTGTTTAATTGGTGATGTAACAGTGAAAATGCAAAGTAAAGATATTCATGTTAAGATGTGATAAACATGTTCTGATTGTTGTCTGTGTGTGTTGCTGCAGTTTAGCCCACAGCTACTTTTTTTTTTTTTTAAGTTAAAACTATTTTATATTTCCTAGTATAGGTCATAAAAGTAACCTTTGGGATAGGGAGCTAACAGCTCATCTGAATCAGTTTGTTCATGCACACCTGACCTCTTTGAGATTTACTGATACACTGAAGATTAAAAATACACTTCTTTCTTTTTATGTACTCCAGCTGTATTCATGGAGAGAAGCTGTGTGGTAAACTTTTCCTGTATGCTTTCCAACTGTTTAGTTATTTCCATCCTTCCTCAACTGACTATTTTTAAGGCTCTTTTTCACAGTTCCTATCGGTCCTTCAAGAGCTCTGCTTCTGCCTGAAGCTGCCAAGTCAAAGCCTGTTTTATTTTTTTCGGCATACTCAAGTCCAACAATCTTATCTTGGCTTATCGCTCCTACCAGCTTCATCCTAGCTCCCTCAAATGGAGAGCAAGAGGAAGCAGATGCTGGGACACAGAGATAAAAGAGAATAGAAGCAGGACATTTCACTAGGATTTAATGCATATTAAAAGAGAGGATTAATGCATTTTCATTTTCACATTGCTCTGGAGGGCCATCTTACTGTACCTCTGGTGAAGTAAAGTGACCTTTAAACTTCTTGGGACTGGACTGCAGAGAGAGCTCTGAGCGCTTCTCAGAGCTGAAAGAGCTGAGTACTACAATATGTATCTGATGTTAGTGTGAGGCTGATTTTTTTGGCTGAAGTTCTGTTTCTCCTTTCCTGCAGGGATTTCTGAAGAATGAAAAAGATAATGCATTGCTGTCTGCCATTGAAGAGTCTAGGAGGAGGGTAAGTTGGAAGAAAGTACTGGTTTTTTTTCCTAAAAATAAAAACAGGGGAGCTTTGCAGAGTCCAGTTTTCTTCCCTTAAAAGGGATTGGTACTTACTCTGTAAGAAAAAGACAGAATTAGCCTTCCCCTCTTCATCTCCTGTATCTTCACATCTGAAAAAATAGTTGTTTTG
Organism: Lichenostomus cassidix; assembly: GCF_008360975.1. Classification (NCBI taxonomy): domain Eukaryota; kingdom Metazoa; phylum Chordata; class Aves; order Passeriformes; family Meliphagidae; genus Lichenostomus; species Lichenostomus cassidix. Next base: position 8,071,952 of record NC_139492.1, on the reverse strand, counting down.
AAGATCATCTGAGCAGCAACTTGCTTTCTGATAAGAAATGAATCTACTCCTGTTTCTGAATCTGTTTGTGCTTTTGATACCTGTCATGTTCTGGGACAGTGATTTTCACAATTGAATTATGCAGCATGGAAAAATGTTTCCTGTTGTTTATCTTAAAACTGCTTCTCGGAAATGTCATTCTGTGCTTCCTAGTGCTCATGTTACATTTGTTTCCCTCCGTGTACACTGGGGGCATCAGGTTTAGAACTGAGCCTGTGTTTTTTTCAAATTGTTAGAAATGGTATGTAAGCATTTTTTAATTATTTCAGTTATATAAAACCATGCTGCAACTATTGAAGCATATTTAAAACCCTGTTGAAATTATTATAGTGAAGGTGCGGATAAGACCTATATGCTACCATGAAAGTATAAAGTGAATTTATATAATGCAACAAAGAAACGCAAATCTTATACTCTAGTTGCATGCATGCACTGTAATTGTTTGCCAAATGTCACAAAAAACCAGCTATTTTTTCTCCTATCAATTTTTTTCTTCTGAGGAACATTTTGCCCATTAATTGACAATATCCTAACAGTGAACTTCAATGAAATGAAAAACTTAGCCAACCAAGACATTTAGTTATGTACATTGCAGCATGGAGCTGTGTAAACAGGAAAGAAGTAGAAGACACAATATAGCTTATTCTCTATTTAGAATTAGGGGAGATTCATTTATTTCCTGTCCTGGTATACCTGAGGCTGTTAGTCTTACCCCAACAAGAACAGAAAAGGTAGTGAAGCATCTTCTATATCCTAATGCTATTGCCAAAATAAGGGAATATTTCTCTCACTGAGGGAAGGGTTGTTTCCTCCCACATGTTCCCCAGTTGGATCTGAAGACAACGTAGCACATCAGCCATTTTAAATGCAAAGGTTGTTTTTTCTTGGGATGTGATTTTCCTGTGTGCTTTCCCAAGTTACATTCCTGATGAAAGAGATTTTTGGATTCTTTGACATTGGTTAATTTTCCCTTAATATTTTGATTTTTATGTTACCCTATTTCCTGTTTAAAAGGAAAACACACTGGTAAAGACCTGAATTGTTATGGGTAATAAACACACATCTTTGTTAAGAATGCAGCAACTCAGACTTTGTAGCCTGCAGAGAGGTGAAAAGCTAGTGGTCATTAGAGAAGTTAAGTCTCAACAAACCACACAGATCAATGATGACCTGGATATTTTGTGTGTGCTGCTAAGTTAAGAAGCAAGCCCACTGATTTTCAGCCTGCTCAGATTCGTATGTTGCAATGCCATGGAAGAGACACAGTTTCCCTCTTTTACCAGCTGGGGGTATGTGAGAGTTGTCTTAATTCCACACACTTACTTCTGAATTCCATACTTTCTGAATTCCCTTGTACCTGAACAGGAAGCCTGTTAAACTAGTGTGCAGCACACCATTAGCTCTTGAGGGCTGACCTGGTTGGTTTATGTAGTTGCTATTTTCTGTTTCATTTTTGGGCTTGTCTATTAATATAGCAGAGCTAGGCTGGTGGATGGTTATATATGTTCCTTAGTTCTTGTTCTTCGTCACCAACAGACTTTTGCCATGGCTGAGGAGTATCACCGAGAATCAATGCTGGTTGAATGGGAGCAGGTGAAACAAAGGATTCTTCATTCTCTGCTTGCATCAGGGGAAGATGCTCTAGATTTCACCCAGGAAAATGAGGTAACTCTGTCTTTCTAAATGCTGTTCACAGTCATGCACAGCACTGTACACAGTTGGCATTCCAGCACTGCTGAAACCACCTCTGAAATATTCTGCCACTACAACTGTGTGAAAATGAGAAATACCAAATCCCTGTTCAATTCTAAAATGGCTATGCCTAGCAGAATGCATTGTCTAGCGAAATCTCAAACCTTTGTCATTGTTTCTATTTATTGACCAATGGGTGCAGGCAATGGGGCTGCTATTGCTGAAGCTGTGTTTTAAGCAACCTATGTGCTGGCTGGAAACTTAGTCACACAAACACATACTAGGTCAATATACCCAAGGGACAGAAAACACACTGGGGAACTTCAGGAAACCTTTGCAGTGTGAGACCAGGGAGTTTCTCAGGTGTAGTTGTGCTTATGCATGGGTCTTAGAGTGCCTCTTTCCCTTATCACTGTGCACTAGTCTGGATTTATGGCCTTTGTTAGGAGGCTGATGAAGTCTCTCATGTTTCTTGGCAAAACCAAATGAATAAACAGCAACAAAAAAGCTTTCATTTTTATCTTGCTGTGTAGTGAAGAGCAGATTAGAATTTTGTGCTGCTAAGATCTCTAGTGTTCAGGTTAATCCAGCAGTGATCAAATCCTTTGGGCAAGACTGACTCCGTGTTTAACAAAAGAGATATTGACTATCTTGTTAAAACATTCCTTATTTTCTGTTACAACTTAAAGCTTTACCATTTATTCTCTTAAAGAAAATGGTTCAGTTAAATGAGTAGAGCAAAGCACAGTTACGTGCAGAGTGTTGGGAACTCAACCCCTCTGAGCTGAAAGCATCAGACAGCAGCTGTGATCTCTGGAGCACAAAGTTACATTGCAGCTGCGATCTCTGGAGCACAAAGTTACATTGCAGCTGCTGCACTGTGCACCATGCAAATGCTCACCTTGAGAGGAGAGGTGATAGGGAGTGGGGGAATGCAAGTTGCTGTGCTTTCAGGCCAAAAAAGAGAGACCTTTTTTATAGCCATGTTCTTCACCTATGAAAATGAATTCTTGTTCATTGGGATGACCTGCAAGTATATTAAAAAAAAAAAAAAAAGCCCTTTTTGCTAATGGGGTATGACCTGTATAGGGATTTGGAAATAATTAAAGCTGTTAATGAAATGTCCCTTTCTGATCGCTGTTCTTTTAAATATAGGTTAATCCCAGTTAGCATACCTCTTTTTATAGAGGCTGTCTTTCCCAGAAAATATTTTACTGATACTTTACTGGGACTTCTCAAAGGTTGTTCAGCTTTCCAATATTAGAAATACTAAATAATGCAGACTGAATTAATTTAAAACTAGGGACAGCTCTCCCATTATTTTAGGATGTGAATCTGAAGACTTGGTAGTTACACTGATAGGTTCTAACATCTTTGATTTGTGTGCTAGTTACTGGTATGGGGTTTTCCTTCTGGAGGGTGGATGTTAACTGCTAGCAGAAGTAATTTAATAAGCCACTCTGAACAGGTAAAACCCCTTTTCTGGTGTTTTAGTGTCAAATGGATGCTACCCCCAGTCCATGGCACTTGAGATGCCAAGCATCAAATTGGTGGGAGGAAGGAGGGGAGAAAACTCAGCTCCTAATGTTTTTCATGAATGAGTTTAAAGACTCAATGTACACTATCACTCAGAATTACTCCACTCTCTGTTTCAAAGCTTTCATAGTAGCACTATGTCATTTCAAGAGCATTTAAAATCCTTGATATATTCTAGTCTTAGCCTCAAGAAGTCAAAGGTCTGAGAGGTTTGAAGTGCATCTACTGTGTTAAAAGCCTGTTATCTAACCTCCCCACAGCAGGTTGTTCTTCTAAAGCCTTGTTCCAGTCAAATAAGTTTTTTGTGTGTATGTGACACAAACAGACACAGCCTGTAGAATACAGTAGAGGTTTAATTGATATCCACTGGAGATGGAGAATCAACTGAAAAGGCACAGATCCAAACACAGCAGGGGGCCAGTCTGCCTGCGAGCCAGTTCTCAAGCTTTGGACAAGCTAATTTGGGCAGAGTGAAATACCAACACATTATTCATGGAAATAAGACCAATTAACAGGCAAAGCTCATGATTCAAAGAACCTAGTGCAGGACTTGCCGTTAAGGTTTTCTGTTCCCCTTGTCCTTCAGCCTGGCCTCCTTGTCAGGGAAAACCAGAGCTGATAAAAAGCTGCTTCTTGTGGGGCTGAAAAGGGATGAAAGCTTGAGTTTTGTCTTCAAGGTATCAAACACCTATGCTCTCAAGGTGTTTGTTAAGACTGTTGTGCCATGAGGTGCCAAGGCATTTATTTCATCCTTTTATTCCAAGTTTTTCTTTCTTACACCCTTGCCTGAAGCTTTTCCACTCCTGCTGTCGAGCAGCACGTTCCTTCAGTGGTATAGCAACACTGGCACCTCTTGGTTTCTGTTTTGCCCCTCTGTGTCATGCCTTCATATCCCTTAGATCCCAAGGACTGCAAGATGCTTTCCATTCCACCACAGTGTATTTTGATGGGGTTTCTCCAGCTTGGTCTCCTGCCTAGATATTCACTGTGTCTACTGGCCAAGCCATTTGGAGTGCTGACAAAATGTCTGCCCAGACTTCTGCTGAGGAATGTGCATATGCATATGAGGATGATGAATAATGCATCTTTACGTGCACAGGGTTTGGTGTGCAAGTGAGGCTGAATGCTTGGCTGAGTGCAAATGAAGGAGGTCTCCTTTGAAAAGCAGCATCGTTTGGCTAAGTGAATTTAAAAGGTAAAAATGTGATGGCAGTGCAGCAAAGCTGCAGCTTTGAGGAATGGATAATATTCAGAATAAATATTACAGTTCTGAAAAATGTTTCGGAAGACTGAAATTCAGAGCAGGGTATAGCAAAGGCGGTTGAGAAAAACAGAACAAGCCATTCAAGTAATATCAGACTAGAGATACAGAAAGATATGTGTGTGTGCACTTGCAGTTCTGCAGTCCTTTGTGCATCCCCCACGTTTTTGCATTTCCTTTTGCTGCTCCAGTTAAACTTCAGAACCTGACCTGGAACACAATTCTTCTTGTATGCTCCTAGCTGCTTTTTGAACACATCTTTCATTGTCTTTTTCTTGCTTGCAACTTGTTAAGTTCTGACTTGCCAGCAAAGGATATCCTCCCCTGTCCCCACTTTCCCCCCACAAGTTTGTAGGGAATGTCTCTTCTTCTTGGAGAGGATTGCCTGTGCAACTCATTTCTGCAATTCAGGGGGAGCAGTGGAAAGTGGCCTTCGCCATGCTGACTCACTGCTTTAGTTTTCCTTCTGAACTTTCCTTTTAGCACAGCCATGAGATAGTTCAGTGAGCTAGTGCTTTCTTATAGTTTAATAATTCAAAGATGAAGCCAGAATGCACGTATGAGATAGGAAATAAAAAAAGAAAATAAGCTTGCTTCCGTGGCTCTTTTTCCATAGGAAAGAAAAGAATAAGAAAATTAGGACAAAATCTAGACTTCCTGATTTTTTTTTTTTTTTTGCTGAAGTGCCAAGTCAGTAGAATTTAAAGAATTTAATTTCAATGTGGCGGTTCTCAGCTGTGGCAGACAGTTAATAAGTGATCCTTAAAGCATAACAGTTAGGGTAAAACTAAAACTGGGGAAAGGAAAACCCAACCCCCAGAGCAGTTATTTCTTAGTTTCAGATGTGCACTTTTGAATTCAGATCCTTACCTGAATTGTTTTGAACCCAGCAGTCACACACCACTCTCTGGAGTGGCAGCCACGTGGGTGCTCTTTGGTGCTGCAAAGCAGAAAAAGGAGCAGATTCACAAACAAAGCCACAATCCTTGTGTGTCTGGTGCTTGGGCACTGGCTGAAAAGTGACACTAAGTCACTAGCAAGTACTAATCTTCACTTGCTTTAGGAGATGAAACCTCATTGGTAATTAATGACAACGTCCATAATTTAGCATTACTTTAAATAACTCTGCATTTTATCTGGCACAGCACAGGGGAACGCTGCAAAGCGCTATTTCTGCCATCATGTCTGTTTCCCAGGAAACCTGCTTTAACAGCTTCTTTGTTCTTTAGAACAAAGAATTTGTCGGGTTTTAGGTGGGTTTAAAGGAATTTGTGTCAGATGATTTGTCACTGAAAGAAAAATGCAGATGCTTCTGAATATCAGTACCATTAAGAGGGACTGTGAAGAATATTTTTAGTGTAAGTTCAGTTGCAGAAAAAATGTAGAATTGCTTTTGGTTTTCTTGTAACGCGTTTTTGTACAGCTTAAGGTCTAAATGCACCTGCCTGATTTTCTTATCAGGTTGGACATTATTTAAATAGCATTATTAATGAGAAATTAATGCAGTAATAAACTGATTTCAGCCATTTTAAAAGGTGGTCCAGGTTCATCCTTGGTACCTTCATTCATTTGTATTTCATTATATTAGGGCAAATGCAATGGAGTAATTTTTATTCTGTAATCAACTGTTTTATGCTGTGCAGAAAGCAGTAATCACAGATATCACAAATCTCTTATAATTTCTTTATAGAGGTCAGTGCCCTTATCTCCATATAAAAATTCCTAGCCAGTGCAGAACAGCTTCTTGGCCATTGCAATTGTGTAACTTTGTTTTTATATTTTAACTTGTGAACACTTTCCTGATCAAAACTGCTGGACCAGGACTGTGGGTAGCCATTGGCTTTGCAAAAACTTATGTTCATGAGTGTAAGGGGAGTATTACACAGTAGAAGATATTCCAGGCTAAACTAATACCAAAATAAAATTAATTTGGGAATGGCTGAGAGAATGTTCAGTGCAAAAGTGATCAGTACCATGTCGGGAAATTCATATGTTTGTATTATTTCATTTTGAAGTTGGGATACAGTTCCCAAAAAAAGTGAGATTCTTTTCAAGACTCTGCCAGCATTTCATCCTCATTTGAAACAAGAAATTGAGTGATGGTACCATCTGGAGAAAAGCTATCCATTTCTGGATCTGTTCCTGAAATCCTCACAAGCCAGGTCATGGCAGGAACATTGCTCCTGCCATGCTGCAGTCTGACAGGTGTCAGCAAAGCTGAACTCTAAAGCTGATTAAACTGGAAGTGAAAACAGTGATTTTTCTATTGCATTTGGGCTTAATGTTTTTTGTACAGGCAACAAGTTGGTCAATTTAAGTGAACTCTTCCGGGCAAGACTAGAGCATGTCCTGTCCTAAAGCAATCCTTGGAGGTGATCCTGTCTGCACCATAAAGTACTGACATGCTGGTAACCAGTGTAGGAACTGGTAGAGCGGTTTGACAGTATTGCTAAGGTGCACTGTAAAAGCTAATGAGGATGTTCAGCCAGTTGTAACTGACTTTGATGGTAAAAAGCTTAATTTTAAAACTCTGCAGATGTACCTGCTCTTTTTTGGAAAAAGTTGCTGGTTCCAGTTAAGATGAATATCCATGGCCTTGAGTTATATGGTAACAAACCTGAAAAACTTGCTTTTCTGAAAGCTTGTTTGTTCCTTTTTGCTTGCCCCAACTATGTCAATTGGCTTAATAATAAATATTATGCTTCTGTACTGAGCTTGTCTTGCTTTGATCTTCAGACCAGCATGGTTTCTGAAGCAGCTGATATTAAAGGACTGTTTACCTCAAAGGGATCTGTCTTTAAAATGATTGTACTTTATTTTTCAAACCCAAGACTTGCAATGCTGATGCTGAAATGAAGAATTATATTCTTTTAGAAAGCAGGAAATAGCAGAGAGTATTGTATACTTAGTTGGGAGTATTCTTTCCTCCAGAGTGTTGAACATCTATCTTCAGTGGTGGCTGTACTGAAAACATACCTGAGCCTTGTAGTGAATACTTTAAATCATTTTTGTGCAGCATTAGACCATTATGGCATGTTGTATTTTGAGTTTTATAAGAGTATGAATTTTGTATGCCATGACTCCATTGGCTGTCTCTCCCTGCTCAACACTCAAAATATCTCAGTCTTGGCATAGTCTCTGTGGATAAAAGGACTATTTTTTCAGGTCAGGATATTGCCAACATACTTCCTCCTATAGCAGACCAGCAGTGGGGCACTTTTCAGCACACAATGGGATGCTGCAGTCCTATTTTATGTCTATATCATGGCGCTGGGACAAAACTGGAATATCAGATCTGCCAGACTGGATCTGTTTGAGCTTGTCCATTGAATTCTTTGTCCTTGCTGTGGTGGAGGTTCAGACTAGATGCCTCACAGCGAGACACTGACAAGAAGCAACCTTTCAAGAAACAAAAGCAAAGAATTAAAATCATAAGATGCTACCAAGAGACACTGATGACCTAATTCTAGAGAGCTAATGGTTGGTTTGTGCACTGAATAAGGAGGATTTCTGTCACTTAAGGAAGTTTAAGCTATATTGGGAAAATATTGGGGTATTGCAGTGAGACTGCGTTTTTCTCTGTAGATAGTTCAAAATCCTGTTTTTAGTTCTGTCAGGAACATGGCTTTGCTGTTGTTCTTTAGGAGCAGATGTATTGGTGAAATGCACTATGGTAATTCTATACTTTATACCTTCCTATATGCTTCTCATTTAACAGCCCAGCTATGTTATTGAGGTGGGTCCTCCAGGTCGCAGCTCTTTGGACAGTGTGGAGATGGCATATGCTCGTCAGGTGAGTGGAGGCGAAAAAATTAAACATTGTGTTCTACGTGGAGAGAGACAGGGAAAATAAAGATTTGAGCTCAGTGTGTAAGAAGATGTAGTAGGTAAAACATGAAAATATCTGCCTGGAGATAAAACGCAATTTGCAAACACATAAATCTTGCATGGTGTTTCTAGAAGCATACTCACCTCTTTGCTGTAGGATATTTTTTGTCAAAAAGACATCCTGAGCGCCATATATGACTGTAGAAAGCATTTATGCTTGTAAAGTAAACTGAAATTCTTTCAAGTTTTCAAAAGCAGTAATTTTTTTTAGGATTTGTGTCAATCCATAATTGTATATAAATGAGGGCTTTGTATTCCGTTTATTTTCATATGTGGAACATCATTTTTCTTATGTGTATGTGTGTAGGAAAAAATATGCTGAAGTGTTAATCCTGATGTTTGTCAAATTATATCCTATTTTAATGACATCACTTATGAGAAGCTTTAGTGCATCAGCTGTGAATTAATATGCCTGGTAGCATTAGACTCCCTCAGAAAATTTTCAGGGAAAACTGATAAACCTTTACATAACCAATTTGTTACTTTTGTTATTTGAGATTATCTGTTTACCAGCACTGCTGAGAACAAAATGAAAGAAAAGGACTTGATTTTTCAAAATGGAATATGTGAAACGACATAGACAAAGTGTTGCCTAATTTGCACACAATTACTGTTATTGTGTGCTTTGGCTCAGTCTGGGCTGAGGCAGAGAGCAGCTTGTGCATCTGTTTTCCTACATCTGCATTCAGTTATGGTAACTGGGAAGAAACTAATGGCTAAAGGTGCACAGTTGTGCTGATAAAGTTTACATTTGATTTAGTGGCTGTTAATAGTTTGTTAGTTTAGTTCATATCTACTGGAATATACCCACAGTAAAGGTCTTCCTTAAAGCATAATTATTTCTGTAAAATTTTGATGCTGTCACTGTTACTCTGTGCTGGTTTTTGAGTATGGGAAGCCCAGTCTCTCTAGCAGTCCTGGCTTTGGGGTAGCCGTGGAGTCACCATGGCCGGTGGGCCCTTGTCAGGGTCACGGGCTGTGCACACACTGCTGCAGTGTGCCCAGGAAATGCAGTGTTTGTGGCCAGGCTTCTGCTCCCAAAGCACTTTGTGCAGTCACTGCGTGCTCCCAACAAGGGCTCCAGAGAAGCTGGCCTGGCTGAGCTGTCTTTATGTCAGCCTGCCTCAGTTCAACAATAACCGAGTGTCAGCAGTCTGTGCAGGGCTCCTGTGGGTTCACTGGAGAGTTGGGAGACCTGGAGGTCAGGCAGGAGACCTGCAGATCCTTGCTGCTTCAGTTTATCAGCAGCCATGAAATGTGTTTTAATTACACTGAAGTGATTAATTGTTCTTTGTGGATAGTTCAAACTGTCTCACAGGAACACGACGATGTCCACAGACATAATTTCACTGATGCTGCATTCTGTTTGCAGTCCTGAGCTCTGCAGCTTGTTTGCACGCTGGGCGTGTTGAAGTAGTGCATGCCAAAGGGAGTTGAAGTACAATGCCATTGCCTTTCTAGCATTGACAAGTATTATTTTCAGTCACAGTGGAAGATCTTTGGACTGGGAGTGGAATAAACAATAGCAGACGAAGTTCATTTAAGATCAAGAGTTAAAATGGGGAGGTGTGTGTATACATTTAAGGGCAGGCTCTGAAGGACCAACTTTCTGATCATTTCCCTGAATACTACCACAAACCAGCGAAATCCTGTTTCTTTCATGTCAGCAGGTAGGAGGCTGCCATGCAGGGGAGTGTCACAGCCATCCACTTATCAGATCACTTCTGAATCTTTATCCTCCAACAATTAGCTACAATTAGTCTAACAGGGCATTCAGCACAGTGCTCTGCTGTGCACATTCAGCACAGTGCTCAGCGCAGTGCAGAACCCCTGAACAGCTGGGCTGCTGGTGGCCTTCAGTCAGGCCTGGGGCTTAGGGTTGCTGTGAAGGCTCGGCTGATGCTGATGCCCATTCCTCTGCCATTGGATTACAAGCATCTGATGATGGAGGGAAGCAGAGGGACTTGCTGGGGACACTGTTTTTGAAGCCTGGTTCAGATTTTGCTGCTGTTGCTGGGGAGGGGATGGGGCATAACATGTATTGTTAAATGTGCTTACTTTAATTGTGTTTCAGATTTATATTTATAATGAGAAGATAGTGAATGGACATCTGCAGCCTAACCTGGTGGACCTTTGTGCTGCTACGGCAGGACTGGATGATAAGGTACTGCCAATGAGTTAACATAAGGAAATTCATTTAAGCAGTTTTCAGGCTGTGATTAACAGCCTGCTGACATTGAGGGGAAAAATACTGATATTGCCAAAAAATATTGCATGGCTCCACAGAAAACACAGAGGCAATCCTGGAATTTTCTCCAGTACAGCAGGGCCCACCTGCAATGAAGTTGGTCATGGTGAAAATTTCTTAACACAGCGAGGAAGAAACGAACCTGGTGTCCCATCATGAATGATAAGCTGTTGAGAGAAAAATTGCATTTAATTTTAGATAGATTCTGTTGTGTTTGGTTTACAGAATGTGGTCTCTTAATATCCTTTGAAGGTATTTAGTTGTAGGTAAAGCGTCTTCAATCAGACTCTGCTAGAGCTGAAATAGGCTCCCATAGCAAAGCATAAAACTCCTAGGATTGACTTTAAATCAATGATCTGCCTACTTTTCTTTTTTTCTATTCTTTTAATTGTGTTGCCTTGATCCACCCCAAAAAAGAAAACAAATACACAAACCTTGGAGAAATGCCTGGAGGAGAATGCTGCAGGAGGGTCAAGCTATGAAAAAACTGTGCAAATGGAGAGAGCAAAAAGCTGTTCAGAAGATGAGGGGCAAACTCTTCACTTGGATCTGAATTACAGATGTGCATCTTTGCTCTGAACAGCTCTGTTTGTTTTGCAAGGGGACAGCATGGGGAGTTTGTGTTCTTGCTGCTTTGAAGCACCGAGATCAAAGAGCTGCCCTTGCCCAAGTGAACAGTGCTGTTAGTTCTTAGTATTTTGCCATTTCAGCAGGGATGCCCTAGTCCTGTAGACACTGATACGATCCTGTCCTTGTGAATAAGCAGATCTGGATGGTTTTCAACCTTTATTTATAACTGAGCCTTTGTCCAAGTGATCAGTGTCCTTTTGATGCTTCTTATCACAGCTGATCAACAGCTTTCCAACAGCAGTCAGAGACATTGCTTACATGGAAAGCTGATGGTGCTGTGGTATTTATTGAGTGGGTAGTGTGAACTGAAAATGAGCAAGAGACTGAGTACCAAGTGCCCAGCCTAGTTTTGGAAATAGTTGTCAATTCTTGGGAACAGCTTCAGGTACAACATTTATAGCCGTCTTCTTGCACAAGAACTATGCAAAAAAGCCTGTGAAATTTTAATTCCACGGGACAGAAGCAGCTTACCTACATGCTTGTGTCCAGTATCTCCATTACAAATCTAAGCTGACATTACTCTTGTGTTCTTATGCTTTTCTTAAGCATCAAAACACCATGTAGCTCAAAACACTGTTGCTTGTTCATCTCTGTACTAATCGTTGAGGCATGGAATGACTTGTTTATAGAACATCTCCGAGATGTGGGCCATGGTGAAACAAATGACCGACGTCACCCTGGTTCCTGCCAGCGATGCCCTGAAGGTGCGGACCAACATGGAGGTGCGCATGGAGTTCGTGAGGCACGCTCTGCACTACCTGGAGGAAAGGTAAGATGGGTGCTTTGGTGCAGCTTAGTAGAGTTCCCTAATAATAAAAGCCAGAATGACTTTGTAATGCATGTAAAGAGTCAGCTACCTTGTGCTGCTCACAGATATATCTGTTGCCTGTCTTTTTTATTGTGGAGGGCTTTGAGCAGCTACTTAAATATAAAACTGTTTTAGTTTAACAGTGTTCTAGTTAAAAAGGCCTTGAATCTGTGGGGAGGTCATTTAGAAGATGAAAAGACTTTTATTCTTTCTTCTATGTTTATAAATATTCTATATATGCATAGTGATATGTGAAGGTTTTTCACTTGTGGAAAGTGATCTATTTCCCTTCTGCAAAAAAATATCCTCTTTTCTATATGCAACCCTTTCTGATTGCTGGTTGCTGTCAGTCTGTGAGGACAGCATGGGGACAAACCTGGTACAGTGAGTCAAGGTCTGATCATGCTGTTTCTATGCTGGCAAGTTTTTGGAAAAGTGAAGAAGTTGAAGTTGAGACGTGTAGCAGTGATTTTCAGACCGTAGAAAGTGGTTAACTGTGTGTATTAGCAAGTACTAACAAGCAATGGGGCCTAAGCTTCTTGACCAATAAAGTTCTTGGAGAATTGCAACCTGTGAAGTTGCCCAAAGCCAAATGCCCATCCACTGCACATGTGGCTACTGCAGTGTCTCTCTTCTAGCAGCTGCAATGTGATGGCAGCAGGCTCGTTCAGCCCAAGCAAGCAGTAACTGCAGAGTACATGGGCATTTGTTAGGGACACAGAGATGCCATCAGAGCATGGAAAGCGCTATGCTCTGACACAGCACTCTGGGAAGAGATGCTTTCACCTCCTGGCACAGCCTCTTCTTGGCCCTGACAGTTGGTTGTCACACCTCATCAGCACTTGGTGTCACCCAGGGGTGGTGGCGGCTGCTGCCTGTGCACAGAGGAACTGACACATCAGAAGGATCTTCTGTTCCCAGTTCTTCAGTCTCTGCAGAGTGTGATGAGCCTCTTAACCTGATTTGCCATATATCCAGCTGCTAATGGAAGTTAGGAATTAGTTATATGCAGTACTTCCCCAGTGCTCCCAACTGTGGACATGAGGCCTATCAGGCTTGATTTTTTTTTTTTTTTAAATTAAATCCTCACCCAAGCCCCATGTCTTCCTTTGTAGCTTTTCTTCCCTATTGGGAATTGACTAATACTGGAGTGTTTCCATGCCTCACCAGCCCCTCACTTGGACATGGAAGAGATGTAATGCCACTCACAGCTGTTCATGCATTAGTTCCTTTGGAACAACTGTGATCTCAAGCCCTGAGGCGCATGCACTTGCCTCAGCCGTAATTATAGTTATCAAGATACTCTGATACTTGCTTATATAGTCGTTCAGATTTATAGTCTGATGGTGCACGAGTCTAGCATGTGCTGCAGAGAAAGAAAAATAATTTCATGCCATTTGTTGCTGCTGCTTACATAAGTCGTCCTTCAATATACAAATTTTTGAGACTACTGCTTCTAAACATGAGTATTTGTTAAATTGATCTGCCTTGATTAAATGCTTTGATGGGTTATTTTAAAAGGTGTTCTTAAAGCTGCCTTTACCAGTTACATTTCTCTAAATTCCCTTTTCCCCTGGTATTTCCATCAGATAAGTCCATAGCCCTAAAGCTGATGTTTTTCGATGGGGTGGGGAGACAAACACATCTGTGGTATTTAACTGTTCTTTTGTGATAGGATGGAGAGTTAAAGTATTAGGATGGAAAGGCTTTTTGCCAGTTATGTAATTGAGCTTAACTTTGCACTATGAGAATCTAATAAGAGGAGCTTCATAACAGAGAGTTGAACTTGCAGCAGTCCACCACAGACTCCAAACTTGGGTGTCTCCTTAGACTGCTAAACACAAGGATCTTCCTAAATTAACCAATTTTTTTGCCTCGTTTTGTTGTAATGTAATGATAATGTTTGAACATCAAGTTAATCTGCTTTAAATTGCTAATTCTGTCAGATCTGAAAGGCAGTGCATGTTTTTGTGGCAGGTGTATCTCAGTCTGCTCATGTTTGTTTTGCTTGTGTGCTTTTTCAGTTACAAAAATTACACCTTTGTGACAGTCTTTGGAAACTTGCACCAGGCCCAGCTGGGTGGAGTCCCAGGGACTTACCAACTGGTCCGCAGCTTCCTGAACATCAAACTCCCAGCATCTGTCCCTGGTCTCCAGGTGTGTCCAGTCACCTTCAGTGACCAAGCTAGAATGGTAACACAAATCTGTTTGCCCCAGTGCAGCCACCTGTGGCTTTTCTGTTGTTTAAGCTGCTTTTAGGGCAACAGGTTCTTATTCCTCCTCTAGAATTTTTCACTAGGAAAATAGGAGATAGCAGACAAAATCACTCTTGAGTTCAGACCTAGTCCCGAAGCATGGTGGGTGCTCAGTAGCTTGAGTTCTAAATTCTAGAAATTGTGGTGTCTTCTGCTGGTCATCTTAGAAATCAACAAGCAAGAATTAAAATTCATTATTATGATTTGTAGCATTAACTTAAAAAGCAGTAACTTAATCTCCCTGTTTTGCTTTTTCTCTTTTTTTTACATTTATTGTAAGATAGTGAAAGCAGTTTTTTAATCACCAAATGTGTAATGAATTCATCTGAATTGTAGCCTGAGCCTTTTATTTAGGAATCTGAATAAAACCCTTCTTACCTGCCATGTAGTAGAAAGTGCATAGTTGTGCATCTACAAAATTGTCAGGCAGTGTGGGTTGTAAAATTAGATTTAAAAGTTAAATGAAGAAATAATAAATCATAACACTGGAGAGCCTGCTAAGTCTAGCTGTCTATTCCCTACCTGCTGAGATCAGTGATTAGTTTGATATCTTTCTGTTTCGGTAAAAATGTTTTTAATACCTCGGTGGCCTAATCCAAATCCATCTCCTGGGTGGGGAGGATAGCATATGCTAATTCTGGGATTCTCAGAACCTTCCTCAGAAATGAAATCTGGGCAAGCAGAAGAGACTCAAACCTTTCACTGCTGAGATGTGCAGACCTTTCCCACAACTTAACCCTCATGACTTCTGATTTCTGTAACAGAATTTTTTACCAAAATCAGAGTGTGGGTATAAGGGCAGAAATAATGAATGAGACAAAGGATAAAGAATAATAATTCAAATATGTTACTTTAAGAAAAAGTTAAATATGTCCTACTTTCCTTTCAGGATGGTGAGGTGGAGGGCCATCCTGTGTGGGCACTGATTTACTACTGCATGCGCTGTGGAGATCTGAATGCAGCCATGCACGTGGTGAAACGGGCACAGCACCAGCTGGGAGAGTTCAAAACCTGGTTCCAGGAGTACATGCACAGTAAAGACAGGAGGTAATTGGGAACCAGGAAGGATCTTTGTGAGGGGTGGGAATTGCTGTGGAGTGGTGAAATAATCAGTGGCTTGGTAGAAATAGAAGAAGCTAAGGTCTCCTCTGGTGGTGATGGCTGCCTGGTGTTTATATTACCTACCTAAATTACATGTAGAAGTTTGCATGTTTTAATTTGTGGCTTTGAAGTCAAGAAATCTCAACACAGAAATAGTTGTTTGAAAATATTAAAAAATTTACATTTCAAAAGTAATACAGTGTGGTGTAGCTTTACTTTTTTACAGAAGGATATGCCCAGTGTAACAGTGGGATATGGCATGCTATAGATCAGATTAATCTGCTGTCATGAGTCCTGTATCTTTTTATTTCCCCTGTTGCTTATTTTAGCTGAATTTCCTTTGGGGAACACTTTTTACTACACCTGTTTTCATACGAATGCTGCATAGGAAAAGCAAGCAGTGTTTGTTAGAGGTCTTTAGAGGCCTCACTCTCACATCTTTCTTGTGCTTATTCTCTTCTTCCAATTTTTGCTGTCCAGCACTAGAGGCCATTGGCCAAACTGGTGCTGATGTGGTTGCAAAGTAGTTGAGTTAGTGAGCCCTAAGGTGTGCTCTGAACTCCACAGTGGTTTTCTTTTCTATCTTTCCACTTGCAATGAATTTAAAAAAAAAAACACAAAACCCCCCAAAAATCAAACAAACCAACAAAAAATAACTAACCAAGCTAACAAAATAAACTGAAAGGATAAAAATCCAAGTGCCATTTACTGAGTATTGTATGCCATGGTGTTCTTCTATAAATCAACCTGTTTTGTAGAGTATCTAGGAGTGCTCATTATATCAAGGTTGTTCCAGAAACCTCGTTGAAGCTACTGTCACTGTTTTCATTACAAAGACTTTTATGAGATACAATATAATTGATTTATTTTGTTTTTATTACAGATATGAAAAAGTCCTCTGCCTGCAGATTTGACAAACAATGCCTTAGTCTAGGAGAAAGAACACTTTATTGATTAAATTCTGTAAAATTCTCAACAAGAGGTTGCAAGAAAAAAAGAATGACAAAGAGCATTATGACACTGTTTAATAATGATGAAAGTGTCTCTCCTAAAAGACCTTATGGGACGATGACCCATAACTTGTTAGTTACTAACACAAAGAATTCCAAAGATGATGTGAGCTCTCTTTTTCTGAAATGCTGCAATAGCAGAGTCAGACAAAAATAGCTCATCTGCCACAGTATTAATGTACCCCTAAAGAGACTGTCATATGTCCTTTTTTTCCCTACAGTGAGCATTTGAAGATGATCCTCCATAACTTTAATTATGTGTTTAAATTCATGTGTGCAAAATTTTTACCTACAGATATGAATAGGAAGTGCAAAAAATATTGGCCAGTGCTTACTGTTATTATGCCTTTGCTGTGGATAAGTACCTATTTACATTGATTTGTGTCCAGGTTTCCTCATACAGGGAAAATGAGTTTCATGTGTTTTACTTCCATCTTTTCTTTTCCTCAGACTGTCTCCTGCCACAGAAAATAAACTACGTCTTCATTACAGACGAGCTCTGAGAAATAACACTGACCCCTACAAAAGGGCTGTTTATTGTATTATTGGCCGTTGTGACATTACAGACAACCAGAGTGAAGTTGCAGATAAAACAGAAGATTATCTTTGGCTAAAAGTAAGTCTGGTGTTGGGGTTGTGGTGTCTAGTTTTTCTGTTTTTTAAGAACAGGTCTAAATGGTACCACATTTCTACACTGCTGTGCTACCCTTCTAGGTTTGGTGTTCTGTATCACTGTAGTGCACATGACTTGACCTTGAAGATAATGCAGGGCTGGGAACCTGAATCCCAGGGCTGTTCTGTTACCCTTTGTAATATCAGATGTTAGTTTGGGTACAATTGTCTTTGGAAGTGTCATGTTCTTCATTTGACACTGGTCTTTGGCAACTGTTTTTGCAAGTAGTATTAGCTTGCTACAGTGAGGATTCTTTAAATTCTCCTTCCTGCCTGGATATCTGAAATGTCAGTGTCAGTTTACCAAAGACAGTGCTGTCAATGTCTCTGTAGTCTAAAGTCCTTACAGTTCTGGTGAGTGCATGATAGACAGTGGTTGATACCTGTTTCTCCCCTTTATCAGAAAAAAGGTGGTAGAATGATGTATTTGTTAATATAATATTTGTGGCAAAAAATGCTGCTCAAGAGTATTCAGAGTTCCATCATCAGAGTTTGCTGGCATGGACAGATATGGAACCCCTGGGTTATATCTGCATGGATTTCAGCTGTTGCTGCATTAGTCATCTTTGCTTCCCAGCAGTGGATGGAGCTGATATTGTGACTAAATGCAGTTTCAAGTCAGCTGGTCAAATCCTAGGAGGGGCTCAGATAGAATGAATATTTTCTAAGTACATGGCTTGTGCAGGGGCAAATAGCTGTTTTTCTCTTTTTTGGACATGTTTTTTAGCTGAACCAAGTGTGTTTTGATGATGGTGGCACGAGCTCCCCACAGGACCGACTCACGTTATCACAGTTCCAGAAGCAGCTGCTGGAAGACTATGGTAAGAAACCACAGTCGGGGCTTTTCTGCTTAGGACACTTTCCAAATGTTATTTCACAAACCCCAGTCTGCACAAAAACCCTACAGCTCTCCACTAGTGACAGGCGTCTTCAGGGTGTCCATGGACAGCCTGCTTCCCTGGAGTCATGGCAGACTTCAGTAGGGCATGATGAATGAGTCCCATGTTTTCCCAGCAATCCAGAGAGTTAATACTCATCTGTGAACAACACTGCTGCTGTTTCTCCTTTATCTGTTAATTGTGGATTGATTTCTCTCACCATAAATATGCAGAAGTCTTTTAGCAGAACTTCCAGCTTTGGGAATACAGAACAGAAAAGCAATCACTAGTTAATGTAGGCATATATTTCCAAGCTTTTTCTCTGTGTGCATCTGATACTAATTTTTTCCCTTGAATTAGTATTTCAAGTAAATTTCACAGTTCCTTCCACTTCAGAAAGTTTTAAGAACATCCACGGAATACATTTTCCTGTAATCGTCTTCCAGTCAGTCAAAATTAAGTCACTTGGAGCTGTCCAAAACATACTGAATTTGATTCTCCACAGCCTTCTAGTTTGTAGTATCACTCACACTCAGATAAAAATATGTGGAAAAGAAATATAATAAGCTACTGTTGGTGTAACTGAGTAGGAAAATCCAGGTTTTTAACATTATTTGTACCACTTGTCATAAGTATAAATGAAGACAAAAGGTTGTGGTCTTTAGGGAATCGATCGCAGTCTATCAGAGGTGATGGTCTGTTGTCTGTAAAGAACAAAGGAACTTTTCTGAGTAACTGATTATTCTGTTTCACTTTTTGCATATGTCTTTATGCCGTGGTCTTTCATGGTAAATTTCCAGTGGAACAGTTGTAGGTGAGACACTGATGCATGGTTAGGAATTCAGTTTTTTGCACTGTGTTTATTTTGGCTGGCACCTAATAGTAATGATACACTGTGACAGAAAGTATCCACTGTCAGTCATCGCTGATTGCAAAATCATGAAAATGATGTGAAAATGCTCCATGTGTTATGGTTTTTCTTTTCAGGTGAATCACATTTTGCAGTGAATCAGCCACCTTTCCTCTATTTCCAAGTGTTGTTCTTGACAGCACAGTTTGAAGCAGCAATAGCTTTTCTTTTCCGGACAGAGCGCTTACGCTGTCATGCTGTTCATGTAGCTTTGGTCCTGTTTGAGTTAAAATTGCTCCTGAAATCATCTGGGCAGAGTGCACAGCTATGTAAGTCCTATTTACTTTTTAATAAAGGAATATTTTTTGAGCCTTCGGAGTACCCTGTAGAAACTGACAGATCTATGCGATTGATTGAACAAATAGCATTTATCAGAACAATCTCATAAAAGTGAATTGTTTTAGTTGCATTAGACCTCTAGATCATGGTTCTGACTAATTTGAGATGAAGATCAGAGTTTTCCTGGCATTAGATTCTGTGACAGTGTTGTTTCTGACATTGCAGTAAGCCATGAAGCTGGTGACCCTCCTGGTGTCAGACGTCTAAATTTTGTGCGGCTTTTGATGCTTTACACCCGTAAGTTTGAGTCAACAGATCCAAGGGAAGCTCTCCAGTACTTCTACTTTCTCAGGTAGGAACTAATATGTGTCTTTAGATTTTCTCCTAGTTATTACTGTTTCAGTATTCCTATCTGGAAAGTTCTCAGAAACAGGAGTACCTTCCTCCTTCTCTTTGTTTTGTAGGAACGAGAAGGACAGCCAAGGAGAGAACATGTTCTTGCGTTGTGTTGGTGAAATAGTAATTGAAAGCAGAGAGGTACATTTGGCCATGTTTTGCCTTCCTCAGTTAAGCTGAAATTCATTTCTTCATTTAAATCTTTATTAGTCAGGACAGTCTTATAGTTGCTTGCTCTTTCTGCCTGATGTAGACCTAGATGACAGAAGGTCTTGCAATTGCCTTATGTTTAACATATTTAATCATGTCTTTTTGCCTGTTATTTAGTTACAAATATTTTTGACATTGGTCACTGTTTTTCATTCAGTGACTCTGTCTTTGTACTTAATAAATATGTTATGAAATTCATCTATTTTTTTTATTTTTTCCTTCTTTACATCTATGTGGATATAGTTTGATATGATTCTCGGAAAGCTGGAAAAAGATGGTAGTAGGAAGGTGAGTTCACAATTTATGTTTATATTTTACATTAAAAGTACAACCTATGCATGATTTCCAAAGTAGTCATGAGGCTATCTTGCTTCTCTTTGTTCTTCACTAGCCAAATTATTACTGTTTGAACACATTCAAATTCTCCCAGTATGAGTATTTTACTATGAATAATCTATGACCTGCTCTAACAGAGGGGAGGTCAGAAATTGCAGGGCAGACTATGTCACTCTAGACAACTGGTGTAACTGAAGAAGCAAATGGCATTAAGGTAACTTTAGTGAGGTCAGAATTCTGTCTTCCCAGTAGGAAATGGAGTTTAATTTAAGTGGGTGTGTGAGAGTGTTGTGTGAACTGAGGTGTGCATGTGAAAATAATTTATGACATCCTCATTCACCTCAGAGAAGAAATGTATTGCAACCCTTGAAAAATCCTTGTAATTAAAGGAGCAAAGGCTAACGGACCAAAGCATAGCCACAGATGATCTGACCTTCATATAGGTGAGGGTGAGTATTGGATCAAAGCTGAACCATTTTTAGAAGTGATGGATCTTACTTCCACTGTAAAAACAGTTACCTAAAAGTAAAATGTAAGATTACAGAGTCAGAAAATAAAGGAAACCTTAAGGTTTTACCTGGAAAGAGGAGAGTGCATGCAAATGATGAAAATTTTAGATTATCAATGCAGGTTTTCTGTTTGGTGTGACAACTTTGGAAGACTTATGTGTAAAGCAGACTGCGGAATCATTTACATCTTAATTTTAAGATTAGGGCTCATGCTGCTGTCAAAAATCAGGGAAAAGTTATTTCTGGCAGGAATTTCGTTTAGATGCTTTGTCATTTCAAAAGCAGTGAGATTGCATGCAAAGAGCAAGGTAACTTGATAAACTTTACAAATATTTTGTTCTTTTGCACTTTCTTTGGTGTGAAGCCAGCAATTTTAAATTTAAGCTAAATTCTTCTAAATCGTATAGTCTTATTTTTACATGCTCAACTACAGTAATTTCCAGATACTGTTGACTCTTTCTTCTCTTTTATTCTACATGTTTATTATTTGTTTTGAAATTCTTGTTGGCCTTTCATTTATCTGTGTGAGATTTCACTTGCAGCCTGTCATGCCAGTATAAACAAACTGCATTCCTGGAGCCCCTGGAATGCTGAAGTCTTTTGTGTTTTCTCCTCTGTAATGTGTCATTAGCAATTAACAGCTCAAACTCTGAGTTATTTTATCTGGGTCATTTTGAATTAATTAGAAGCCAAGGATGTCTCAGTGCTGACTCCATTTAGGAGAGAGTCCCTCTTGCAAGAGCTCATTCTGTTTTTAATGTCTCACTTTTGCACATTCCCATGGAAATGGACAGGCCATTCTAATCATAAGCCAACATGTAAAATATTCATTGCCTTGACAGGATATTCTGGAGTATTTCAGCCTTTTGATTCCTCTTTCCTCTTTTCATTTTTGTCTCACTTCTTCAGCCTGGAGTGATAGACAAGTTTACAAGTGACACAAAATCCATTATTAACAAAGTGGCTTCTGCGGCAGAAAATAAAGGATTGTTTGAAGAAGCTGCAAAACTCTATGACCTTGCAAAGGTATATGTCTTGTGTACTGCTTTTAGTATGTACTTGGTTCACCTTTTTTCTTCCCAAACGTTTTCCCTGTGATTAGGAGGTTAAATTTAATCTCTGAGATTGAATTGCCCTTATTCAAGCAGTTTATTTCTGCTGCTGGAAGAGCAGAGCCGTGGGCTGCATGAAGAGATGTTTCAGTTAGCAAATCCAGATGGATTGCGCTCCAGGGATTGTGATTTAGGACATTGTGGCTCTTGATCAATGTGCTCTTTTGAAGAGAGTGCTGCACTCATGATTTAATTCTGTCTAGTGGAGTTATTTACCTGGAGTGTACTCTTCCAATTTCAGAGACATTGAACTGAAGTCTAAAATAGTTGGGCTTTATACTGAGTACTCTTGGTTCCTTTTGAAATAAAAGTGGATACAACCATAACCACTGTTGTAGAGAAAAACTAGGGGGAAATGCTTTTTCTTGTGACCCAGCAGCATTATGTTGCTTGTAGCTAACGTGATCTTGACTCTTCATGGGAGGGAAGTGGCTCTGGGGTTGCAGGAGGCACTGGTGCATGAGAGTTTTCTGCTTTTTCAGTGAGATTAAGACACCAAGTTCCATCATGCTTCTTTTATTTCTGTGACTTTAATGCCAACAGAACCCTGACAAAGTTTTAGAATTGATGAACAAGCTCCTCAGTCCAGTGGTTCCCCAGATCAGCACTCCCCAGTCAAACAAGGAGCGGTTGAAGAACATGGCCCATTCCATTGCTGAGAGGTAAGAATCAGGTAAAGGCAGGACTGGGTGATTCACCTTAACCTGACCTGGGTCTGGCAGTGCTGTGGGTATTTTTTCCTGACGTTGTTTCTGCAGCCTGGACTGTGGCATCTACAGTATATTTAGAAAGACAAAGAAGAGGTCAGAATTTACCCTATCCTGCTCCTGATGGCTTGCAGTACTTAAAACAGAAATCTTCAGGGGCAGGTCAGGTAAATTTGGGAAGAAGAAGCTTTATCTATTGGTGAATCAGGATTGCCAGCTGGGGATAGAGTCTGTTAAGGAGCAATAAATATAATGAATTGTATGTTTTATATTATTTTTAAAGCAAAATATTTTAACATTCACAGAGTTGTTGCATGCAATTCACTTGTTTGAAATAGTATTAAGAGAGAGCTAGAAACCCAGTAATTCTGAGTTGTAACAATAGTTCAGGAGCTGTCTGAAAACCTTTTTTCACTGCTACTTTAATGAAAGCTAAAAATGGAATATTTACGATGAACTGTGTATGGCTAATGCAAACGGTGGACCTCATGTCCACAGCCTGGTATATTAGTCAAATATTGTGTGGTGTCCAGAAAAGAAAGGAAGCAAGTGAAAGGAATGTCTCCCGCAGTGTCTGTATACTAATTAGTGTATGTGCTTGAGAGATATCAGTGCTTAAGATTCACTAGCAGCTAGAAATTAGGAATAACCTGATTCTGAAAGGCGGTAGTTGCAAAATATGTCCATGATTTTTTAAAATCATCGCCTTTTGGTGCATCTTGTCACGGTGACTGCCATGGTCAATTCCCATGTTTTACTAGAGCAAAATGTGGATACCTGTGAGAAATGTCTTAGTGGTTTTTATCAACCATCGAGCTGCAGAGAGAATAAAAATAAACCAAACCCACTTGCTGGCACTTTGAAATTGGGGAAAAAAAAATACAGAAATGTATTGATTTCCATCAGAGGCCTTTGCCTTTCTCCTTTTGACAAGTGGCATTTGCCAGTCACTCCTTCTAGTGATCCTTTCCTTCATTTGGCCAGGCTGGGATCGAGAGAAAATTGGTGCCATATTGACATAGTGAGAGACTGATTTGGTGGCAGACATTAAAGAGAATTAAATCTATGGCTTGAGTTAAAGCTTCAGCAAAGGCTGTAATGGGCTTTAGTTTGCTACATGCTTTGATCTGTCTGAAAGCACTAAATACTACTGGGCAATAATGCCACTTCACAGCTGCAGGCCTGGGTGATTGCAAATCTAGAGCAGTTCTGACTAGCACATCTTCTTGCCCGTTAAATGTAAGACAGGGCTTTTCCTCGTGCAATGTCCTGCAGACAGTGCTGTACAGATGCAGTATTCCTCCTGTGTGTTCTTTTGATGATTTTAGAGCAGGGGAGACACCCAGCAAAGAGGCCAAGAGGCTGTTTGGCTTCCACATCTGCAGCACCACTCCTGCTGTTAAACCTTGAGGGGGGAGCTTCTTTGTGACCTCATGCAGTTAGGAGTGAGAACAGGCAACCCTCCAGTTCATCCCATAGCCAGCGTAGCTCCCAAGAGCATGCAGAAGCACTTAATCCTTAAGTCTTAACTTCTTGCCTGAAGCAGGCAGTTGTGCTGGAGGATTGTCTGCTGTAAAACAGCGTGTTAAACATGCTTGTACAGAGCTTGCCTTGCAGGTCTCTGCTGCCTGGCACTCCTTCCCCATGAATGTGGGAAATGTAAACATTTAAAGGAAACAAATGCTGGATTTGATGCAAAACTGGAAGTGATTAAAAGTGTTTTTTAAAAGCCACAACCTGTGAAAATTATGCCTTCTGGTTAAGGAAAATGAAAGCTGTCCTTTGTTAAATGCCCTCTGTCCTTGAGTTTGGTGTCTCCACTTCCAAGAATTGCAAGGGCACAATTATAAACGGTTGCCATTTTGCACAATAAAATTGTAACACAATTTCTTTCAGGTACAAAGCACAGGGGATAAGTGCAAAGAAATCCATTGACTCCACGTTCTACCTTCTGCTAGACTTAATCACATTTTTTGATGAATATCACGCTGGTCACGTTGACAGGGCCTTTGATGTAAGTTTCAAGAGTTCTGTTTGAAGTGTAGCCTTCCTAATGCCCTTGAAAGCCCAGAATGTCTCAAATAACACCACTTTAAAAATTGTATTTAATGAGTTAGAAGGGACTGCAATGTTACAAGAATTTAAAAAGGTGTTTCTTCCCTATTGCTTGATAAACAGGGTGATCTTCCTGGAGCTATTTTGTAGACGTTGATCAAAATATTCCTGTTGCTCAACAAAATGAGGCGATAAACTAGTAAATGACAATGAAATTATTTCTCTTGAATGGAACCAGAAGCATTTAATTAATGCTTCAAAACCACACTTTGTTAGTATATGGTACATGGAATGTTGATGATCTGTCCTGATTCCTGCTTTTCTTTTTGAAGATTATTGAACGCCTAAAGCTTGTACCTCTTAGCCAAGATTGCGTCAAGGAGAGAGTTGCTGCCTTCCGGAATTTCAGCGATGAAGTAAGTAAAGTCTTGGATTTAGCTTCCTAAATCCCTTGGCTTTGTTAAAAGGATCTTAAAACCTTGTCATCTCATTATTCTTATTCTTTAATGGAGAAAAAGGATGAGATTATTTTGAATTTGTACAAGTAGACTCTTGGCTTGCAACTTTTTCTCCCTAGTACTGCCCTTTTGAGCACTAAAATTCCCTACCCAGAAATCCTGTTTTCATTTTGAAGAAGGCATCTGCAGACTGGAGCCTCCCTGAACTTGCTGAGTTTGATTCAAGAATTCAGAATATTGAAAACTTCTAACTTGCTGGTGACTTAGTTCTTCTGTGCTCTTAATGGTCACTAAGCATTTGTAGGGTGTTTGTTTCCTTCTCTTTAAAGTACAGGAGTTAATAGATTTGTGTATTAGCAAATGAAGCATATTGGAAGGCTGTTACTGCTCTTGAGCTGTTTTAACTAGAGGGTGACACTTCTTTTTTAGGCAGTAGTTGTGTGTATTTGCGTGCTTTGGGTTTTATCTGACCTGCTGCTAGCAAACATGATTGTGCAGCCATTGGGCATGTCTGTCTCAAAGCCCTGGGCAGTGTTTTTGCTGGATGGTGCAGTCATAGCAGGGGTAACTATTACATGTATGACTGTTACAAGAGTCTGTATAGCAAGGCTGATGGTTCTGTCAACCTGCTCTTTGCTGCAATATGTCCTTTTTCCCCCCTCCTTTGTGTAGATCAAGCACAATTTGTCTGAGGTCCTGCTTGCAACCATGAATATTTTATTCACCAAGTATAAGAGGATGAAAGGCACAAGCCCAACCACTCCTGCGAGACCCCAGCGGGTAATGGAAGACAGAGATTCGGTAAGAATATAATCCTCACTGTCTGACAAGTTTTCCTGTGTCCTGTTCCCCTGGTTTCAAGAGATTGGGCTTCAAGTAACTGTGAATCTAATGGTCTTGCTTTTGGCTTGCTGAGTTACTTAGACTCTTAGACTACTGAACTTGTCTAGTTACTTAGTCTCAAGGCTGGTCTCTGATGCTTTCAGCTTTGTGTAAAGAAAGGTTGGAACTGGATGATCTTTAAGATCCGTTTAAGCCTAAGCCATTCTGAGTCTGTGATACATTGAGCTAATGGAGATATCACACCTATATATTCGCCTCCTGGAAAGAGAAAACTGTTCACTTTGCTTCTTAGTGGAATCTTAGATAGTAAAGGAAATGGGGACAGCGCAGTGTCTCTGGGATGATTGATGTTGCTGGCTTGACAACTGAGCTCTTGCTTTTCAAGCACCTGATTGCCACTCCTTTCATTTGAGCAAGTGCCCACGTCTGGTGGAAAGACCTTCTTGACTCTTCCCCTTGTCTTGCTTCTGCAGTCATGCAGGCCAGCGTTTTCCAAGTGTTCTAGGGTGATGCACCAAGATGCTTGAGCACATCCCCTTGGTGAGCACCAGTGTTGTTCTGCTGCACCTGCAGTGGAGTGGGCAGCTTACAGCAGTGCTTGTTCTGGCTGCTGTTGAAATGCAGGACAGCAGTGGGTTTGACCTCACCACTCGAGCTGGTGCAGAGGCATTTCCCCAAGCCACTGGCTGGAGCCTCCACCTTCAGCAAGCTGCAGAACAGGCAGTGTTTAAAATGACACAGCCAGATTTGTGGGCACCCACCTGCCAACATGCAGGGTTGAGCAGAAGGGTTCTCAGCTTAACGCCCGTCAGGTTTGGTCTTGTAACTCTTAGTATGTTAAAGCTGCTGCAGGCACTTGGAAACCAAGGCCAAGCTATTCATCCCATCTTAACAGATTAGAAAATAAATATCAACTCCTTTTGAGAGTGAAAACCAACTTGGGCCATAGCCAGCTTTATTCCAGGCTTTAGTCAGCTGCAAAAGTGCCTTTGATCTGTAAATTGCAATATTGGTAGAAGTCTTAGTAGCATTTTTAAATTACATAGAAAAATGAAAGACTCAAGTAATGGTACAGCTTTTGTCTTTGGGGCACAGCCTGCGAGGGCTATGTGATCCTGCCTTACAGCGGTGCTTGTACTCTAGATCAGCAGCACTGGAGGTGGATACATGCTGCTTGGGCTTCTCCCACCTTAAACTCTGCATGTGTGAAGAAGTCCCAGGCTAACACAGTCTGTCACATGCTGTGTGGCTTCACAAGGTTGGCACTGAGCAAACAGCCTTAGCTGCTCGCTTTCCAAGTGAGTTGTTTGTGTTTTGGTTTTGTGATTTCAGTCTTGCGCCTCATGTAGATGCATTTACGACCTCCACAGGGGTGGAGTGCTGTCAGGTGTCAGCTCAGGATGAGTACCATGGGCTGATTGGGGATGGGATTAGCAGCCTTGCTGGCAGAGGTTTGTGCAGAAGGAAGCCACCATGATATTGTGTCATATCCACAGCGTGCTCATTGTTAGCACTGCTTCATAAACATGCTCTGCACTCTCATGCTGTCACAGTTGTGGCAATGAACTGATGATGTGCCTTGCTGAAAACCCTTGAAAGTTTTTGTTTTTTCAGGCTTTAAGTTTTGTTAATCAAGCTTCTGGCCTTGTGATAGAATCTCACGGCAGCAGAGTGTCAGTGATGTTGGGAACCTGGGGTTTCTGAGTCACAGGTCTCTGGCTGCCTTGTGCAGTACAAGCTGTGCTTAGCCATCAGAGGGGACAGATGTCCTCTGCCTCTGCTGTCAGGGAGGGGATAAGAGAACAGCTATGTGACTATAGTGTCACAAGGGAGCATAAATCTGCTGATGTAGGATTAGCAAGAGGAAAAAACCTACCGCCCTGTAGCTCCTGTCTGCCTAAAAATTCACAAATGCAGAAAAATGCCAGGCCTGGGAAGGTAGGATAAGAACGGCTTTAGCATGTGTTCCACTTTTTATTTACCCTGAAGAATTTCTTCCAAGACTGCAGGAGCAGGGAATCTAGATTGTTTCAGTTGGGAGGCAGCTTAGGGAATTTTAGTGGTGGGAAGAAATGAGGGCATTACAAATGTGAGGAGAGAGGTGTTTCTTCAGCAAAATCTCATTCACCTGGACAAAGATGGCAGACATGAGCTTCAGTCTACTGTGTGTGACAAGAATTTGTCTCCTGAACTTCCCTGGCAGAAGGGCAGCTTTTCCATATTCTCTGGGGAAACAAATTTATGGGGAAATCAGGCCCTTTCAGAAGCTTTAACAATCTCAGCACATTGCCAGGTAGACAATGAAAGTGAAAAATTTCCTTTCCTTGAATAGGTCTTTGAAATCCCTGGCTTTTCTCTAGAACCATCAGAACAGATAGATTCAGATCCCTCTGTTCATCAGAAGAAAAGATAGTAGCTCTTTGTATCTCTGAGGCTTACTCACATAGCAGGGGAACAGCGTCCCCAAGAGAGGAGCTCAGAGCTCTTGAATTTGCTCTCTGGTGCCAAGCACTGCTCTGCCAACCACCCTGAGCAGGATCCTGCTGCCGTGGGTGGGACTTTGGCAGGAACAGCATGGACCTGTCAGCAACAGCAGGATGGAGAGGAGGAGTACTACTGCTGGAGCCCCCCTGAACCCAGTAATCTCTCTGCTAAACATCTCTTGTCCCACTTTGGAAGTGGACTAGACTTTACTTAGGAAGGATCAGTTTGGGGTCAGGGCTGGCATTTCTGCATTGTGTTCATTTCAGAATGAAATCACCCAAGCTGTGTTTTAAGGTTTTTTGGGTGTTTTTTAATGTATATAATTAATTAGTTTTGGGAATGAGGGAGTAAAGTCCTGTCCCACTTGGCCTGATCCATTTTGTCAGATTTCAGGCAGAGATTTCAGGGAGCCCAGCCTGCAGTGCTGGAAACCATAGCTGCAGACACAGCCATGACCCAGATGCTGTGAGTGCAGGACAGCAATGTCATATGCTCCTCACCCCAGTCCAGGGTGGTGAACTCTCTGGAGCAGCCCAAGGGCATTATCTTGGCAAAAATTAGGTAATGAATGGAATGGAATTGTTTGGGGTTTTTTTTTTTCGTATCTGTGGTCTTATTTAAAATCACAAGTAACTCTAACATTCATTAAGTAATTACAGCCAATAGAACACCTAGACCTCCAGGCCGCTCTTAACCTCTGCAAACCTCTGTTTGTTCTTCCCAAAGTATTGTTTTGATTTTTAAAAATAGGCCAGCTCTGGTATCATTGCTACTGTAAAGGTAAAGAGAACACTAACTCACACCACTCTTCAGCCCTTCTTAGTCATGGTGAGAGTTTTTGCCTGTTAATACTTTACTGCAAAGAGTTGGACACCTTAACATGATTTTTTTTTTTTCTACCACCTGTTTTGACCTCCACTGAAAAGCAGCAGCTCAGACATAATTACACAGCCTCACTGTGTAGCACATTTGGGAACAGACTGGGAGACTGTGACTGGAACAGAGCGAGTGATTTCCAGGCCACCTTGTTAAGTTGCCAGTGCATTGGCAGTAACTGACAGCCTGGGAGGGAAACTGTCCTGGGAGATGTTAGCAATTAGGTCACTCTTGGGAAAACTCTCCCAGCTTTTCCGTTTTTCAGCCTCCAAAGCTTCTCTGTGGCTGTTGAATAACAGACTGGTTTAACATCACCCTGAAAAAAGGGTGGAATTGGCCAAGGAGGCATCAGGGATAGTGTTCATAACAGTTCCCAACCAGAGAATGGGCTTCGGTCACTTCTCAGTTTGTAAGTTCCTGCTGTCAGATTTACCATTCATGTGTCAAGAGCAACCTAAAAAACCTTTGTCTTTCCCTGCAGTCAGTAGGTGAAAGCAAGATCTGAACAGTAGGATCTTCTGGTGCAGTAATTTCGAGATGCTTAATATTTATGAAGAAACCCCACTTAGCAATCACAGCAGTCTGAGCAATTTTCTATAAAGATTTTGGGGCTTTTTGTATTCTCCTGACTTTTACCAATTATTGCAATGATTTTCATTTTACTTCACTGATGGTTTTAACAGATGAAACAAATTATTCCTGAATTCCTTCAGCTGTTCTGGTGTGCAAGAAGGGGTTTGGTTGCTTTAGGCAAAGGTCTGAGTGGGCTTGGTACCTCTGCATTCACTGTGTTACTGGTGTCAAGAGCCTTTGAGGAGATTGGTATGTTGTAGGTGATGCTGGAGATCTCCAGGTGTGTGTGCAACTGATTTGGTTTTGGTGCTTCTGCTTTGAGAACATTAATGCTACATTTAACAGGATCAACTTTATATTTTACAAGGTGGGAAAGAATCCTGTTGCCCTGGGAAGGCCCGCTTCATGCAGGAATTACAAGATTGCTGCAGTACAGCAATGCCCCACATTGTTGAAAATGTTTTTTCTTAGGTATTTTCAAATAAATGGGATTATTTTTTAAGCAAAAGAGTAACTTGACATGCTTTTAATGGTTGGAAAAGGGGATAATTGGATTTCCTTCAAGACAGAGAGACTCATTTTCCAGAGAGCAGCTCTGAGAAATGAAGATTACATGTGCTTGTTTGAAGAGACAAGTGTTTAGCTCATGTCTAACTTAGCTTTTGTTGGGGTTTTTTGATACTAAAGTAGCTGTACTTTGTTTTTCTGTTTTTTAGCAACTTCAGTCTCAAGCTCGTGCACTGATAATGTTTGCTGGGATGATCCCATACAGAACATCGGGAGACACAAACGCAAGACTGGTGCAAATGGAGATCCTTATGAATTAGCAGATCAGCTTTGGCTGGGGTTGCAGCAGCCTGTGCCTGTCTTTAGTACGTTCAGAGGGCCCATGGGACCAGTGTCATTTTGTATTCTGTATTTTTGTTGACAAAAATAAATTTCTTTGGTTTTGATATTTGTTTTTGACATTTTCATTTTCACCGATTCTTGTGTTTTTATGTTTTTATTAATTTTGTTTTCAATTGGTTTGCATTTAGAAATTTATTCTTAATTAGTTAATGGGCTATGCAGAGCAAGAAGTCATAGCTCTGCAGTAGGGACACGAATAAGGAATTTCGTAGCAGGAGAGGAAATGGAGAGGAAAACTTTGATTTACTGCTTGAGGAACGTACAGCTAGGAAGCTTTAGGGGGTTTTGAGTGCATGTTAAGTGTTGAAAATGTGTCTGGTGCCCCACCCACCGCTGTGACACACTGCCATCAGTCCATCCTGTTGTCTCGTGTGGCACATGTGCTGCTGCGGTGCGGGTGAGCTCTGTGTGCTGCACAGACCCCTCTGCTGGGCTGGAAACAGGTATATTTTGGTAGGAGAGTTTTTTGTGGGCAGCATATGAGTTTTTAGTCAGTTGCATTCCAAGTGGGCCCCTGTCAAGTTCACCAGAAGTGAGGAAGCTGAACCAGAGAGGCCCAGGTGTGGGTGTGTTGGGCATGGGTGGATATTAGTGTTGATTTAGTGGGAAGCCTGAGTCTTACAAAAGGAAGGGGCTTTAAAAATGGTTACCTTTCAATGTTTTGAGCTACAATTAAGTAAGTGTGAAAGCCCGAGGAGCATGTCACAGTAGAAGCTTTTATTTTTAATATAACTGCATATCTTTGAAACAAAATGGGAGGAATGTTGATGGTTTCTCTTGCTGCTCCCCTGCTGCTGTGTCACCCTCTTGTGTGACTGGGATAGGAGAGCATGTGGAGTTTGGAATGCAGACCAGGCAGCAAAACGTAGGGGCTGATTTCAGCCTTTGTATGTTACTAGCTATCATGGGAGAGAATTCATCTCCATTTTGCAATATCTAAGTTTACTGGTATGGAAGAATACCTGACTGACTTGATGACAATTTCCCAATTACTTTTTTCACCAGAAATGTTGTAGCATAAGTTTTGTCCACCTTTTGGACAGGAAGCAAAGGGCTTGCCAGCCACCCCAATCCATGTCTCAGCGTTAGCAAACCAGCTGCTGGGTTCCCAGTGGATAGAGCTAGGGATTGTGTACAGCATGGAGAGCTCCTGTAGCATGGCCAGGATTGTTCCACCTGAAGGCTGAGAGAGACCTGGACAACACCCTGCAAGTAAAGGGGAGTTGGTGAGTTACCAAGGAGTTATTTGGGGGTGGGAGTGGGGTAGAATCGCTTAACAAACTTGTCAACAGGTGAGTGTGGGAAGTTGTATTGGCTGTTAACATTTCTGGCATATTTGTGTGGAAAAGCTTCTTGGCATGTGTCAGTTAACAGTTGATTCCATCCCCTAGAGAACAGGCACTTCCCCTGTGGACAGTCGTGGTGGGGCCAGGGCTGCCTCACATGCAGTCCTGCAGGATGACCCTGCTCCTGTGTTTTCCTTGCTGGTGCACAGCCCCTGTCCCTGAGTTACTCCCAGCATCAAACCACTTCCCATACAGAGAGTCTGGCAGGTCTGCACCTGTCCTCAGGCAACCACTGACCTGAGCAAGAGAGAAACGACGTTTGCTGGAGTCTGGGAGGGGTGAAGGCCACCTTTCCCACTGTAATTACCTCTGCCTGATCTACTGTTCATGCAGGGACAGAAGTCCTTTGGGGCTCAGCTCTTACTGCTGCCGTTTCAGGACCTTGTTATCTCTTGCCCATGCCCTGCTCAGGAGAGCTGTCATGCTTCTTCACTGGCATGATGTGATGTCCAGTGTTGAACCAGGGAACCTTCTATAAGCAGCACATTGCCCTTTCTCTATATGCCCTTCAAGGATGGCTGTAGCACATTTCTGGTGCTTCTCAGCCTTCATGGGTGTTGGTGAAAGGGAAAGTTGATGTCTGCATAGTTTGTTTCCTTTGTGCTCAGTTGTGACTCCAGGCTTTGGTCTGTTTTTAAGCTAATCAGAAACTGAATTATTTCATGCTTTCAAAATCTGAGATGATGCTTCTGTAATGGACAGATGGGAAATAAACCCCAGGGAGTCCAGGTCCTGACACTAACCAGGTAAGACCAGCCCTGTTTCAGTCAAGACAGGAGGTTGTGGGTATAAAAAAAGTGCCACTGATGCTTGGAATTAATTTATTGCTTGTTGATTGCCCTGTGATTTCTTCAGGTCTGTGCAGGTGGTGAATGTTACTGCCCATCCGTCTTCCCACATTCCCTGCAGTGGCAGGTTCCAGCTCAGTGCCGAGGCCTGGCTCTGGCAAACCTGTCTCTTCTTTCCATGACTTCAAGTGCTTTGCTGCTTTGAGGTAGATGCTGACGCACATGCTGGTGCTTTGCTGAATAAGGCACCCCCATGGTTTTCCAGATGTCCCTGTTTTCCCTCCACCTCATGCTTATTCTGCTGGAGAGAACAACCAGCTTCTGCTCTCTCAGGTTTTGTATCATCATGCTCTGACTTTGCTAATTTACAAGTTTAGTCATTTTTAAATATGTTTATGTGCTGGAAGGGTGTTTTGGGATGTCTCTAAATGCATAGCTTGTGTTTGGTACAGCCTGTTTAAAGGTGGTGTCACTAAGCACACCCTTTACAGCAGGGTGTAGTGCACAGTGTGCAGCAATGCTGGGGATGTTCATCTGAGCTGAATTCATTCTGAGTAAAAACTGACAAATCTTCTCTAAGTCAGTGGAGCTCTGCTCTTCATATGAGAAGAAAGTACAGATTAAATTTAGGGTAATTGCATCTGCTTTTTCCTACTGTGAGATTAACCCCTGACGTTAAAGATCCTCCAGGTAGATGAGATGCATCTGAAGGGTGACTCATTGGTTTGAGTCAAATACAGCTCAAGCTTGTATTGCTGCAGGAGATCAGAGGAGAAAGTGAAAAAAGGTGTTTTCTGTGAAAGCATGTGACATCCTGCTCTGGTGTGGATGCAGCAGAGGCAGGCAGTCTCCAGGTCTGTGTCCCACAGTTTGCGTGGCTCTCTGGTTCTGAAACATCCACACGTGCTGCAATACCAGCACAGCAGCTCCTAAGGCTTTACAGGCTGTACCTCCTCCAAGGAACGAGGGCTGAACGATGTGGTCTGGATTTACAGGGGAGTTGCAGGGAAATCTAGAGATAGAGCAGAAGTTTACAGTGACTACGTTACCTGTCCAGTAGGGAAAAAATTAGTTAAAGCTCTGTCCAGGGTTAACCTGGTAAAAACTACACTGAACTAAGGGAAGACAGTCAGCTTCTGTGGGAATTGATACTGCTGAAACGTGCCTTGAGGGCCTCCTAAACATTGTCAGAGAGCTGGAGTCAGTGGATCCTGTCTTCTCAGCTGTCTCTGTGAGCTTTTCCTAGTCCCCACAACAAAATTAATCCTTCTAAGTATTTTCACCATTACCCCTGAGTATGCTGGTCATAGTCAGGGTACTGCCTACAGCCTGTGGGTTACATTCCTACTCCTCTGCCTTTTCTTGGATTTCCCCACAGAATGCAGATTCTGCATCTCAATCTGATTTTTTGTTGTGTTTTCCAGACCCTCTGGCTAGAGTGGACCTGCTAAATGAGGTGACTTCTATGTTCACCACCATTTCCTACTGCTGTTTGTCTAAGACAGAGTTTGGACCTTATTCCTTGCAGGAGCTGAAGGAATTGTGTTCAGAAAAAGTGAATTTAATGAACTTCTTTTGGTTTTGTTACTCTCCCAACCCTGGTCACCCCAGCCTCTCAAAGAAGCAAAATGTTTTCCTTCCAAGCTTGAAGAAGGAAGGGGATATTGTTAATTCCAGTTCTGTGTCCCTGGGGTGGGACAGCACTCAAATACTGCCACTGTTTGTGTCCTTGTACCAGCATTTTTGTCTTCTTTCTCTCTGGGTCTGAAGTTGGAAGAATGGAAATGGTGTCTGGAAGAGATGGGAGATGACCTCTATGTTCCCACTGGGAAAGGTTACTGGCAGTTGGCTGAATAACCATCTATTTTCTATTCCCAGGGTTCCTTTTCTGTGGTGCTGAGAAACTGAGTCCTGCTCTGCATGGTGGGTTTGCAGCACTGAGCCCCTGCATCGTTCGTGTGTCCTGTGTCACTCAGGGCGGTAGGTTCCCTCTTCCACAGGGATGGAAACAGGTCAATTAAAGCCTTTCAGAATATAACATTTTGGCAGTCATTTTAAAGAAGCTGTGTAAAGCACTGCACCATTCTCTGCTTAACTCTATTTTGGGTTCATTTGATACTTTTAATAGCCAGAACAAACTGGGGAATCCGAAACTGAGGGAAAGCCCTGCAGAAACAACTTGGCACCTCTTCCCTGTGAGTGGAGGGGCTGGAGGGAGGTGCTGCAGAGCTCCCCTCCCTGCCCGCAGCTCCCAGCGCCGCTCGGCCCCGGTATTGTTGCTGCAGCTGGTGTTGTGAATCAGGCCGACGACAAGCGCTTCCTACAATCCGGCTATTTCACTACACCAGGGTTGCATCATACCACTCGCTTCGCTCTTCGCCCGCCTCTGGAGCTCTCCTGTCTCTTCCGGAGCATCTCTGACCGTGCTGTGTTTAACAGACACCACCCTCCCCCCCTACTTAAGAGACTGATTTGTGCTGGTTTGGGCAAATCAGCAGTTTCGATGAAACAATGAGGTTCTAAAATAAAGCCATTTCTGCTGGGTGTGAGTCTGCTGGTGCATCTGTTGTGAGAGGAAGCTGGTGTCCACTTTGTGGGGGTGTTGTATGAGGTGCTGGGGTGTGGCTCCTTCCTAGCCCCCATCTCACCGATGTCCCTGCTCTCCAGGCTCCGAGGTGCTCTGCAGTGCTGCTAGGGCTGAGCACATGGATGCAGACCAGGCTGCCTGTCCTCAGCTTCCCGGGTAAGCGGGTGTGTGGGGCTTGGGTGATCACGGCCGTCTGCTCTCACACAAACAAGGGGGCTGGAGCAAGTCCTCAAAAATCAGGTCAAAATTTGTGAATGCAAAGGCAGCCAGAGGCAGCAGGGCAGGCAGGTCCAATTTTCCATTAACTTGCAAAGCCACAGGGAGCTGAAATTCCAATGGGCTGCCCTGAAATTTTATTGCCGGCCTTGTTTGCTGTCTTTGCTGATCTTATCTGTAAGTGCTTTCGTGGCACATGTGACAGGGGCTGCAGGGGTGTAACAGGTGCCCATCCCTCCCCCTGTCCTCACCTCCTGTGGCTGTGGGGTGCATGGCCACGCAGCCTCAGCTCATTTTGTGTGATGTGAGCAAGGGTTTAAGTGGCTTTTTAAATCAAGGATGGGACGGGGGGGGATTCTGAACCCTGGGTGTTCAGTGGTGCCCTGTACCCAGCTGGGCTGGGAGGGGAAGGGGGCTGTGGGACCATGGGCATCTCTGCTGCCTGGTACCAAGAGCTGCCAGCTCCCAGCCCTGGACAAGCATGGACACACTGCCACCACTCTGTGTATCCTGGCCTCTCCAGCCCCCTGGAATCTGAGTCCCAGTAGGGGCATTCCTCAGAACCCCTGATGTCACACCCCCCTTTTTCCCCTGGTTTCACTGGGAGATAAAGAGGCCATTTGCCTCTTTATCTCCCCGCATCCTCATGCCTCCCTGCATCCGGCCCTGCTCAATGCCACAGGCAGCATCTTGGAGACCAGCCAAGATGATTTGCAAGATCTGACGGGTCTGGGGCAGTATCCCAGGGAAGGACGAGGGTGCGTGGGAGTCTTGCTCCCTTTTTCCATAATAAATCCCTGTGGGAACTGAATGTTCCTGGGTCGGGGCCGGAGGCAAACTCAGTGCTGCATTTCTCTGCTGATCTGTCCTTGGGACTTAATCTCAAATCCGTTATCGCTGCCCCCATCGAGTGCTGGGAGGCAGTGATGCCCATTACAGTAGTTTTGGTATCCCTTCCAGCTATTTTTTTCCCCCTGACCAGCTCGGGGTGGTTCAGGCTGATTCCTTTCCTCTATTAGCATCAGTGGTGGGTGTGTGCCGGTCGCCTTGCTCCAGTTTTGCGGGGTATAAAGGCAGCGAGCCCCTCTCCACCCTGTCCCCCACCTGGCAGGCACCTGGGCAGGGGAAATGGCTGAGCTGCCCATCCCAGATCTGCCCCCGGCCCGCTGCAGTGGCCGCTTCACCATCAGCACCCTCCTGGGCATGGAGGAGGGGAGCCGCGGTTCCTACACACCCACCGAGGGGTCCGGCTGTGACAGCACCCAGCCCACCCACCTGTCCAGCAGCACCCTCTGCACCAGGACCTTCGGCTACAACACGGTGGACGTGGTGCCTGCCTACGAGCACTATGCCAACAGCAAGGGGGTGGGCGACCCCAGGAAGGGCAGGCCCTCGCTGGCTGACCTGCACTCCATCCTCAAGGTAACGGGGGCTTGGCTGTACCCATAGCATCTCTGGTATCCCCTGGCCATGCTGCTGGTCCCTACGATGTGTCTGGGGTGTGTCACTTTGTCTCCTGCCTCTTACTGTCATATCTGGTGCTGTGCCAACTGCACATCCCCAAGAAGGCCCTGGGAGAAGCCAGAGAACCCAGCTGTTTCCAGCTGTGTGCTCAACCAGAGCACTGCCTCCAGGGACGGCTGGTTGCAGTCCACCCTCACCTGCCTTGCCCTTGTCCCACAGCCTGACCCGGGCCGCCTGCGCACACCGGTGTCTGACCTGCAGCAGAGCAATGGCCTGCCAGAGGCTGGGCCAGAGGCTGTGCTGGAGGAGGCAGAAGGAGAGCCAGGCAAAGCCTCTGTGCAAGAAGAACCTGTCCGCTTTGGATGGGTGAAGGGCGTCATGGTGAGTGTGACCCATCCCACATGGAGCATCCTCCTGCCCTCCCACCCCCTAAGCAGTTTAACCTTGTTGCATTTTTCCCGATATTTTTTGCAAGTTTTTTGCCCCTGTGCTCTGGGTGATTCCCTGCCCTCCTCGCCGGGTGGTTTTCTCTGAGGAGCAGCAGAGAAATCCCCAGATGTCAATGCCCTGATGGCCAGTTCCCCTCTGTCCCTTCAGATTCGCTGCATGCTGAACATCTGGGGAGTTATCCTCTACTTGCGCTTGCCCTGGATCACTGCCCAGGCAGGAATTGGTGCGTGCTGCAGTTCACCAAGGGCTGGACAGTGCCTCTGGGCCTGTCATCACCCTAACACCTGGGGGTGGTGGGGCTCCTAGAGAAGGCTGGGGGCCTGAGGGGTGCAGGAATGAAGCACTGCCCTTTCCCCACAGCCCTGACATGGCTCATCATCCTCATGTCTGTGACAGTGACCACCATAACCGGCTTGTCCATCTCTGCCATATCCACCAACGGCAAAGTGAAGTCAGGTAGTGTGTTCCCTCCTGGTCACTCCAGGTATTTCTCTATTCTGGGGCTGCCCCGTGGATGTAAACTCTTGGCATAGGCTGTGAGGTGCAGGGGGACCCCAAAACCATGGGGGAGGCAGTAATGCCATGGGGTGTTCCTGCTGCCTCAGGAGGCACCTATTTCCTCATCTCGCGGAGCCTCGGGCCGGAGCTGGGCGGCTCCATCGGGCTGATCTTTGCCTTCGCAAACGCGGTGGCTGTGGCCATGCACACGGTGGGCTTTGCTGAAACTGTCCGGGACCTGCTGCAGGTAAGAAAGTGTCTCTGTGTCCTCTGGGTCCCAACCCCTCTCTACTCCTCCATCCCCACCTTCTCCTGGCACAACCTGTATTGATTACCGATATTTGTGTTATCATTGGACCACTAATAATCAAACAGTGGCTGCTAAAACTCATGGACAAATTAGTGGTTTGGCAAGGAAGAGGGTTATTTTCACAATGTGAATGGTTCCCCAGGAGCACAATTCCCTCATCGTGGACCCTACCAACGACATCCGAATCATTGGGGTCGTCACTGTGACAGTGCTGCTGGGCATCTCCCTAGCTGGCATGGAGTGGGAGGCCAAGGTAACCCTCTCTCCTGCTCACATCGTTCCCCTGGGCTGATAAGAGCTGTTCCTGCTGCCCTCAGGCATCTGAGGAGCAGAGGATGCGTGTAGCTCCCCAGAAATGGGCAAGGGTTTCTCCCAATGTATTCTTCACTTTCTCTGTGCCCAAACCCCCAACCCCTCAGCTGGCTCTTTCTGGTCTGGCAGGCACAGATACTGTTCTTCCTGGTCATCTTGGTTTCCTTCATTAACTACCTGGTGGGTACAGTGATCCCAGCCACTGCTGAGAAGCAAGCAAAGGGCTTCTTCAGCTACAGAGGTGGGTCCACCACAGGCTTGGGTTATACTCAGTAGGTCCAAGTGCATTGCTGGAGCCTGGTTTTTGCTGCAGCTGGGGGAGATGTTTGCAATGGGAAGGTGCTCCTTGCTGAGAGATGTCATTAAAAGCACAATGTCCCCTTCTGTGGGGTCCCTGCTGGCAGGACTATGCCTCTAGCCAGTGCTGAGGTGCTTTAGCCAGGAAAAAAGCAGCCAGAAGGTCCTAAATGCTTCTCCTCTGCTTCCTTCCCAGCTGATATCTTTGCTCAGAACTTTGTGCCCAACTGGCGTGGACCTGAGGGCTCCTTCTTTGGCTTGTTTTCCATTTTCTTCCCGTCAGCAACCGGCATCCTGGCTGGGGCCAACATTTCAGGTGACCTGAAGGTGGGTTGTGACTGTTGCTGCCTGAGCCAGCGTTTCTCAGGGCTCAAGCCCTGTTTTCCCTGGGGCTTTCATTTTGATCCAACCATTAGACTCTATTTTATTTCTTCTGGAAACTTTGCGTGGGGGAGAGGGTGTCAGCTAGGAGATGCTCTGTGGCTTTGTGATACAGTGAATTAAAATTCCTCTTTTAGCAGCCACAAATAAACTTCCATGTTAGCAGTGCTGCTGGAAAGTTGTCTTACATATCTCTGCAACTCCTTTGGGCAGGATCCTGCTGTGGCCATCCCCAAGGGCACCTTGATGGCCATCTTCTGGACTACTGTGTCTTATCTGGTGCTTTCTGCCACCATTGGTAAGCAGCATGTCCTGAGGAGCAGTGGGTGAGTGGGCTGGGTGGGTGGGCTGGCCCTTGCCCAGAATGGGAGGCCTGGGAGGATGCAGGTGGATGGGAACAGGAGCAAGCTGTGGATACTGGCACTGATATCCTGGTGTGAGTGCCACAGGTGTCAGACCTTGGTCATTGCTCAAAGCCATTGTGCAGTGAGGCAGCCCCATGGCAGGGACTTGGGGGTTGTCACAGGCAACAGGATGTGGGGCTGGACTTTGTGAATCCATGGAAAGATGCCAGCCCTGCTTTCACCCCATCTGTCCCCCCAGGTGCCTGTGTGGTCCGAGACGCCTCGGGCAGCCTGAATGACAGTGTGGCTGTGGGCTCACCAGGCTGCGAGGGATTGGCCTGCAGCTATGGCTGGAACTTCACCGCCTGTGCCCAACAGCAGAGCTGCCGATATGGGCTCAGCAACTACTACCAGGTGCCAGTCCCTCAGGGTTGGTGTGGAGGTTGGTGCACCAGGGATTCTGGGGTTCCTGATTCCATGTTTTTTGTGCAGAGTATGAGCATGGTGTCTGGATTTGGCCCCCTCATTACAGCAGGGATCTTTGGCGCTACTCTCTCCTCGGCTTTGGCCTGCCTTGTCTCAGCCCCCAAAGTCTTTCAGGTGAGGGGGTGGTGTGTCTGCACACCCCAGCTCCTTGGTGCACCGGATACTCCTTGGTGTAGGGCTCTGCAGCTGTGGGCCGAGGAGGATGCTGCCGTCAACATGGGGCATGTGTCCAGTCTGGCCCTTGCTCTTACGGATGCAGGAGCCACCACAGCACTGCCATCCCATGACCCTGGCAAAGCCTGCTGTCCCCATGGCTTCTCTCTTTGCAGTGTCTCTGCAGGGACCAGCTCTACCCTCTCATCGGCTTCTTTGGGAAGGGCTACGGGAGGAACAGCGAGCCCATCCGTGGCTACATGCTCACCTATGTCATTGCCATTGGCTTTATCCTCATCGGTAAGCGTTTGCTGCCCCAGTGCCTTCCTGGGCTCGCCACCAGCAGGGTGGCTCAGTCCCCGCCACTGACAGCTCACTCTCCTCCTCCTCCTCCCACAGCTGAGCTCAACGCCATCGCCCCCATCATCTCCAACTTCTTCCTTTGCTCCTACGCCCTCATCAACTTCAGCTGCTTCCACGCCTCCATCACCAACTCCCCAGGTGGGCTGTGCCATGCCACGCCGTGCCCTGCAGCCGCTGGCTCCCCATCCGGCTCCCCATCCCGGCAGCAGCCGCTCTGTGTGTTTGCATGCAGGCTGGCGACCCTCCTTTCGGTATTACAGCAAGTGGGCTGCGCTCTTTGGAGCTGCTGTCTCAGTGGTGATCATGTTCCTGCTGACCTGGTGGGCGGCCCTCATTGCCTTCGGCATCGTCATCTTCCTCCTGGGATATGTCCTCTACAAAAAGCCAGGTGCGTGGTGGTAACCTGGCACTGGCAATGCCCCAGAAGATGTCTGGCCCCATTGCTAATCCATCTTCCCCATGCAGATGTCAACTGGGGCTCCTCCATGCAAGCCAGCTCCTACAACATGGCCCTCAACTACTCCGTGGGGCTGAGCGAAGTGGATGAGCACATCAAGAACTACAGGCAAGGGCAGCTCATTGCAGTGCTGGGCACAGAGGGAGTGGGGTGAAGAGCCAGCTCCTGTCTCCGGTAAACCCAGGAAATCTTTGTGTCCATGGCCACATCCTCACCACCACCCTCAGTAACCAGGAGTTACAGCAAAATGTGCCTGTCTCCAAAATCCCATGTCTGTGCCATGTCGGCAAAGGTGGAAAGCTGGCCAAACCCTACCCTCCCTGTACCAGGCAGACATAGACACTGGTCTCACCTGCTATAAAAAGAACAAAGAGTGACACTGGACCCTCAGGCCACATAATGTTTTCTCATTCTAAAGATTGTCCCTATAGCTGCTGCTGGCCAGGCATGGGAGAAGAGACACGGCTCATTGCAGAGACGCTCGGTGGCTCCAAAGTACCATCCCTCACCTGCTCTTTCTCCTCCCTGCAGACCACAGTGTCTGGTGCTGACTGGCCCACCCAACTTCCGCCCAGCACTGGTGGATTTTGTGGGGACCTTCACCAAGAACCTCAGCCTGATGCTCTGCGGCAATGTGCTGATTGTGAGTCACCTGCAGAAACTGGTTGGTTCCTTGTCCTGGGGGCTCTGGCCACCTGTTGGTGGTTGGCTGGGAAATCCAGTTGTATCCTGGTGGGCTCACAGGGTGGAGATATCAATGCCTGCTTGGGTGCTGCTGGATGATGAAATGTGTCAACTGGAAGCCTCTGTGAGCTGTTAAGCAATATTGGTGAAGCATCAGGATGTCCTTATGGGCTTATGGCTTCCCTTTGCCAATGAATTGTGAAAGATTTGGAAGAATGAAGTAGCTGCTCAGATGGCAGGGGGGTCCTGCAGCCCTGAAGTCTCCAGAGCAATTGGGTGCAGTAAGAATCAGCTAATCTGCACCCACAGGACTGTAGGGATTGTGTGCACTGGCTATCAACTCCCTGGACTCACTGGTTTTCTTGCTGTGATTGCAAACTGCCATGTGTGCAGTGGTTACATCCACCTCTTGCCAATGATTTGGGAAGAGAGGAGCTAGAGGACCTTGGTGGCAAGACCACCAGTTGGAAGGGGCTGCCTGAGCTCCTGCCCCCAATTCCTGCAGGGACCACGGAAGCAGAAGATGCCAGAATCCCGGCTGATGGCAGACGGCCACACTAAGTGGCTAACAAAGAGGAAAATCAAAGCTTTCTACACAGATGTGGTGGCTGAGGATTTGAGAAGTGGCGTCCAAATGCTCATCCAGGTACAGCCATCACTTGCCTTCAACCAGCAGGGTCACTCCTCTTTGTCACAGCTTGGGGGGTGCTCTGACCACCCTCCACAACCTCCAGGCACCCCCCTTTGCTCCCCCATGGAGTGGACTGACACCACCTGTGTCCGTCTGTCCCTGCAGAGGGGTCTCATGGGGACATCTATCTGTAGGCTGCTGGCCTTGGGAAGATGAGACCTAATATCTTGGTGCTGGGCTTCAAGAGGAACTGGCGGACGGCATCTCCACAGAGCCTGGAGGACTACGTGGGCATCCTGCAGTATGGCCATGCTGGCTCCTCCACCTCACGGGAACTCTGGCACCTGGCGGTCGCTGATGGCTGCAGCCATGTGCTCAAGGTCCAGTGCCACCCCCCCATTAACTGCCTTCTCCTCCCTCCTTCCAGTGATGCCTTCGATTTCAAGTACGGTGTGTGCTTAATGCGGATGAAGGAAGGGCTGAATGTTTCCCGCGTGCTGCAGGCACACGGTAAGTGGTTTTGGGTGGCTGGGGATGCTCTGAGACATGCTGGAGTTGTGGGATGTGCCAGCCACTGCCATGTCTGAAGGAGGTCACAGTCTTGGCGGAACATCTCTCCTGTGCTGGGATCAAAGTAGATGGGGACAGTGAGGCACTGCTGTGCTGCCCTTGTTCTTCTCCTCCCTCCTCAGTTAACCCCACATTCGAGGCGGCAGAGCATCCCGAGAATGGCACTGGCAGCAGAGCAGCCCCAGGCACAGGTAGGTTGTGGCCACCTGGAGCATCCCCAGCTCTGAGGATTATTTTGTGGGCAGGAGCGGGGCTTTCAAGCATTGATGGGGAGCAGGGCTGGGACCAGGAGGAAGTGATGCCTTTAATCTGTGGCTGGTAGTGCCCCTTGCTGACACCAGAAATGTCTTGCCCCGGCAGTGGACCCCACCGCCTTGGCCAGTGAGCAGCAGGCAAGCACCATCTTCCAGAGCCAGCAGGGCAAGAAGACCATCGACATTTACTGGCTCTTTGATGACGGAGGTAACCTTCACCTTCCATCTCTCCAGCTAATGCGAGCCCAACACCTCCATCACAGTGCCCAGGAGGGCTCAGTCCCTGCCAAATGGGGCCAGGGCATCCCTGCCCTTTGGCACCAAGGAAGCTCTGGTGAGCCCAGGGGTCACTGCTGTGTCTCCCATTGGGTGTTTTGGGGACAGGTCTCACCCTGCTCATCCCCTACCTCCTGGGGCGCAAGAAGCGGTGGGGAAAGTGCAAAATCCGTGTGTTTGTCGGTGGGCAGATCAACAGGATGGACGAGGAGAGGAAGGCGTAAGTGCTGGTGGCCACTGCACCTCTTAGCCACTTGCCCACCGCCACTGACCAATGGGTGGTGACAGGAGCTGCTTCCCATCCTGCTGAGTGCTCCCAGTTTTTGCCATAATGGGATCTGTGAGCTCTGGCCTGACTGCTTTACCTCATTTCTCTGGAAATCCATGTGGTTGCAGAGTGGGAAAACCCAAAGTGCAAACTGAGGCCAGTGGCAGGGTTTTCTGCTGTGGCAGGTCCCTGTCAGAGCTACTATTCCCTGCTAATTTTGGGAAAATATGTCCTTTTCCCTCCATCAGGATTGTCTCTCTGCTGAGCAAGTTCCGCCTCGGCTTCCATGAAGTCCACATCCTCCCTGACATCAACCAGAAACCCCGGCCAGAGCAGTAACCAACTTCCTCCCCTTCCCCTGCCTCCCCAGCACCCCCAAACCTGCCCAGACCCTCTTCCTTGGCACTGTCTGCTTTTGTTGCAGCATCAAGAGGTTCGATGAACTCATCGCTCCCTTCAGGCTGAACGATGGCTTCAAAGATGAGGCCACAGTGAATGAGATGAGGCAGGGCTGTCCCTGGAAGATTTCTGATGAGGAGGTTGATAAAAACAGAGCCAAGGTAGTACCAGTGTGGGGGGATCTCCTGCAAAGTGTCTCCTGCTTTTTAGACAAAACTCAGTCTTTCTGGAAACATTATTTTGTGTTTCTCAATGCTCTTTGCTCTGCAGTCACTCCGACAAGTGAGGCTGAATGAGATTTTGCTGGATTACTCGCGAGATGCAGCACTCATAGCCATGTAAGTGCCAGCAGTGCCCTCACACCCATTTCTTGCCCCATGGAAAGGTCCCTCTGGATGTTCACCCCTCCCTGGGCAGGGAGATTCTGCACAGACACCATAATGCTGTGGTGGGATGGTGCCACACCACAGGAAAAAGCCCATGGAAGACACAAAGGGCTCCAGACTAAGTCCTGTTCATAGGGGAGGATGTGGTGTTGCCCCTTTTTAGGGAAATAACCTGCAATAACCTGCAACCCCCTGCCTCATGCCCCTCACTTGTGCTGCAGCACTC
This sequence comes from Lichenostomus cassidix, assembly GCF_008360975.1. Taxonomy (NCBI): domain Eukaryota; kingdom Metazoa; phylum Chordata; class Aves; order Passeriformes; family Meliphagidae; genus Lichenostomus; species Lichenostomus cassidix. The sequence continues at coordinate 8,027,131 of NC_139492.1, read as the reverse complement.
CACCCATCGGCAGGAAGGGCCGCTGCCCCAGCTCCCTGTACATGGCCTGGCTCGAGACCCTCTCGCAGGACCTGAGACCCCCTGTCATCCTCACACGAGGAAACCAAGAGAATGTGTTGACCTTTTACTGCCAATAAAACCTCCTGGATCCCTCACGACTCGGGATGTGAATTTTTCAGGCCAGTTTTCATCTTGGACCATGCTCCTCTGGGAGTCTGGGGGAGCAGAGAAGACAGGGTGGTTACCAGGCACAGCTGCCACCTTCTTACAAACACTTGACATTTCTGGTGCAGACAGCACCACACAAAGCAGGAGTGCAGCTCATCTCCAAAACCACAAGACTGGCTCCCTTGTCGAGCTGCAGAAGAAACACACAATATTCATTCACCTCAAGAGTTACAGAATTTACTGATAATCACCACCAGGATTAGAAGTGTCAGTAGAAAAATAAAATGTACAGAATTTTCAATCATACAAAGATTTGTTCATGACAGCTGAAGCTGTGAATGAGACGAAGCCAGGTGGAAGCAGGGGGGATGTCACACACAGGGAGCAGGGCCACAAGTGTAAGCAGGTGTTCCTCCAGGGCAGGTGGCTTCTCCAGAAGGTGTTTCCTTAACCAGTGCATTGGCTGAGCTCCCCAGCAGAGGCTCACAGCACTGTTGAGCCTGGGACACCTTGGTGTTGATGTTTTTGCCAGCTCTTTGCAGTTTTTGGCAAGTTTGACCAAGTCTACCAATACCTGCTGAAAACTGAAGGGATTCCTCCATGTGCCTCACTTGGAATAAAGGAGTGGAAAGGGAAAGCCAAACCAGTGAGGGGAGGAAACTGCCACCAGTGCTTCAACTGCCATCTGGTGCTTCAACTCAAGGCCATTCCTCCTTCCTACTTAGCTCTGGTTTTACTGGAGAGGGAGGTTGCCAGTGGCAGCCAGTGGAATGGAAGTTCTGTGAGCACCAAGGTAACACAAAAAACTTACCCCCTGTTCTAATACCAGTCAAGACAAATCAGCTGATTGTTCACCTTTTATGCAAGAATTCCCTGAAAATTTCACAGCAATACAGGCATAGAGAGACATTGCCAACTCCAAATACTCCAAACAGGGTCAAGCTGCCAACTCAAGTAAACCAGAACCTCCTCAAAACAGACTCTGGGAGATCCCAAGGGCTAGAAAACAGATTTTCACTTCACCCAGCACTGAGTGTTTTTATTGAGCAATTTTTCACTTGTTCTGAGCTCTGTAACTGCCCCATTTGCGTCCTGCACCCCTCAGCTGTTCCTGCAAGGAAACCTGCTCTTGCTGTAGCTGTACCATGGGGCACATGGATAAAGTGCTTTCTCAGTTGCAATCAGCTTAATGGCTATTGAGTGGTGCCAGGCACCAGGGCAGGGTAAGGGAGAGCACAGCAGGTGCTCGGGACATTGGTGACACCTGAAAGAGAAAGCCAGACCTACCCAATTCAAGCTCCATGAGATATTTTTAATCCATCCAGGAAAACACAGGATAATTCCTGTAAATTAAACTGTGCACTCTGTACACATGCTGAAATATGAAGTGGGAAGGGGAAAAGAGAGAGAGCTTATTCCTGCTTTTTCATTGTTTCTGCCCTCACAGGAAGACTGGCTCTCTATAAGCAGCACAGCACACAGAGCCCTCTACAGATCCAGGGTTTAGTATACGTTACACCTCTTGGACCTCACCCATCTAAGGAGAAGGACTCACATTAAATTATTTCCTAAAATGCACATCTATATTCCTTGAATTACCATGGGCTAAAATTTAGAGTAATCTCAGTATGTAGCTCCTACAAAACACCTCCTGCTGTCAGCAGACAACTCCTGAGAAGTCTGTGCTTAGAGAAACCCTTTTCCATTATAAACACAGTGCCCTGTAGAAGGATCACAGAATCAATTTAGCTTAGAACAGCCCTCTAAGATCGAGTCCAAGCTTTGACTGATCACCACCTCATCATCTAGACCATGGCACTAAGTGCCATGTCCAGTCATTGAGCCATGAGGATGTGGGCTCACAGCAGATAAATGGCATTAAGAAATGCTGCAGGTACAAAAGGAGCTGATTTGGAAACCAAAGGAATTCAATGAAGACACAGATGGGAACTGTCCCTGAAAGGCTGGACAAAGACAGCACTTTCCCTCCACAGCCTGCATGGTGTGAGCTGGGAACAGACAGACCACAGCCAACCCCTAGGGGTGGCTACACTGCCCAGCCACATCCCTGGAATTCAACCTCAGCTACCCCAAAGAACTGAGCCCCCAGAAGAACCCAGTTAGCTGCTCAAGTGCCCCAGCCATGTGGCACAACTCTGGGCACAAGTGCAGAGCTACCAATTAGTTAAAAGTCATTTAAAACCAAAACAAACTAAAACAATTCATGAGGAGACAGTACTGCCTGTCGATAAGGGTTGGTCTGGGGCTGTGTTCACATGGACACAGGAATCACCCAGGCTCCTGCCAGAAGCCTTGCAGCTCTCCCAGCCCCTGGCATGCTGTTGGCTGGATGCTGAAAACGCAGTGCACTCCCCACACTGGGGAGGCCCCAGGTCACAACCCAGCCTGGCCATGCAGCTCTCAGCAGCATGAGGAATTTTATCCAAGCTGGCCAGCAATGTTTCCTGATAAGTGCAGACACCCAGTTACACCACACCACCATGAACAGCACCAGCAAGTCAAAGGAGAATGGGAATGTTTGAAAACACACGTCTCCTTCAAAGCCTGAGAAGCTGTGCACACACACATGCACACCCTGGGATTTCTGGAGTGCCTATTCCTCTGGGTTTTGCCTCTGGGCAAAATGTCCACAGGGCCAGAAGGGCTTCACAGTAATAAAATTCACAAAACCAGCAACCTTTTTAATACCAGTCATTTCCCCTGTGCAGCATTCACAGCCAGAGCTCCCAGACACAATTTTGCCCTCTCATCCATCTAAAATGAGTTTTTCTTTTGATGCTCCCAAATTCACTATGGCTATGACCTGGTATTAAGAAGTTTGGGCCAGGAAGAAAACCAATTAATTTTTTAATTTAAAAAGTTGACATTAAATGAGCTTCAGGTTCACTGAAAACAAAGCAACAACAGATCAAAGCAGTGGGTGAGCTCTGAGGACATGATGTCAGTCTGGTCCTGTTCCTAGCCCAGCACAGCTGGTGTCACATCTTAGTTGTGTTCCACTACCACAATTCATCACCAGTGAAAGGTACCCAGGTCTCCTCTGGAAGCCAATTTCCTGCCCTCCAGAGAAATAAAGTTTCACTTGGCACTTAACGTTACCAAAAAGTAACAAAATTCACAATTTTTAAATTTCAAGCCACGCTGGAGGAAGGAGCAAGCCCTCCCAATTCCTTCAATCAGTGGAAGAAGCACACGGCTGGAGCTGTGCTCCCTGTGATTTGTTCTGAGGCAGCAGTCCTTCACTCCCCCTCTGGTTTGTGTTCTGCAGCCTCTCCAGAGCAGCTACAGAGTGGCCAGAATGCGCAGGAACGAAACCACCACCACACAGAACGTCTGGCCCACGCCAAAAATGAGGGCCTCAAAGGGAATCATCTTTTTCCCTGCAGCTCTGTAAACTCCAGCAATGGCTGCACCTGTGGAGAGGGGGAAAAGCCGAGATAGGAATGTGAGACAGCTGCTCTGCCACAGGGATGAAGGGGCAGCCTCAGGATGTGAGACTGGGGCAGAGAACAGCAGGGTCTGAACCCCTCCCTGCACTCCAGCAGGCAAGAACGCTGGGCTGGGGATGTGTGACAAACCTCAGCCTGTAACCCGTGCATGCTGGTGGCAATGGGTGAGCTAGTGCTGAACCTCTGCTGAGGCCTCCAGCAGATGTGGTTTGGGACATACCTTTGCCACAAGAACCCCCACCGAGAGCCCATGGGTTGTAAACATTACCCACTTCTGGGTACTGACACCAAGCCTCTGAGAGATTTTCCTCCAGGTGCTCAGAAATCTGAAAGCCCCCTTGGCTCTGCACCCGATGGGCACGTTTGATATGCCCGACACAGGGCTCGAGATGGGGTATGGCCCAACCCTTTCAAACGTGGGGCAACGGGGAAACAGAGCCAGAACGTTAATCCCCATCCCGAGGAACACCGCCATTCCACGCGCTCCCGACGGCAACCTCTGATCCCCGCGGCCGATACTGGCGGGCATTGCCGTACTTGTGAGCGTGCCGGCGGTGATGGGTCCCACGATGCCCATCAGCAGGACGCTCACGGACATGAACCTGCCGTACTTGTGGTGCCGCAGCGTGAAGAGGGCGAGCAACGCGGCCGGGACGTGGAAGGCGAGGGAGGAGACGAGCGCCCACAGGAAGACGCCGTACCACATCTCTGCGGAGAGAAGGGCGGTGAGGGCGGCCCGGGGCCCGCGGGCCTCCAGCCGCCCCGGCGGGCGGGCCCCGCTCCGAGCAGGGAGGTACCTGGGAAGGTAGAGAGCGGGCTGGAGTAGGTGGTGGTGCCATTGCCCACGCGGGGCACGAGGCGCAGGCTGAGGATCTGCTGCAGGAGCCCCCCGCCAGCGCCGCCCGCTTCGCCGCCCTCCATCCCCGCACCCGCCCCGCCGCCATCCGCCACCGCCTCTTCCGCCCTCCTCCTTCCGCCTATCCCAGCCAATGGGAAGCGTTGTCAGGTGACAGACAGGGCTCTTCTCCAATCACCACTGGTCAGCGGGCAGCTGGCTCCGCCCTGACCCCGCGCTGCCATGGGAACGGCGGTGGGCCGCAAAGAACGCTGGGAGCCTTCGGTGCGGCTGGTGGGACGCTCCGGCCCGCTTGGTGGGGCGCTCTGGCCCGCTGGCGGCCTCTTCTCGCTGCTTCCTGTGCGCGTGGAGGCGCGGCTGTTCTTCCTGTCCGCCAGGGGGCGCCCGCGGGAGGCAGCGGCGCTCTGGGCGCGCGGTGCCGTGAGGCGGCGGGCCGGGCCGGGCCGCACCATGTCGGAGTCGGAGTCGGAGCAGTACTCCTCGGCCGAGGATGACGACTATGTGCCCTCCGGTGAGTGGTGGCGGGCGGGAGCCGGCGGTCCCGGCGGTCCCGGTGCTCAGTGTCTGTGCTTGCAGGTGCGGAGTACAGCGAGGAGGATGAGAGCGAGCTGGTGCGGGAGGAGGAGCCGGCGGACAGCCCGCGGCCGCCCCGCGGCAGGAGGAGTCCCCGCCGCCCCGGCAGCAGGTACGGCCGTGCTGATCCGGCCCGGTGCTGGCGCTGCTGCGCGGAGGGTCGGGGGAACGGGAAACGCTGCTCTGCCATCCGGTTTAGCGGCAGGAGCAGAGAACCTGGGGCCTGATAGACATCGTGCCTGAAAACCCTCCCCAGCAGTTGTTTATATTAACCTTTTAAAGCGCAAAGCACGCACGTATGGGAGTTTCTCCCATTGAAATAAATATATACACACTTTAGTTGAGGTTGGTTTCTATCTAGCCCAAGTTCTCCTCCCCTCCTGGTTCCTGCATTATCCCAAAACCACAGGACCCTGGAATGGTTTGGGTTGGAAAGGACCTTAAAGTCCATCTTGTGCCGTGGGTAGGGACACCTTCTACTAGACCGGGTGGCTCAGAGCTCCATCCAGCCTGGACTTGAACACTTCCAGGGATGAGGCAGCCACAGCTTCCCTCGCCAACCTGTGCCAGTGTTTCAGCACATTATGTACTCACAGAAACACATACACACAGGCCAGTTCACTTCAGGGGCACTGGCTGCATCAGTCTTGCAGCATTTTCAGAGCATTTTCAGAGCAATTTAATGAAATACGTACACCCCCAAGGTTAAGAGTGCACCTCCCAGATTGAATGTCATAGTAAAAATATGAAATATTGTGTTGCTTTACCCAAACTTACAGTTTAGCTCTGGAATAGTGTTGCTGCAGCTCCATATTAGTTTTTTCTTTCTTTTTTGGTGTCTGCTTTCAGGAAGAGGAAGAAAGGCGGTCTCCTACTAGAGCCAGATGAGAAAGAGGAAGAAAAGGCTCAGCAGAACGGAGAGGAGCAGAAAGAGGAGGAAGTGGATAATGTAGAGCAAGTACAAAGAAGCAGAGAAGAAGAAGAAAAAAGGAAAGAGGATGCTCTTTGGGCCAGTTTCCTCAGTGATGTAGGACAGAAACCCAAAGCAGTGGCTGCTACACAAGTGACACAAACTAAGAAGGTAATGGGGGCCTGGACCTGCACCCAGGGAGTGTGGGAAGGGCCTGAAGGTTTAGAACACACAGTCTTGGCTCTGGGTGATATCAGGTGTTAGACAAAGCTGGGAAGAGGCTGGGTTTGCCCCTTACCCCTCTGCTTTGTAAGACTGGCATCCCCTGGTGGGCCAGACTGCAAGGTGCTAGTTTCCTTCCAAATCGGGAGGTCTGTGATCTGGTGGTGCTGCTTTTGGAGCAGTTTGGCAGCATCTCAGAGTGTCCCACGCAGCTCTGTCGGCTTCTGTTCCTGGTCCTGGATTCCTCTTGTGACACAGGAGTGATGAGCTTTGGTCAGAGTTGTGCCTGTGCCTTTCCTAATCCTTAAAAAAAAAAATAAAGACTCTGTGTGTATGTGAATGGGAAACAAGAGAGGTCTGTGCTGGCGTCTCAGTGACCCTAAGGAGGTCTGGAAGGTGCTGCATGTTGCACATTTGTAGCAAGATTGAATCTGGCTTTCTTGTGTCCTCTGTAAGCCCCAGTAAGGTGCTCTCAGTCTGCAGAGGCTTTTCTGGAGAGAGACTTCCGTTTGTGGTTGCTGTTTAAAAGGATTTGGTTCTCAGTAAAACCAACTGCATGTGTTTGCCTTGCAAAGCCTTTCATGCTTAAGGCAGCACAAGTGGAGAATGTACCAAAACTGAGCCTCTCTTGCTAGAATTAGCAGTTTGAGTTTTTTTAAAGGTTCAGCCAAAAAACAGTGTTCAGTAACACAAGTCTGGAGTCTGCCTGGTGAGTACAGTTCTGACTGTATGAAGCTTCTTTCTATGACTGTTGGAAGGTTGCAGAGCAAGTATAGTTGTGTAATATTTGACTGCAACTTTTGGAAAAAGAGTCCTTTCATCTTAGCCCTCCTGCTTCTCCTTATTACTAGCTGAGCAGCTGAGGTGGTTACAGGTAGAGTCAGAGGGAAGAAGAGAGGGAACGTTTTCTTCTGAGCGATTCTACTTTTATGGGCAGGTTGCTAAAGTGTGACATGTCTTTGAAAGTTCCTCCATGGAATAATTCATGGAGACATACGGTTCCTCTGTTCTCTTTGTGACCTTAACTTGGGCTTGCATTGTCTGCATGAAGATCTCTGTGGTATGTGGTTGATTGAGAGCAAGAATTTGGGTTCTATTTTAGTAGCTCACAGAGTCTGAGGTTTTTTATGTGTGCTTTTAGAAACTAGCTGTGACTGAGTAAATTAAGAGGTATTGTTGACAAATTGCTTAATAAAGATTTTCCCTTTTCAGATTAAAGAGATGTTATTGACAAGTGAGAAGATCAGCATTACTTTTTCTGCTGATGGGTTGTGTTCTTCTCTATTCTTGAGTAAAAAGCAACATACTTTTGTGGAATTTGCCCTGGCAGCTTTACAACCTGGTGGTGCTTAGTTTGGGAGAACCAAGTCTCCAGGCTTTTGCTTGCTTTCTGAACCACTGCAGTGTATTCTTGCTCCTTCCTCATTTATTACAATTTCACTTTTTGTTTTGAGTTTGTTTTGATCCTAGAGCTCCAGTGAGAGCCTGGAACAAAAATGGGGAATTTTGTTTTGGTGGAAGGGGTATTTATTTCCTTTTTCTTGTCTGTGGGTGACTTGCTTTGACTGCCAGTCTAAACTGCAGTGCTACCCAAGGTCTGTGTTGGGCCTTCAGCCCTTTGGAATGATAATTTGGTGTAGCTCCACAAATGCATTATTTTCCTTTCTCCTTCATGTATTTTGTAGGCTGAAGAAGAGAAGAGTGGGAATAAGTCTCAGGAGAAGCCAAAAGATTCAGGAAAAGTGACAATCACCAAAACATTCGATTTTGCTGGTGAGGAAGTCAAGTAAGTTGGCAGATGTGATGTGTCCACTGTGGGCCCAGTGCAAACTGGGGTGCTGCTGTGCTGGGGGCAGGCTGGAGCTGGGCTCTGGAGTACACTGAGTCTTCTCTTTCCTTCACACTGGTTGGTTTTTTTTTTATTCTGAGCACATACAGACCTCAAGGAAAATGAAGCCAAGATTTTACTGCCCGAGAGCTGCAGAGTATCCTTATATGCAGACCTCTGTCTTTGCTCAACTTCAAAACATTTGTAAACGTAATTCAAATTCACTTAGGCTTCCCCATCTGGCCAGTGTTTCTAATGGTTGGCAGAGCTCCCTGGTGGCACTGTCACTGAAGGTTGAGACAAGGAAGGAAGCCCCTCTGGTCCCATAGGGATGAGGCCAACACATTCCTTCAGGCTAGTCCAGGTCCTGTGCAGGGTCAGGATATTGGCTGGCACTTTACCTGGAGATGTTTACAATCCACGACAAAGACTTGCAGGCAGTTAGAGGTGTTTTGCTGAGCACACTAACAGCTGAATGCTTTTGCCTCTGAAACAGCTGCAGCAAAGGGGATGGGCTGGGTAAAATCATGCTTTAGGCTGAGTTTGGATTTCAAGAGGCCTCTCAGGCTGTGCTGCAAAAAGGGCGAGGTGTTTTATAAATGTGTAAGACCAGATCTGACTGGCTTGGGTGAATCCACTTGAAGTCTCACTGCCCTGTGACCTGCTTGGTTCTTATCATGGGGGCTTTTATTTTTATGTGGTAATCATTAAACCGGATTTTGTCAGGCTAACTGTTTCGTGTGACAGCAGAGGGCAGCAGTTCCCAGCAGTAACACTCACCCTGCCTAAATCTGGAGGAGGAGGAGGCAGAGCTGGGGCTTCTGCTGCTCTTGCTTTTCGTGTTAGCACTGCTGCCTGAGCTGTTCGAAAAATCTGAGAAGAGCTGTGAGCCATAGTAGGGATGTTGCTACTTCCCTGGGCAAGCCAGATTGTAGGAATACTGTTTGTTGACTGATGAACCTCATTCACTTCATTCACTGTCCTTTGAAAAGTTGGTTGCCTTATGTGAACAGAGGTTGTTCAGGGCTCCTGAGATGCTGATTTTATGCTTTTGACACCAGTATCTCATCTGTAGTTTTTTAAGGACTGTAACTAAGTAAAAGACATATTTTCTTGCACCAGTTGCTTTTCTAAGTGTCCTTCGTACTGCTCATTGCTGACTGTTTCCCTTGGGAATCTGCAGAGAAATCACTAGAAATTTCTACTAATTTTTGATGAAATAGGCAACAGCTGGAGGCTAAGTGACAACGAGAGTAATTCTGCAAACACCTAGGCTAATGCATATTTTGTTTACAGCAGTTATTGTATCAATAGGTTACAGAGCCAGCAACAGAATGTTTTACAGTGAGGTCTGGAGCACCATTTTCTGCTGGTACCAGAGTTAAAGTTACGTTCTTTAGCTTTTAGGTAACAGAAAAAACCTTCAATGTTTTTTGCCCCCTTGATTTTTGTCCTATTAAGAGCTGACGCTCTTGTGTTGTTTGCTACATCTTGCTTTTCTAAATGGGTTACACTGTTAGCTGTGGGTAGGGTACAGGGGATTGGCTACTTGCTACTCACAGCTGCTGGTACTTTCCCCTAATGGCAGTAGGTGAGGGCCAGAGGGCTGCTTTTTCTTCAGAATAGCAGGAGGTTTTCTTTGCACCACCCTAACGTCTGCAAATGCTCTGAATACCAAACACTGATGTCCTTGCCTGGGGAAGCAGCTGGCAAATCGTTGGTTATAAAAGGCCAGCACAGGGTAGTTATGTGTGTGTGCATTTGTGGACCGAAGGAACTGAAATGAGAGCTGTCTCTGTCTCTTCCCTTTCTAAATGGTTTGAGGCTACTGTTGAGTGTTGCTCTTTTGAAAGCTTGAGAAGAATTTAGATCAGTATTTAAGCAGTGAAAGATTCAGGACACAAATTTTCACAGTCTGCTCGCTGAAGCTCTTAACAGAAGATCATTTAACCCTGATCTCCTGTTGCAAAACAATTTATTTTCTCCTCTAAGAAGATGGTATGATCTCTCTTGCCTGATTGGAGTAGCAGAAGTATCTTGAAAGTGATCTCCAGCTACAGGGCTATACTGGAATAGTAAAAGGCTTTTGTGTTGTCAAATTCCCCTGTAGGTTATTGCTGCACTTAATGTCTGTTTTGATGAGTCTGTGCTTGTATCAGTTGCTAATGCTGAACTTCAGGTTCAGAGTGTTTAAAATTAAAAATTACCGAATGAAGATTTTAATTTAGTGGCTTTTAATTTTAGAAAATACGTTGTATAATTTTGCCTTGTAAAACTAAAGGTGTTGAATCCTGGAACCAGAAAGAGTCTTAAACTGATTACAGTCCTTTCCAGCTGGGACTTTTTTGTCAGCTTTTTCTCCCTCTCTCGTGTTAAATAGATAAGGAGCAGCAGGTGACTGTCACCCAAATGGCTGTAATTGTGGGCAGCAAGAGCAATTTGCAAAGGCAGTTCAGCATCTAAATGGAAGTTCAAGACGTTTCTCCCTGGCAGAGAAGATTGAAGCTCCTTTGAAGCCTCTAGTTTATGAACTTGCCTCACAGTACAGGACGTGTGTTTGCATTAATAGGGAATTGCATCCCTAGTGCCAGGGTTTAACTGTTGTGATTCGTAATTGCTTGTTTTCTCTTCAGCACTCCACAAACAGGTTTGGTCCTTGGCTTTCTTTAAATCACTGCTGTGTGCAGTACATCAAAATGGTTCTTCTGTGTCCTTTCCATGAAAGTCAACTTTGTGACCAGCTGGGACTGTAGCAGAGTGGAGCTCATACACATGAAGCTGGTCTGACCCAATGGTGTCAGTGTGACAACATGTGAGGGAAGAGCAGAATGAGATTATTGATTGTTATCAAGAGTAGATTTTACTTTGAAACATCTTAATTTGGCTTGTAGGAAGCAAAACGATATTCAGAGGAGTAATGGTGCCTGGCTTAGGTGCTAATTCAGGAATGGGAGATCCGTGTTCAGCATCACGCTTCATTCATACACCGTGGATTCCAAGTAAAGGACTCCAGACTGGAAACTTTGTATTTCTGTGCACTTGCTTTGTTTATGTGGTTTAAAGCCAGAGCTTTACACAGGTTATTGTGGTGGGAATGCTTTCCTGGTACTGCAGAGTTGCTGTACTGTACTGGTGGTGCTGTGTTGTGCTGGCAAAGCTGTGGCTTGTGCTGCTTCAGTGACCTCAGCCGCTTCCCTGTGTGAGTGAACCAACAGCCAAAGCAAAGCTCTAGTAGGGCTCCACTCTCCATCTGTCAATGGGGAAAGCCCTGCTCTTCTCCTGAAATCTGACAAGGTGTTCCTGTCACATCTCCCTTTACCTTCCCACAAGAATGTCTTCTCCAGGAATGATGGGCTGGGATCCAGGACTCCCAGCAAGCTGAGCAGTGACTTTTTGGGCAGAAGAAGCTAAGGTGAAGTAACTGAGAGCAGGTTCTCGTCAGGAGGCTTGTGTGTGCTAAGGAAAGCCCTTTCTTGGCCAGTACCCTGAGTCCCTGTACAAGAATGTCATTGATGATTGGAATTGTGCAGGCAGGGCTACAGGCCATGGACAGTTTCTTTTTTTGGTGTCCTATGAAGCTGTCAGGTTTAACTTAGGCCTGGTTTTGCGAGACAGCAAGGCCTGAGCCCAGTCTGAGGTGTTCTCTGGGCTGCTGGGCTCTTCATCTTGGTGAGGTCCTCAGTAGAGTTGTGCAGAGCTGGTAAAGGACTGATTTATCCCCTTGCATCAAAAAGTGCTGACCTCAGAGTGGAGCTGAAGTTATAATTCAGTTCTCTGCAGTTCTACAGTGCTGCTGCTTCAGGATTTCTTGATGCTGCCTACCCTTACTGAAATATTGATTTTCTTTTATTAATTTTAGCCTACCTGTGTTCTTGTTGAATGGACAGCTATGTCCTAGGACTGGTCACTGTTTTAACTCTGGATACGCTGTCCTGTTCTAGAGCTTCTTCCACTTGATCCCAGATCATTTTTAGGAGATAGCAGGTGGAAAGGGCTGCAGGAGAAGCAGATCAGACATTTGAGAACAGCCTGAGCTTTCCGCGGTCCTTGCTCAAGCTCTGATTCCTTATCAGTGGCTGATGTCCTCCCTGCTCCTTACGTGACAGCTAAGAGCAATCAAATGTGATTAACTTAACAAACAAAGGGTGTGTCAGCTGAGGAGTTTGGGAGACTGTCACCTATTTTGTTGCTTTGCTTTGAAGACAGTTAAGGTAGCTGTCTGAGGAATAGCAGCTGCTTCTGCTTCGTCCTGGCAAGCAAGAAGAGCAGAAGGAAAATCCTCTTGCTGATAATGTATTTCAAGGGGAATGGGTAAAAAGAGCAGGGAATTGACTTGCACAAGTCTCAAGATTCAGATCTGGCACAGAGAGCAATTTTAAAAATGTGTAATTGTCCATCTGTGTTCTTGCTCTGTGATCTCAGCATGGCCCTGTCAGACTTGTCAGGCTAACGAGCAGTGAGAGAGCACATAACACCATTAACTCTCTCCTTACCTTACCATCTCCCTGATGTTTTTCAGGGATCTCGGTGGATGAATCAATGCAAGGGGCTGGCAGCATGCTCACACTTCTTGCTGGGTGTGAATCTTGGTCATTTGGTTTGTGCTCATGGGATTTTGAGCAATGCTGAGTGAAGCACAGTAGCTCTTAAAATCAGGAGAAAGATAAGAGGTTTGGGTGGACATCTGATGTTGTAGGTGGTGTGGTGCACATCAGATCAAGGTTGATGTGCTTGATGTCTTCCATATGTGCTTTTTTGGAAAAGCTTTTGCTGTGTTGCTAATACCTGTGAGTGAGAAGACAGGTGAGCATTACCAGAATTTGTATCTTGAAGACTGATGTTTGGAAAGCCCTGCCTCTTTTCCAGGTGGATAGCAAGTGCTCCACAGCTTCCACCAGATGAGGTGGATGGGTGTTGTCAGGCTCGATGTGGAAAACAATGAACTGAACAAATAGGAGCAGAGGAAGAAATCACTCATGTTTTGATGTGCTTTTTGCAATGGCTTTGACTGCAGCAGCAAGGAATTGTTAGAAAAAGACAAATGAATTTCAGTTGCCATTGGAAAAGCCACTCTGAAGCTCAGACTCCTTGAGGACTTCTGTTTTGTGTTGCTGACTGTTGGTGCCAGATGTCCACAGGATTTTATCCTCAGTCTTCCTTGGCTAAGGTGTTTTAGAGAAATGTGTTCTAGCCACTTTCTGGTGGCATACCACTTTCTGAAGGAGGCTTGCACAGTGCAGGCAAGCAGCAAAATCCTTGGCTTTTAAGATTTTACCAGAAATTTATTCTGAACAGTAGAAGCCTGGAGATGTATGCTGTGGGACCATAAAACAAATCAATCCATTCAGAATTACATGGAATATCAATGCAACCACTGTTTAGAGGTGGCAGACTAAAAAGTGGGTGGTTGCTTTTCTACCAATTTATACCAAAATGCTGATCTTGGTATAATGGAGTGTCGGCAGCAGCCTGTTTCTGCCCTTATTCTGTTGTTTTTCTTAGAGGTCAAAGCATGCCTCAACTATCCACAGTTTATATTGGCTTTTCCAATTTAAAAAACAACTATTGATTTTTTTTTTTTTTTTTGGAAACCAATAAGTGAAAATATGTTACCTTTCAAGAATGACACAGTCCCAGGGCCGCATTTTGATAACCTTTCCTCTGTGTGCATCCATTCCCTGATGCTTCAGAATTTCCCTGGGGAATAGTAACATTGTGCAGTGCTGACTGGCACAACGGTGGCCTAGAGATGAGGTCAGTGAGCGTGAGCAGGAACTATGCTGTGTGCTGGTTCACTTGTGAGGAGGCATTTGCCTTTCTCAGAGGCAGCTGCAGAAATTGTAACTGCATAAACATAGCCAGGACTCTAAGCCAGAGCACTTGCTTCTGAAGTAAATCAGGTTATAGTTTGCTTAATGTGCTTAGAGAAGAGAATGGCCTAATGAACAGTGTCTAGTCCACATTCTTTTAATAGTAGATGTGCAGGTGAGGCTTCTGCTGAGACGGGGGAGCTGAAGCACAGAGGGGCTGTGAACAGCAGTGTTACACAGTTGCACTGCACTCACCTGACACGTGCTGACCCCCTGTTGTCTTCCTTTATCTCACCATGCTTTTGAAAAAGACTGAGCAGGTGCCCACCTGAAACTCATTTAGACTTCTAATGTGGCTTGATGCTTTCAGGGAAATAATTTACACGTGCTGGTTTCATTTGTGTGGGTTTGCTGGTAATCAGTGGGATGAAAAAGAAGGCTCAGCTGCGATCTCCAGAGGTAGGAGGAGTCTCAAAGCATCACCAAAATGATGGATTGACCTCCTGCTTTTCTTGGTCTTTCAAGCAGTGGGGTACCTGGGTGCTGCATTGGCTTTGAGAAAGGGGTGACAAACTCTGTTCTCTCATCTTCAGGTTCTTCAGTGTGTATTCTGCCTGTGTTCTGTGTAAGTTAGTGTGGAAGTACTTCAGTAAAAATCACACCCTTCCCCAGTAGAAGACCTTGTTTCTTTCCACCTGGCTTTCAGGCAGTTTCCTGGCTTTTAAAAATCTGGTAATAGAAGATGCTTAGTGACCTGTTCAGGTCTCACACAGGCTCTTTTGGTATTAGTAAGGGGGTCTTTGGTCCCTCCGTTCATGCCTTCATCTCAGGGGCCTCGGGTCCAGTCCCAGCATTTTGCTCCTTGGCCTGTTTCCCTTGCTTCCAAGCTGTTGCTCATTCCTGACAGCTCCAGGCTCAGAAAAGGGCTTTTGATGTCTGGTGAGATGCTGGCAGAGCCTGCTTTGCAGCCATTGGGCCTGGGGTTTCCCCTGCTGGAAAGTGCAGATTGCAAGATGCATTATTTTTTTCTGTAACTAAGAGATGGTGAAGCGACAGGGTTTCTGTGTTAGCCTGAAGGGAAGGCAGAGCTGTTCACTGCCTTACTATCTCATTACCACATTACAAACCAAGCCAAGCTTAGTCTGGCCTTTCCCTCATGGGGATGCTTCTGCTTTATAGTGTGTGTTGGCTCCTGTTGTGATCTGTGTAACCTTTATGTCCAGTGTTCATAGTGCTAAATGAATTTGGAACCCCTGACTCTTGATACCTATGGTACTCCTTCCTTCAGCAGGAGAAGCTGTGACATGAGTTCATGTCTGTGACCTGAGTGCTGCTCTGCTTTGTAAGAGTTGGGGGATTGCAGGGATCTGTCTGGCTTTCAGTGTATTTGCAGGTCATGGTTAACAGTGTCAGGGGACTGTCACACTCACACATGCAGCCGCTCTGCATGTGTGAGTGTTCACCTGGATTCACCTGGATTGCTCAGCTCTGAGGTGTGTTCCATGATGTGAGTTAATCCTTTTGAGAAGTACAAATTAAAATATAGAGATGCCTCAAAGACTGACATGCTAATGCATGGTAGGATTTTGAAGCAGTGCAATGGAGCTGGCCAAAGGAATAGTTATCCAAAGAAGCAAAAAGGGACCTGATAATTGGAGATGCTTAAAATGGGTGAGTAAGGCTCTGGTCAACAAGATGAAGGCTTGTGCCCTGGCTGTGGGTCAGCTTCTCCAGAGAGCAGTGTTTGACGTGCTCTACCTATTGCAAGTCCCAGTGGGAGCTTAATAAATGGAGTGCTGCTTCCCTCTGGATTTATGGAGCCTCTTGCAGAAGCTGCAAGCAGAAGTCCAAAAGGGGACTGACAGCTTGGTCAGCATCTCAGGAAGCAGCACTGTCCATATGTTATCTTTGCATCTGTCACAGAGTCTTTGTCATACAGGAGATGACAGAAAATCAGTCGTTTCCTTCAAGGCTTATGAAGTTAGGATGTGGACGTCAAAAAGTACTTCTTATGCATTATTGATGTTAAAATAGCATTCACCTTTGCTTGTTCTCAGGTGAATTGGTTTGAGATGCAGCCTGGGCTGACTGCTTGGATAGCAGCACACACCTGCTGTGAGGAGCAGCACCAGGCAGGCAGCTTGGCCCTTGCCTGACTCCAGGAGAGCTCTCATCACATTTGATTCTTTTTAGAAACCAGCCAGCAGCTTCTGTCTACAAACCAGTCAGCTTGTTCTCCCTATCTAGTCAGCCTACAAAATTATCAGTTATTCCAGCTTGGTCTTGTCTCTGTTGCTTCAGGGAATAGGCTGAGTTTCCCAGGGAACAGCTTTTCCCCCCTGGTTTGAAGAGGAAGGTTTGGAGAATAGTCTTCCCCCTTTCAGAAAAAAACCAGCAATGTTTTACTTTGAAATTAGAAAAGTGATGGGGATGTACTAATTTTTGCTCTGTCTGCTCTACACCAGCTAGTTCAACATAAAATACATACATATGCAGTGTGCAGGCAGATGTGGTCTGGAGGTTCACTTGTGTGAGGACTTACTTTCCTCCTGGAAAATACTGAACCTGTGCACTCCAGCATTTTCAGGACCTTGCAGGCTGGAGGATTGCCTCTCATGCAGTGCATCTGTCTGTGGAAGGCACACGGGACATTGCAGCTCGAGCACAAAAGTTCAGGAAAAAAATATTCAGAAGAGATATTCCTCGGCTCAAAAGGGATTAGGTTTTTTTTAACAAACCCCTGTAGATAAGTATTATTTTCTCCTCAAGTGATCATTCCAGAAGGCTGGAGGACTATTTATTGAGACTAAGCACAAATGGGTAATAGTGAGAAAGGGTAATTAGCCTCATTTTTGTCCTCCTTGGTCTGTGATTCCCCAGAGCTAACAACATTAAGATAGTGTGGAAAGTTTTATAACTGTGTCAGGTCTAAACTGGGGCAGGTTTCCCAAGTGAGGAATGTGTCCTAAGTACACGTGGTAAAGAGATGGCATTTTCCACAGCTTCCACTCTTGTTCTCCCTTTCTCAGAAGGAGGGTCAGGGGAGATGGTAACTTTGCACTGCTGTGATTGAAGATTTTAACTGTCTTCTCTGCTCTAAGTCCTCTTATACCCAAATACCAACATGTGTTTTTCAGCCTGATGTGCACCAGGTGTTTTGGTTAGGAGAATGTAGCTATGTTGAGCCACTTGGGGGTGAGTTGGAGGGATTTTGGCACTTGGGATGCATAAGGTTGCTATTACACTGCAGACTATAGATACTAGCCTGCGAGCCTTCTCGATATGCCTGTTTGTCTTTCCCAGCTTGCCCTTATCCTGCCTCCGTTTCCCCTCTGTGCAAGGATGAAGCTCTGCTGATACATTTCTCAAAGGGCTTGCAGGGCACCTTGCTGCTCACTGCTGAGCTGGGCACTTTGCTGACACACCGCAGCCTTGGCATCCCCTATGCAAGTTCTGGTTTTGGCCAGCAGGACTGGATTCAGCTGAGCTGGAGTGGAGGCATCTGAGCACCACACTGGGGCAAGTGCTGGGCTGTGGGTGTTGTGCTGTGCTACGGTGTGATGGACTGGGACTCTCCTCTTCACCCCCTGGTAGCTCTACACCTGGTGTAAGACCAGGGTGCAACAGACAAGTTGGTGTATTAGACTCACTCTGCCACTGAACTGAAGTATGAAAATTTGGGTTTAATCCCTTTCTGCAGATTAGCTGGAGTTGTCAGCGTAATGCTCATTCCAATATGTATTCCTCCTTCCTTGTAGCAGTTTATGGGGCTAAGGGCACTGCTGTGAGCAGATGAAGCACTTGTTCTTAAATTAATATGCTGTATGTCAGTACTGTAAGTGCTCTGTGGAATCCCTTCTGGGACAGCCTTGACAGCAGGTGTGCTGTCTTCATGTGGTTTGGTGCTGAGCATACATAACTGGGGCCTTTTCCATGCACATAGGTTGCAGCATTTCAGTTGGTAACTGTAAAAGGAATGGTGGTAAGTTCTTCGGTGGAAGTTGGAATTAACATATCACCACTGGGCACCAAACCAGCAGGCTGGGTGGGTATGGCTGTGCCTAAATGCTTGGGTGTCACTTTGAGCTCTGTTCAGAGATGAAGTGTCTTAAGAAGGACATCTGTAAGTATTGGAGGCACCTTGTGATCCAGTTTCTAGCGTGTTTTCCTTATAATAACTTCTAAATATGGAAGACATTTCTATTTTACAGTTGCACAATACCTTGTACAGTAGCATCATCTGTGCTACCAGGCTCTGGCATGGTCCAAAAAATTAATAACTGTTCTGTGTTTTGGAAATCTTATTATGCAATTTAATAGCAAAGCACTGTAATGAAATCTCTATGAGAAGTGATGAGAGTGAGTAGTTTTGTGTGTGAATTAAAGGGGCTGCTAGTGGGCGAGACACTAGCTACTTGTTTTATTACTGACAATATACTTATTTTCATGTTTATTCCTGGATTATAATGTGTGAATAGCATCCCAATAAACAGTCAGGCAAATAGTTATTTATCAAGTATTTAAAAGTGAAAGGTCTTGTAATTTTCCTTAGTAATGACTGTGATTTCTTCCAGCTGGATTAATGACTCCCATTTCTCCCCACGAAGAACAAGAATTGTTTTGGTTTCTACATGGAGAGAGTTATTGTCTCCCATAATAATGCAGACCAGAGGATTTCTTTTTCCTTCCTGGCCTGAGATCTGGGAAAGGTTGAAGTGTGCATAACCTGAATTAATACCTTGTAAAGCTCTTTAATACTCTTTCGTCATTCCTGCTGGAGTGGTGCAGAAGTTGCTGCTGGCATCAGCCCAGCAGCAGCCTGCCTCAGAGCAGCTTTTGTTTCAGTTTATGAGGCAGTAAGTAGGTCTTGTGATGGAGTTGCCTTGAAAGGTCACTTTTAATTACATTTCTGTTGCATTCCTGTGTCCCCAGCTGGGCAGTCCAGGTGGAGCAGGTTGCTTGCAGCTTTGCAGCTGAATTTGTGCAGTGGACAGCTCCAAAAATATATGCTAGAGCAGCTGCTGGCAGGCCAAAGGCTGCAAAGAAAATGGAACTAAGTGTTGTATTTTGTGGCCAGCCATTGTTGCTGGTACCCTGAGGTGGAGGAGGGTGCAAGTGTCGAAGCATAAGTAAACCCTTGGTAGCAGCCTGTCTGGTATCCCTGGATAGCTGAAGTGTCTGTCACTGAAGGCCTGTGCCAGACCCTCCCTGTGCATCATGTGCTTCATGCTGAGGGGCCTCAGCAGGCAGAGGTTTCTGCTTTCTCACCGTTTCTGGGATTGAGCATCTTCCTGCTCCAAGGACTGGGGCTTGCAGTGCTGGTGCAAGCAAGAGCGTGCTAACTCTGTCAGAGTGCAAATCCCTGGAGCTGTTTTTCATTTTAGCCTTGTGCCTTTCTTTGCCTTGGCTGGTAGATGAGACATCAGTCAGTTTTGTCTCTGGCTTGGAGAAGGCTGAAGACACTCAGGCGGTTATAAGGCCAAGGGCCCAGTGTAGAGATCCCAGCTCTGCCACTGGCTTTGAAGGCTTGCTCAGTGCTGTGTGTCCAGATCCTGTAAGCTGTTTAATTGCCAAATTCCTGTAGGTTTGTGGGAGCTGAGCTGGGCTGTCATCTCTTAGCAGAGTCAGTGGGAAGGCTGTCAGTGACCCCTGCCTCCTCTTGGTCCTACACTCTTCAAGGCCCAGAAACATGCAGGGTTCAACAGCTGGGATCCAACCCCAGTGCAGATCCTGTGGCTGTATTGAGACCAGTGCAGTTTGGGTCTTTTCCAGGGCACATGGTTACTATGCTACACCTGTCAGATTCCTGCTTAAGGTTGCCTGATGTTTCTCTCTGTGGCTCACGTGCTCCCTGCATGCTGGGGGTGACAGGAGTCACCCTGATGGCACAGCAGTGCAGGGGGTGACAGGAGAGGGACCCTGCCAGGAGCCAGCACTGCAGAGTGCACAAGAAAGGGTGCTGCTTCTCAGCTCGGCAGGGTCAGAGCTGACTGTTTAGATGCTGTGTTTGGAAATAAATAGACTCTGATTGCATTGATCTGAACTCAGCCTCATGGTTGGGGGGAATTCTGTCTTACTGCTGCATGAGGACACCAAGTTTATCCTGTCAAATGAAATCCATGGACGTAGGGTAACCTTTGGTGTGCTACTGCTGTGTGATGTGACCACTGTTGATGAGGGCTGTGACTTGATGGTGTGTTTCAGGTGTTCTAAATTGTGATGATGCTGTAGCAAGTTTGGCTTTTTTTTCCTAAACTGCTTTTCCCACCCCTTCCCTTACCAATCTGATCAGCAAACACTTCTAAATATTCATAGTGTGGGATTTGTCTCTATCCACATGACTGCCATGGTTTGAAAGGCATGTGACAATGCAGGGGGGAAATGGGGTTAATCTCCTCCTGCGCTTGCAGAACAAGGCTGAACAGTTGTACAGTCCAGGCGTGTATTCTTGTGCCTTTTCCATTGCATTTGCAGTCTGTGGAGAAGGAGAAAGAGAATTTCAGATGCTGATTCACTGTCAGGGTGAAGACATGGATGCATTAGTGTGCAAGTGAGATTTCAGGACATCAGTGCCTCCAGGGTTAACAGATAACTCCATGTCACTTTCCTTGATGCAAGCCCAGCAGAAACCCCTTTGGAGCTACAGCTCCTGGGGTTTCTCCATGACTAATACCTAGTTTTTTCATGGAAGTTGTGGGGTCAGGTTGGTGAGTAGGAAGCAAGCAGTGATTAGCCTGACTTGTAGCCACGTCAGATCCCATGATCAGGCAGGCTTTCAGCCTCTCATCAGCATATGCTCTAGACCAGGGATGAGCCTGCACACCCTTGCTGGAGCAGATGCAGCCGGAGGCTCAGGCTGCAGGAGGGTGGGATGGAGGATTGTTTCTTCTGGGCTGACAGAGCTGTGGGTCAGGCTGTCTCTGTGCCCATAGAGCTGTAGGGCCCTGGAGAGGCTCACAGGCTTGTGCTCCATGGGAGCAAAATTGTTAGCTTGGCAAATCAGGGCAACCTCATTAAGAGCTACTGAGAGCATGAAAAGCATGTTGCTGGAGGCAGGTCATGGTAAATGAAGGGGCTAAAGTAGCTGGGATTTTCTAACAATTAATTATTGAGTGGTTTTCTAGAGATTCTTTCTCATGTTTATAATTCGTTCCCCACTGTAGATGCCATATTGATTTATAATTTTTTGAAGTTCAATATTTTGCACCCTCGGGGCCTCAAACAAAAATTAACTAGAAAATGAGAGTAAATTTGTGCGTTCTGCCTTGTCAGAGCTTTCTCTCCCATTCCCCATGCCCAGAGCCGGTTTCCATGCTCTGGTTTGGGCTGCAGATGTTGCCAAGCCTGTGTGCCGTGGGCTGCAAGATGTGGGTGGCAGAAGACCAACAAATGAGGAAATCAAGAGCACAATTAAGAGCCTGGAATTGCCCCCAGTGACCTGAGGGAGAGCATTTAGTAGCTGCTGGTGAGGCAGGCCTGTTTGAATGAATAAGCATTCCAGTTTGTTGGAAGGAAAAAAAATCCCCTCCTCCCCCAGCTCTAATTAGCTACTCTTTTCCTTTTTTCTGCCATGAATATAGAGGGTTTGTCACTAGAATGAAATTTTAACAAGATGTGTGTTCTTCAGCTTGCAGCTGATGAAGGTGATCTCTTTGCAGGGGATGTGGAGACTCTTGTATCTGTTTTCTGTATTGCTTTGATGTATCTTTGATTTTACTGTTAGCTACAGCTCTTCCTCAGCCTCTGGTTTGTCTCTTTTCCTCCAACAGAGTGACTAAAGAAGTGGACTCAAATTCAAAAGAAGCTAAATCTTTTCTGAAGCAGCAAGAGAAGGTGCAGTCAGCAGCTCCAGCTTCCTTGCCGACAGTCTCGGGGTGAGTATGTGATTTCTCTGCTCAGGTGTGGGCCCTTAATGAGAAAGATGGCACTTGAGCCAATAGTACAGGCTGTGCAGTGTTTAATGGGTGTTTGTTTTCTGCAGGATTTCAGTGAGAGCAAGACTAGGCCTGGACAGATGTGATGATTTGGGCTGGAGGGAAGTGGGGGAAGCAAACTATGAGTTCCAGTGACTCACTTCATAGGTTCAGGCTCAAATTTCTTAATCCTCATAAATCATTCATCCTAGTAAGGAAACAGTGGTTTGAATGTCTCAAGCAGCCTGATGAAACTGCAGGTAGCCAAGGAACATGCCTGAGATAGCCTGCAGTTCTTTTGACAAGTGCTTCTCAGGGCTATAAATGGCCATGTCAGGCTGGGCTGTGGCTTCTTAGAGACTTTGGGTGAGCATTTAAATGAGAGACGGTTTTGCCTCTTTGATGTTCTCTAATATAATTTTGATGTGGATTTGTCACTTGCTGTTCAAGCTCTAACACCTAATTCTGAGATTATCATAATGCTTGTCAAAGATACAAGGAGGTCAGGGTCCCCTGTGCATCTGACATGCCACTCTGGTTCTTGATGAGCCAGGGAGATCACCAGCTTCTTAGGAATAGAGGAGATGCTTCTGTGTTCCAGTGATGATTTTTATTTAACTCAGTTGTTTGCATTTATATTTGAAAGACATAAGCTGCGTATGATTTGATCACATAGAAACAATACCGTTTAAATAAATACATTGTCCTTCCCATCTGCTTAGAGCAATTCTCCAGTGTGAGTTGAGGCTGCCTTTCCCTGAGAAGCTGTTATTCAGTTGCTGCAGCTGGATTGTCACTCATTTTTCCAGCTAAGTGTTGCATAGCTTATACTTAGCTCAGGGTAGTGAAAGCATAGTGTGTGTGCGTGCGTGACCCTTGACAGCTGCTGTTCCCGGAGGTGAATGAAGGCATAGATGAGCATAGTCTTCATGCTCTTGTTCACACTGCACAAAGGTCCATCCCTGCAGAGCTCATTAATTGTAACCTAAGTATTGTGTACAGGGTTTTGTGCTGAAAAACTTGCCATGGGTTGGGCTGGCATTCTTTGTGCAGTTTTGGTGGCCAGAGTTTGTTCGAGTGGTGGCTGAAGCTGGGGCAGCTCCTCACTGTGTGCACTGCTGGTGGTCCTATGTCTTCAAACCTGCCTTCCAGTTTCCCCAGCAAATGCCCTGCTGTTCTGAGTGCAGGCAGGTTTGGCAGCCCACAGGGAAAGCTCCAGGGGCTATTCACCTTCCAGTTATGCAGAGATTGATGTTTACTCCTGTGTCTTACAGGCCCAGGGGAGGAGCTGGGTGGCTAGTGGGCCTGTGCAGCCTGGTCATTACCAAGGGGCATGGCTGCTTTTGCTGGAGCTTGGATTGCTCAGGAGTAATAGCCAGAGCTCAGTTTGGGTTAATGCTGCAGATAACTGAAGAATTCACATCAAATATGGAAAAACGTGGACTAAAAATCAATATAAGAAATAATGAGTTCAAGGACGCCTTTAACTTTCCTTCAGTGTGATTATTTTGGAAGCAGCTTAATTAGGTCATCATTCAGCTTGCTGATGTGTGATGTCCTACTGACAGTTGCTTGCCCAGAACATGAGGTGACCTGCCTATGGAGAAGGGTGGGGAAAAATACCCTGGGCTTGTATGTCTTGCCTTTCTTCAGAGCACTAAATCCCAGTGCAGCACAGCCCCAAGTGCCTTCCCTTTCTCAAGCTCCTGCAGTGCATCCTGGCTTTGTGCAGGGATGCTACAGCAGAGGAGCAGCAGTGGTGTTTGCATTAGTGTGTGGAGCAGCCCAGCTCTTTTGAGGGTTTAGTAGGACGTTCTCTGGGACAATCTGGTCAGCATGTGCCCTCTGATCTGAGAGTGCTCCAGGGAGTCTTGGGTTAGTGTCCGAGACTGATCCGTGAGACTGCCAGCAAACATGCTTGCCTTTGGACTTAGGAGGATGCTTCCATCTGGGAAGCCAGCCAGGGTATTTTCAGGTGAGAAAATTACTAGCAGGCTTGTGGTATTCCTTAAAGCCAGAGGCAAGCCCCTTATGTTAAGAAAATTACAAAGGTCAGGTTTGAGACTTGAGCCAAGCTATCCAGGCCCTGCTGTTCTGGCATGGTGACATGCCACAACAGTGCTGGGGGACCAACAGAGCCTGGCATAGCCTGACAGTTCTTTGCAGGTACCTTTTGTCTACTTAAAACAGAAGTTTTGGGGGAGAGAGTGCATTTTTCCCTTATGCATTATGGGAGAGCCCCAGTCTATTGCTACAAGGCAGTGAAAAATGTGATTTTGGTATCCTAGCTGTGCCTGTGAACACCCACTGTGCTGCGAGCCATTGTCAGCCCCCAGGAGTTTTGTCAGCTATTTAAAAAAAAAAAAAAAAAAAGCCTTGCCCTGTGTGAAGGGAATTTGAGCAGCTAAGAGTGGCCTCTCCATCTGGCTTTTCTTTTTTCACCTTACAAGCAGCATGCATTATTTCTGAATGCAGCCAGCCTACCCTGCATTTATTTAATTTCCCTTCTCTAAACAGACAGAAGTAATCCACAAAAGCAACGGTCACAAAACCAAACATCCGGCTCCACGTCTCCATGTTACAAACCCTTGCAAACTAACTGGTCCAGGGGAGGGGATGTTTGGGGCTGAAAGTGCATTTCCTGAATGTGTTTAACATCCATACCGGATATGCTATAAAAAGCTAGATTTGTGCTTGTGAGGGACATGGGGGTGGTTGGAGGAGAATAACTTAAACACTTGGCTGTAATTAAAGCCAGGAGTACAAAACAACCCACCCAGTTCTCTCAGCAGGCTTTGCTAGAAAGGTCAGAAGCCCTTGGTTCCCAGGGATGTGATGGTTTCCCAGCCTTCACATTATTCCCATCGTGTCCCTCTGTGACACACAGCTAGGCAGTGTTCTGTCAGCAGAGAGTATCGGTTTGTGGGAGAGGTTTGGGGTTGTGATAACTCTGTTCCAGTTCTTTCTGTTGTGCTCTTGGGTTCTGTTAGCCTCTTGCCAATGCCATCAGAGGTATCAGATGTGGTGAGGGGACCCAGTGATCCCTTCTCATTTGCTGCCCCAATAAATGGGTGGAAGGCTCCTAGCATTCAAAAAAAGCCCTCCACCCACCCAGCTAAGCCTTCTTGTCCATGTGTTTTAGGGCTCATTTCCTATTCTTAACCACTGCTCCAGGAGCTTTTGGGGAAAGCAAGAGTAGCTCCTGGCTCCTGCATTGACTCCCCAATGCAGGTCATGCATTTCATGTAAATGAAATGCATGACTTGATGAAGGGGTCAGTGGGCATTCCTGGTATTCCAAGAGATGTTTATTGCCCTCTCCCCATGCCAGGCAGGACCTGTGAGCAGGATCCATCAGCTCTGCACTAGTAATCCCATTTTACAACCAGCATTTCATATTCAGAGGATGTTAAGCAAATGAAATCGTCCAAGCAGCTTACTGCATGTACTTGTGAGACATGACAGGGGGTTGAGCTCCAGGCTGGGAAAGCCCTGCACCGACCAAGCCCTGCAGTGGGAGCAGCTGCGATCTGCCCGTCGGTCCTTGGTGCTTGTCAAAGCACGGTGGAATTGCAAAGGGAACAGTGCTGCTGTAACAGTCCTGAAAATGGAAAAAATGTAGTTGGTGGATCTTATTTGAGATTCTCCTCGAGGCAGCTGTTTCTACACAGCCTGAACAGGAGCCAGAAGGAAAAAGAGAGGTTTTTCACTGGCTTTGTTCTTGTCTTTCTCATTACCAAAAAACCATTTGTAATTAAACGTGGACTTGCTCACTCAGCCCAGCTGTTGCTTTTCTGTTTGATCCTGCCTGAAATTACAGTGGTGGATGTGTGACCTCGTAGGCCTTTTCATGCCTTGTAGGCTGGTATAAACACAGGGTAGAATTTGCCTTTGAAGCAAGCAGGCACCGCTCCCACAGAGTTCAGGAGGTGCTGTGCTTGCTGACCCCTGGGAAGCATTGAGACTGCAAGGATTTGGACCTCAGTACAAGACCCAGCAGGAAGAGGCACTGCTGGAAAGCTCTGACCCTGAGACACATACTTGCCCCAAGCAAAGAAAGCCAGATAAACTCTAGCCTGTTCATGATGGATGCCTTCCTCCCAGAACCTACAGTAGAACAGTTCACATGGACTGACTATTAAATGGTGTGAAAAGCTTCAGGCCTTTACTTTTAGAAGTCATTTACTCTGCTGCATGCTAATGTTGGAGTAGATGGACTCCAGCAAGAAGATATCTGTCCATGGCTTCTCTCTCACTTTCAGCATGCAGGAGGAGGCATGGTGGCAGTCTATGTGAGAGGATAGGACCATGGGAGAACATGGTGCCTGTTTGCAGCATCCTGACATGTTACTGTAATTTCTAAGCTAACCTTCCTCTCTAGCCTGGCTCCTCCTAGGAGCTACTTTGCATCCAAAGCTTTTTCTTGCAAAAGATGCTTTTTCTGCATGACTTGGCTGGATCTCTTTGCTATCACGACCAAAACTAGTTACTTGAGATCATATGTGGACACTGGTGAGACAGGCATAGACTCTTATTTTCTGGAATCTTCAGACAATCCAGAACAAGTGCTACAGCACTTGTATTCCTCCAGGGAGCAATTTAATTTCACAGCAATCCCACTGGGATTTTTTTCCTCAGAAAGTAGGAATTTACTGTCTACAGCTCAGCATCAACTGCAAACAATTATTTAGCTAAAACTCTTGCACATTTTTCTTACATAGGATGAGTAAGAATGCCAATAAAGCAAGTAATCAAGACCTTTGGGGGAGCTGGAGGTGTTTTTTTTTTTTCAATAGTCATTTAAACACTTGAATAGTTCTGTTCTTCCTAGTGAATTCTAAGCTTCTCATCTTTCTCCTGCTCTTCCCTTACTGTGCTCCAGAGAGTGCTGTTCTCCCAGACGGAGAGATCCAGCCCCTTGCACCATAGCCAAACGTCTGGGTGTAGTAGCACATGACATACTTTTCTGTGAACATGGTAAACCAGCTAGGGGCAATATTCTGTGCCCTAGAGCTAGTTTTACTTATTTCCTATTCGTATGCTTCGGTTGTGAAAGATTAAATGTGGCAATAGCTGTTCCAAGTGAATAATTTTTCTTTGGGTCTTAGATTCCTTGTTGTTATTATCTTTATTTTAATTATTCATTGTTAGTGTCTCTCTACTGTTTAATGCGTATCCACTCCTTGAGTCAACGTGGTCATGAGGTTGGGTGAGTTTCTGGAGTATCTTGGTTTTATTTGCTAGTGGAACTGAAATGAATTACTCCGTAGGTGTATGAAAGGTGTTTGTATGTGTTGGGAAGGGGAAAAAAGGTGTTTGTATTGTCATTGGGAAAAATGATCTGTAGCTCAGTGTTGAAGTGTTTTCATCAGCCATAGTAAATAAGAAGCTGATTGCTGCACTCTTGTAAATCATTTGAAATACCTCCTCCTCTGAGCATCTGCCTCCCCTCTTGAAGTCAGTGTCGCATGAAATGAGAGCCCACAGGACAGAGGGTTCCCATCTCAGCTGGTGCAGGTCTGGCAGCAGCCAGAGCACCCACAGGGGTTTCACAGCCCAGCTGAGGAGCCAAGTGAGTCTCACTGTCTGAGCTGTGAGCCGTGGCTGCACTGCCATCAGACCCTGTGCTGGGGACCTGACTGCTTCCTGCAGCCAGGCTTATCCAGGGCTGCAGTCACCTCTGAGGCTTAGCTGTGGGTGGGAGAGCTCTGCCATTTTGGTCTTTGCCCTTTTCTGAACAGTTCTTTCTCTTGAGCTTATGTTTTAACATTTTTTGATAGGAAACAGAGCTCTGAGTGTGGGAAGTTTCATCCTCACTCTCCCAGACTCAAAGCAAAACGTGCACTAAACATCCTTGTTTTAAACTAGTCTCTCAGGAGCAGTTCTTTCTTGTTCTCAGGCCAAATGAGTCAATGCCTTCTACCCTGGCCTCTGTTTTGCAACAGAAATGAATGAGATTCTTTAGCTCTGTGCTGTGCTTTCCTGTGGCCGTGCTATCATGTGTGGCTGCTTTTCTTTGGGGCAATGGCATCTTATTGGAAAGAAGTTTAGCAGTGCCTGTACAGCTCTGTGCCTTACTCCAGTCCTCTGTCTTGATGTGGCTAAGCTGGATCCCTGGGCTGGACTAAGTGGGATCAGCTGTTTCTTTTTCTAGTCTCGTTGGAGGTTCAGCAGAATGGAATCTCAGCTATTTGAGGACTTACTTCTCTAAAGCATCTGTTTTATAAAATAAAAACAACCCCCCACTAGTTTCTGGCCTTTGATAATTCCCCAATGAAAGTTGTGGGGCAGTTTTCCCTTAGGGCAGTGCAGGTTTTATGAGGCTTATTTTCATTTTCTTTCATCTCTTGGATCATGAGCATTTCTCTTTCTCTCCCTGTGAAAATGATTGAGGAAATTAACTGCTAATGGGGAATGAAGCCAGCTGTATTTTTATTCCAGACCCCTTGCAAAGTTGCGAAGGGAAACCCCTGTATCTTCCCATGTTGGACTTGCTCTGATTGGAGTGAGAGGTGAGAAGGGCAGCCTTGCTTTATGGATAAAGCCTGGGATTAAAGGTAAATGCTAAGAGCTCCTGTTCCCAGCTGTGCTATGCCTCGGGAGTGTGTCTACCAAGAAGATTTGTTTCCACTCCTGTTTTATTTTGCTTTTATAGTGCTTCCTTGCATATTAACTGAGCTGTACCATGTCCCTTGAGTGTCTCCCCCATACCAGATGCTTGTGTTACATCCTCTTGCTTTCCCACACTCACGTTCCTCCCTTTTTCTCATGTCAAGGAGCAAGTTCAGCTGAATCATTCTTCATAAAATATGAACCAAGGAAGTCAGACTGGAGTGGCAGTCAGAGTAGAGTGATGCTCCCTGCTCTCAGGCAGTCCTGTTGCCCCAGGCTTTTCACATGGTGGTGGCTTCATTCACAGAACATCTCATACTAGTGGTCTCATTCATGGAAAATCAGCACACCAGTATTTTCCAGCACATTTGTTAGCCAAAACTTTGATCTGCACGCTATGTTGTCAGCCTTGTGCAGGACTGTGTTTAGAAAATGGGCATGCTCAGGCTGGCTGGATTGATATCAAGATGTGAAGTCAAGCAATTAGAGTTAGTTACCAGCTAAAATGCCAGCTTTCTCCCTTCCTGCCTGAAAGGTGGTGTCGGTGTGACTCCGAACTCTTCAAAGATGCTTGATCTCCAGAGCTGTAACCTCTTCAGCTGGCACCAGTCTCTGCCACTACTCTTTTGCTTGA
Source organism: Lichenostomus cassidix (assembly GCF_008360975.1). Lineage (NCBI taxonomy): Eukaryota > Metazoa > Chordata > Aves > Passeriformes > Meliphagidae > Lichenostomus > Lichenostomus cassidix. The sequence continues at coordinate 7,998,136 of NC_139492.1, read as the reverse complement.
TTCCAGAAGAAGACCAGGAGAGGCTAAGCAAGTGTCTGCCTGGCCCATGGGGATTTCCTCTGCCATGAGGATGGTTAGGATGGCTGGGATTCACTTCCGCTGTTGCTGTCCTGGTATGGGGGTGGCAGAGCCCTCCATTTTTTGCACTGCTCTTACTCCTGCGGAAACCCTGAGCCTCAAGTGAACTGGTGCATAGTCTGAGCTGAAAGGGCACCTTAAACAAGCTCCAGTCTGCCTCAAGCTCTCCAGGGTGTTCTAATGCAGTCTGCCAAGCTATGGAGTACTTTGTTTCCCTATCCAAGGAGTTTCAAAGCCTTACTAATGTGTTGGGTTACAGCCCAGTCGTCTTTGCCCTGGAGTCCTTGCCGTTGTGCTTTTCAGAGTGTGCATGATCCTTGAGGCAGTTGCTGTACAGAGGGACCCTCTGCAGTGGCAGATAACCAGTGTTGTGTTGGCAGCAGATGTCCCTCCGGGTGTGCAAGGACATGTGTGACATGCTCTTGTACCCGCTGGGGCAGGGAGTGGAGGAAACGGATTTATTTGACATTTCTGTTGGAGACCGCTCTTGTTTTCTGGAATCCCAGGGGAAAATGTGTTTTGTGCCATCTCTTCTAAACAGCATCTACTTTTGATTCTTCCCTGTGAGAGTGATGATGCCCTGGCACAGGCTGCCCAGAGGAGCTGTGGCTGCCCTGTCCCTGGGAGTGTTCAAAGCCATGCTGGATGGAGCTTGGAGTAACCTGGTCTAGTGGAAGGTGTCCCTACCCATGGCAGGGTGGTGGAAGAAGATGATCCCTTTAAGATCCCTTCCAACCCAAACCATTCTAGGAGTCTACAATTATCAGCAAATAATAGAGGATATATATGAGTCTGATCTGACCCCGTGCAAAAGCCTTGATATCCTTTCAAGAGCTCATACTTCAGTGCTGTTACTAAAAGCCTCCAGGCAGCCAGTGGACAACAGTGACGCCTGTTCATTGCCCGACGGCCTGGCTGGAGAACAATGATGGCATTTCTTGAAGTAGCAAGTCCTAGGCATGTGCAGAGTTGGACTGTAACACTTCCCCCCCCCCTTTAAAAGCTGTAGGCTTGAGAGCAGCAGGTCTGGTTGAAGCATCCATGAATGCAAGTACAGAGGAAACTTGTACCTCTTGGAAAATACTGAAAGAAAGCGAATGGCTGTTTTTTAGATGCTTGCCTGTTTTGCATTGAGGCTGAGTGTGTGTACACTGTGTGTCACCAGTATATTTTGGCTGTTCAGAGGTCGGTTCAGATGCTTGTTTAGCAGCAAGGAGGGGGTTAAAGAGAACCCGCAAAGGCTGGCTGATTGCTGTTCATGGCTTTCATAATGCAAAGCCTGTGGGAATTCAGCCGGCTTGTCTCCCCCACCCCCTCCCCTCTGCTAGAGGCAGGATAACCTTCCTGACTCCTCTGGAGCTGCATCCCTGCCAGTATGGCTTGCACAGGGAAGCTCTGCGTAAACCCAGCAGAGGTGTAAGCGTGTGAAAGATGAGATTATTAAACTTTCTTGGGAGAACACTGAAAGAGTCATTTTCCAGCATGGTCGATCTGTTTCCTTACACTGTGACTGGGATGCAGCATGCCTGCCTCTTCATCTGTGACCTGCAGATTTCCCATTGCAGGGCGTCTGAGGAAGCAGCTGGTATATGCGATATCTCTAACCCTCTGGAGACTGGGATGTGGGGATGTCCTTGGCTTTGCCGTAGGTTCTGGATGATGCACAGCAAAGTTGTTTAGGCCAGAAAAATATGAAGGTGGTTCAGCAGTGGTTTGTACAGCACTCTGCACACTGACCTGTGCTGCAGCCAGCAAAGTTCTGTGATGTGCACCCTGCTACCAGAGGTTCCATGTAGCATCTGGCGTTAGACGTGCTAAACAGACAGTGCAATCCAGGGCCTTCTGTGCAATGTCTGCTTTAAGGACAAGCACCATCATGGTGTTTTTACTAATGTGTGAAATCCCTTCTCCCTCCCTGCTATTTGCAATAGCCCTTTGGAAAGCTGGAACGGCTCTCCATTTCCTTCCCCGCTCACATGCGTGCATTTGTGAGCCTCGCCAGCACTGTTTGGCTGTTTGCACTGGGAAAGATTTTTTTCTACTTTTCCAAGTCAAAGAAGAGTGTGTAGCATTTGTTTTGGAAACAAAAACACTTCTCAAGAATTACATGGCCCCTGCAAACAGATCAGCACAAAACAGGTCATGCTTTGGGCTGACTTTGAAGACTGTACAGGATAGCTGTCTCCATCCTCGCTTTATCGTTTCATGGCCCCTGTGTTTAACAAGGGCCCTTAAGAATCTTTTGAAGGCCTAGTATAGCAGCAGTTTTACAGGTCCTGTGGGACAGTCAGAGTGCTTAGCAGCTTTCCTGTGGTCTGTGTTGTGATTGCAGGGCAGGGTTGGGATCTTTTACGGGGATAGAATACCTGCACTCAAACAAATAGGCAGGGTTTTTCATCCTGACTTTGCTCAAAGCCTTTGGAAGTAAAAGTTTGCTGGTGAATATTAATAAGAGGTTTGTTGGTCATAGCTGCTGAAGGACACTACAGAGCTGTCTGTCTTCTACTTCCTTTGTTACAAACAAATGTCTCCTGGAAAAAAGTTTCCTGCTGCCTCCTTCCTTTAGCACTAGGCAGGCTGGATGGGAAGTAGGTAGCACTGCTGTTACAAGAAGAGCTTTCCTGTCTCTGCATGGCACAGGGATCCTCTGGTCAGCTTTCATACCTTCCTGCTCCAGAACCTGCCCTGCTCATGTTGTGATAGGTCAGTAGGTATTCGTGCTGCTTTGTCCTTAGCTACTGAAGTAATCTTTTACAAGTGTGTGACTCAGTGGCAGGTGTCACACTAGACTATTTGGAGTCAGATCTGTTCTTGAAATAAAAGGAAGGCTTTGAGTGCTGTCCAGTTTTGTCCACACTGGCAGACTAAACCATCACAAACATCTCAGCCTGAAGCAGCTTTGGGCAGCATGTACAGCTGTGTTGGAACACAGCGCCTTCATGAGCCCACCCTGGCCTCTCACTGCTGCTGTGTTTTTTGAGTAAGAAGGAAAAAATGCAAACCTTCAGTGTCCTTTCTTTGTCCGGAGCTGTGTTTTCCACGAGGGACTCTAGGCTTTAGCACCATTTTCTAGGCAATTTGAGCCAGAACCAGTGGGTTTGTGATGCAGGTACCAAAACCTTTGCTGGAATGGGTGACAATATTTGGGACCAACTGTCCTGTTAATGTACCACCTAGAAATCTCCTTTGCCTGGTCCTCATCACTGTGCTGTGGTTATTGTTTTCATTCATTCTGGCTGTTAAACGGAGAAGTGAAGGCACTCACAGGCTAGCATGCCTGAGGTTATCTGGCAAGCCTGGTGGATGTATTTCCCATATCTGAGGCTGTCCCTGAGCTTCTGGATTGCCCTTCTTGTAGTACTTGCTTCCTGTGCAGTCTTTGTCACTGCTAGGCTAAATACTGCTGCTTTTAGGTGAAAAGTGTGGTTGTACATGAAAAAATGTTTTCAATAACACAAAAAAAATAAAGACAAAACTCCAAAATCCTGTCTGAACTGGGCATGCCCAGTGTGGTGGGCCTGAAACTAGCTCCTTGACAGTAGTAGTCAACTACTGTCTGCCTCAGCTTCTGCATGGCACACTTCTCCCCAGCCACTCCTGTGCCAAACTAGTGACTTTTATCAGCCACTCTGGTAAAGAATTGCAGCTAATTTTAAGTTGAAGACCTCAGCAAATGAAGAATCCTCCCTTTCTTTGAGCTTAATTAATGGTAGCAACTAATTGTTGAACAAATAGTTTGAAACAGTTAAAATGTGCCAGAACTTCCCAGAATACAGCAAATTTCTTGAGCTCTGCTTTTGTAGGTTTTATTTAGGTGTCAACTAGGACATGGTTGTGTTTATGCCTGTTCCATGTGGAAGATTGCCACTGCTCCTATTGCTCTCCAGCTCTCTCTAGGTGTCTGTCTCTGAATTCGAGGATGCACAGGGGCTGATTTATGTCATTTACTGACTTGACCAAGGGCAAACTCCCGAGCTGTATAGCTGTGAGTGATTAATCTTTCCTCATCCATGGAGATAAATGTCAGGATGGATGTCAGCTGTCTGGTTGATGCATGAGTGAATCTGCTTTCATATGTGCACCTTGAGCCAAACATACATGCATGAATTTTTTACTGTTTGTGATCAACCTGGAAATGCAGATTGTGTTGGAGGAAGAGGCCTCTTGGTTTTAAATATTGATACCAATATAACAGGGCTGTGGCTGTGACAATCTGGGAGCCTTGAAGCTTCAGCTCAGAGATTATGCTGAATGCCGTGGGGGATTCAGTAGTGTGCAAAATAAAAGAAAGAGCTTTGCAAAGTGATGACATGCTTCGGATGGAGAAATAACGGATGGAGTCCTCTTGGGTCTGCGGCTATGGGGCTGAAAATGGGAAAGAAGAGATTCAGTCTGAGTCTTTGGAAGAGGCCCCTGACAGTTTTTTTATTTACTTTGATTTGTGATGTAACTAAAAAGAAAGCAGCTGCCTAGAAACTTAGGCACCTATGGATTGATTGCTGTGGAGGAAGAGGTGAAGACCCTGTTCCTTGGAAATGCTCAAGGCTTGATGAGTTGGATGTGGTAGGTCATCATCATCTCTAGAGCCTCAGTTCAGAGAGTATCAAGTACTTCTGCTGTGTGGTTCTTGAACTAATCAAGTTGAACAGTCATCCAGAAGGCATGCTCAGGGCTGAGAAACTTTTTAAAGCAACTTTGAATGTTGTTCTCATCTCTCCACTCCTTTTAGGACTTTGAGCTATGTGTGGAGGTAATGCACAGTCAGACACACTAGGGTTCCTGCATGTGCCCTTGCCTCTTCCCCATCACAGCTTGTGAATAAATTTTAAGAGGCCTGCAGACTCCTGAGCTGGCTCCATGCAGAGCATACCTGCCAGTTCTCAGAGAGCTTGCTAGCAAAGCAGAGCTTTGTGCAGGATGACCTGTGCTGCTTTCACATCTGAGCTGGCTTTGTGCCTTCCTGTGCGTGGTCTAATCAGCTCTCCGAGTGGGATTTGCTGGGCAGTGCCTGTTGAGGCACCCAGGCCAGCTGCACAGCGGTGAGTGGAGGTCTGACACTTTGGCCATTGCAGCTCCACTTCCTCCCCTGCTGCTGTGAAGGTGGGGAGCTGGCTGTAGGGTACTTTCTGGCTTTTACATTAACTGGTTGTAATAAGCGTAGTCTACGACATGAGTAATAGTTGCTCCTTATTTAATTTTTGCAGGCTGTTCCAATGTAGAATGTAGTTCTTGCTGCAAAAAACCTTCAAAACAAAGGGGTAACTGTTGATGAGGGTAGCAGAGAACATCCCAGCACAACTGGAACTCCTCTGGGCAAGGTAAAGCTGTGCAGGAGGAACTCCACTTTTGTACTGTGCCAGAGGGATTTCAGCACCTGACACATCAGGGAGCAGCCTGGGAGCACATTGTCATGAGTTAGTGTGTATGCCAGTTGTGTACACTCTGCCCTGTCGAGCACCTCAGTCGAGTTTGAGCACCTCAGCATGGTTAGTTGGTAAAGGAAAAGCAAGCTTATAAAAATTTAGGATAACTGTCTTCATGTAAAAAGATAACACCTCTGAGAGTCTGCAGGGGACAGGGAGGGGAATAGCAACCCAGTCTCTTAATTCAACTGAAGTTTCGCTCAATGTGGAGAGAGTAAATGAGAGGAAGTGATCTTTCTCTGCCAAGTCCTTTATTTAAATATAAAAGGTTTTCATGACGATTTGCAAAAGATACTGTTAACAGCATGGTCCTTTGCGTGACACTTCTTTCAGGCTCAGGCTCCTGCAGCGTCTGCCAGATGATCTAGCCACTGACTGTTGTATTCCGACTATTCCTCTCACATCCATGGTCGTTGGATCTTTTTGCTGAGCTATTTCAGTGCACTTAGTTGAAACTAGCCTGACTGCCAGCATCGCATGCTAAAACAGCCCTGCAACAGCTGAGTGCTGGAGACAGTGTCATGGAAGACATGGATAGATTTAAATTGTGAAGGAACTTAATTCTTAGTTAAAGAACTTAATCTTTCCAAAATGAGGTTGTTTTCTCAAGGCAGGAAACATGTACCAGGGAAGGACCGCTTTCTTCTCTTAGGTATGTGCTCTAGGGCAGTGGTCGAGGCAAGGTCCTGGATAAACCAGGCCCTTTGGACAACAGCTCACTTGCTATCTCCTGTTTTGAAAGCTGCTCTCTCTGTATGTGTGTTAAGGTTACTGTTAGGATAACCTAATAGTAGGATATTAGGATTATCGTCTGCTGTTGCATAGAGTTGCAAGAATAAATAGTTCATGTCCTAGTGCAGCATCTCTGGAGTCACATACATACAGCTGCTGGTGCCTGTGGTCTTAGCAGTCAGAGCTCATTCACAGATGTCATGATACCCTTTTCTTCAGCTTTTTAATTAAGCAGAGATTTGAATTCCATATATTTCTTTCCACGTTTCTTCAAAGCTCTTATGTTTGCCCCCTTCCCCCCACTTCGTCTTTCCCTAGTAGATTAGAGCCTGCTGGAAAACATAGAGCGCATTGTGAAGTCCAAAGCAAAAGCTGACTCAGCGATTCTTCCCATTTAGGCTGCCACTGTTCATGGAACAGGAGGTTAGCCTTAAACTACTTCTGCCAAAAAATACTACTGCCCATTTTATTAACTGTTGCTGTGTCCTTTAACTTAGTTTTTTTTAAAAATGTAGTCTAGTAGTGCCTTAACACTCTGGGAAAGAGGATTTTCTTTTCAAATGCTGGAATAATTCTCATTTCTCTGTAAGAAGGATTTGACATCTCCAGATCTCTGGAGAAAGGCTCTGTCCTAGGTTCAGCCTGTGTTGCTACCTACAGTGGCTCCTGTCCTTGAAGGCTTTCAGCTCATGCTCTTTTGAGGAGAGGGGCAGTGGATGTGGTGCTGGGTAGGTCACTTTAGAGCAGGCACAGGGCAGTACAGGAGTTAAAAGGACTTGGTTATCATTTTCATTATCCTTACTAGCTGGAGCAGATCCACTCATGACCCCAGAGCAGATGAGTGTCAAAACCTGATCCATGTGTCTCTCCACTGCATATGAACCTCGATGCAAACATGGCAGCAATGCTGGAGAAGCCACTGCAAAGAGAAAAGCAAATCTCATCAAGTTCCTGTGTTCTCCATAAGGCAATCAGTGACAACTTGGGGTGATATTCCAGGGAGAAAGTGGATTTTGAGGAGGGAGCTGGCCAGAGAGCAGTGTGTCATGTGATGGTGGTGGGAATTTGGGGTGTTTGTTTTTTCCAGAAATATGCTCAAGTGCCCTTTTTCCATTGAGGTATTAAGAATTTACGTAGACTCATCCTAGTTTCATTAGTGGATTTAAAACAGGTTTTGGTATAAGGCAGCCAAGCACATCAGGAGTGGAACAGAAAATATTCTTCCTTAGTCCAAGAGCCTGGAAACTGCCTCTCACTCCAACTAAAGCAAGTGACAAATGCTGGTTTTGTTGTAATCTAAAATCTTTCTCTTTTCTCCCTCCCCCACGTCCATCATGTGTATGAGTGCATAGGCTATTTATTAGCAAATTTAAAGCCACAGGCACAAAACTATGTAGAGTCACGCTAAGGCCCCTGCACTAGAGGAGGAACATGTTGAATTAAAAGATACTTACCAAAGCAGCTGAATTCAGTCTCTTGATTGCCTTGACTCGAGGTACTTTATTGATGCTTTTCCTTTTAACCCTTATTTCTTCTCCAGTTTGATCTGCATTTTTGACAGGTGATTATTATCACTGAAAGAGCTGACAGCTCGGGTAGTCTCAAGTGCTGCAGAAGTCCTGATGGTGGTTTTAATGCATGCAGGTTGTCTTAGAAAATTCAGAAGGATGAGCTGTAGAAAACTTGTACAAAACATATGAAGCTTGTCTGCGCTGTTCTGTTGGGGCAAGACCTACCCTGGTCCCAGAGCAGCCCTGAGATCACAGGGTGTTTTGGATATCAGTGGGGGGGCACTCCTAATTGTGAAATCCAGAGCAAAGGGTTGCCGATAACAACTAGACAACTTCTGAGCACTTGCCTGGCTCTGTCCTTAGAGGTGAATACCTCTCTCAGCTTGTGCTTCTCAGCTGTACATCAGTGACCCAGCTTCTGGGTTTGTTCTTCACAGCAGGCACATCTTACAAAATTCATCTTGTTAGTGGGCAGTCTGACTTGTCTGAGTCCAAAGGAACAGCTCATCAGGGTCAGACCCAAACCCAGGCTGTCACTGTGGAAATACCTTCCTTCTGTGCTGGAAGACTATAGGGACACTCAGACTGGTTGCTCAGGATGTCTCAAGCCATGTTCAGAGTTGAACTGTACTATATAAATGCTTGTCATACTTCAAGACCTGTTGATGGGAAGAAGAATATTCTTAGAATCCTAGAATGGATTGCATTGGAAAGGATCTTGAAGGGATGATCTTATCCAATGCCCCTGCCATAGGCAGGACACCATCCACTAGACCAGGCTCCTCCAACCCCCACCCAAACTGGCCTTGAACACTTTCAGAGATGGGACATCCACAGTTTCCCAAGGCAAGCTGTGCCAATGCCTTTCCACCCTCACAGTGAGGGATTTCTTCCTAGTAACTAATCTGAACCTCCTTTCTTTCAGTTTAGAGCCATTGTCCCTTGTCCTATTACTGCATGCGCATCCACCGTGATGGACGATGCGTGTCCTGGTGCAAAGCCTCATGTGTGAGGGTTGAACAACTAACAAATGCTAGGATGAAATCATTCCATGAAGGGCCCTATTTTTAACTTCTTAACATACAAAATTCTTTGTAGCTGCAGTTTGGCAGGGTTCTGTCTCTTGCAACAGGGGTCACTGCTTCCATACAGTGCTAGAGTTGGTTTATCCTATTTTTACTAAGCTGCGAAAGTTGTTTTTCTAGTATGCTGTGACTCTGCTTGCTTCCCCACCCTTAGACTCCATCTGTACACTTCAAAATAGAAGGAGGAAGAGGGCAGAGAAAGAACAAAGGCTCATAATACGAATGGAAGGAAACTAGGGAAATTCAGGAGGAAATGGACAGTGAGAAATACAAAAAGATCCAGCTGCGCTGAATGCATGGGGTGTGAATGCACAGGGATGCTTTCTACTTGTATTAAGAGCTCAAGACCTGCATTGTGGAGCTGAACTTTCCTTTGAGTCAGTGACCTATTCAGACACCTAACAATGTCCATTATGTACAGTCAGCTTGTTTATGCCCCGTGCAGGGCTTTCGTACCTTTTTCCATGTACAGTAAAACCACTTACAAAGGGGCCGGGCCAAGCTCAATTTTGCTGTACGAGCTCTTGACCATCAGCTTTCAGCAAGCATCTTCTAACTTCAGAAAGATTTAAGTGGAAAAACTGTAATGACAAGATGCTGAAGGAGAGCATCTGCTGATGAAAGCACTGTTCTTAGTTGACTGATAGCAAATGTCTCTTTCCTCTGAAGGACAGGGAGAGGGGAAAGAGGTAGCAAGAACTGAGTCCCTGCCCCTCTGGAGCTGTAATGATCAAATAGATACTGTAAGCCAGCCGGGAGAGGGGAAAGAGGTAGCAAGAATTGAGTCCCTGCCCCTCTGGAGCTGTAATGATCAAATAGATACTGTAAGACAGCCGGGAGAGGGGAAAGAGGTAGCAAGAATTGAGTCCCTGCCCCTCTGGAGCTGTAATGATCAAATAGATACTGTAAGACAGCCTGAAGAGGTGAGTCCAGAGCAATGCTGAGGCTTAATGGCTGTGTGGGACTAGCCTGACAACAATGCTTGTGCATCACTGTGGGGTGAGGATAGTGGAGAAGGGAAACCCCGGGAGCTGGAGGAGAACATCTCTGCCTTGCAGACCCAAGCAGTGCTGTTGCTGCCTTCATCCTTGCTGCAGAAGAGATGAGGCTGTCAGCCCAGAGCAGAGCTATGCTTGGGTTTGTTCTACAGCTGCAGAGCAACCAGCTGGCCCACATTTAACGTAGAAGGGGATTCCCCAGGAGGCTTTGTATGCTCTCTGTGGAGTTCGGGGCAGCAGCTGCACAAGTGCCTAACTGTGCTTCTCAGTAGAGATATCCTCTGTGACCTTGGGCAGCCCAAGGTTTTAGTCCTGTTGCTTGGAAACAGTTCCCACCTCCCCTACAAAATATAACGAGTTTTTGAGTCATGTGGTGGCTCTGATTAACATGAGAGCTGAGGTACAGCTTTTGGGGTAGGAGGAATCAGGACTTGACCTTAGCCTGTAGTTTTCAGCACAAGGATGTAATTCTCAGTTGAAGGAGGTACTGTTTAACCCAGCCCACCAAGAAGCAGCTGTAAGCAGTGACTGAAAGAGCTGGAGCTAGAAATAAGGTACATATTCGTGGTGAGAGCAATTTGGGCATTGGAGCAAGTCTGTGCAGGCACTGGTGCTTTCTCCTATTTAAAGAGAGAAAGCATTTTGGCAACTTGCTTGTTCTGTCTTATGCCCTTGTTTAACCACCACTCATTCAGTTAGAGCCACTTAGCAGCTTTTAAGACATTTCTTTAGGGGAAAAAAATGAATGCTACACATTCAGGAAAACATCTGTCATCGCTGGGAGCAGAAACTGTAGCTAATGTGGTCCCTAGAGCATGTGGGAGAGCTCCAGTTCGTTACTGCCTCTCTGCAGTCCCTTGTGAGAGAACAGAGCTGATTGTGAAGGTGAAGAAGGACTTAGCAATGTTGCCAAACATTTAGAAAATAAAATCAAGGGGTGCCTCTTTGAAACGTCAAACGTGTGCACAGCACATGATACACAAGCAGTGTTTTTATTCATGTTTGTTCTCAGGAAATTGTGTTGCTTTGTAAGCTGAGCTCTTTTAAGTGTCTTAAGTTTGGCACACTACAAGCTGGGCTTTAGCAGGCACTTCTGGAAGTTGTCAGTCTGAGCTGTATTTTCCTGACCCAGATCCTTGCAGTAAGAACTGAGGAATGGAGGATTTAAATAGAAAAAAAAGTAGAAGCTACAGTGTAGCTAGATAATGTCAGTCTTGTCACTGCTTTTAATATTCATCAGGCACAGCGATCACACTATGTCAGTTTTAAGTTAAGCAACCCTTAGTCCTAGTCATCTTCTGCCTACATACATGAAAGGGATGACTGAGCCCACAGCTGCTAAAGGCATCTCTCAATTACTTATATTTCACTGGATATTTAAAGATTAGGTCAGGGTGTAGAGGATGAAAGGGTTTTTCTTTATCTTTTAATAAGAAACTTGTATTTGCAGCTATGAAAAAGACCAAAGACTAAAGTGTCTAACATGCTCCTCTTTTCCCTGCTGCTTCCTCCAAATGGTGTGGGGGTAGGGAAGCATATGGAGATCCTACAGGGAATAAAACAATGTTCCTCTTGGTCTACTGCTTACCACAGCCCAGCCCCGTTTCCCAAAATTGATGGGTAAGGATGTGCTGTGCTGGAGTTCTCATGACATAGCCTTGCTTGCAATGCAGGAGACCAAGCAACATTCAGGGAACTAAATATATGGGCCTTTGCACGCTTTAAATATGAACAACAAAGGGGAGGATGTAATGCAAGAAGCACTGAAAGATTCCTGTAGTCTCTTGCTTTTGCTTTCTCTGCTGACTATCAAACACTTTTTGGGAAAAGGACCTCTTCATTAGCCTTGTGATGTTCCAGCCCTTCAATCAAAAACATAGTCATCCTTGGGATCTCCAGAAAATCATCTGGCAAAATCAGGGAGGACCAGATTAACCTTGTCGTAAACTCAAAGAAAGAAGCAAGGAAAAGAGTTTGGAGAAGCAAGGAAAAGAGTTTGGAGAAGGTCTTTGAGCTGTCTGTATTTAAACCTGTGGGAAGGGGGGTGAAAGGCATGGATCCCATTGTAAAACAAAGCCAGCAGCTTTCATATCCCCTTTAAGGCAGACACATATGCCAGGAGCAAAGATGCTCCACTTGCTGTAGCTGCATGATCTCAGAAATTAGTAGTGCATAGACTGCACTCTCCCCAGTGTGTGCTCAGGAGACGGGTGTGAGCTGTTCCCACACAACCTTCTCAAGAGCAGCCTGAAACCATGTTTAATGTCCTCCTGCCAGCCATTCATCATTATGTCAGCAGGTTGAAACAAGTGATGAAGTTGCTTGAAGAGGATTTGATGGTGAGAGTGTTGTGTGTGGCGTAACAGACTTTCCCAGTGTCTTAGGGTGCTTGCTTTGTTAGTAGCTTAACTGGACATAGAAAACTTTGACTTCGTGATCCATAGACTTGGGGATGTGGGGGAGAGCGGGACACACCAGACCCAGCACCCTCTGTATCACTAGATGCACATGATGTGGTTGAGGAGGACATGAGGCAAAGGCAGCATGTCTGGAGAGTAATGGAGATGCTGAGCAGCCCAGGCACCATGTAGCTTTGGGGAAGCAGAGTGAATCTGTGCATCCTGCTGCTGGGGTGCTCCAAACCAGCTTGGGTTTTCGAGGTGGCTCTGGGTGCAGCCACCCCATGCAGAGTGAAGGCCTGGGGGAAACCCTGCAGCTAGAAGTGCCCTTTGTTATTTGTCTGATCTTGCCTTCAGGCCCTGAGGCTGTTACAACTGGATAAGCTAAAAAAGCAAAGGGATCAAGGCACAGTGATAAAAATCCTTGATCTGGATTACAGGCAGGTGAGTTACCACCACTTCCATGACACAGCCAGGCTTTCTCAGCCAAGCTGTACATACAGGTAGTGTACAATCCAAAGGAAAGAAGTGCAAGGTGAAGAGGAGCTGACCCTGGTAGCCAGGCACAGCTAGGAGCCAGTACACATTGGCTCTGCCTCTGAGTTTGCTGTGTGACTTCATCTCTGCATACTGCTGTTTTCTTCCCCAAGTCGCAGGGTGTGCCTCACACCCGTGGAGGACTGAGGGGTTGTGTCTGTCCACTTCTTAAGTGCATCATTCCTTGTGATGCTTTAACCCTGAGAGTTAATACTGCCAGGTCACCTTTCCTGTTAGAAAACACCATCACCTGTAACTTTGGCCCCTCTGCTCATGTGTTCATGCACCAGCAATCCTTTGTTGCTCCTGAGTTTGAAAGAAGTGCTTGCTGCTTCCCACCTTCATCTCAACCAAATGTGCAAGGTCAGGAAGCCAGTAGGGAAAGCCAGCCTCAACTCAAAGGAGAGGAAAGAGGTAAAATAAACATTTGCCTTCTGAAGTTGCTACTTGGGACTGCACTGATGCAGACTTTCCATCTGCTCTGTTCTCTGTGGAGTTGAGCGCAGTAGGGTCTGTTCAGGTAAGCATCACCCCACCTGGGAGATGCTCCTGTAGGATTTTGCTGCGAGGGAGAAGAAAACTGAAGGGGGTTTTTGTTCATAACTGAAGAATCCCGCTTCTAAGCAGTGCCTTTAGGCATATATTTAAATGGCAAAAGCTGTCAGTTTTTCTTCCGTCAGAATTTATTCCTGTTGCTGCATTCAGGCAAGGGTATATGTGAAAAATGATCGTCTCTAGTGGCAACTTCAGAGTCTTTTGCCATTCAGGATTGGTCTTGTTTAACTCTGCTGCTGAGAAAGGGCATTCAGGCAGTCTTGCTTTGTTTTTGTTCCCTCTGTACAGAGTCAACATGGCAATGATAAGAGCAGAAAGTAAGCTTCAATTTCTCTTTGCACACTGTCACCAGGCTAGCTATCAGGCTTTGGGCATCTTTGTGTTCTCCCTGTTCTTTAAAGCAGGAGGGTAAATGGGAGTCCCCAGGTTAGATGTCAGCCAGCACAGGTGTTTGTGGTAACCCACAAGTAAGGAGGAACCCTAATTTGATGTGCCTTCATATTGAGTCTTTCATATTGACTGTCTGTGAGTTTTTCATGTTGTATCAGAAGAGTGTTTTTCTGAAAATTCTGTAGTTCTGCTGCTGGGCCAGTATGGACTGATTTCATACTCTGCTCTTGCTGCTGCCTGGATGGTTGCACTAGTAAACCTGTTTTTCTGAAGCATGACATTGCACTTCACCTTCTCCAGCACAGAGGATTTTAGAGGGTCATTCACATGGTCTGTGACCACAATACGGTCATTCAGAGTCCATGAGCAGTTTAACCCTTTAGTTTTTCTGCTCAAACTCTTATAAAAGGGACTCTGTGAAGAGCACTGATTTGGTGGCATATACCTTTCAGTCAGACTCTCTGGGCTGGGTTCTGGATAAGAGCTCTGCTCTACTCTTAACCAACCAGCACAAGCCTCTTGTTGCAAATTGAGTCACCCAGTGGCACATTTGATTGATTGTGGGAGGGCGTGATGCTAGCTTTGAATGAACTGCCGAGCCTTCAAACACTTGGCAAATTTTCCTTCTAAAGCTCAAGTCTTGAGGGAAAGCGATCAGGGAAGAACCTCAAGTTTGGAGCAAGGAAAAGAAAGTTTCTGCCTCTAATGGCTGGAAGGAAAGGACAGCCACTCTGGCTGGCTTAAGCTAGGATAGGAAACTAGGAGGCAAATTAATGCTGCTTCTGATTTTCTTCCTTTTCTGCAACGCCTGGCTTCAAGCAAACGTCAGCTGGAGGGGTGCGGAGGCTGACTCGGCTTTTGAATGCCGGAGTTGGCAGCTCTAGAGAAGAGCTCCCATGTGCTCTTGGTTACACTGATGTCCGTCTGCCTGGGAAACTTGGGTGTGTGCTCTGGTTTGCAGCACTGCTTGCTGCCAACATGTGGCTGGATGTAGGTGGCCTGCCGTTGCTGTAATGTGGCGGGTACTAATACATCAACACTATGCAAATCTGCCTTTGCTTAGCTCTTCCTCCTCCCAGATGTATGGCACTGCATGCGGGGTTTAGGTATCTGGAGCTGCAAGGGGAGTGGCTGCTGGAGGGTTGTATCTTGCCCTAGTTTAGTTACATGCTCAGAGACAAGACTTTGAATTGGAAAAAGCTGGGGTTTGCTATTGGCTTCTCAGTCTATCCAGCCCCCCTCTAGTCTAAAAAAATTGTTTATTATCAAGAATGTTACCATCCTGGTTGGAATAAAACTGCTGGGTGACTTCTAACTGCTTCGCTGCCTTAGTAGTTAAAGAAGGAGCAGATCAGCTGGCTTGATTTAATAGCAGAAGTGGAGGAAAGCTGATGGTGGTGCATTTCTTTTTTTTTTTTTTTTGTCTGCAGTGATCTTTAGCTCAGGAGAGCACATCTCTGCTAATTGACTATTAAACAAGATTGCTTGCTGAGGTGCGCTGGCTTGCCATTTCAATCCTTTAAGGAATAAGCCTCTGATCAGCTGCACATAGGGCTCTTAAATATAATCTGCCTAATGACTGGAGGGCTTTGACCTTCTGTTATTAAGGCGCCAATGTTTAGGGTTACAAACCAAACCTTTGGGGTGGGGGGCTGAGCAGGGGTGGGGTTTTTTCTGAAATGGTAATACTCCAAACAACAAAGGCTGCTTTTTAATCTCAAAGCAAGGCTTGGAAGCAGCACAGTCAGTCTAGAGATAAGTCTCTTTTAGCTCAAGATTTCTAGGATTGCACACGTGTTACCACATGTCTGGACCACCAGTTAGACACCTACCTGGCCACAGATCCTTTGTCCCAGTTGCTGTGCATGCAAATAATGTGTGTTTGCGTGTGTTTACCCAGTTTGGAAAAAATCTGAGCCCTGAGGGATTCAGGCTTCCTTTTGTGTTATGAAACGGGCCACACTGAGAGCCAGCTGAAGCAATGCTCACTGCCTGCTTTGCAGACACTGCAGGCTCCAGGAGGGTTTTGGAGCCTGTGCACTCAGTGTTTGAGGAAGGATGGTTAGTCTAGTGTTTAGTGAGGATTCCGACTGCCATTTTAAAGAGCTCTGCTGACAGGCTCCAGAGGAAATCCCAACCCAAGCCTGAAAGATAGCAGCAGCTTGGGGTCAGAGTCGGAAAGGGCTGGGCAAAAGGCGGGGCTAGCTGCAAACAGAGGTAGACTCACTCTTTCCCTCTTCAAATCTGTTTTGTTCAGCTGGCACCATCCTCCTCCACAAGCATGGATGCAGGGGAGGAATGTTCCTTGTCATGGCAGGCTTTGGGTACTCTCCCCAGGGTGTGGGGAGGGCACAGATTACTGGGATGCTTTCCGGTCCTGTTTCTCCCCCGCTCCAGTTGGTTGATATACATCATCCTAAAGCCTTAATATTGTGTGGCAGCAGGCTAGAAATGGGAAGGGGAAAAATACTCGCACTTGCTGGGCTGTTTTAGAGTAAATGCTCCAGGAACAGTTGGTATTTCATTGCTGATATTAAACCTGGATGTGGGGAGGGAAGGGAGAATGTGGCTAATGCTGAACACCTGCCTCTGACAAATAATCCACTAGAGACCCTGCAGTAATTTTGTAAATCACAAGCACATTTTCAGCCTTCCCAGAAATGTGGACTTCTAAATGCTAATCATTAAATAGCCTAAATTACCGATCCAGCAGACTAATCTATTAATTGAGGTAGGCTTAGAATAGCCATTGAAGAACAATATTTAGTAAGTGGTATCTAGTTCAGTACTCTCCATCTCTTGTTGTTCTGACCTTACAATACAATCTCTTCTTTGTGTTATATTAAAATGTGTCGTAGAAAGGCTGTTTAAATGGTATCTTTTTGACCCATCACATGGTATGTGTCTGTAGGAGAGAGGGCTCCTGCATGCAGCAATGCTGCAAAGTGGGAGACTGTGAAAGGAATGATGCCTAGAGCATCAAAATCCAGCCCACCTGTTTCCCCTGCTTTTCCTTTCTTGCACCAGACCCTTGTAATCAGAGAATACTGGAGATTTGTTGGATTGCTCCTAATAAAGCCTCAAAGCAAGGATCAGCAGTGGGAGCAATGTATTTCATTCGTTGTAACCTGAAGTAAAGCTGCTTCATGCATGTTCCACTAAGATGAGTCAGGTTGCCACCTCTTTCTAAGGTGACATTACAGGATGTCTGTCTGCAGACTTTGGCCTTTTATTTGGGAGGGGAGAGGAGGGAGTTGGTTTCCTTTGCAGCAGCAAGGGCAAAATAGGCTTTTAATAAAGCTTAAATTCTGCAGCTGCTGGCTAAGTTAAAAAAAGAAGTGCTGGCACTCTGTCCTCCTGGAGATGAGCCTTTCCCAGATCTCTGCCATGACCCGGGGATGTGAGCCATCCCTTCTGTTCTTTTTTCCTTTGTGCCACTTTCTTGGATGAGGATAATGGGAGAGCTTCTTCCCTTGGCAAGGCTTTACCTTGCTTCTCCTTTTCTGCTCATGGAGGTGGTTTCGGTTTGTGAATGGAAGGAAAAGAGTCATAGAAGGAGAAGTGCTGTAGCACAGATATCATGGAGGAGGCTGTGACTTTTTGTTGGTTATAAATAAACTCAAATACCTGATTATAGACCCTGAAGAGAACTAGAAACTCAAAAGCCAAAAGATAAGTAAAGGAGGAACTTTATATATGGCACAATAACACTTTCCACCAAGGTACGTGTGGGTCAGCTGCGTGTTGCTGGAGACCTGAGAACAGCCCAGCTGAAACACCAGATTACAGTCCAGATATGGGCAAGAACGCTTTGTCCAAATACTACTGTGATAGAGGCAGATAAGGGAATTTTTTTTGTTCATGCCGAAAGTTTCCTGCTTCTTACTGGTCTCCTGGGACATTCAGCATGACCTCCTTGTACCTGGCTATTTGCAGAGCCTGGTCCTGATGCTGGAGAGCCCAGCAGCATGAAGTCAGGAGCAGGGCAAAGCATCTCCCTCTCCCCTCCCTTCAAATGTAATTTTTCTCCTCCTTTGCTAACGGTAGCCTCGGGAGAGCATCAGAATTATTCGCAAGCACATTCTCCACTGGAAATCACCAAACGTTTTGAGCAGCTTGAGGCATGTGGTTTGACAGTAGAGGACTCAGAATACAGACATAACTGGGTGCTTAACGTCAGTGAGCACACTTCAGTGTTGGGGTATCCCAAGGTAGCTCCTAGGCAGAGTGTGACAGCCTTGACCCTTGATGCAGTTGTCACATATGAAGTTAAAGAAAATCAGGAATTATGCTATCAGTGAGATTCAGTGTCTCCTCGCTCTTGCCAAGGACTGCTCTCCAGGAACTGAAAGCAGACAGAATGGTGAGCAAGTCTTAGCAGTGTGGGTCATTGGGTGCTGCATGCTGTGAAGGCTTTCACTAGTCCTTATCTGGGAGTTTTGCCAAGAAACTGGTGCTGGGGGAACAGAATCTCAAGCTATGAGACAGAGAAACTTTCACTAAGAGATCTGATTGTAATTGAAAAATAAGGAAACAAAACCAGCTAGAGTAGGGTGACAAGGTTCAGAGGATTGCTCAGTAAGTTGTGTCAAAGGGAGTTTAGTTGTCCTGAAGCAGATCACAGAAGCAGTTGAAAATTGGGCTGGGCAGAGACATGGAAAAGGAGCATAGCCAAGAAAAGTCTTGAACTTCCATGGCATAGTGTAAAGGGCAGAAATTTCATGGGTTAGTTGCTTGAGGGTTCAAAGTGCATGCCCGGGCACTCTGCCTGAGCCCCTGCCTTCTCTGGGGTCGTGGCATTTTCCTGAGAGCTCCCTGTGAGCATTTGTGGTTGAACTACAGCCTGCATTTCTGAAAGAGGCATCCACTCACAGTGGAAAGACTTACAATTTGGGATCCACCAC
The DNA here is from genome assembly GCF_008360975.1 of Lichenostomus cassidix. Taxonomy (NCBI): domain Eukaryota; kingdom Metazoa; phylum Chordata; class Aves; order Passeriformes; family Meliphagidae; genus Lichenostomus; species Lichenostomus cassidix. The sequence continues at coordinate 7,979,524 of NC_139492.1, read as the reverse complement.
ATCCTTTGAGAAGTTGTTCCCATAGTTAATGCATTTACCATGTAACTGTTTCAGTTCCCTGAAGGAGTTTGAGTCCTCAGCTGGCAACCTGCCTGCCGTGCTCAGCACTGCTGCATAGCTCTCTGCCTCCTGAGACTAAGGTCTTGCCACAAGGGGACTAAAGACCTTCCTGGGATCGTGCAGGCTCCTCTGGGACAGCCAGGGAGCTGAACATGCTCAGTCCAACCAAGAGTGTGGAGTGAGTTTTGTGAAGCATTAGTCTGTTCATTCATCAGCCGTCCAATGATCTTGTCTCCTCTCTGGGTGATGTGTGCCTTGCTGGTTTGTTCTCAACAGCTGGTAGGTCATGCAGGATTTGAGAAACAGCTCTGGCATTGTACCAAGCCAAGGCTGTGGGACACTCAACAGTGAATTCCAGAGATGATGTGTCATGAAAGTCCTGGCCCTGCCAGCCCCTCTGCACGAGACTGCTGGAGGTAGTGGGAGCCTTGCCGGGTTGCAGTCCCCATGTTCAAGGAGAGCTTTGGCTTTCTGAGCAGATTTTGGTCGGTGGATGTTAGCTGCAAAATCTCTTTGGGAACCTCCAGCTTTGTGAGGGCGGAAGGGAAGCCTTGCATTTACCCCTCTGCCTGCCTCCAGCTGGAAGGTGACAATGGAGGTGTGGTTGGGAGAAGTCAGCTGTTTCCATTTTCTTCCTCTGGGGACTTGAAATCTGTTTTCAGTTAGGTAGGTCCCTGGGAAGAGGAGGGGCAGCTCTTCTAAGTGAGTGCTGCCAAAGCTGAAAGGCACTGGGAGGTGGCCTTGCCAGCCGTACACATTTAAAACACTTCAGTCAAGCCCTGGAAGAAAAACAGAGGATAATCTTAGTTTCGCTTCTTGAATACATTTTGGGCTCTCTGCACTGTTCTCTGGTTTGTTACTTAGCTTTTCTGCAGCCTTGTTGAAACAACTGAGACAGTTCTTGTTGAGAAATAGAGCACATCCTTTCATCAGTTGACTTTCTGTTGCCTGTTCTCTCCTGGCTGCATATTATGTTTTATATGGCAATCATGTTTAAAGCTTTTAGGGTATTTCTCTTCTTTCCTTACCCCTGAAATACCCTCTTTGATCTGGATCGTTAGGCCAGCTCTTAATCTGGGCTGGAATAGGAGAAGGTAATTGTGATGGATCCCCCAGTGATATTACCCTTCCCAAAAGCAATTAAATGTGATCAAACCCTCATTTTTGTTTTATGACTGCTTGTAGTAGTGCCCAAATATTTATGGTCCCCCAAAGTCCCACGTGCTGTCAGGCCAGGCTTTCCACTGGAAGATAACATGTTATATTCATGCTATTGGTTAACTTGCACAACACTGCAAAGCAGCTGCTCCACTGGGCTCTAGCTTGTTGCTCGTTGTAGTGATGCATTTGTGCTATGCAGCCCTGATTCTCCTTCACCCTCACTTAATTTCCTGGGAACTTTCCCCTCTCCTAGGCTGCTTAGCTTTGTGAACATTTGCCAGTGGGAGGTGGTGTATTTGTTTTAATCAGATGTATTCTTAAAGCTGTCAGATTAATTGCTAGGCTAGGAGGGGGGACCCTCCCTGCCTCTGTCCTGCCGTTCACACCTCATTTTGATCAAAGCCTGGCATTGGTCTGATACAGTGGGAAGCTAACCAGGATTAAACACTAAAGCTGTCTAGGAGCCACAGGGACAGACCCAGGGACTCTGCATTGCTGGGGGGACACTGGGGGTTGTTTTCTCAAGGGTGGTTGGGGTGTTGGATCCTCCTTGCATGGCACACTGCGCTGTGAAGAGTAACCTGGGAATCACACCAGCTGCTTTGTCATCCACACTCATTCACTTTGAAATCCCTTTAGCAGTGGAACAATTCCATTAGCAGGACTTCTTAGGCCTGATTTGGAGTGGTTTCCCTGCCAATTAAAACTAAGTCCACACACCAGTCTGGAGAGCTTGTCATAACCAAGACATTCCCTGCGTACCTCGGGGCTGCTTGCAGCTGAAATCTTGAACAAAAGATCTGCTGTTAGACAAAGGAGGAAGGAGTGAGCCTCTGAAGAGAGGAAGAATTTCTCCTCTGGTTGCCAACAGTCCTTTTCTAACTGTTCTTTTTTTAAGGATTGGTCGCCAATAAATCCATATCATTTTGCAGACAAAGCTGTCAACATTTTTAAGGTTGCACGGTGAAATAATTTCAGTGCTGTTGGTTTTAGCAGCTCTGAATGTTCTCAAACAAATGCCTTTTAAGATAAAAATGGCCTGTGCTTGATCCCAGCCCAGAGTTGGGATCATTACTTTTGTTTTAAACGTCTCAACTGAACCCAGTGAAGTCAGTGAGAGCTGCAAGTGTTTGAAAGTCAAGTCACACTTATTTCCATGGCTAAATATGGGCGTAATGCAGGGTGTTACTCTAAAATGCTCCAGCCTGTGACCCAAGTTGGAGTCCAGCGAGTGTGCTGTGTGCCACAGACACCGCCTTCAGTAGCTTCTGACAGCTTTCAGGTCATTAGCCTGTTGGACCTGAGTACCAAAAGCATTGTGCCCTCTCACTCTTATTTTTTGCTCTTACCTGCTGTTGGGGTAGGAGTCACAGCCACGTAGGAGTGTAAGCTCACTAGCAACTTGCCTATGCGTGCATTTCTGCTGGTTTCTGTCCATTGGGTCAGAAATGAGAATGGTAGAAGCAGGACACCTTCCTCCTGCAATCCTGCACATTTCCCACACAGTTAGAGCTTTATAAGAGGTATTTCTTGACACTCTCAGTGGCAGCACTAAGATACAAAATTAAATCTAGCCCACCACCTTGCAGTGGGGTAGGCGCACTGGTTCTGTGCTGGTGCAGCAAAATCCATCTGAAACTGACACATTTATTATCCCTAAACGTTTGAAGAACTTAAGAGCAGTGTAAAATATATATGAAGAGCATGCATGAGATTTTTCAATAAAATTAATTAATACAAGCAGTGCTTTGCAAATTCGAGTGAGTCCATGTGGGAACAGCTTGGGGAGTTCTGGTGCATGTATTTAATCCTGCAGTTGCAGGAGCAGGTCTGGTTTGTATTGCATGGATGCCCTGGGTGGAGGAGAGCTCACATGAGGAGTGACTGCAGCTTCCAGCTGGGAAGGGACAGCTCCATCAGCATTTGTCCGCAGCTGTGGGGCTGTGTGTGCTAACAGGGGCGTAGCTCTGGCTGGAGACCAAGCCCGAGTTACAGGTCCTTACCCGTCAGCCGAGTATCAGGCTGGGCTGGTTAGTACTGGGCTGGAGTCCTTAACGTCTTCATAGTATCAGAAGTCATTTGAATGCTGCAGCTCTTTCAATTAAGCTCCTGTTGAACTCCACGCACAGATACTGTAACATAATTGGCTGGCCTGCTGCAAGTGCATTAGGAGAGTCTGCTGCTGAAACAGCCTCTGTCTGTGCTCCGGGCTGGAGGGGAGCCAGGGCGAGCCCTGGGCTCCACACAATGTCATACTGATTAGGAGGGTGCGAGATTTTGTTTTTGCTAAAATAGTTCTGCCAGTACAGCCGGGAGGGCAGCTGCAGTTACACTGGTACAGAGGGGCCTTATGCTGCTCTGAATTGTCCCTGGCTCTGGGGGCAGGCAGGGATGCTGCTGAAGTATCTTTATCCTGCAGTAACAGCCTGTGCATGGCAAGTGCTGCCCAGCTCCACAAGTGCAACTTTATTTTGTTGATATCCACCCCATAGCAACTTTGTCTCAAAGGCCCAAGGGAAATATTTTGCTTCCTCTAGCTGTTAGGAAGCGGGTTCTCCATGGCAGCAGTCCCTTCACAAAGGTTTCAGTGCTGAGCAGGAAACCCTGGTCCAATCCCTAATGAGCCCTTCCTGCTGATAAGGGAACTTGCAGGTCAGGGGCTCTGCCTGAAACAGCCAGCTCCCTGAGAACTGATGTGCTTTTTGATGAGCATGTCCTCCAGAGCCTGTAAAATGAGATTCTATGCCCTCCAGCGAGGTGGGTGCAGACTTAGATGCCACAGAATGGGACCTGCCTGAGGAAAGGACAGCTCTGGCAGAGCTGTGCACCTGTGTTATTGTTGCTGCTCTCTGACATTCCTAAGCTGGAGCATCCCATCTCTCCCCTGCTCACCAAGTTTGCCTCTTACTGTACATGGAGACACAACACTGGTTTTATTCTTGGAATAACTGTATTCATGTGTGCAATGTTATGTGTATTTACACCTGGGTTGTTCCCCAGTTTGGGAGGTGGACTGGAGAATAAGGTGCTGTCCTGTTTTGGAGCAAGGAAGCTCTTAGGTCTCTTTTTTCCAGCTTTGTGCTCTGAAAAGGCCTATCTAGTACAGTCCATGGAGATAAGATGAAGTATTTCTGTATCTTGGAAAGTGCACTAGAAAAGAAGTCACTGCTTGGTATCTGCACTGGCAGCCTATGGCATGGTGCTCTGCAAGCCTCCTTCACCAACTGCCATGTCAGTTTTGCTGTTCATTATCTGGTTCTATGACACTTATTTCCCTCCTCAAGGTGAGGTACACTCTGCCAGAGCGGCATTGTGCAACTTGTAAAGTCACACCTAAACTCACTGGATTAATAATAAATCCAGCAATAAACCTGGAATACTGGAGCACTGCCCTTCAGCAGGCCATTGCTTGTTGCTGCTGCTGGGAATTGGGAGTGACATGATTTTTTCCCCTGTGACAAATCTTTGTTCCCCACTGACTATATTTAGACACAAAAACATCCAGAATCAAGTGTGCCCATGGCAAGCTGTGCTACTGCCTGCAGCAGCCCTCACCAAGGCAGCATCACGTGGGCTTTTATTCTGTCGCATATGCCCTTGCCTCTCCACACTGATGGAAAACATAATTTCAGCCAGGCTTCGATTGCTAGGCTGCTGGGGTGGAGTGGTCTGGCTGTCCTTGCCTGATAGTGCCTTTTATCTCCATCTTAAACTTTTCAGCGTAGAGCCCGGCTGTGGGAAGAAGAACTATCTATCACTCTCTTTTCTGGAGAGGTTATACCTCCTCTTCTGTCTGCCACATTGCTGTTTGAACACTAGTGTGCTTTAGTTGTGATCCTGGATTACCTCCTTGACTTAATGGAGCCAGTGTCAAAGACTTCCTGCAGGTAGAAGGAAGCTGTGAACATTGTTCATGTATGGGTCTCCACCATGAGGCTATCTGAGGTCTTGGGGAGTATGGGGTGACATTAGAAACCAGAAAGGACCTGGGGCTTGGCTTGGCTTGGCTTAGCTCTTGAGATTGCAAAAGCAGTGATGACAAAGCAACTTGGGGTTAGCCTGGGTTGGCAAGCCTGAACAAAAGCCTGAGAAAAGTTAACTCACACTATCAGCTTGAGTTAAAACCCCCATTTCCTTGTTCCTTATAAGTACTTGCGGTCCTGCTGCAGTCAGACCATGATCCTTTTGCATGGGTGCAGTCAGAGCATTTTCACCATGAGCTGACTCCTGTTGGCAAAGCCCTCTGTGCAGCAGAAGTGAGTCTGCCTTGGTCTGCTGGCAGGATAACAGGCAGGATTATTCCCATTTTCCCAGTGCACTTGCATCTCTTGCTGCTTTTGGACACGGCTGCCTGCTCTGCAATGCCCTGTAGCACCACGCAATGGGTTTTGTCCAGCCGTGGCTGCTTTTCCACAATGGTTTGGTGCATGTCGCTCTTCAGAGTGCAGGAAGTTTGACAGCCCCCACTACAAAGATAAAACCCTGTGTCAAAAATCCCCACTACTCCTAGAGCACTTCAGGCAGGTTCTTTGGCTCAGTTTCTGTGTGCTTTAGGGTGTAAATGCTGGGTGCCTGCTACCAGCTCAGCAAGTGGAGCATATGGATGGGCACCCCTGGGTTGGCAGTGAGTTCCTTGGGCTGTACCACACTGGCCGGGTGGTGGGAATCCATCAGTCCCCTCCCTGCCAGATTGCCTTGGGCAATGTCCTCCAAACCGGATCATCACCAGCCCTCCAGCACCGTCCACCCTGCTTTTATCTTCATTTCCTCCTCGCTTGTTTTTTTTTTCCACCTGGGATTTCAATGTTTGTTTGTTTGGTGTTAGGGAGGCTTTCTTGTTTGCTTTTTTAAATACCTGTTGTGACAGGCAGAGCTGACAACAAGCCAGGCTGCTCTCTTCATCCACCTGAGAGCCTCTTTGGGAAACAATGCCAAGCAGGGGAGGTGGGGGTTTGGAAAAGTAGAAATACAGTTGGGTTTTGCCTGGGACATTTTCTGTCCTTGGCCAGTTACGTGCGGTGAGGGGGAGAAGAGCTGGTCAGTTTTAGGTTCTGAAGAACAAGACCTGTTAGATCATTCTGGGGAAGGTTTCTGCAAGTTGGCAAGCCGGTGCCTTCATTCTGCTGCGGTCAGCTCCATCCACCCAGACCATCTTGACCTTAAGGAGCACATGGCACTATGCTTGCCTTTCTGACATGTGCCTCTCTTGGTGCCTGCCAGTGTTTTCAATCCTCTGTTGAGGAAGACAGTGTGGGAGTGAACAGCAGAGCTGGCACATGGGCCACCAGCCAGGTCTCTGCATGCATCATTCTTGTGCAGTGTCTCTCACACCCTTGCACGCAGAGGGAAGGATAGCGGGGCGGGTGATCCATGGTGCTCTGGGCAGGAATCTTCCACTTTATTAAAATGAAAGTATTTACTGGCTACATCAGTTGCCCAGCTGTGGTTAGTTTGCATGAGAACCATTTCCTGCAGTTAAGGAAACTATTCAGCTTTACAGCAGATCGTGGAAGGAAGAGATACTACTATGTCCAAAATCTTGTGCTCTGCTCTCTGCTGAGTGGGCAAATTTCTCCTGAATCCCTGCCATAAAGCCCTGACTGGAACATTGCTGTGCTGCAAGTAAATATCACAAGTTCCAGTGAGGAAGGAAGGGGGACAGGAGAGGTGCAGCAGGGGAGCCAAGGCTTGGTGATGATCATGGTGCCTTAAGGGTTGCAGGGCCTGAGATGCCGTCTTTCTGCACTTGGTGACATTTACTTGCTAGCATCCTGTCCTGATGGTGGCATCTGACGTGCTGCTCAGCTCTGCAGGGAGCCAGCAGAGAAGTGGTTTGTGTTGTAGTGTGTGTTTGAGTTGAGTTCTTCTGCTTGAAGCCATTGCAAAGCGATTCAGCCATGCTGGAGATCTGGGAATGGATGCCTCTTGCTTGTCCTCTTCTGCCAGACATCATAAATACACTTGCCCTTGCATAGTGTCATCATCTAACACACAGCAAAAACTGTCCATCCAAGTTCTGAACCTTGCTTGAAAGTCGATTTTTATAGGTTGTAGGTGTAACCTGTCTTTTTAAATGGTAATTGGTAAAGGTGATCTGTGATAATCTTCTTCCAAAGGTTGGGGCAGAAGGTACAGGGGCTTTCCTGGCCTTGGAAGATTTCCTGCTGATGAAATCACGTCACCTCTGTGAGTCCACATTTATTTCTGCAGAAGGAAAGATTACTCTGCAGTGCCTCATGGAGCATTACCAGATGTTTTGGATGGATGCTGGAATGTGATGGAGTGTCCAGCACTAAATTGTTTCTGTTCTGGGAGGTGCAAAACCCAGCAATCAGGCCAGAGAAGTTGCCCCACTCCGTAGTCTTGTCTCCTCTACCCCATAGCTGCAGGATGTGCAGGATGCCTTAGTGGAATCAGCATAACCTAAAAAATATTCTTGGTCCAAGTCTTGCAGCAGCTACTTTGTCACAAGACCCTCATTGGCAGAACAGGTTATTTGCCATTGTTTATTGGGGCTCAGGGGGCTAGGTTTCATTAGTGGGGGGGAAAACAAGCAACTCATTTGTGATTTGCATACATCAGTGACTATCCTCTTCTGTGTGTTTGCTCACACTATTTCCCCGAAATAGCATAACAAGAAGTGGGGTAGGGGAACATTGGGGTGTTAGCTAAGAATCAGTAATATCCTGTTTTATGTTCAGCATTTTCTTCTTACAAATTGAGCCCTTCTTAAAAGTACTGATAGATTACAGAAATAAGGTCTTCCTGCTACAGAATTGTTATCCACAACAAGGAGGATACTACAAGGCAGATGGAGAAGCAGCACAGGGTCTGTGGTCTGTGAAGCCAGCAGAAACAGAGCAGCAGAGGGTTTGTGATCCCCAGGGGTGGAGGTCAGGCTCAAACTGGGGACACTGCTGGCTCCTTGGCCAACATATGAGTTAGGTGTCCTTTGGGCTCACTTTGTTCATTGGTGTTGGACAGTGTGGTCTGTCAGCTCCTGCAGTCTGACCCTGCTGGTCCCTGCCTGCTATTGGCCAGTCAGCTTGATCTTCTTTGGCCAACTGGTGCTGCTTCAGCTGCTAAATAGTCTCCATAGGTATTTCACAAAGACAGGAGTTTCTTTCCGTAGTGTTCCTCTTCAACAGCTGCAGCATGGCTGTTGTGGATAGGAGAGGCTGATTTGCAAAGACATCCGAGATCCACTGTGTCAAGGGAAATGTGAGGGCAAACAGGGGGAGCAGCACAGAGCTCTGCCTTTGGATAGCAGGAATGTTCTGCATGGATGGAGGAAGGAAGTGACTTGGCAGCAGTGGAGCAGACAGATACCTCAGTGAATCACAGGTTCAACATGAGTCACTGCTGTCACACGCTTGTGAAAAAGGCACACGTCACAGGGGGCTGTGTGAGGAGTTGCGTGCTTCCCAAGGCATCTGAAGCATTCCTCCTTCCCGGAGCCGGTAAATCCGTCACTTGTGCTAGACCCGTTTTGGATGCTGCATTTTGAGGAATATATTGGCCAATAGCCGAGAGTCCATGGAGAGCAGTGAGAGTGGTCAGAGGGCTGGAAAGCACAAGGAATGAGAAAAGCTTGAAGGGACCTGGGATTGTTTAGTCTAGGAAAAAGCAAGCTGGGGGGGCGGGCAGGCAATATGAAGAGCTTTCAAAGACATAAAAGGCTGCTGCAAAAAGTAAGGGAATTATCTGTTCTTAGTAGCTACTAGGAAGAAGATACTAGGTCACGGGCTGAGCAAGGAAATTTAGTCATTGGGGAAGACTTACATAAGTGAAAGGCTGATGAATTACTGAAGCCTCAGTGTATGTGGGGTTGGTGTCAGGAGACCTTTAGAGCACCCATCTCTGGGTGGATGGGAGAGGAACTCATCTTGCTTTGGCTGGTGGGATGCTCTATGAAGTCTTTGTAGCCATGTTCCCAATTGCTGGAAGATTATTTCCTAAATAATCAGACTTGTGATGAAGTCTGCCTCTTTTAAACAGGCATACATTTCCCAGATGCTGCTGACCTTCATGTTACAAGACATCAGGGATTACATGTGGCGGTGACACTTCATCACTGCTATAGCAACAACTCTCCAAGCCCTTGGTCAGCCTGAAGGCTTGCACCAAGATGGGGGGAAGCCTCTTTGTTAAGGACAGGGATATAGAGCATGTTCACCTGTGGTGGGACAGCAAGGGAGCCCATGGCTTGCTGCTTGTCTCTGTGTACGACCGTGCCAGATGATGCACAGGCAGTCCTTGTCCTGACAACATTAGCTAGTGCAGAGGAATCCCCCCTGCCAAGGCAGACCTCCCCAGCACTTTTTTATTTTTTTGGTTCGGGGGCTGACTTTGGCCATGCTTTTTAATTGTGAAAATTCAGAGCATGTCTTTGTGTCCTAAATAAGCGATTGTCCTGATTGTCATCCCTGGGATCCATTATGTCTTAGCAAATTACTTTCTCACTTTTAAATGCCTTAGTGATTAAAGATGCCACAGCAGATACCCTTAATGAGTACAAAAAGGGTAATAATTCCTCTTGTTGGCACTGAATGCAATTAATCAGGCCCCTTTACTTGCTTTTTAAACAGATGAGGCATTTAAGGCCAAGCAAGTTTTTAATTGGACTTTAATGTTTCTCATTTACTTCATTTTGGCACAAGCGTAGGAATTCCCACCCCCAGGTTTGCTGGATTTTTTCAGGGTGATAAAAGGCTCAGCATGGAGTGAAGACTCAGCAGCAGACTCAAACATGTCATTCAGCCTGTGCCTGGCCCCACTGCCTGGCCCAGGCTTGGTCCTGTTGCAGCAGCACAGAATTGTCTGGACAGGAGCAGAACCAGGTTATCCAGCCCAGAGCCAGTTTCTAGCATGGGGCTGACATTGAATATTAACAATAGTTTTGGAGTAGTCATCAACACAAGGGTGCAACATAGCCTGCCCTTTTTTGTCAGATTCCCTTGCCTTGAAGGAACTGTTGACTTGTGAGTATTCTTGGGATTATCTGGATGCCCTTGATGGAGGTCCATGTCATAGCCCAGAATCTGTAGCTTCAAACATGGGCTGAATTATCTTTTAAGTGATATTCCTGAGATCCATGGCCAAGAAGACATACAGAGGCCTTGAGCACCATTACAGATGGATGTGTGCATCCAGATATTGTTAATTTATGCCAGGAATTGTCATGGGAGAAAAGATACACGATGAGCAGTCCTCGTCTAGTTTGCAGCTGCTGTTCCCTCCTGTGAAGCCAGCACTACTTCTTCTTTAACCTCTGGCCATAAACCATCTTGCCTTTGGTTCCATTCTCTCCTATCTGTCCTCCACTGTGCTTTGGGGACAGCAGTGGCCTGTCAGCATGTCCCAGTCTGTGTTTCTTGCAGAGACATGTTTGGCAGCCCAGCTTGACCGATTGGCCCCTGTCCCAACTCAGCTCTTCCCCACCAGCAACCAACAGCCTGAAGTTCAGCCAAAAAGGCATCCGTCTTGGCATGTGTGAGCCTGCCTCTTAGCCTGCTTGTCACTCTGCAGGGCAGGGATTCCTCTAATGCCCAGGAAAGATCCCAGAACTTTCAGCTGGGTTTTTCCAGGTGTGTGCTGTGTCCTTTGCAGTCAGACCTGTCTGTATTTCAACAGACAGTGGCTGTGGGCTTCCACCCAAGGAAGGGTCAGTGGATGCAGATGAGCTGTGGATGCCCTTGGGTAGGTGAGATGGCTCTTAGGTCATTGGGATTTTTTGCCCCAAGAAAACATTCAGGAAAAATCTACAGACAAGGGATTACACCCTCCATTTCTGCATCCCTGCTTTTCCCACTTCAAAGGGAAAATCTTAAGCACAAGTGTGTCTGGAAAGTTAAGTGTGTTCAGAGAAATGTGGTTTTGAATACCTTGTGTTAATTTGAACACCTTCTGCTTGCCTGGCTTTGGGCAGAGGAGGTTTGCCAGCTGGATCAGCCACAGCACTTCCCTAGATCTGTGTCAGGGCATCTTTAAGGCCTCCCAGTGCAGTGTAAGGAACTGCTGTGCACAACCACCAGGCTCTGCTTTCCAGGCAGCTGCACAGCAGGGAATGCCATGGGGGATGCTTGCCCAACATTTTATTTGATTTGTCCTTACTTTTTGTCACATCTCCTATCCTTTGACTCTCTCACATCTTGAACACACATCTGATACTGGGTTTGGTGGTTGAGCAAGGCTTGTATAGTCCTGGGTAGCCAGATGTGGGAACCGAGTCTCTCTAATTTTATCTTGTGCTGAGAACATCTTTGCCCATTTTGCCCCCTTACACCACTTTCCTGCTACGTGCAGATAAGGATACCTGGAGCCATCATGCCGTGAGAAGTAAGGGAGAATTGGAGGCTGAGCAAGGCTCAAGGTTTTATTGTGAGATCATGGTGTGAAGGGCTGTAGACATCTTGATGAAATGTTCAGGTATAAAGGCGAATCAAAGAGCATCCAGCTTGTTCTGTGTCCCCGCAGAGTGAAAAACTGCTGCTTGTTGGCCTGTGCTACAGGGACAGCCATGGGCAGGGACTGAAAAAAATAAGAGGGCCAGGTCCTAGGACATTTCTGCTCCTCTGGCTGGTATTGAGGAGGGGCGGGCAGCTTTGTCCAGTTGCTAGAGAGCCTGCCAAAATGCTCCTAATCTCAAATATATCTATGTCAGGAAGCTGCAACCTCAAGTGACTCTAGCCAGCCATTCTTTCATTGGGAGTCTTCTGGCTGAAGCTTACAGAGTTGTCATTTTCTTTGATTTAATTCCATATAAACTGCAGAATTACTTTCCTTTAGAGGCTTGCAAATTACGGAAGCATAAACCATGCTAATGATCCGATAAGGACAACTTTGGATATGTTCCCGAGTACGGTTACCCCTGGGCAGGAGTGTGCTCAGAGAGCACTGATAGAGAGCAATTTGCCATGCTCACCTGGCTGCCTTCCTTGGGCCCCCCTTCCCAAATTCCTTCATCTCTCAGGAACGAGAATAATTTCCTCTCTGGCTTCTTGCAGAGGCAAAGGCCCTGCAGACCTGAAGTTATCTCTGGAATGTGTGTAAACACCGAGTTCAATGGGATGTGTTTGCCCCCCACTGCTGGAGGGGCTTAAGAAGGGTTAATACAAGTTTGTTTTACAGGTTCCTATCCCTGAGAATTGTCTTGCTCGGAGGGCAGCCCAGCTGACCTGAGCCTCTATGTGTGCATTTCCCAGCATAAAGGAGAGATTCAGGGGGCCCCACCATGTGGGTGGGATTTCACTCCTCTAAGAACAAGGAGATGAAAGACCAAAGTGGTCTTCCTGCCAAACAGGGACCTGGGAGATGGTTTGGGATCACAGTGCATGTGCGCTGGGACTCAGTGTGCAGCTAACAGGATTTAGGTGATGCTTGGACAGAAACAAGTCAGGAGAAGAGTGGGGGCTACAGGCAGGTCTGTGCTGCCATCTTCAAAGCATTGAAACGTAAGCGGGTGGACAAAAACTTAGAAGTGACGTGAGGGCTGGAACAAAATGGGAGGCATAAAGAGCTCTATCTGTTTGCATAAAAATAATTCAGATGTAATTTTGTTAGTAGTGTACGAGTACGTCACTAATGAGACTCACCTGGAGACCAGAGTGTTCTTGGATTTAGACTAAGCAGCAGCAACCAGAACCTAAAGCTAGAGAAAAATCAAGCATTAATACCAATGAAATGGTTAATTCCTAGATGTGTTGTCAGCACTGGTGACGCACTGAGGCTGGATCCCTTCCAGAAAACAACACTTTAACTGAAGACAAAGAATCAGACTTAGCACAGAGGTGATCAGTGGAATGGCTTGGCCTGGTATATACAAGGGGTCAAACGAGATGATTTAATGATCTCTTTTGGCCTGAAAGCTCTCTGTTCTCCTGAGAAGATAAATGAAAAAGCCCTTTCACAAAAAGCAAGCACTTGAGATATGTGTGTAATGAACTCTGCTGCTTCCAGGGGAACGGCAGAGCAGGATCTGCAGGAAGCGTGACCTTGCTGCCTGCAGGCTGCCTGGAGTTGGTGGCCATCTGTTTGGTGGTGGTGGCTCACCATCATCAAGGCCACCACTCTCACACGTGACATTTCTCAGCTCTGTTTTTAATTGCCATCTCCCTGCATTTAACTAACATTTGCTCCCTAATCTCCTTCAGGGTGAAGAGGCCAAGCGGTATGAGTAGCCTCCTGGGGAAGATCGGCGCCAAAAAGCAGAAGATGAGCACACTGGAGAAATCTAAACTGGACTGGGAGAACTTCAAGGAGGAGGAGGGGATTGTGGAGGAGCTGGCGATCCATAACCGAGGGAAAGACGGGTAAGAGCGACTTTATCTAAAAGTTGTCCAGCATTTCCCATCATTTCCTTTACATGTGGGAAGCCCGTTGCTTGCTACAGAGTTTGAAAACCCATGGGGTTTCTTAAGGATTTATTCTAGGGATACATAAAGCCAGTACCTGCTGTAGGCATCACAAGGAGACAGGCAAGTCTGCAAACACCTATCACTCTCTGCTAACAGCCTTGTGAGTTCTCCAAGTCCAGTCAATTCTGGCTTTTTTATCTCTTCTGCTTGTGACACAGAGCATGAACTGGTCTAATGCAGCCCCCCAGTGAGGAAACGCAATTGCCTTTGTCTTGTTTTCTTTTTTCAATTTGGGAGGTTTTTGTTCTGTTCTTCAAATGATGCATTTCAGCTGCATCTTCCTCCTTCTGCATAAAGATTTACGTAAACCCAGAACAGCTGGCAAGGTGCGTTGAAGATTATGGCAGTGCTGGGCGTTGGTTGTGTGCATCAAGCAACGTTCACTCCAATGAAGTTAATGGAAGTATCATAAAAGTAAATGGCAATGCTGTAAATAAAACAGAAAGTTAATAACATGCACTGCGGGGAGTGATAATGAGATCAGAAGCAGAATTTCCACTACAAGTGCTTTGCTAAGCTCTGGGAAAACATAACCAGCTTAGTGGACAGCTCATAAAATGTATATTTTATTATAAGCTATTATTTTACTCTGCAGGAAAAACTCAGAGCATTCCAACAGATTGGATTTTCTATTTTAAACAGACATTTTATAGCTGTCAAACTATCAAATAGATCTATTTTCAGTTTGGTCTTGCACCCTTCCACAACATACCTTCTCCATCAGGTGTCCCCTGATCTATTTCTGGTTGCATGCCCTTGAACAAGTAGAGCAATTCGGTAGGAGTGCTGGAGAGGGGCAGCTCTTCGTCCGAGATCCCTGAAGTCCAAGGAGGTGAATGATTTACACCACAGGTGGGGCAGAGCAGTGTTTTGTGTCATCTCTTGTGTGCCCAAACCCAGTATGTTAACTGTTCTTGGCCAGAGCAGTTTCCTTTCCCACCCCATCCAAGCAGGACAGCTTGCTCTTCATGCATGGCAAACCTTGCTGAAGACACTCACGTAATGGTCCTTGAAGGCTGAAGAAGGGATCAGCACATGGAAAAGATGAGCAAAGCAGAGAAGCAATTTTAAGAGCATCTTTAATCTTGGACAGCTTTAGGTTTTGCTGCCTGTCACATCCCAGGCTAGAAAATCTGCTGAGCTCTTGGCAAGCAGTTTTTGTCATTAAACAAATGAGGAACATAATGCCAGGATAACTTTAGACACTCCTTACAAATATGTTTATGCTACTCAGGCATGCAGTGTGAAGGGATCAACCAAGTATCTGCTCACTAGGAATTACTTCCACCTTCAAGGTAAAGGGAGAAGGGAGGAGCACCGATGGAGGCACAGCCCTCTGCATTTTTGCTTACAGGCCACCATGGTGTGAAGGGTGCAGTACCCTCAGAGAGCAGCCAGCCCGCCTGGGGGGCAGGTGACACAGACACAGCTGCTGCCGGCCTCAGGTCATTTCACAGGAGCCTGTTGTCCCTTCTGCAGCTGCCTCTTCTCCTTTAATAATGTCGACTGTGCTCACCCTTCAGTGGGCAATCATTTACACATCTCTATAAAAATTGTAATGAGCCGTTGTTAACCCTTCAACCCAGGCAGGCGGGAGCGGGGCACTGCCTTTAATCCCTGGTGCTGTTAAAAACCTCTGCTCCCCACGTGTCCTGCTGTGTGATTGTAAATGTGTGCCTGATGAGGAAAGCTGCAGCCCACTCCTGGAGATGTTTGCTTGATGCCACTCGTGCCTGTGCACTTACAGACATGGTCCATGCGTGTCTCAAGGAAGGCAGGAGGATTTATTTTTTGCTCAGGAGGGAAGACAGGCTGAATTTCTTTTTTGTTCTAATCCCATAGAAGCTGCTGTTCACAGCCCAGAGCTCCTCGTACCTCCCTGGCTCTTCTCCAGCAGTGGGTCTGTGGCATCTTTCTGCTGCCAATGCTGGTTATCAGCCAGCCACAACCTGGGCCTAAAATTCCTGAGGCAGAGGGGACATGTGCTGCCCCATGACTCTGTCCTCCCTTGCCTCTGATTTTCCACCCCTTGTACCACCAGCCCCCATCCAGTGATTTGCATTTCCCTAGGAGTAGAATCTGAGCTTTTACAGCCTGGCTGAATCCTGAGGGCCTGTTCTGGATTTGACAGGAGGGGCTGGAGTAAGGAGCAGAGGCAGCTCTCCCCTTTGCTGTTCATCTCTCTGATGTGCTTTATAAATGGAAATGTGTAGTGGCCTCTTAATTGGGCCACCTTTGTAGGGCAGCCCCGTGGGGGAGCAGCCGGCCCCATGCACTCCTGCACCGTATGACTGATGGTGACTGACAGGGGACAGGCAGCACCGCTGAGACCCTCCTCAGAGCAGCTTGCAGCTGCCCTTGTTAGCAGAGAGAGCCTTGCTCCCAATGGATTTACTTTGCTTTGCTGCGGTTCACAGCTGCCCTGTTTCCAGGCAGGTTGATAATTTACAGGAAGGTATTGATTCAGGTAGCAAAGGTTGTTTAGACAAGTGCAGGACGGGTGTTTGTGCCTCGCTCATGCACTTTGCACCGTGTTTGGTGGCGCCTTGGTGTCGGTTGCCCGGAGCTAGCTGAGCACAGGGAGAGCTGCAGCTCCAGCACAGGCTTCAGAGCACAGAGGGGCTTGTGCCGACCCTGCAGCTTTCCTGCTCGTGTCCATCTGCACCTCCAGCCGCTGTGTGCCTGCAGCACAAGCCAGCCAGGCCCCACGAGCCCCGGTGTATGCACAGGTAGTGCCTGGGGGATCTGCTCTGGCCCCTACAGCACTTTGCTGTGGCCAGCCAAGGACAACGCCACGGGATGACGTCGCAGTTCCTCCTCCATGCAGCGCTGCTGGCTGCAGCTGTGAGACCGCATTCCTGGTTCATGATCCATATCGATCCCCCAGGAGCCAGGCCCTGCCCACCGGAGAGGCACAGCAGTCATGAAGGAAGAGGAGGAGAGACTGACCCCTTGCTGGGGTTGATAGATGGGTGTTGCAGAGGGGCTAAAAGAACTTCAAGTTCAGTAGGTCAGGCTATTGCTGCCCAAGCCATTGGGGTGTTCCCAGATGAACATCGGTAACTCCTGTCCTTGTCTTCCCAGCTGTGGTTGTGGTTGGTGTTTAGCAGTGGAGGGGGAGAAAAATCACACGCCCAGCAGTATGACACTGAGCACATACAGTGTGACCTCCCAGCTTCCTTCCTGTGGCCTCTCTGAGCCCAGCCCTAGGAGCCGGTCACCTCCCTGCTTACAGGGATGAAGGGAAGCGACACTCCCCTGCCTGCCTTTCCTGAACCAGTGTGAGGAGGGGGCCTCGGCACACAGCCCTCCTCCAACAGCGAGGGGCAGGAGCCACAAAAATACCTCCTCCCAGCCACCTCTGCCTGCATTGCACCATGCTGGTCCCTGCCCCTCGCAGCCGGCGGAGATGAGCTGACCCAGTTGTGTCAGCATGAGAGAGGCTGGAACTGCGATGGGAATGGGGTGGCAGCAGGGACGCATGGGGCCGTTCACCCGCTTGGGGGAATCACTCGCTGAAATGAATCTGGATTAATTCATTTCCAATGATGACTGGATGGGCAGGAGCATCAGGGCTGTCCCTTGCAGCAAGGGCAAAGGCTCCCTGCTGGGAGCACATTCAGTACTGGTTCAATAGTTGTAGCATAAAGAATTGCGAAATCACAGAATGGTTCAGGTTGGAAGGGACCTTTAAGGGCCAACTAATTCAACCCCCAGCAGTGAGCAGGGATTCTTTATCTAGATCAGATTGCTTAGAGCCCCATCCAGCCTGACCTTGCAGGGACCTCATCACCAAATGTCCCTCTGTCTCAGAGAGACCACTGCTGATGGTAGGAGAGGCCTTCAACCTTCCCATGCAGTTGGGTCTTGGGCACCTTCATGCACACTGCCAGCCACCCAGCTGCCTGGAAAACCCGCAGAGCCTGAGATGCTTATCTTCCCTCAGGTTTTGGTCTTGCTTTCAAGCAGTGGGCTGCTCTGGTGGGCAGGAAAAGCAGTGACTGACAGAACAGCCAAATTCAGTGGTTCCCCATGCATCTCGCACATGAGTTTAATGACCTTGTCATAGCAGTCCAGTGTTTGCCACCCTGGAACAAATGCAAAACAATTGTGATGATTCAATTACAGCTCCTGTTTTGAATTGCAATTTCGCTCCCTCTGTAGGTTAATTAGTAGCACAGCCCCGGGCTGTCTGTGGCAAGGGTTTGCAGCGAAGTACATTAAAATTCAGCTGCATGCCATTAATGAGCAGGAAGGTGCTTTTCCAGGCACAGGCGTGCCTTCTTCCTCGCAGCACTCAGGTGCCATGCTGAGGGGCAGCACTAAATACTCAGTGGTGGTTAGAAGCTGGTCCTTGGCTGGGAAGCCCCTGGCCTGCATCCCTGAGCTGCTGCAGGCTTGCTGGGTGATGCTTTTTGCATCCCTAATGCTCCCTGTGCCTGTTCCTGGCTTGTATCATGGCTCTGTCAGCTTATATTGAGGGTTGTAGTTGGGTTTGAGGTGCTTTGCTGGGTGGTGCAAAGGCCTGCCCTAATCCACTTCAAGGTGTCTGTGGAGGGCATTCCTCAGCTGTAGGAGAAGAGCTGGAACCAGAATCAGCCAGTTCAGTTCTCTAGCCTATGGGACCACCAGACCTCTGGGGGTCCCCCACATGACGGCCAGCAGGTGACAGAGCAATTTTGGTTTCTGTAGGAGAAGTTCATTGCAGTGATCAGTACATGGAAAGAGAGGGAGGGAGGCAGATGGTGCTTTCCCTCCCTACTCGTCCCTCGGTTTGCCCCAGGATGGGGTCCACACCAGCTGCCACAGGCACACAGCCACAGCCTCTGCCTCTGCCTCCCTGCAGGTACATCGAGAGGAAAGCGTTCCTGGAGCGTGTGGATCACAGGCAGTTCGAAATCGAACGTGACATCAGACTGAGCAGGATGAAGCCCTGATGTGCCAGAGGTGGCCGTGGGGGATCCTGCTCCCTTCTGCGCCCCAGGGCTGGCTGAGGGCTGCTGGCCACCAACGGACCACCAAGCACGGAAACTGTTCTCTACCCAAGACTCAGCCTGTATGTCTCAACATACAGGGTTTTCCTTTTACTGTAATAGTTTGGGGAGGGTATTTGTCAGTGGACAGGGGGCACTTGGAGGGTTAAATGGCCCAGCAGGTGACAGAAGACACTGGTGTAATTCTGGCTGCAACTTTCCAAGGAGAAGAGGCAGTGGCACCCATCCTTTACCAATCCCAGGTGCTTCTGGCAGCAGGAGGAGCCACCAAAGCTGGGAAAGTCCTGGCGTGTTTGGTGGTGAGAGTGGAGCTGCAGGAAGGTTTCGTGGCTGCTGTGCATATGCAAGCTGTGGGCTGGAGCCCTTCTCCCTGCTCTGCCAGCCCCGCAGCACTCCCTGCCCCTCCGCCCTCTGCTCCTGTCCAGACAAAGCCAAACTGTCTGTACTTGTTTGTGGGGTCTGATGATGCTGGGGGGGTTAAGCAAGCTGGTGAAGAAATCCTTCCTTGTTCATGCTCTCTCAAAAAGATGGGAGCAGCTGCAGCAGGCAGGAAGGGCCAGGATCTGAGTGTTCACGTGAATAAAGTATTCCATCCCAACGCTCTTGCATGCTGGCAGTGTGGTTTGTGTGGGAAGCAGAGGACAAAGAAATTAAGGATCACATAAGAGTAAGGAGCGTCTGACTGCAGTCGTGAAAACCTCTCTCAGGGTGCCTGGTGGGTGCCCTGATAGCAGCCTGGGGGTCAGAGCAAGTGCTTGGATCACTTTCCCTTCTCAGTACTGGGACTGGTGGTGCAATTAAATCCAGAAGTGGGGGTGACTGGGTCAATGTAGTCCTGTAGCAGTGCTGCAGGAGTAAGGAAGCCCATCCAGAGCATGGCCACGCAGGGACTTTGAGCAAGTGCAGCTGCCCGGGAGGGCAGGCCAAGGCGCCTGGGTGTGGAATGAGCAGCTGGAGCTGGAGGCCAGCAATGCACCGTCATCCTGGCTATCCGTGCTGTCCTGGCTCTGGTGGAGTTGTGCAGCTCCTGATGTCTGGCCTGTGCACATCCTTGGAGTAGAGGTACTCACCAATGTTTCCCCACAGGATGGATGCTCTGGGCCTGCTTGGTGGGGCAGCCCGTGCCGGTGCTGTGCTGGAGGAAAGCCCCAGCCTTCCTGCCCACAGTTCAAGTGATGCCATCACTGCCCATGGCACCTTGCCTGTGGCTCTGAGCATGGTCTGAGCCTTGGGCTCATGTGTCCAGTGCTGAGTCAGCCCCTGCTCTGTGGCAGTGCTGCAGGATAGTTGAGAACAAAACACCACATGCTCAGGGGAGCTGCAGCCTTTGGCACCCTGTTCTGTACAGAATCAGCTGTAATGGACCTGCTTAAACAAGCCTGAAATTGGACAGAAACAAAACAACGGAGTGATGACATGTTTTCATCTCCAAATGCTTCCAAGCCAGTTGCTTCTCTGGCTTAGGCTGCAAAAACAACTGGAGTCCCTGTGCAGGGCATCATTGTGGGGATATCTCATCTTGTGGCTCCTGAGTGGCAGCAAGTGGCCCTGGCTGGACCTCGTGGGGACTGTGGTGCAAGGCAGGTGCTGCTGCAGCAGCTGGGCTGCTCTCCTGCTTGGAGTGGTAGTGCTGGACCATCTCCAGTACCTTCTCTCCTTGTGTGCTGGGCTGGGAGGCAGCCAGTCCTGCCCCCCTTACAGGGTTCCTCCCAACAGGGACCCCAAGGCAGCTCAGGCTTGTTTTGCTGCATATCCCCAAAGATGGTGAGATACCGAGGCGGCCACAAGCAGGGCTGGGAGGGCTGGGTCTGCAGTGAGTGCTGAGCAGGCAGCCAGGGAAATTATTTGCCTTTTGCTTCACTGGTGCTGGAAGGAGAGGAGGGAATATTTGGGAACTTCTCTGCCCTGTGTCCCTTCATGACTGTGCTCCTGGGGCCTCATACACTGGGCAAAGGTGGGGAAGGGTCATGTCACCCCTGCACAGGCTGGGGCCCTGTGGCATTTGGCTCCTGGGGGCTG
This sequence comes from Lichenostomus cassidix, assembly GCF_008360975.1. NCBI lineage: Eukaryota > Metazoa > Chordata > Aves > Passeriformes > Meliphagidae > Lichenostomus > Lichenostomus cassidix. Next base: position 7,958,874 of record NC_139492.1, on the reverse strand, counting down.
CCAGCCAAAATCTTTGCTGCAGCGTGGGCATCCCAGCCAATCCAGCAGCTCAGCAGCACCAAGTAGGTAAGAAATGGAAAATAATTCTGTGCATTGTATTATGAACAAGAGCAGAATGGAGATGCAACAGGTACCCTTGGAGATCCTGAAGGCTAGAGGCACCAAACGCAGCCTTGTTTTTAAAAGCATTAAAGAGCTCCAGGTTATGTCCATAGTGAGTCCTGCAGCTGCATCTGGCTCTGGATGGCTTGGGGCTGACTTTGGATTCACGTGCATGCTAATGGTGTGTTAGAGAGACATGGCCAGCACGACCTTCCCTGGCATGCTGGTGAACTGGGAAAATTTATGACCTCCAGTTTATGGGATCCTGCCTGCCAGCCCCAGCTATGCTCTCCACAAACCCTCCAGCCTCTACTCTGGCGTTTTTTCTTCGGCTGAGCAAATGTGGAAAATCTTGAAATCTTGGAAGCAACCTGACCTGCTGGAAAAGTGCAGTTTAACAGCAGTGGCCGAGAGTCTCGACTCCCCTCTCTGCTGGGCTCCCCAGCTCGTGGCAGTGTGGCGTGCCCAGCTCAGCTTGAGGATGCTGGGCTGCAGTGCCAGCTCCCGGCCCAGCAAGCTGGGACAGGCTTGGCGGGACAGCCGGGAGGCAGCCTCCAGCCTGGGCTGATTCGTGGCTTCTTCCACACTCCCAAGCGTCCCGCGTTTTTGCTTGGTTGGATCATGTATTCCTCGCCTCTCTTTCCTGAAGACGAGGAGTGATTTACAGGTCTCCAGAAAACACAGCTTGGCTGCTTTGAAAGGAAAAAAAAAAACCAACTAAAACCCCTCTCTGCTTGCTATTTCCATTGCCCAGTCGCCTTCCCACAAATGGGGGTGGCCCAGGACCCACCAGCCCTCAGCATCCCCACCAGCCCTTGACATTCCCACCAGCCCTGCGCTTTCTGTAAGGAGCAATGTTCTGAGGAGATGTGGGTCCCTCTTTTGAGACAGTCCTACCTTGAGCTGTCTTCTCTGGGAAGCTCACGTGTCCTTCATGGGTAGGGACCCATCCTGGGCATTTGTTTGAGGTAATTTTGGCCCTATAAGGAGTCCCTCATGGCCAGAGCATCACCTCACCCTGAGGAGCTCCCCCTTCCCTGGCCGCCTGAAGGGGCCCCTTGTGCAGCTGAGCCCCAAACAAGGCTCCGATTGTGTCCATGTGCCCTGATGGTCGGGGCTTTTGCAACGGCGTCCGTGTGCTGGGGCCGTGGTAAAACCAGCTGTATCCAACCCACACCCACAGGCTCAGCTTTACTGCTCTGCTGGGGTTTGGGGAGGCTGTTACAGTGCTACAGGAATCACAGCAGGGAGGTAACATTGTGCATTTCATGCTGCTTCGGTGGAAGAGATGCAGGAATAAATGTTGGCTCTTGACACGGGAGGAGACTGAATGCCAGCTGCCTCGGGCTGCATCCCATAGCCCCAGCCAGACTGTCCCAAGGAGACAGTGGACAGAGCTGCCATGGGGCAAAGCTGGGAGAATGAGAGACCAGAGTGTGGAGCTGACCCCAGGAGCATCTCTCCAGGGCAGCAGTTCCCCGAGGGGCAGAGCTGTGCCTGGAAGGTGATGGCTGGCAGCATCACACCCTCTTTTCCAAGATGATGTTTTCAGCTTCTTCCCACCTCTTTCCCTCGCAGCAAAGTCCCACCCAGCAGCACAGTGGGATTCTGTTTGCAGTGGGTTCAAAACTCATGGGGAGTAATGGAGCAGCCCGGCCCGTGGGTCTCCCACCCCATTTGGGGAGGGTCCTTACCCCGGGGCATCCTTGTGCTGCTGATGGGTGCTGGCACTGGCATTTGAACTCAGCCGATGGCAATGGCACAGCCAGTCCTTCCCGCTGTCAGTCCTTCCCGCTGTCAGCCCTTCCCACTCGCAGTGGTGAGCCCCAGCCGGGGGCGCGGATCAGCGCCAGCCCTCGCCAGGGGATGAATGGGGAGACAAACAGAGCTGCTACTGTTGGGGCAGCCTGAGGCCCGCAGTCTGCCTCGGCTCTGCTGGAAGTGGGGGTTGCCCTGCCATCCTGGTCTTTGGAAAGGCGAGCAGCCTCCCCTGACATCTTCTCTCCACCCCTAAGAACCAGCCCAGTGCCATGGAGAAGCACGGGGATAAATCCTGGTTGTGATCCTGTTGGGTCCCGTGATATTACAAGCCAAGAGAAGTGTTCTCATTATTTCCAGAATATTGAAGTCTAATAAATCCTGTCCTGCCTTATAGGATTTATTTCTCCGTTCATTGCTAGGAGACTCAGTCCTGTGTAATCCTATTGCTGCTCCAGGAGGTGGGGAGCAGCTTTCTGAAGCACAGACCTGGCAGGATTGTGGGCAGAAGCAGGAAGCCCCAGCTGAAGCTGCTGGTCCCTGAAAACATCCCAATGGGGGGACAATTCAACCTCCTTGTGTGTCTGACTGTCCCAGAGCTGTGCCCTGTATTTGATTTACCAAAATGAAACTCATCCAATGGTTGGGGCATGGCTGGGCCAACAGGACATTAATTGCAGCTAGCCAATTAATATGGCATGGCATGGCTCAGCCTGCTTCCCCTATCCATTGTACATCCACCATGGTCCCCCAAATCCCACTGTGGAGTCCTCCTACACCTTCTCACACCAGATCCAGCAGGAAAAGCTGCAAAAACCAGGAAAAGCCAGGCCCAGCACAACCAGTCCCCTGCAGGCACAGCCTGCCTGTGCAGAGCCAGCCATGCCTGGCTCACCATACACCAGGGACTCTCCGGAAGACAATGATGGACACATGAATATGGCTGGAAATTTTGCCACTGAAGTGTTTTCCATAGCAACCGTTGCTGGGGCAACCTTCATCCCGAGGAGCATCCATCCCGAAACACCCAGCCCTGTGTCCACTGGAGCTGGCAGAGAATCACGGCATGCCACTGGTGGGACCCTTGCCATACCCCACCAGCAGCAGCACAGGGATGCTCTGAGCATCCTCAGTGCTGCAGGGCCCCTGTAACGCTCCACTTCTCATCTTCTTTTTGGCATTTCATTTTCTCAAAAGTGGGAGAAACCAAAGAGAGACCTGTTGGTGCCTGTGGCCCCACGGGCGCTTGGCTGTGGAAGAAGGGATATGCAGGAGCTGTTGCCAGCTCAGGGTGCTCAGCAGATGCAAGCAGTGATTTTTGGCTCCGATGGACTGAAAACGGGATCGAGGTCAACAGTGAACACTTTGATCTGAGCATCAACACAGGGAGAGGGAAAAGTGAAATCCGCACTGCTTTTAAGTCCAAAAGCAGGGAGCTCGCAGCCCCTCAGCACCTGCCTGAAGTCTTGTGATGGCAGCTTCACCCTGGGGACACTTCAGGGATCCCAGGAGACTCTCACTGCTGGCCTGGTAGGCCCACACTGGGCTCACTGGGCTCTCCAAAGCAAATACACCCTGGCTTCATGGGATCAGCTGCAGTGGTGGGAGAAGGGCTGGGGAGCTTGGAGCCCATCCCAAGGATGCCCACGGTGCTCAGTGCCTGTGCTGTCACCAGTGTCACCAACAAGAGGAAACCGCAGTCCTCAGGCTGCGCCTGCTGGGGCAGCTGCGGTTTGTGGGCGAGACCGCAGTCCCTGCCACCGGATGTCTCTCACCCTCAGCTGTGCCTCAGTTTCCCTTTCTGCCAGTGATACACAGGGACACTTGCCTCCAAGCTGAGGACAGTGCTGGCGGCTCAAGTACTGCTTTTTGGTGAAGGGCATGTGTTCGCAATCTGGCCTCAGCTCTGCCACCTCACCCTGGTGTGGCCTGAAAGTAACCCCGGAGGGTGAGAGGAAATGCCGTGGTGGGGGTGGTGGCCGGGAGGCACGTGCACAGTCAGGGGCACATTCCTGACCTGTCTCCACACGCACCACTCGCTCACTGGCCCGCAGCTCTCACGCAGGTCCACTCACTGCCCACTTGCCCATGAGCCCGCTGGCTGCAGGCACCCCTTGTATCCCATCCCTTCGTTCCCTGTGCTCTGGCTTTGACATGCTTGGGGAGCAGCATGGGTGTCCATGCAGCTTGTGCATGTCCATAGGTCCTGTGTCCCCACGCAGCTCACGTGTGCCTCACAGCTCCCAGCTGCAGCTGCCCTCCCAGCCTGCTCCCAGCTCTCCGCAGATGATGGCAGGGACTGTGGCACAGCATACGGTGACACCAAACCCAGGTTTACCAGCTGTTGGGGTACCCGTGGGCCATGTGGCCCGGGGTGTTGGAACAGGCCATGCAGGCAGCCATGGTGTGCCACAGGTATCATGGTATGCCCTGTAGCACACGTGTGTGCCATGTGTGCCAGGGTGTGTCATGTGTGCCCATGTACTGTGTGTGCTAACTGTGCCATGCTGTGCCATGGTAGCCATTGCACCTACAGGTACCCACTACCTGCCCCATATATCCCCCTGCCATTACACACCCTGCCTATTACACACCCCAGAACACTCCAGATACCTTACTGTTACCCTTTAATGCACACCCACTGGACACCTGTTACATACCCATTAACCTTTAATGACCTTTGCTCATTACGCACCCATTGCAGAGCCTTTTTCCTTCATCTGCACATCCGTTATACACCCATTACACACCTGTATAGCCTTTATTGCACACCAAGCGCAGGCCCACTGCAACACCTGTTGCACACCCTTCTGTGCACAGCTGTTGCACGCCCGTTCCACTCCCCTTACCGTCTGTCGCACTGTCACAGCCCCCGGCACGTGTCACCCGCCGTGTCACCCCTTTACACACGCGCTGCTCGCGCCCCGCAACCCCCGAGCCCCTCGTGCCCGCCCCGCCCCTCGCCCCGCCCCTCGGCTCTGGCCCCGCCTCCGGGCGGGCGCAGCCAATGGGGGCGGGCGGAGCGGCCGGGCCGGGCGCGCGCGGCGCTATAACGATCCCTACGGCGCCGCCGCCGCCCGCGCGCCCCGGCCCCGCCGCCCCCGGCCCGGCCCGGCCCGGCCCTCGGCCCCGCACCCGGCCCCCCGCGGCCGGAGCGGCCCCGCGGGAAGATGAACTACCTGGTGAGCGGGGACACGGGGGAGGACACGGGGGCGTGTGCGGAGACAGCCGGGGCGCGGGGAAACGGGTGCCGGGGGGCCCCGTTCGAGGAGGAGGAGGACGAGGAGGAAGGCCGCAGCCCCCTCGCCGCTCGGCCCGGGCAGGGCCTCTCTCGCGCGGCCGATCCCACTGGCGTGACCTTGGCCGAGCCCCCCCCGCACCGGCGCGGCCAGGCCTTGCCTGCCCTCCCTTCCTCCCGGCGGGTCGTGGCGCTGCGGGATCCGCGGGGGGCCCACCGGGGCCAGGGGCCTCCCCAGGCCTCCGCCCCACCGGGCGGGTCGGCACCGGCGGCGGGATCCGCGGGAGAGCCGGGGTCCGGCCCTGCCGTCCCGGGCGGGCCGCGACCTGTCCCGCCGCCACGGCCCCGCGCAGCGCTGGCAGGTGCCGCCGTGGCCCGGCTCGGGGACCCCGCGGGGTGCAAGGGGCCCGGCTCGGGCTGCCGTGGGATGGCCACGGCCACGGCTGACTCACCGCCCCGGCACTTCCTCCCAGTCGGCGCAGGGAAGGGGCGGGAGAGGCAGAGGCGGCCCCCCGAAACCGGGGAGGCGGAAGGGCCCGGCCCCTTCCCAGCACCACCTCTGGGAAGGGTGGGTTTTGCTCCAGTGGGGAATCCCGCGGTGGCTGGCGCGGGGAGATCCAGCCGGCGGGAGCTGCTCGGCGAAGCCCCCGGCCCGCGCGGCTCCGTCCCGGTGCTGAGCTGCCGCCCCGCTGTTGCCCGCCGGGATGACGCCCCACCGGCCGGCGGGGCCCGGCTCACCGCCCCGCCGCGGGGCTCTCTTCCAGAACGTGCTGGCCAAGGCGCTGTACGACAACGTGGCCGAGTCCCCGGACGAGCTCTCCTTCCGCAAGGGCGACATCATGACGGTGCTGGAGCGCAACACGCAGGGGCTGGACGGCTGGTGGCTCTGTTCGCTCCATGGCCGGCAGGGCATCGTTCCCGGGAACCGCCTCAAGATCCTGGTGGGGATGTACGACAAGAAGCAGCAGCAGCAGCAGCAGCAGCAGCAAGCGCCTGGCCCGGCACAGGGGCAGGCACCGCCGCAGCCTTCGGTGCCCCAGTCGACTCTGCCCTTCCACCATCAAGGGGGCTACACTCCGCTGTCGCCTGCCTCGCAGTACACACCCATGCACCCTGCTTATGGCCCCCAAGGGGACAACATCTACCTGATGCCGGTCCCCAACAAGGGACAGCAGGGTCTGTACCCAGGCTCGGCACCCACTGGACAATTTCCTCCTGCCCCAGCTAAGCAGCCTCCCACCTACCCGAAGCAAGCGCCTCCCCACAGCTTCCCCAACCCTGGCCAGGAGATCTACCAGGTGCCCCCCTCCCTGGGCCAGGCAGCAGAGGCGTACCCTGGGGGCTCTGCCAGTCCCCCCCAGGATGTCTATCAGGTTCCTCCCTCAGCTGGTCAGGCTCAAGAAATCTACCAGGTGCCACCGTCATTGGACATGAGGAGCTGGGAAGGGCACAAGCCCCAAGGAAAGGTAGGACAGGGAGACTGGAGTGGGGTGGCTGTTGAGGTTGTGGGGTGTTCTGTGGGGTCCACGGGTGGGAGTGGGTAGCAGGACTTGGATTTCTCAGCTTGCCACTCTTGGAGCAGGTAGCCCATGTGCCTATTGCTGGGGCTGTGTGGGCATCCTTGCCCGCACTGCTGGCAGGAGTGGGTGCACTGAGAGAGTCCCTGCAGTGGCTGTGGTGCCCCGGTTGGCATGGGCTGCCTCTCTTGGGGCTGGCACAGCATTTAGCACTCTGGTCCTCTTGTGTGGGCTCTGCTGGTGTCACCCAGGGCATGGCAGCATGTCTGGTGTGGGCATAGGGTGTAGATAACCCACAGGCTGCTTTGGGATGCCAGATTCTGGAGCTGTGGAAGTAGCTTTGGCACCCGCCACAAGGTTTCGTTCCTCCTGGGAGCGCACACAGGAGCAGACAGGCAGTGCCAGCATTTCCCGACTGTGCCAGGCAGCCTGCCAGTACTTGCTGGATATACTGGTGAGGCAAGGGTGAGCCACCAGCCTGTCCCCAGCATGTAGCCTAACGGCTAGATCCGCCTGGCTCTGCCCCTTCCCTGGCACGTCATCCCGGGGAAGAGGAGTGAGGTGCTTTCAGTATCGTGTTTTCTGGGAAGGCTGCTCCAACTCATACCCCTGGGAAGCATCCTGTGAGGGGAGGGAGTTGCCAAATCACAGCCAGGGCAAAAGGAAAATCCTAAAAGGAAGGACCAGCCCAACACCTCAGCCCTTCTTGGCACTGGTTGGGCAGGGTGCCATTACCCTCTGGGTTTGGTTATATTTCACTCTGGTGTTGCCATGAAATGACCCATTTGGGCATGGAGCCACGGGCAGGGATCTCCAGGCATTGGCCGATCCCTGCCCACGCCTGGATGCCCAGATCGGCTGTTGCTTTCTGCACGCCACGGCTGTGCTGGCCGGGCTTTGTCTCTCGTTGAGACTCTATCGCTGCTATAAATAACCGGTGATATCATCCCGTCCCCGGCAGCACTGCACGCCCGGCCGGGGAGCGCCCTCCCGTGGCACCGGGCAGACCCTAATTCCAGGCAGTCCAGTATGGAATCCAGCAGCCATCCTCTCGCCGGCCCCATTGCTGGGTTTTGGGGGGGTGATGCGGGGTAGGGGATGCTCAGCCGTGCCCACATCATGTCTTTTCCATTTCCAGGTGCTGGTGCCCACCCGTGTGGGGCAAGTGTATGTTTATGACTCTCCCAAGGGTGAGCAGGTTGAGTACGATTTCCCTCGCCACCTCATCTCCACAGTCTCCCAGGAGATCTACGATGTGCCGCCTGTCCGAGGAGGGGTCCCGAGCCAGTTCAGCCAGGAGGTGAGGCTGCTTGGGGTGTTGGGGGGGATCTCTGACTCTGCCCTTCAGAATGGGAGATGATCTGTCACACCTTGGGATCCAAAACTGGCCAAATTGCACCCAAAACTCTACTTTATGGACCTCGGTGCTGCTTCTGAGCACCTCCACCCTTCCTAGCTGGTCCCTGGGAGGAGATGGGTGCCCACAACATCCGTGACACATCATCCCATGTCCCATTCCCCCCGCCCCCATCTTCCTCCAGGTCTATGACACCCCTCCCATGGCAGTGAAGGGTCCCAATGGGCAGGACCCGGGGCAAGAGATCTACGATGTGCCCCCCAGTGTGGAGAAGAACCTGCACCAAACTGTAAGTGCTGCTGAGAAGCTCCCAGTTTCTCTGTGTAAGAAAAACAAGCAGATTGTTACAGGGAGAAAAATAATTTACTGGATCAGTCTCCCCAGAGATGTGGTGATGTTCCTGGCACTGGAGGCTTTCAGGATGCCAAGGAATGGGTTGCTGAATGTAGCATCCAGGGGATGAGATTGAAACAGATGATCTTTCAAAGTCTCTTCTGACCTTGGCTGCTCTTGGATTTTGTGATTCCTGTCCCAAAGGGCAGGGGAGCACGTGGGGTGCATGGCTTCATCCCAGTGCCCACCCAGTGCTCACTTGGGTGCCCTGCAGCTCGGGGTAGCTGGCCTGTGCCTCCACAGGCCAGTTCTCCCAGCAGTGCTGATGGTGCCACTGCTCTGCCCTTGCAGGTGTACGATGTCCCCCCCTCAGTCAGCAAGGATGTGCCAGATGGCCCAGCGCGGGAGGAAACCTACGATGTGCCTCCTGCCTTTGCCAAGCAGAAAGCCTTTGACCCCTCCCGCCACCCGCTCATCCTGGCCCAGCAGGAGCCATACTTGCCGGAGGATGTCTATGATGTGCCACCGGCAGCTGGGAAAGGTGCTCCTGAGCTGCCGCTCTCCCATGAGATCTATGATGTGCCCCCCAGCCTCAAGAAGCTGGGGGGACCCACCTTCCCCTCCCAAGAGGTGTACGATGTGCCCCGGGACCTGCACGCCCCAGGCAAGGGCTCTGTGGACACGGAGGGCGAGTACATCTATGACGTCCCACCACAAGTGGACCGTGAGGCCAAGGGTGCTGATGGCAAGCGCCTTTCGGCCTCCAGCACAGGCAGCACCCGCAGCAACATCTCCACATCCTCGCTGGACGTGGTGCCTGTGAAAGAGCCAGCCAAAGGAGCAGGCAAGGAGTTCTCCCTGGACTTGGATGCTGCCATGGAGACACTGGCCAAGCTCCAGAATGGCGTCAGCAGCGCTGTCTCCTACCTCATGTCCTTTATCAGCACCAACTGGCGCAGCCTTGAGCACATGGAGGCCAACGCTGCCAACATCCGTGGGGCGGCCGAGGGCGTCCGGACAGCCCTCCGGGACCTGCTGGAGTTTGCCCGGGGGGCAGTGGGCAATGCTGCCCAGGCCTCTGACCGCTCCCTCTACACCAAGCTCAGCAAGCAGCTGCAGAAGATGGAGGAGGTCTACCAGGCCCTGGCACGGCACGGCCAAGCGCTGGACGCTTGCCACTGGGCCCCCAGTGCTCTGGCCAGCAGCAAGCCGGGCACAGATGACTTGGAGCACTTCATCATGCACTCACGTGGTGTTCCTGATGACACCAAGCAATTGGCTTCCTTCCTGCATGGCAATGCCTCCCTCCTCTTCAAACGGACAAAGCTGGCAGCGGAGAGTGGTGGCCATGGGCCCCCTCACCCCTCTGACAAGGCCAGCAGCATCCAGTCACGGCCCCTGCCCTCCCCCCCCAAGCTGCTGGCCCAGGAGTCACCTGATGGGCCCTATGAGAACAGCGAGAGCGGTTGGATGGAGGATTACGACTATGTCCATCTCCAGGTGAGCATGGGTAGGGGGGCTGCTTACCACAGGGAGAGTTTGTGATGGTGTCTCCCTGGCACGGGGAATGAGGCAGTTCTGCTTCTGCCACCCCTGTTCTGCTCTTAACCTCCAGCTTGAGGGCTGTGGGGACCAGGGATGTCCCAGGGCAGGTGGGGGCTCTCTCTGGCAAGGGTGATGTTGCTGATCCCTTCCATGTCATGCCCCTGCAGGGCAAGGAGGAGTTTGAGAAGACCCAGAAAGAGCTGCTGGAGAAAGGCAACATCATCCGGCAGAGCAAGGACCAGCTGGAGCACCAGCAGGTAAGGGCACTGGGGCAGGCAGGTGGGTGCTGCTGGGCTGAGCACTTTGGGTGGGCAGGGCTCCAGGTCCTGCTTCCCTCATAACTTATGCTGTGCCCGTGGAGAGGGACGTAGGCACCTTGATCCTGGAGAGGGGCCTGGTGTGCTGTCCTGGGGCTAGCACTGTCCCTCTCTGTCTCACTGCCCTGGGGGTGGTGGCCATGGCCACCTGTGCTGGTGGCTCTGTGGAAGGGAGCAGGTGCTGGCTCAATGGCTGCCCTGCCTCACGCCTGTCTCTCCCACAGCTGAAGCAGTTTGAGCGGCTGGAGCAGGAGGTGACGCGCCCCATTGACAATGACCTGTCCAACTGGAGCCCCCCTCAGCACTACAGCCCCGCGCGGGGTGGTGGGACGCTGTGTCCCGCCGACCGCCAGCTCCTCCTCTTCTACCTGGAGCAGTGCGAGGCCAACCTCACCACACTCACCAATGCTGTCGACGCCTTCTTCACCGCCGTCAGCACCAACCAACCCCCCAAGATCTTTGTGGCCCACAGCAAGTTTGTCATCCTCAGTGCCCACAAGCTCGTCTTCATTGGGGACACGCTGTCCCGCCAGGCCAAGGCCCAGGACGTCCAGCACAAGGTGATGCACTACAGCAACCTCCTCTGCGAGATGCTCAAGGAGATCGTGATGACCACCAAGGCGGCTGCCCTCCACTACCCTTCTCCTGCCGCCTCCAAGGACATGGTGGAGCGCGTCAAGGACCTCGCCAACAGCACACAACAGTTCAGGATGGTGCTGGGCCAGCTGGCAGCCATGTGATGGCCTCAGGGCCATCTCTCCCCTCTCTCTGGCTCCCACCCCTTCCCAGACACGCGCCCCCCTCTGTGCGAGTCCTCTCTGCCTGGTGTAAGCAGACATGTACATAGAGACTCCCATGCACACCGGGGGGCTGGGCCTCTGTGGGGACAGAGGTGAGGGGCTGCAGCCATCATACCCCTTCCTCTTCTCCTTCTGGCTAGGGGCTAGGAATGGTTTCAGAGCTGTGCCCATAAACAGAGCAAAGCTGGGAGGTGGATCTATGCCCACTCCTTCCCCACTGTCCTCCCCATAAAAAACCGGCAGCCAGTCCTGGCCTGGAGGGCATGGGGCCATATCCGTGTTGAGACAAGGATGTGTCTGGCAATTTGAGGTGATGCTGTGGCTGCTCTGCTCTCGGGGGAACTCTGTAGTGCACTCTGGAGCATGCTGCGGTGGCCAGGAGAGTCTAATGGTGTGGAAGCCATCCCCTGTGATGGTGGGACAGTGTGACAGAGATGGGTTGTACTGTCCCCTTGTGCTGGAGGCTGGGGATAGGGGTCCCCAGGGGAGTAAGGGGTGGTGGGGAGCTGCTGGGGCAGGAAGGGGCTAACCTGTGCGTTCTCACGTCTCGGGCTGTGGTACAGTACCAGCTGTAACCGAAACGCGAACTGAAATTGGTGCCTTTTGAACACAGGGGAAGCTTCCGCTGGTTCCCGGAGCTACCAAGTGGCAGCCCCCTCCAAAACCTGGCCCCAAGTCCCCCAGCAGCATAAAGATTTGCCTAGAAACATCCTCCATCTTCTGGGTATCTGCATCTGCCTGCTGGGGTGAGGGAAATGCCCGTGGGGTAGGGCTGATCCTGGGATACAGGGAGATCCTATCCTCCCAAAAGATCTTGTAGCTTGGGAGACGGCTGGTGCACAGAGGTTTAATGGCACACAAGGGATTGGGCCTAAGAGGGTTGAGGGGAAATGAGGGGGGACAGTGGGGCCACTATGTCCCTGAGCTGGCTTGGGGCAGATGTCACTCAGAGCACCTTGCGAGGGGTCATAGACACCACGGGGGCTAGGGGTTTGGTGTGGCAGAGAGGATGGTAGCCACGACCCCAACCATTCCTGGTTCTGGCTATCCATCCCTTCCAGAACCTCAGGAAGCATGGCACCCTCAGACCTAGTGGCACCTCTGCTAGTGCCCTGGGACCTCAGCACACCTATGGACACACACAGTCCACAGCTACACAGGTGGTCCTCACCCCCAGCACCTCCAGTGGTCCCAGGCCCATGGCCCCCTTCATGCCCACAGTACCGACAGGGAACCAGAGCCCAGTGCCACGCAGGTGCTTGTTGAGGGCCTTGCGGGTGACACCGGGCTCCACTGTCACCGAGAAGTCCTCGAGGCTCAGCTCCGCGATGGCGTCCATGCGGCTCAGGTCAAAGCAGACGCCACCCTGGCACAGGGGCACCCAGGGCTGTGGGCACAGCAGGGCACCAAGAGCCCCTGGGGGGTCAGAGGTGCCTGGGGAGCTGATACCTGCACGGCGTTGACGCCTCCTTCGAGGCCGGTACCGGTGCCAAAGGGCACCATGGGCACGCGGCAGCGGTGACAGAGCGCCGCCAGCTCCTGCACCTGCCCCACTGCCTGGGGCCACACCACGACATCCGGAGGGGCACAGCTGGGGGACAGGCAGCATCACTGAACCACTGACTTAACCCTCCCCATGGCCCCTTGTTTACCCAAACATTTGCCAGCCCCAGCCCCTCCTGTACGACCTTCCCCAGGGCTCCCAGCTCCAGGGGCACTCACGGGTGCATGGACTCATCGTGGCCGTGCTGCTCCCGCACCGCTGCGGCCGTGGAGACGTTGGGCGCCCCAACCACAGCCCTCAGGCTCTCCACGAAGTCGGGGGACAGCGAGGGCTGCGGGGGGAACAACGAGGATCCCGTCAGGGGTGCAGTGGGGAGACTCTGATCGCGGCCATGGGCCAGGGGCAAGCGGCCAAGTGGCCACGTCAGGACCTCAGCGACCCCCGGGAGCCCCAGCCCCACCTTGGAGCAGCAGCTGCGGTGCCCCAGGGCTGCCCCCAGCGCCAGCACCCTCCGCAGGGCCATGTCGCGACGGGACAAGAACGGCAACATGGGAACTGCCCAGGAGCAGGACGTTGCCCTGCCCCGCCGCCTGGCTGTCCCTCCCCCACGCTGACACCTTAAGGTGGCTCCAGCCACATGTGAGTGTGTCCCTGCCGGGGGGACCTGGTCCCACCAGTACCTGTGGTCATGTCGCCGCCCTGCCTCTTGCCTGAGCGGAGTCACTGCATTCTCCATGGCCCCTGTCCTCCCAGGTGTCCCCATGCCTGCTCAAGTATCCCCGCAGCTGGTCAGGGGTCCATGACCCCGTGGAAGACCACATGTCCCCGTGCTCCTCCCCTCCCAGCCAGGAGTCACCGTGTCCCTCTGTCCATCTGTCCCCATTCCTAGCCAGGTGTCCCTGTGCTGCTCAGCCCTGCTGGACAGCTGTCCTCATGCCCAGAGAACTGCCCCAGCCCCCCGCTTGTCCCCATCCCCAGCCACGTGTCTCCCGGCCACCCGCCTGCCCCGTGCCCGTTCCCGTCCGTCCCGCCATGGTGACAAGGACACAGCGCTCAGGGGGGGTGGCAGCGTTTATTGTTGGCTTCAGTTGGCCTCCAGGATGGAGTTGATCCAGTCGCGGAGCATGGTGACGCGGGCGTACACGCCGGGCGTCTGGGTGTCGCAGGTGCTGCTGCCCCAGGACACGATGCCCACCAGGTTCCAGGCGCCGTCCTTCTGGCACACCAGCGGGCCGCCGGAGTCGCCCTGCACAGGGCAGCGGGTGAGCACCGGGGCGAAGCCCGGGGGCAGCGGGGGCAGAGGGGGCCGGGGACACGTACCATGCAGGAGGAGGCTCCATCGGCGCCGGCACAGACCATCACGTCGCGGATGCGGAAGCCCCAGAACTCCTTGCACTGGGCGTTGGTGAGCAGGGGCAGAGCCACCTGCTGCAGCACCGACGGTGTTTGCGAGTCTGCGGGGAGCGGGGGGCGTCAGCGCCGGCAGCGAGAGCCGAGCGGGAATGGGGACAAGGAGTGGCACGGGCAGAGGGGCAGGAGGAGGGGGAGGAGGACAGGACCGTGATGATAGTGGAGATGGGAACAGGAATGCCTCAGAGTTGGGGACTGGTGACGGGGATGAGGAATGGGACAGGGATGAAGATGACGGTACGGGAATGGGATGGAGATTCAAATTCAGACTTGGATGGCGACCTGGTTGGGAGGTTGGCACGGGCATTATAACTCAGATGAGGACAGGGACTGACAGCGTGGATGAGGAAAGGGACAGGGGAGACAGGAGACAAGGATGGGGATTTGGACGAGGCAGGGGGCAGGAATGGGGATGGGCACAAGAAAGGGCAGTTACCGCTGGAGTCAGTGAGCCCCCAGCCAGTGGTGACGCAGGTCATTCCCCCCGGGAATTCCTCAGTGGCCTTGGGCAGGCACACGGGGGACACACGATCCGACAGCTGTGCCGGAGTGGCCAGTTTGATCAGGGTGATGTCGTCGCGGATGGTCAGCATGTTGAACTTGGGGTTCTTGAAGACCTGGAGCAGGCAGCACTGCTCTCAGCACCTGCACCCCTTGCCAGGGCGCCAGGCACTGGGCGCTCCACAGGGACCAACAGGGAGCCCAAGGACCAGCGGGGACCCCGGGGATCGCTCCTCTGGCTCCTGTGCTGGCAGGGTGTCTGAATTGCAAAGCCCAGTCCCTGGGACACAGGGGAGCAGGCACACACCCCAGGTCACATCCTCTGCAGGGGTGAAAGGGACCCTGGCGGCTGGACCCCCATCCCTTGGGAGTTCCTGGGAACATGGGGACACCCAGGAGACCTGACCTGAAGGATGGGTAGGAGCGGGGACACCCCAGAGGATTGCAGCACGGGCATGGGGGACACCGTGGACACCCCAGGGAACCCAGGATAAGGGGAACCGGGAACTCCTCAAGAACACAAACCCCAAGACAAGGGGGACCCGGACATAAACCCCCAGGCCCCCTGTGGTGGCTGTGGCACCCCGCAGGCGCAAGGACCCCGCCCCGGCAGTACCTTCTCGATTTTCAGTTCCTGCTGATCAGGGCCGGGTGCGCTCTGGTCGTAGGCGCCCACCACCACGGTGTCGGTTTTCCTGGGCACAGACAGGCACTCAGCACGGGGCACCGGCACGGGGACGGGGAGTTCCCTGGGCACCCCGTGCCCGTGCCCAGCCCCGGGCCGGCCGGCAGCAGAGCCGGTGCCTACCTGACGCCGCAGTGGGCAGCGGTGACCACCCAGTTCTCGCTGATCAGGGAGCCGCCGCAGAAGTGGAAGCCGTCGTAGCGCTGGCGGGGAGAGCTGTCCTCAGCACCTGGCACTGCCGCCGGGGTGCTCCGTGCCCGACCCCCACACGACACCCACCCCTGTGCCCGGCCCGCCCCGGGCTCTCACCTGGAGGGACACCTGCCATGGCCAGGACCCTGGCACCGCCGGCTCCCCGTTGACGATGCGGTTGTAGCCGCGGATGACGGGTGTGATGGCGGGCACGCCGCAGTCTGCGGGGCACAGGCAGCCGTGGGACGGCGGCTCCGGCCACCCCGGCCCCGTGTCCCCTCCCCACCGCTCCTGCCCGCCCAAGCCCCGAGCCCTCCCCACCGAGCCCCACGACCCCACGCACTCTCAGGGAGGGCGGCACGGGCAAAGCCCGCCAGAGCCAGGCAACTCAACACCCACAGCAGAGCCATCGCCACTTGTGAGGACAGACCTACCTGGCACCCGGCAGCTCTTATATGCACCCCTGGGCACCTCCCCGCTGCTGCTGCCCTTCCCACCGCGGCCTTGGGAGATAGCGCGGCACCTGGTACGGCACCGGGACGTGGCATGGGAGCATGGCACCTGGAACCATGGCCTTGGCACTGCACTGGTCTGGTCTAAGTGCTGCCTTCAAAACATCCTCGGTCCCCTGCATGGGTGGGCTTGCCTGGATTAATTTTGCTCCTGGAGCTGGAATTCCCCCAGGCCTTTCATAGCCTGGTTCTAACAACTCCTGTTTCACTGCTCATATGTTCCTGTGGGCCTACAATTCCAATTTGTTCCTATTGCAGTGGATGTCTGAGCTGAGTTTTGTTCACACCTCTGAACAGGGATCTTCTTCCACCTCCTTTGTACATGCTAGATTTAAAAAAAAAAAAAGTAGCCAAGAGTTATAGACAACATGTTCTATTATGTCCCTTCCAACCATAATCAGTTTATCATGATACCATGACCAATTGACAGCCCATCCATGCAGGGGACCAAGGCCATGGTTCCAGGTGCCATGCTCCCATGCCACGTCCCGGTGCCGTACCAGGTGCCGCGCTATCTCCCAAGGCCGCGGTGGGAAGGGCAGCAGCAGCGGGGAGGTGCCCGGGGTGCATATAAGAGCTGCCGGGTGCCAGGTAGGTCTGTCCTCACAAGTGGCGATGGCTCTGCTGTGGGTGTTGAGTTGCCTGGCTCTGGCGGGCTTTGCCCGTGCCGCCCTCCCTGAGAGTGCGTGGGGCCGTGGGGCTCGGCGGGGAGGGCTCGGGGCTTGGGCGGGCAGGAGCGGTGGGGAGGGGACACGGGGCCGGGGTGGCCGGAGCCGCCGTCCCACGGCTGCCTGTGCCCCGCAGACTGCGGCGTGCCCGCCATCACACCCGTCATCCGCGGCTACAACCGCATCGTCAACGGGGAGCCGGCGGTGCCAGGGTCCTGGCCATGGCAGGTGTCCCTCCAGGTGAGAGCCCGGGGCGGGCCGGGCACAGGGGTGGGTGCCGTGTGGGGGGTCGGGCACGGAGCACCCCGGCGGCAGTGCCAGGTGCTGAGGACAGCTCTCCCCGCCAGCGCTACGACGGCTTCCACTTCTGCGGCGGCTCCCTGATCAGCGAGAACTGGGTGGTCACCGCTGCCCACTGCGGCGTCAGGGAGGCACCGGCTCTGCTGCCGGCCGGCCCGGGGCTGGGCACGGGCACGGGGTGCCCAGGGAACTCCCCGTCCCCGTGCCGGTGCCCCGTGCTGAGTGCCTGTCTGTGCCCAGGAAAACCGACACCGTGGTGGTGGGCGCCTACGACCAGAGCGCACCCGGCCCTGATCAGCAGGAACTGAAAATCGAGAAGGTACTGCCGGGGCGGGGTCCTTGCGCCTGCGGGGTGCCACAGCCACCACAGGGGGCCTGGGGGTTTATGTCCGGGTCCCCCTTGTCTTGGGGTTTGTGTTCTTGAGGAGTTCCCGGTTCCCCTTATCCTGGGTTCCCTGGGGTGTCCACGGTGTCCCCCATGCCCGTGCTGCAATCCTCTGGGGTGTCCCCGCTCCTACCCATCCTTCAGGTCAGGTCTCCTGGGTGTCCCCATGTTCCCAGGAACTCCCAAGGGATGGGGGTCCAGCCGCCAGGGTCCCTTTCACCCCTGCAGAGGATGTGACCTGGGGTGTGTGCCTGCTCCCCTGTGTCCCAGGGACTGGGCTTTGCAATTCAGACACCCTGCCAGCACAGGAGCCAGAGGAGCGATCCCCGGGGTCCCCGCTGGTCCTTGGGCTCCCTGTTGGTCCCTGTGGAGCGCCCAGTGCCTGGCGCCCTGGCAAGGGGTGCAGGTGCTGAGAGCAGTGCTGCCTGCTCCAGGTCTTCAAGAACCCCAAGTTCAACATGCTGACCATCCGCGACGACATCACCCTGATCAAACTGGCCACTCCGGCACAGCTGTCGGATCGTGTGTCCCCCGTGTGCCTGCCCAAGGCCACTGAGGAATTCCCGGGGGGAATGACCTGCGTCACCACTGGCTGGGGGCTCACTGACTCCAGCGGTAACTGCCCTTTCTTGTGCCCATCCCCATTCCTGCCCCCTGCCTCGTCCAAATCCCCATCCTTGTCTCCTGTCTCCCCTGTCCCTTTCCTCATCCACGCTGTCAGTCCCTGTCCTCATCTGAGTTATAATGCCCGTGCCAACCTCCCAACCAGGTCGCCATCCAAGTCTGAATTTGAATCTCCATCCCATTCCCGTACCGTCATCTTCATCCCTGTCCCATTCCTCATCCCCGTCACCAGTCCCCAACTCTGAGGCATTCCTGTTCCCATCTCCACTATCATCACGGTCCTGTCCTCCTCCCCCTCCTCCTGCCCCTCTGCCCGTGCCACTCCTTGTCCCCATTCCCGCTCGGCTCTCGCTGCCGGCGCTGACGCCCCCCGCTCCCCGCAGACTCGCAAACACCGTCGGTGCTGCAGCAGGTGGCTCTGCCCCTGCTCACCAACGCCCAGTGCAAGGAGTTCTGGGGCTTCCGCATCCGCGACGTGATGGTCTGTGCCGGCGCCGATGGAGCCTCCTCCTGCATGGTACGTGTCCCCGGCCCCCTCTGCCCCCGCTGCCCCCGGGCTTCGCCCCGGTGCTCACCCGCTGCCCTGTGCAGGGCGACTCCGGCGGCCCGCTGGTGTGCCAGAAGGACGGCGCCTGGAACCTGGTGGGCATCGTGTCCTGGGGCAGCAGCACCTGCGACACCCAGACGCCCGGCGTGTACGCCCGCGTCACCATGCTCCGCGACTGGATCAACTCCATCCTGGAGGCCAACTGAAGCCAACAATAAACGCTGCCACCCCCCCTGAGCGCTGTGTCCTTGTCACCATGGCGGGACGGACGGGAACGGGCACGGGGCAGGCGGGTGGCCGGGAGACACGTGGCTGGGGATGGGGACAAGCGGGGGGCTGGGGCAGTTCTCTGGGCATGAGGACAGCTGTCCAGCAGGGCTGAGCAGCACAGGGACACCTGGCTAGGAATGGGGACAGATGGACAGAGGGACACGGTGACTCCTGGCTGGGAGGGGAGGAGCACGGGGACATGTGGTCTTCCACGGGGTCATGGACCCCTGACCAGCTGCGGGGATACTTGAGCAGGCATGGGGACACCTGGGAGGACAGGGGCCATGGAGAATGCAGTGACTCCGCTCAGGCAAGAGGCAGGGCGGGGACATGACCACAGGTACTGGTGGGACCAGGTCCCCCCGGCAGGGACACACTCACATGTGGCTGGAGCCACCTTAAGGTGTCAGCGTGGGGGAGGGACAGCCAGGCGGCGGGGCAGGGCAACGTCCTGCTCCTGGGCAGTTCCCATGTTGCCGTTCTTGTCCCGTCGCGACATGGCCCTGCGGAGGGTGCTGGCGCTGGGGGCAGCCCTGGGGCACCGCAGCTGCTGCTCCAAGGTGGGGCTGGGGCTCCCGGGGGTCGCTGAGGTCCTGACGTGGCCACTTGGCCGCTTGCCCCTGGCCCATGGCCGCGATCAGAGTCTCCCCACTGCACCCCTGACGGGATCCTCGTTGTTCCCCCCGCAGCCCTCGCTGTCCCCCGACTTCGTGGAGAGCCTGAGGGCTGTGGTTGGGGCGCCCAACGTCTCCACGGCCGCAGCGGTGCGGGAGCAGCACGGCCACGATGAGTCCATGCACCCGTGAGTGCCCCTGGAGCTGGGAGCCCTGGGGAAGGTCGTACAGGAGGGGCTGGGGCTGGCAAATGTTTGGGTAAACAAGGGGCCATGGGGAGGGTTAAGTCAGTGGTTCAGTGATGCTGCCTGTCCCCCAGCTGTGCCCCTCCGGATGTCGTGGTGTGGCCCCAGGCAGTGGGGCAGGTGCAGGAGCTGGCGGCGCTCTGTCACCGCTGCCGCGTGCCCATGGTGCCCTTTGGCACCGGTACCGGCCTCGAAGGAGGCGTCAACGCCGTGCAGGTATCAGCTCCCCAGGCACCTCTGACCCCCCAGGGGCTCTTGGTGCCCTGCTGTGCCCACAGCCCTGGGTGCCCCTGTGCCAGGGTGGCGTCTGCTTTGACCTGAGCCGCATGGACGCCATCGCGGAGCTGAGCCTCGAGGACTTCTCGGTGACAGTGGAGCCCGGTGTCACCCGCAAGGCCCTCAACAAGCACCTGCGTGGCACTGGGCTCTGGTTCCCTGTCGGTACTGTGGGCATGAAGGGGGCCATGGGCCTGGGACCACTGGAGGTGCTGGGGATGCTTGTGCTCGTGGATGTGTTGGGAGTATTGGGGGTGCCGTGGTGTCCATGGGTTCACTGTAGTCCCAGGGGTGTCCATGGGAGTGGAAGTGCCATGTCCCCAGTGCTTTTGGGAATTCCCATGTGTTTGTTGTTGTTGAGGTCCCAGTGATATCCATTTGGGAATGAAGAGAATCCCCACCTGCCTCCTCTTCCCATCCCCTTCTCGCAGACCCTGGGGCCGATGCCTCGCTGTGTGGCATGGCAGCCACGGGTGCCTCAGGCACCAACGCGGTGCGCTACGGCACCATGCGCCCCAACGTGCTCAACCTGCGCGTGGTGCTGCCAGATGGGCGCCTGCTCCACACCGCCGGCCCCGGGCGCCAGCCCAGGTGGGCACAGGGAGGTCAGGGGGCTGTGCTCGGTTGGCCATGTGCCACATGGGCACCTGCTCACCAGCTCTGTGCAGGAAACGGGCAGCCGGCTATGACCTGACCTCTCTCTTCGTGGGCTCCGAGGGCACCCTGGGTTTCCTGACTCAGGCCACGCTGCGCCTGCACCCGCTGCCTGAGGCCACCGCTGCCACCATCGCCTCCTTCCCCAGCGTGGGGGCGGCTGTGGCTTGCACCGTCCAGGTGCTGCAGGCCGCCGTGCCTGTGGCCCGCATTGGTGGGTGCCTGGGGCCAGAGGTGGGGGGGGAGGTCCAGGTGTCACTGGTGGAGCTCAGCGCTGCCTCCTCCCACCCAGAGTTCCTGGATGAGGTGATGGCAGATGCCTGTGGCCGCTTTAGTGGGGTGGGGCTGCCAGCAGCGGCCACACTCCTCCTGGAGCTCCATGGCTCCCGGCGCAGCCTGGCTGAGCAGCAGCAGCAGACGGGTATGGCTGGGAATACGGATGATGAGAGGGTGTCTGGGGCTGGGGGCCATGATGGACACCCAGGGATGCGGGATGGGTACCCAGGGGCACGGGATGGGGGCACCAGGGGTGTTCTGGAGTGAAGCATGGTGCTGGGGGGCCATGATGTGTCACTGGGGTGAGGGATGAGTGCCCAGGTACCTTTTGGGATTTCGAGAACATTGAGATCATCAGGATGAGGGACAGGTTGCCACAGCCTAGAACTGGGGGACTGGAATCATGGATGGCTGCCTATGGATAGGGAATGGGCGACTGGTGGTTTGGAGGTGAGGGATAGGTGCCCAGACCAGGGAGAGAGGGACCAGCAATGGATGCTTGGGATGGTGGCTGGGAATACATGAGGGTGAGGGATGGGTGTGTGGCTGGGGGTCTACTGAGGGGCTCAGGGACATGGGACAGAGGGGACCAGGGGTGTCACAGGGCGGTGGACAGGAGGATCCAGGGACAAAGGACAGAGGGACCAGGACTATCCTGGGCTGTGAGATGGATACCCAGGATGGGCAATGGAGGTCTTGGGGTGAGGGCTGGGTGCCTGGGGGTGCCGTGGGTCCTGTCCCAGAGCTCCTGGTCACCATCAGAGGAGATCGTGCGACAGAATGGTGGCTCCAGCCTGGCCTGGGCGGAGGGGCTGGAGGAGCGAGAGCAGCTCTGGTCCATGCGCCACAATGCCTGGTACGCTGCCCTGGCCCTGCGGCCCGGCTGCCAGGTGAGGCACAGGCACAGGGATGGGGATGATGGCAGCAGCGTCCTTGGTGCTGTGAGTGCCACAGCTCTGCCCTCCCTGGCCCAGGGCTACTCCACGGATGTCTGTGTGCCCATCTCCCGCCTGCCCGATGTGGTGGTGGAGACCAAGAAGGACCTGCAGGCCTCTGGCATCACCGGTCAGCAGGGCCACAGCCCCTTGGGACAGAGGGGGTTGGGGGGTTCCCGCCCTCCCCACGATACCCCATCTAACCTGTGGCCTTGCAGGACCCATGGTGGGACACGTGGGTGATGGAAACTTCCACTGCATCCTTGTCTTCAACTCTCAGGACCCAGAGGAGGCCCAGCGCATCCACACCTTCACCGAGCGCCTGGGCAGGTGGGGCCGGGGTGCTCTGTGGGGCCAGGGCTGGACCGACAGACGTCCCCATCCCCTGCCCCTCCCTGTCTGGCAGGCGGGCGCTGGCGGCAGGCGGCACCTGCACCGGGGAGCATGGCGTGGGGCTGGGCAAGCGGGCACTGCTGCAGGAGGAGCTGGGCCAGGAGGGGCTGGACACCCTGCGCTCCATCAAGGCTGCACTCGACCCCCACAACCTCATGAACCCCGGCAAGGTGCTGTGAGGGGGAGCACCACACTGAGCTGGCAGTGGGGGGGCCTCAGTCCCTGGAGTCAGGGCCAGGGTGGCCATGTGGCCCTTCACTGCCACCATCTGTGTCCCCACAAATGCTGCTATCCCCACCTCTGGAGGCTGGGGATCCCCAAACCCCAATAAACCTTTTTGCACTTGCAGTGTCCATGTGCTGTGATGTTTTCTGGGGGGCAGGACTCCCAAGCCTCTTCTCAGGGGGCTCCTGTCCCAGACAGCACACACAGGAAGGGGCATCATGGGGGTCCCACTTCAGCCCCTTCCCCTGAGCCGCAGTGCTGCCGGTGCCAGGTGGGAGCTCTCTGGGACCTGCTGAGCACCACTGAGGCCATCCCCACATGGCAGGCACAGGGAAGGGGAATCGGTGTGGGTGGGTGGGTCCAGCACCCCACTGGCATCATCTGCTTCACCAAGAAAGCCAGTGAAATAAAATAACAGTGAATATTTTATTGAACATTGTTTTAATACCATATCAAAACACCTCGACTAATGAAGGAAGCTCCCCCCAAGCTCTGAACTCTTTTTTTCCCCCGGTTTTTTTTTAATATATAAATACAGAAAGGTTTCCCGCAGGGGCACGGCCACCGGCAGGGGAGGTCTCACCAACGAAAACGCGCCCGCCGCACCAGAAGGGGACAGGGATGGGCGAGGGGGGTCACTGCCATGAAATGACACTGTCTTGGCACCTCCAGCAAAGCCACCTCTGTGACCAGGGGTGGCTGGGGGCATCTGGGGGGCCATTAGGGCCCTCCCTGTACCCTCTTCAAAAGGGTCCAACTCAAAGCCAATGGAAAAGAAAGAGGGGGGTGGTTTTGGCAAGAGGAGCCCGGCAAGGGGGCACGGGAGGGGCGGCGGGGATGCTGCAGCTCTCCAGTCTCTGAGTGGTTATAGCTGAGTTAAAGAGTGACCAGTCTGTAAACATCACCGGGGCAGGGAAGCTCAAATTGAAGAACACGCCAGTCAACACGAAGCTTCAGTTGTGGTTTGTTGTTTGGTTTTTTTTTTTGTCCATTTTCTCTTTTTTTCTTCTTTTTTTTCCTTTTTTTCCTTTTTTTTTTTCTCATTGTAAACACTTGAAAGACGGACCCCTGCGACTCAGCAGGGGGGAGCAGTGGCCCCGCTCCCGGCGTGGGGCAGAGTCCCCATCTCAACGCTGCCGGGGCCAGGGTGGAGATCTCCAAAAGGGAGATGGGAGAGAGGAGAAATTTCCCATTTAGTCAGTGCAAAAAAACCGAGCAGAGCCCCCGGGCGAGTCCGGGTGGGAGGTGGGGGGGTTGCCGGTGAGAAATGCCGCGTGCTCCGTTTGGCCGGCTGTCCCCCGGCAGCTTTCCCCTTTCGGTTCGGGGAGAAAAGCCAAACATCATGGCAGGGTTTCGGCCGAGGGCGTCCCCGGGGCCTCCCTGGCGGGCAGAGCTCTCCTGGTGACCAGCGGCTGTGGAGGGGAGAGCAGGTCGCTCCGCTTTTCTCACACTGTCTTCTCCTGGATGTTTCTTTATGTTTTAAATCTTTTAAATTAAAAAACAAAACAAAACAAAACAAAAAAAAAACAAAAAACAGAAAAACAACAGAACAAATAAAAATAATAAAATAAAATAAAAACTGCGCCGTTGTCCCAAGTGGATTCAAGTTTCTGGGTTTTATTTTTGTCTTCTCGAGGAATTTAAAGTCAGCCCAAAACTCCAGGCGGGGCAGGGGGGACGGGGAGAGGAGGTACAGCAGGTATAGCAAGGTGCCCTGCAAAGGCAGAGAGAGACCATCCCGGGTGAGGAGCAGGAGCCCTGGCTGTCACATCCCACCCTATCCCACCCATCCTCCACTTCCAGCCCCGGATTTAAACCCAACATGGGAATATCCCTTCTGAGCAGCCCACCACAGGCTCACCTTAGAGAGAAGTCAGCAAGCACGCCCGGCGGGTCAATCAGAAGGATGCTCTGGGCAAGATCTGTTCACTTCAAACCATGAGTCTATACAGCTGCAAGAGGAGAGCATGTTACCACCACACTGCTGAGCCTTGGGTCCCCTCCAGTCCCCTTGCCACCCATCTGGCTGTCCCTTCATGGTACCTTTTGTGATAAATGCAGAGGCAGGGCAGCCTGGCTATCGTGTCCCCCTGCAGCAGCTCCTCCAGGCAGATCACGCACTCGCCAGCATCCTTGGTCAGCACGTCATCTAGGAGGGGAGGACAGGGCAGCAGTGAGACAGGGACCACCATAGCATTCTCCTCCCTGGGATGGAGGGGAGCCCACGGCCACTGCTGCAGAGGTAGCTGGGATGGGGTGGAATGGCAGCAGTGCTGGAAAACACTGGCAGGAGGCACATGTGGAGGCACAGGAGGGAGATGGGTCTGGAGCATCCGGAGCAAACACAGCCCCTACACGTGGCTTCCAAAAAATCCCCAGCGAGTAGGGGGTGAGCATCACTCCCACACCAACGGTCAGGAGAGAGGTGGGCGATGCCAGAGCTTGCAGCCCAGTGCTCAGCCTCATGAACCTCCCTGCTGGCAAGCAGGGAAGGAAGGCAAAGACCCTTCGAGGGGTGGGGAAAGCCCAGGAGGACATGCAGCCCCTGCCCTTGCCAGGCAGGGCCAGCAGGGCTCCCTGTGGCACAGAGAGGAGGGGAGGGGGGGCCCCCCGGGTTAGGGGGCTGTGTTACAAAGGAGCCCAACAGCAAAAGCAGCGATGTTGAGCCATGACAGGGGAGCAGAGTGGAGCTGGGACTGGGTGCTGCACCATCCTGCCGGAGCACAGCCCTCTTGGGAAGCCCAGCCAAGCCGCCTGACCACAGCAAACATCTCCCCAGCCTGCCCAAAGCCATCCCAGGGCGGCAGGACGCCATGCCCCCCCCACAGCCTGGCCCTTACCGTTGTAGGAGAGGCGAGGTTTGCTCAGACACATGATAAAGTGCATTTCCATCTCATCAGAAGCCACAGATTTGGAGCAAATGGGGCACTTGAAACCTGGAAGGAGAGCAAAGAGACGAGCCCTTAGCGAGAGCAGCAGGAGGAGTCCACCCTGCATCCTGGGGAATACCTGGGGTATGGCAGCGGGCAGCGCCTCACCTGCTGCCTGCATGGTGATCCTCACCCCACAAAGCACCCCCTGGGCACCCGCTCATCCTGTGCCGGCCACCAGCAATGCCAGCACAGGGGACAGCCACCGGACAGGGGACAGCCGACGAGCTGGTGCGCTGGTCGTCCCTGTGCCCGCCGCACAGAGGGCATGGAGAGTTGTGCCAAGGCAGTGCACACGTGGCCATCAGCTGCTGCCAGGCCTTAAAGGGCGAGCAGCAGCCTGAGGCATGCAGCACCCAGCCACTGGCAAGTGCAGGGGCACGTCCCCGTGCCTGGACAGTGCTGTCCCTGCTGCCAGAGCTCAGCACCACATGGCTGAGCCAGAAAAGCTGCAAGGAAGGAGGTTTTTTGTATGGTTGCAGCAGAGGACTGGCAG
The DNA here is from genome assembly GCF_008360975.1 of Lichenostomus cassidix. NCBI lineage: Eukaryota > Metazoa > Chordata > Aves > Passeriformes > Meliphagidae > Lichenostomus > Lichenostomus cassidix. Next base: position 7,933,265 of record NC_139492.1, on the reverse strand, counting down.
ATCGGAACCTGAAACACAAATGGCTGCTTTGTCCAGCTTTTTGCGGGTGTGAAGTGGGTGCTCACCCCTTCGATGCCAGCCTGCATCCTCAGGAGCAGGGGGACCCTGCAGGCTGATGAGCCAGCTTGACCTTGGACCTGCCTGGTGACTTGGGCTCTTGGGTAAAGCTGGATGGGATGACCAGATCTGCCCTGTAACCTTGCTTGAGCTGGTGCCAAGGTATCACACCAGTGTCATCTCCTGCTTGAACCCTGCAGACCCCCACGGCATCGTCCCCAGCCCCACTGAGTGAGGCTGCCCCAAACCCAGTCTGAAAGCCTGAAACTCACAAGGAGCAGAACCCCAACCAGCCCTCTAGGTCACCCATCTGGGACTCCCTGCCATTCCACTGCAGGCAGCTCGAGGCCATG